>NC_057824.1:9557352-10189704 GCF_910594005.1 Cervus elaphus | reverse complement strand
TTCGACTCCAGAGGAATACCACCTTACCACAAGCACCTCAAGAAGAGGCTTCTCTCATCTCTATGTATGTGAGAGGGACCCTGAGTTTGCGGCCTCAAGTGGAATGGAGACCGCGATGCCCTGACTCGAAATAAGGCCGGATATCCCTGCAGTGACTTGAATGCAGGCTCGTCTTGCATCTCCCAAGACGAAAGGATGTCTGAATCCCCTGTGGAGACCACAGAGAAAGACCTACTTCCCCACCTCATCGGGACCGGAGGCCTCACATCCTGTGAAAACTCCAGAGGTACTCGGAGATCAGTGCCTCCAAAGGAGACGATGCCTGACTCCTCGTGAAACTTGATAGGAGTCCCAGGATTCCTGTGGCACGTTGAAAGTGACCCTTGGTCTCCCGCCTCAGCTGGAGAGGCGTCCAAATTGCCCTGCCAAGCCTCGAGGAGAATCCCGAGTTGTCCCTCGCAACTAGGCAGGAGTCCTGACGTCGCTGAAGAAACACGTGTGGGGAAGGGCCATCCCAGTCGTAACTCGAGAATATACCCCAGGTTCCCGCGGCAACTCGAGAAAAACCATGAGACTTCCCCCTCGCCGCGAGATGAGGCCCGATTCCCCTGCACTGCGTGCAGAGCAATTCCGTGTTGCACATCACACATGAAAGGAGCCTTGATTTCCTTGGTGGCACTCCAGAGAAACCCCAAGAACACTGTTTCAAGGCTAGAGGGATCCTGAGGTCACTGTAGCAACACGAAAGAGCTCCGTGGACCACAAATCAACTCGAGATGAGAGGTTAGTCCCTGGCTTCGACTCCAGAGGAATACCACCTTACCACAAGCACCTCAAGAGGAGGCTTCTCTCAGCTCTAGGTATGTGAGAGGGACCCTGAGTTTGCGGCCTCAAGTGGAATGGACACCACGATGCCCTGACTCGAAATAAGGCTGGATATCCCTGCAGTGACTTGAATGCAGGCTCGTCTTGCATCTCCCAAGACGAAAGGATGTCTGAATCCCCTGTGGAGACCACAAAGACCTAGTTCCCCACCTCATCGCGACCGGAGGCCTCATATCCTTTGACAACTCCAGACGTACGCGGAGATCAGTGCCTCCAAAGGAGACGATGCCTGACTCCTCGTGAAACTTGATAGGAGTCCCAGGATTCCCGTGGCACGTGGAAAGGGACCCCTGGTCTCCCGCCTCAGCTGGAGAGGCATCCCAATGGCCCTGCCAAGCCTCGAGGAGAATCCCGAGTTGTCCCTCGCAACTAGGCAGGAGTCCTGACGTCGCTGAACAAACACGTGTGTGGAAGGGCCATCCCCTTCGTAACTCGAGAATATACCCCAGGTTCCCACCGCAACTCGAGAAAAACCATGAGACTTCCCCCTCGCCGCGAGATGAGGCCTGATTCCCCTGCACTGCGTGCAGAGCAATTCCGTGTTGCACATCACACATGAAAGGAGCCTTGATTTCCTTGATGGCACTCCAGAGAAACCCCAAGAACACTGTTTCAAGGCTAGAGGGATCCTGAGGTCACTGTAGCAACACGAAAGAGCTCCGTGAACCAAGAATCAACTCGAGATGAGAGGTTAGTCCCTGGCTTCGACTCCAGAGGAATACCACCTTACCACAAGCACCTCAAGAGGAGGCTTCTCTCAGCTCTAGGTATGTGAGAGGGACCCTGAGTTTGCGGCCTCAAGTGGAATGGACACTGCGATGCCCTGAGGCGAAATAAGGCCGGATATCCCTGCAGTGACTTGAATGCAGGCTCGTCTTGCATCTCCCAAGATGAAAGAATATCTGAATCCCCTGTGGAGACCACAGAGAAAGACCTAGTTTCCCACCTCATGGCGACCGGAATCCTCACATCCTTTGAAAACTCCAGAGGTACGCGGAGATCAGTGCCTCCAAAGGAGACGATGCCTGACTCCTCGTGAAACTTGATAGGAGTCCCAGGATTCCTGTGGCACGTGGAAAGGGACCCTTGGTCTCCCGCCTCAGCTGGAGAGGCGTCCCAATTGCCCTGCCAAGCCTCGAGGAGAATCCCGAGTTGTCCCTCGCAACAAGGCAGGAGTCCTGACGCCGCTGAACAAACACGTGTGTGGAAGGGCCATCCCAGTCGTAACTCGAGAATATACCCCAGGTTCCCGCCGCAACTCGAGAAAAACCATGAGACTTCACCCCCGCCGCGAGATGAGTCCTGATTCCCCTGCACTGCGTGCAGAGCAATTCCGTGTTGCACATCACACATGAAAGGAGCCTTGATTTCCTTGATGGCACTCCAGAGAAACCCCAAGAACACTGTTTCAAGGCTAGAGGGATCCTGAGGTCACTGTAGCCACACGAAAGAGCTCCGTGGACCAAAAATCAACTCGAGATGAGAGATTAGTCCCTGGCTTCGACTCCAGAGGAATAACACCTTACCACAAGCACCTCAAGAGGAGGCTTCTCTCAGCTCTAGGTATGTGAGAGGGACCTTGAGTTTGCGTCCTAGAGTGGAAAGAACACCGCAATGCCCTGACGCGAAATAAGGCCGGATATCCCTGCAGTGACTTGAATGCAGGCTCGTCTTGCATCTCCCAAGATGAAAGAATGTCTGAATCCCCTTTGAAGACCACAGAGAAAGACCTAGTTCCCCACCTCATCGCGACCGGAGGCCTCACATCCTTTGAAAACTCCAGAGGTACGCGGAGATTAGTGCCTTCAAAGGAGACGATGCCTGACTCCTCGTGAAACTTGATAGGAGTCCCAGGATTCCTGTGGCACGTTGAAAGGGACCCTTGGTCTCCCGCCTCAGCTGGAGAGGCGTCCCAATTGCCCTGCCAAGCCTCGAGGAGAATCCCGAGTTGTCCCAGGCAACTAGGCACGAGTCCTGCCGTCGCTGAACAAACACGTGGGTGGAAGGGCCATTCCCGTCGTAACTCAAGAATATACCCCAGGTTCCCGCCGCAACTCGAGAAAAACCATGAGACTTCCCCCTCGCTGCGAGATGAGGCCCGATTTCCCTGCACTGCGTGCAGAGCAATGCCGTGTTGCACATCACACATGAAAGGAGCCTTGATTTCCTTGATGGCACTCCAGAGAAACCCCAAGAACACTGTTACAAGGCTAGCGGGATCCTGAGGTCACTGTAGCAACACGAAAGAGCTCCGTGGACCAAAAATCAACTCGAGATGAGAGGTTAGTCCCTGGCTTCGACTCCAGAGTAATACCACCTTACCACGAGCACCTCAAGAGGAGGCTTCTCTCAGCTCTAGGTATGTGAGAGGGACCCTGATTATGCGGCCTCAAGTGGAATGGACACTGCGATGCCCTGACTCGAAATCAGGCGGGATATCCCTGCAGTGACTTGAATGCAGGCTCGTCTTGCATCTCCCAAGATGAAAGGAGGTCTGAATCCCCTGTGGAGACCACAGAGAAAGACCTAGTTCCCCATCTCATCGCGACCGGAGGCCTCACATCCTTTGAAAACTCCAGAGCTACGCGGAGATCAGTGCCTCCAAAGGAGACGATGCCTGACTCCTCGTGAAACTTGATAGGAGTCCCAGGATTCCTGAGGAACGTGGAAAGGGACACTTGGTCTCCCGCCTCAGCTGGAGAGGCGTCCCAATTGCCCTGCCAAGCCTCGAGGAGAATCCCGAGTTGTCCCTCGCAACTAGGCAAGAGTCCTGACGTCGCTGAACAAACACGTGGGTGGAAGGGCCATCCCCGTCGTAACTCGAGAATATACCCCAGGTTCCTGCAGCAACTCGAGAAAAACCATGAGACTTCCCCCTCGCCGCAAGATGAGGCCCAATTCCCCTGCACTTCGTGCAGAGCAATTCGGTGTTGCACATCACACATGAAAGGAGCCTTGATTTCCTTGATGGCACTCCAGAGAAACCCCAAGAACACTGTTTCAAGGCTAGAGGGATCCTGAGGTCACTGTAGCAACACGAAAGAGCTCCGTGGACCAAAAATCAACTCGATATGAGAGGTTAGTCCCTGGCTTTGACTCCAGAGGAATACCACCTTACCACAAGCACCTCAAGAGGAGGCTTCTCTCAGCTCTAGGTATGTGAGAGGGACCTTGAGTTTGCGTCCTAGAGTGGAATGAACACCGCGATGCCCTGACGCGAAATAAGGCCGGATATCCCTGCAGTGACTTGAATGCAGGCTCGTCTTGCATCTCCCAATACGAAAGGATGTCTGAATCCCCTGTGGAGACCACAGAGAAAGACCTAGTTCCCCACCTCATCGCGACCAGAGGCCTCACATCCTTTGAAAACTCCATAGGTACACTGAGATCAGTGCCTCCAAAGGAGACGATGCCTGACTCCTCGTGAAACTTGATAGGAGTCCCAGGATTCCTGTGGCACGTGGAAAGGGACCCTTGGTCTCCCGCCTCAGCTGGAGAGGCGTCCCAATTGCCCTGCCAAGCCTCGAGGAGAATTCCGAGTTGTCCCTCGCAACTAGGCAGGAGTCCTGACGTCGCTGAACAAACACGTGGGTGGAAGGGCCATCCCCGTCGTAACTCGAGAATATACCCCAGGTTCCCGCCGCAACTCGAGAAAAACCATGAGACTTCCCCCCCGCCGCGAGATGAGTCCTGATTCCCCTGCACTGCGTGCAGAGCAATTCCGTGTTGCACATCACACATGAAAGAAGCCTTGATTTCCTTGATGGCACTCCAGAGAAACCCCAAGAACACTGTTTCAAGGCTAGAGGGATCCTGAGGTCACTGTAGCCACACGAAAGAGCTCCGTGGACCAAAAATTAACTGGAGATGAGAGATTAGTCCCTGGCTTCGACTCCAGAGGAATAACACCTTACCACAAGCACCTCAAGAGGAGGCTTCTCTCAGCTCTAGGTATGTGAGAGGGACCTTGAGTTTGCGTCCTAGAGTGGAAAGAACACCGCGATGCCCTGATGCGAAATAAGGCCGGATATCCCTGCAGTGACTTGAATGCAGGCTCGTCTTGCATCTCACAAGATGAAAGAATGTCTGAATCCCCTTTGAAGACCACAGAGAAAGACCTAGTTCCCCACCTCATCGCGACCGGAAGCCTCACATCCTTTGAAAACTCCAGAGATACGCGGAGATTAGTGCCTCCAAAGGAGACGATGCCTGACTCCTCGTGAAACTTGATAGGAGTCCCAGGATTCCTGTGGCACGTGGAAAGGGACCCCTGGTCTCCGGCCTCAGCTGGAGTGGCATCCCAATGGCCCTGCCAAGCCTCGAGGAGAATCCCGAGTTGTCCCTCGCAACTAGGCAGGAGTCCTGACGTCGCTGAACAAACACGTGTGTGGAAGGGCCATCCCCGTCGTAACTCGAGAATATACCCCAGGTTCCCACCGCAACTCGAGAAAAACCATGAGACTTCCCCCTCGCCGCGAGATGAGGCCCGATTCCCCTGCACTGCGTGCAGAGCAATTCCGTGTTGCACATCACACATGAAAGGAGCCTTGATTTCCTTGATGGCACTCCAGAGAAACCCCAAGAACACTGTTTCAAGGCTAGAGGGATCGTGAGGTCACTGTAGCAACACGAAAGAGCTCCGTGGGCCAAAATCAACTTGAGATGAGAGGATAGTCCCTGGCTTCGACTCCAGAGGAATACCACCTTACCACAAGCACCTCAAGAGGAGGCTTCTCTCAGCTTTAGGTATGTGAGAGGGACCCTGAGTTTGCGGCCTCAAGTGGAATGGACACCGCGATGCCCTGACTCGAAATCAGGCGGGATATCCCTGCAGTGACTTGAATGCCGGCTCGTCTTGCATCTCACAAGATGAAAGGATGTTTGAATCCCCTGTGGAGACCACAGAGAAAGACCTAGTTCCCCACCTCATCGCGACCGGAGGCCTCACATCCTTTGAAAACTCCAGAGGTACGCGGAGATCAGTTCCTCCAAAGGAAACGATGCCTGACTCCTCGTGAAACTTGATAGGAGTCCCAGGATTCCTGTGGCACCTGGAAAGGAACCCTTGGTCTCCCGCCTCAGCTGGAGAGGCGTCGCAATTGCCCTGCCAAGCCTCGAGGAGAATCCCGAGTTGTCCCTGGCAACTAGGCAGGAGTCCTGACTTCGCTGAACTAACACGAGTGTGGAAGGGCCATCCCCGTCGTAACTCGAAAATATACCAAAGGTTCCCGCCGCAACTCGAGATAAACCATGAGACTTCCCCCTCGCCGCGAGATGAGGCCCGATTCCCCTGCACTGCGTGCAGAGCAATTCCGTGTTGCACATCACACATGAAAGGAGCCTTGATTTCCTTGATGGCACTCCAGAGAAACCCCAGGAACACTGTTTCAAGGCTAGAAGGATCCTGAGGTCACTGTAGCAACACGAAAGAGCTCCGTGGACCAAAAATCAACTCGAGATGAGAGGTTAGTCCCTGGCTTCGACTCCAGAGGAATACCACCTTGCCACAAGCACCTCAAGAGGAGGCTTCTCTCAGCTCGAGGTATGTGAGAGGGACCCTGAGTTTGCGGTCTCAAGTAGAATGGAGACCGCGATGCCCTGACTCGAAATAAGGCCGGATATCCCTGCAGTGACTTGAATGCAGGCTCGTCTTGCATCTCCCAAGACGAAAGGATGTCTGAATCCCCTGTGGAGACCACAGAGAAAGAACTAGTTCCCCACCTCATCGCGACCGAAGGCCTCACATCCTTTGAAAACTCCAGAGGTACGCGGAGATCAGTGCCTCCAAAGGAGACGATGCCTGACTCCTCGTGAAACTTGATAGGAGTCCCAGGATTCCTGTGGCACGTTGAAAGGGACCCTTGGTCTCCCGCCTCAGCTGGAGAGGCGTCCCAATTGCCCTGCCAAGCCTCGAGGAGAATCCCGAGTTGTCCCTCGCAACTAGGCAGGAGTCCTGACGTCGCTAAAGAAACACGTGTGGGGAAGGGCCATCCCAGTCGTAACTCGAGAATATACCCCAGGTTCCCGCGGCAACTCGAGAAAAACCATGAGACTTCCCCCTCGCCGCGAGATGAGGCCCGATTCCCCTGCACTGGGTGCAGAGCAATTCCGTGTTGCACATCACACATGAAAGGAGCCTTGATTTCCTTGGTGGCACTCCAGAGAAACCCCAAGAACACTGTTTCAAGGCTAGAGGGATCCTGAGGTCACTGTAGCAACACGAAAGAGCTCTGTGGACCAAAAATCAACTCGAGATGAGAGGTTAGTCCCTGGCTTCGACTCCAGAGGAATACCACCTTACCACAAGCACCTCAAGAGGAGGCTTCTCTCAGCTCTAGCTATGTGAGAGGGACCCTGAGTTTGCGGCCTCAAGTGGAATGGACACCACGATGCCCTGACTCGAAATAAGGCCGGATATCCCTGCAGTGACTTGAATGCATGCTCGTCTTGCATCTCCCAAGACGAAAGGATGTCTGAATCACCTGTGTAGACCACAGAGAAAGACCTAGTTCCCCACCTCATCGCGACCGGAGGCCTCATATCCTTTGACAACTCCAGAGGTACGCGGAGATCAGTGCCTCCAAAGGAGACGATGCCTGACTCCTCGTGAAACTTGATAGGAGTCCCAGGATTCCTGTGGCACGTGGAAAGGGACACCTGGTCTCCCGCCTCAGCTGGAGAGGAATCCCAATGGCCCTGCCAAGCCTCGAGGAGAATCCCGAGTTGTCCCTCGCAACTAGGCAGGAGTCCTGACGTCGCTGAACAAACACGTGTGTGGAAGGGCCATCCCCGTCGTAACTCGAGAATATACCCCAGGTTCCCGCCGCAACTCGAGAAAAACCATGAGACTCCCCCCTCGCCGCAAAATGAGGCCCGATACCCGGCACTCGAGCAGAGGGATTCAGTGTTGCACATCACACATGAAAGGAGCCTTGCTTTCCTTGATGGCACTCCAGAGAAACCCCAAGAACACTGTTTCAAGGCTAGCGGGATCCTGAGGTCACTGTAGCAACACGAAAGAGCTCCGTGGACCACAAATCAACTCGAGATGAGAGGTTAGTCCCTGGCTTCGACTCCAGAGGAATACCACCTTACCACGAGCACCTCAAGAGGAGGCTTCTCTCAGCTCTAGGTATGTGAGAGTGACCCTGATTATGCGGCCTCAAGTGGAATGGACACTGCGATGCCCTGACTCGAAATCAGGCCGGATATCCCTGCAGTGACTTGAATGCAGGCTCGTCTTGCATCTCCCAAGATGAAAGGATGTCTGAATCCCCTGTGGAGACCACAGAGAAAGACCTAGTTCCCCATCTCATCGCGACCGGAGGCCTCACATCCTTTGAAAACTCCAGAGGTACGCGGAGATCAGTGCCTCCAAAGGAGACGATGCCTGACTCCTCGTGAAACTTGATAGGAGTCCCAGGATTCCTGAGGCACGTGGAAAGGGACACTTGGTCTCTCGCCTCAGCTGGAGAGGCGTCCCAATTGCCCTGCCAAGCCTCGAGGAGAATCCCGAGTTGTCCGTCGCAACTAGGCAGGAGTCCTGACGTCGCTGAACAAACACGTGTGTGGAAGGGCCATCCCCGTCGTAACTCGAGAATATACCCCAGGTTCCCATCGCAACTCGAGAAAAACCATTAGACTTCCCCCTCTCCGCAAAATGAGGCCCGATACACTGCACTGCGTGCAGAGCAATTCCGTGTTGCACATCACACATGAAAGGAGCCTTGATTTCCTTGATGGCACTCCAGAGAAACCCCAAGAACACTGTTTCAAGGCTAGAGGGATCCTGAGGTCACTGTAGCAACACGAAAGAGCTCCGTGGGCCAAAATCAACTTGAGATGAGAGGATAGTCCCTGGCTTCGACTCCAGAGGAATACCACCTTACCACAAGCACCTGAAGAGGAGGCTTCTCTCAGCTTTAGGTATGTGAGAGGGACCCTGAGTTTGCGGCCTCAAGTGGAATGGACACCGCGATGCCCTGACTCGAAATAAGGCGAGATATCTCTGCAGTGACTTGAATGCCGGCTCGTCTTGCATCTCACAAGATGAAAGGATGTTTGAATCCCCTGTGGAGACCACAGAGAAAGACCTAGTTCCCCACCTCATCGCGACCGGAGGCCTCACATACTTTGAAAACTCCAGAGGTACGCGGAGATCAGTGCCTCCAAAGGAAACGATGCCTGACTCCTCGTGAAACTTGATAGGAGTCCCAGGATTCCTGTGGCACCTGGAAAGGAACCCTTGGTCTCCCGCCTCAGCTGGAGAGGCGTCGCAATTGCCCTGCCAAGCCTCGAGGAGAATCCCGAGTGGTCCCTCGCAACTAGGCAGGAGTCCTGACTTCGCTGAACTAACACGAGTGTGGAAGGGCCATCCCCGTCGTAACTCGAAAATACACCGCAGGTTCCCGCCGCAACTCGAGATAAACCATGAGACTTCCCCCTCGCCGCGAGATGAGGCCCGATTCCCCTGCACTGCGTGCAGAGCAATTCCGTGTTGCACATCACACATGAAAGGAGCCTTGATTTCCTTGATGGCACTCCAGAGAAATCCCAGGAACACTGTTTCAAGGCTAGAGGGATCCTGAGGTCACTGTAGCAACACGAAAGAGCTCCGTGGACCAAAAATCATCTCGAGATGAGAGGTTAGTCCCTGGCTTCGACTCCAGAGGAATACCACCTTACCACAAGCACCTCAAGAGGAGGCTTCTCTCAGCTCTATGTATGTGAGAGGGACCCTGAGTTTGCGGTCTCAAGTGGAATGGAGACCGCGATGCCCTGACTCGAAATAAGGCCGGATATCCCGGCAGTGACTTGAATGCAGGCTCGTCTTGCATCTCCCAAGACGAAAGGATGTCTGAATCCCCTGTGGAGACCACAGAGAAAGAACTAGTTCCCCACCTCATCGCGACCGAAGGCCTCACATCCTTTGAAAACTCCAGAGGTACGCGGAGATCAGTGCCTCCAAAGGAGACGATGCCTGACTCCTCGTGAAACTTGATAGGAGTCCCAGGATTCCTGTGGCACGTGGAAAGGGACCCTTGGTCTCCCGCCTCAGCTGGAGAGGCGTCCCAATTGCCCTGCCAAGTCTCGAGGAGAATCCCGAGTTGTCCCTCGCAACTAGGCAGGAGTCCTGACGTCGCTGAACAAACACTTGGGTGGAAGGGCCATCCCCGTCGTAACTCGAGAATATACCCCAGGTTCCCGCCGCAACTCGAGAAAAACCATGAGACTTCCCCCTCGCCGCGAGATGAGGCCCGATTCCCCTGCACTGCGTGCAGAGCAATTCCGTGTTGCACATCACACATGAAAGGAGCCTTGATTTCCTTGATGGCACTCCAGAGAAACCCGAAGAACACTGTTTCAAGGCTAGAGGGATCCTGAGGTCACTGTAGGAACACGAAAGAGCTCCGTGGGCCAAAATCAACTTGAGATGAGAGGATAGTCCCTGGCTTCGACTCCAGAGGAATACCACCTTACCACAAGCACCTCAAGAGGAGGCTTCTCTCAGCTTTAGGTATGTGAGAGGGACCCTGAGTTTGCGGCCTCAACTGGAATGGACACCGCGATGCCCTGGCTCGAAATAAGGTGAGATATCTCTGCAGTGTCTTGAATGCCGGCTCGTCTTGCATCTCACAAGATGAAAGAATGTTTGAATCCCATGTGGAGACCACAGAGAAAGACCTAGCTCCCCACCTCATCACGACCGGACGCCTCACATCCTTCGAAAATTCCAGAGGTATGCGGAGATCAGCTCCTCCTAAAGGGACGATGCCTGACTCCTCGTGAAACGTGATAGGAGTCCCAGGATTGCTCTGGCACGTGGAAAGGGACACTTGGTCTCCCGCCTCAGCTGGAGAGGCGTCCGAATTGCCCTGCCAAGCCTCGAGGAGAATCCCGACTTGTCCCTCGCAACTAGGCAAGAGTCCTGACGTCGCTGAACAAACACGTGGGTCGAAAGGCCATCCCCGTCGTAACTCGAGAATATACCCCAGGTTCCCGCCGCAACTCGAGAAAAACCATGAGACTTCCCCCTCGTCGCGAGATGAGGCCCGATTCCCCTGCACTGCGTGCACAGCAATACCGTGTTGCACATCACACATGAAAGGAGCCTTGATTTCCTTGATGTCACTCCAGAGAAACCCCAAGAACACTGTTTCAAGGATAGAGGATCCTGAGGTCACTGAAGCAACAAGAAAGAGCTCCGTGGAGCAAGAATCAACTCGAGATTAAAGGTTATTCCCTGGCTTCGACTCCAGAGGAATACCACCTTACCACAAGCACCTCAAGAGGAGGCTTCTCTCAGCTCTAGGTATCTGAGAGGGACCCTGAGTTTGCGGCCTCAAGTGGAATGTACATCGCGATGCCCTGAATCGAAATAAGGCCGAATATCCCTGCAGTGACTTGAATGCAGGCTCGTCTTGCATTTCCCAAGACGAAAGGAAGTCTGAATCCCCTGTGGAGACCACAGAAAAAGACCTAGTTCCCCACCTCATCGAGACCGGAAGCCTCATATGCTTGGAAAACTCCAGAGGTACGCAGAGATCAGTGCCTCCAAAGGAGACGATGCCTGACTCCTCGTGAACCTTGATAGGAGCCCCAGGATTCCGGTGGCACGTGGAAAGGGACCCTTGGTCTCCCGCCTCAGCTGGAGAGGCGTCCCAATTGCTCTGCCAAGCCTCGAGGAGAATCTCGAGTTGTCCCTCGCAACTAGGCAGGAGTCCTGACCTCCCTGAACAAACACGTGTGTGGAAGGGCCATCCCCGTCGTAACTCAAGAATATACCCCAGGTTCCCATCGCAACACGAGAAAAACCATGAGACTTCCCCCTCGCCGCAAAATGAGGCCCGATACCCGGCACTGCGAGCAGAGGGATTCAGTGTTGCACATCACACATGAAAGGAGCCTTGCTTTCCTTGATGGCACTCCAGAGAAACCCCAAGAACACTGTTTCAAGGCTAGCGGGATCCTGAGGTCACTGTAGCAACACGAAAGAGCTCCGTGGACCACAAATCAACTCGAGATGAGAGGTTAGTCCCTGGCTTTGACTCCAGAGTAATACCACCTTACCACGAGCACCTCAAGAGGAGGCTTCTCTCAGCTCTAGGTATGTGAGAGGGACCCTGATTATGCGGCCTCAAGTGGAATGGACACTGCGATGCCCTGACTCGAAATCAGGCCGGATATCCCTGCAGTGACTTGAATGCAGGCTCGTCTTGCATCTCCCAAGATGAAAGGAGGTCTGAATCCCCTGTGGAGACCACAGAGAAAGACCTAGTTCCCCATCTCGTCGCGACCGGAGGCCTCACATCCTTTGAAAACTCCAGAGGTACGCGGAGATCAGTGCCTCCAAAGGAGACGATGCCTGACTCCTCGTGAAATTTGATAGGAGTCCCAGGATTCCTGTGGCACGTGGAAAGGGACCCTTGGTCTCCCGCCTCAGCTGGAGAGGCGTCCCAATTGCCCTGCCAAGCCTCGAGGAGAATCCCGAGTTGTCCCTCGCAACTAGGCAAGAGTCCTGACGTCGCTGAACAAACACGTGTGTGGAAGGGCCATCCCCGTCGTAACTCGAGAATATACCCCAGGTTCCCGCCGCAACTCGAGAAAAACCATTAGACTTCCCCCTCGCCGCAAAATGAGGCCCGATACCCTGCACTTCGTGCAGAGCAATTCCGTGTTGCACATCACACATGAAAGGAGCCTTGATTTCCTTGATGGCACTCCAGAGAAACCCCAAGAACACTGTTTCAAGGCTAGAGGGATTCTGAGGTCACTGTAGCAACACGAAAGAGCTCCGTGGACCAAAAATCAACTCGACATGAGAGGTTAGTCCCTGGCTTCGACTCCAGAGGAATACCACCTTACCACAAGCACCTCAAGAGGAGGCTTCTCTCAGCTCTAGGTATGTGAGAGGGTCCCTGAGTTTGCGGCCTCAAGTGGAATGGACACCGCGATGCCCTGACTCGAAATAAGGCCGGATATCCCTGCAGTGACTTGAATGCAGGCTCGTCTTGCATCTCCAAAGACGAAAGGATGTCCAAATCCCCTGTGGAGACCACAGAGAAAGACCTAGTTCCCCACCTCATCGCGACCGGAGGCCTCACATCCTTTGAAAACTCCAGAGGTACGCGGAGATCAGTGCCTCCAAAGGAGACGATGCCTGACTCCTCGTGTAACTTGATAGGAGTCCCAGGATTCCTGTGGCACGTGGAAAGGGACCCTTGGTCTCCCGCCTCAGCTGGAGAGGCGTCCCAATGCCCTGCCAAACCTCGAGGAGATTCCCGAGTTGTCCCTCGCAACTAGGCAGGAGTCCTGCCGTCGCTGAACAAACACGTGGGTGGAGGGGCTATCCCCGTCGTAACTCGAGAATATACCCCAGGTTCCCGCCGCAACTCGAGAAAAACCATGAGACTTCCCCCTCACCGCGAGATGAGGCCCGATTCCCCTGCACTGCGTGCAGAGCAATTCCGTCTTGCACATCACACATGAAAGGAGCCTTTATTTCCTTGATGGCACTCCAGAGAAACCCCAAGAACACTGTTTCAAGGCTAGAGGGATCCTGAGGTCACTGTAGCAACACGAATGAGCTCCGTGGACCAAGAGTCAACTCGAGATGAGAGGTTAGTCCCTGGCTTCGACTCCAGAGGAATACCACCTTACCACAAGCACCTCAAGAGGAGGCTTCTCTCAGCTTTAGGTATGTGAGAGGGACCCTGAGTTTGCGGCCTCAAGTGGAATGGACACCGCGATGCCCTGGCTCGAAATAAGGTTGGATATCCCTGCAGTGACTTGAATGCAGGCTCGTCTTGCATCTCCCAAGACGAAAGGATTTCTGAATCCCCTGTGGAGACCACAGAGAAAGACCTAGTTCCCCACCTCATCGCGACCGGAGGCCTCACATCCTTTGAAAACTCCAGAGGTACGCGGAGATCAGTGCCTCCAAAGGAGACGATGCCTGACTCCTCGTGGAACTTGATAGGATTCCCAGGATTCCTGTGGCACGTGGAAAGGGAACCTTGGTCTCCCGCCTCAGCTGGAGAGGCGTCCCAATTGCCCTGCCAAGCCTCGAGGAGAATCCCGAGTTGTCCCTCGCAACTAGGCAGGAGTCCTGACGTCGCTGAAGAAACACGTGTGTGGAAGGGCCATCCCCGTCGTAACTCGAGAATATACCCCAGGTTCCCGCCGCAACTCGAGAAAAACCATGAGACTTCCCCCTCGCTGCGAGATGAGGCCCGATTCCCCTGCACTGCGTGCAGAGCAATTCCGTGTTGCACATCACACATGAAAGGAGCCTTGATTTCCTTGATGGCACTCCAGAGAAACCCCAAGAACACTGTTTCAAGGCTAGAGGGATCCTGAGGTCACTGTAGCAACACGAAAGAGCTCCGTGGACCAAAAATCAACTCGAGATGAGAGGTTAGTCCCTGGCTTCGACTCCAGAGGAATACCACCTTACCACAAGCACCTCAAGAGGAGGCTTCTCTCAGCTCTAGGTATGTGAGAGGGACCCTTAGTTTGCGGCCTCAAGTGGAATGGACACCGGGATGCCCTGACTCGAAATAAGGCCTGATATCCCTGCAGTGACTTGAATGCAGGCTCGTCTTGCATCTCCCAATACGAAAGGATGTCTGATTCACCTGTGGAGGCCACAGAGAAAGACCTAGTTCCCCACCTCATCGCGACCAGAGGCCTCACATCCTTTGAAAATTCCAGAGGTACGCGGAGATCAGTGCCTCCAAAGGAGACGATGCCTGACTCCTCGTGAAACTTGATAGGAGTCCCAGGATTCCTGTGGCACGTGGAAAGGGACCCTTGGTCTCCCGCCTCAGCTGGAGAGGCGTCCCAATTGCCCTGCCAAGCCTCGAGGAGAATCACGAGTTGTCCCTCGCAACTAGGCAGGAGTCCTGACGCCGCTGAACAAACACGTGTGTGGAAGGGCCATCCCCGTCGTAACTCGAGAATATACCCCAGGTTCCCGCCGCAACTCGAGAAAAACCATGAGACTTCCCCCTCGCCGCGAGATGAGTCCTGATTCCACTGCACTGCGTGCAGAGCAATTCCGTGTGGCACATCACACATGAAAGGAGCCTTGATTTCCTTGATGTCACTCCAGAGAAACCCCAAGAACACTGTTTCAAGGATAGAGGATCCTGAGGTCACTGAAGCAACAAGAAAGAGCTCCGTGGAGCAAGAATCAACTCGAGATGAGAGGTTATTCCCTGGCTTCGACTCCAGAGGAATACCACCTTACCACAAGCACCACAAGAGGAGGCTTCTCTCAGCTCTAGGTATCTGAGAGGGACCCTGAGTTTGCGGCCTCAAGTGGAATGTACATCGCGATGCCCTGAATCGAAATAAGGCCGAATATCCCTGCAGTGACTTGAATGCAGGCTCGTCTTGCATTTCCCAAGACGAAAGGAAGTCTGAATCCCCTGTGGAGACCACAGAAAAAGACCTAGTTCCCCACCTCATCGAGACCGGAAGCCTCATATGCTTGGAAAACTCCAGAGGTACGCAGAGATCAGTGCCTCCAAAGGAGACGATGCCTGACTCCTCGTGAACCTTGATAGGAGCCCCAGGATTCCGGTGGCACGTGGAAAGGGACCCTTGGTCTCCCGCCTCAGCTGGAGAGGCGTCCCAATTGCCCTGCCAAGCCTCGAGGAGAATCTCGAGTTGTCCCTCGCAACTAGGCAGGAGTCCTGACCTCCCTGAACAAACACATGTGTGGAAGGGCCATCCCCGTCGTAACTCAAGAATATACCCCAGGTTCCCATCGCAACACGAGAAAAACCATGAGACTTCCCCCTCGCCGCAAAATGAGGCCCGATACCCGGCACTGCGAGCAGAGGGATTCAGTGTTGCACATCACACATGAAAGGAGCCTTGCTTTCCTTGATGGCACTCCAGAGAAACCCCAAGAACACTGTTTCAAGGCTAGCGGGATCCTGAGGTCACTGTAGCAACACGAAAGAGCTCCGTGGACCACAAATCAACTCGAGATGAGAGGTTAGTCCCTGGCTTCGACTCCAGAGTAATACCACCTTACCACGAGCACCTCAAGAGGAGGCTTCTCTCAGCTCTAGGTATGTGAGAGGGACCCTGATTATGCGGCCTCAAGTGGAATGGACACTGCGATGCCCTGACTCGAAATCAGGCCGGATATCCCTGCAGTGACTTGAATGCAGGCTCGTCTTGCATCTCCCAAGATGAAAGCATGTCTGAATCCCCTGTGGAGACCACAGAGAAAGACCTAGTTCCCCATCTCATCGCGACCGGAGGCCTCACATCCTTTGAAAACTCCAGAGGTACGCGGAGATCAGTGCCTCCAAAGGAGACGATGCCTGACTCCTCGTGAAACTTGATAGGAGTCCCAGTATTCCTGAGGCACGTGGAAAGGGACACTTGGTCTCCCGCCTCAGCTGGAGAGGCGTCCCAATTGCCCTGCCAAGCCTCGAGGAGAATCCCGAGTTGTCCCTCGCAACTAGGCAAGAGTCCTGACGTCGCTGAACAAACACGTGTGTGGAAGGGCCATCCCCGTCGTAACTCGAGAATATACCCCAGGTTACCGCAGCAACTCGAGAAAAACCATGAGACTTCCCCCTCGCCGCGATATGAGGCCCGATTACCCTGCACTTCGTGCAGAGCAATTCCGTGTTGCACATCACACATGAAAGGAGCCTTGATTTCCTTGATGGCACTCCAGAGAAACCCCAAGAACACTGTTTCAAGGCTAGAGGGATCTTCAGGTCACTGTAGCAAACGAAAGAGCTCCGTGGACCAAAAATCAACTCGAGATGAGAGGTTAGTCCCTGGCTTCGACTCCAGAGGAATACCACCTTACCACAAGCACCTCAAGAGGAGGCTTCTCTCAGCTCTAGCTATGTGCTGAGTTTGCGGCCTCAAGTGGAATGGACACCGCGATGCCCTGACTCGAAATAAGGCCGGATATCCCTACAGTGACTTGAATGCAGGCTCGTCTTGCATCTCCCAAGACGAAAGGATGTCCAAATCCCCTGTGGAGACCACAGAGAAAGACCTAGTTCCCCACCTCTTCGCGACCGGAGGCCTCACATCCTTTGAAAACTCCAGAGGTACGCGGAGATCAGTGCCTCCAAAGGAGACGATGCCTGACTCCTCGTGTAACTTGATAGGAGTCCCAGGATTCCTGTGGCACGTGGAAAGGGACCCTTGGTCTCCCGCCTCAGCTGGAGAGGCGTCCCAATTGCCCTGCCAAGCCTCGAGGAGATTCCCGAGTTGTCCCTCGCAACTAGGCAGGAGTCCTGCCGTCGCTGAACAAACACGTGGGTGGAAGGGCCATCCCCGTCGTAACTCGAGAATATACCCCAGGTTCCCGCCGCAACTCGAGAAAAACCATGAGACTTCCCCCTCGCCGCGAGATCAGGCCCAATTCCCCTGCACTGCGTGCAGATCAATTCCGTCTTGCACATCACACATGAAAGGAGCCCTTATTTCCTTGATGGCACTCCAGAGAAACCCCAAGAACACTGTTTCAAGGCTAGAGGGATCCTGAGGTCACTGTAGCAACACGAAAGAGCTCCGTGGACCAAGAGTCAACTCGAGATGAGAGGTCAGTCCCTGGCTTCGACTCCAGAGGAATACCACCTTACCACAAGCACCTCAAGAGGAGGCTTCTCTCAGCTTTAGGTATGTGAGAGGGACCCTGAGTTTGCGGTCTCAAGTGGAATGGACACCGCGATGCCCTGGCTCGAAATAAGGTTGGATATCCCTGCAGTGACTTGAATGCAGGCTCGTCTTGCATCTCCCAAGACGAAAGGATGTCTGAATCCCCTGTGGAGACCACAGAGAAAGACCTAGTTCCCCACCTCATTGCGACCGGAGGCCTCACATCCTTTGAAAACTCCAGAGGTACACGGAGATCAGTGCCTCCAAAGGAGACGATGCCTGACTGCTCGTGAAACTTGATAGGAGTCCCAGGATTCCTGTGGCACGTGGAAAGGGACCCTTGGTCTCCCGCCTCAGCTGGAGAGGCGTCCCAATTGCCCTGCCAAGCCTCGAGGAGAATCCCGAGTTGTCCCTCGCAACTAGGCAGGAGTCTGACGTCACTGAACAAACACGTGGGTGGAAGGGCCATCCCCGTCGTAACTCGAGAATATACCCCAGGTTCCCATCGCAACTCGAGAAAAACCATTAGACGTCCCCCTCGCCGCAAAATGAGGCCCGATACCCTGCACTGCGTGCAGAGCAATTCCGTGTTGCACATCACACATGAAAGGAGCCTTGATTTCCTTGATGGCACTCCAGAGAAACCCCAAGAACACTGTTTCAAGGCTAGAGGGATTCTGAGGTCACTGTAGCAACACGAAAGAGCTCCGTGGACCAAAAATCAACTCGAGATGAGAGGTTAGTCCCTGGCTTCGACTCCAGAGGAATACCACCTTACCACAAGCACCTCAAGAGGAGGCTTCTCTCAGCTCTAGGTATGTGAGAGGGTCCCTGAGTTTGCGGCCTCAAGTGGAATGGACACCGCGATGCCCTGACTCGAAATAAGGCCGGATATCCCTGCAGTGACTTGAATGCAGGCTCGTCTTGCATTTCCCAAGACGAAAGGATGTCTGAATCCTCTGTGGAGACCACAGAAGAAGACCTAGTTCCCCACCTCATCGCGACCGGAGGCCTCACATCCTTTGAAAACTCCAGAGGTATGCAGAGATCACTGCCTCCAAAGGAGACGATGCCTGACTCCTCGTGAAACTTGATAGGAGTCCCATGATTCCTGTGGCACGTGGAAAGGGACCCTTGGTCTCCCGCCTCAGCTGTAGAGGCATCCCAATTGCCCTGCCAAGCCTCGAGGAGATTCCCGAGTTGTCCCTCGTAACTAGGCAGGAGTCCTGACGTCGCTGAACAAACACGTGTGTGGAAGGGCCATCCCCGTCGTAACTCGAGAATATACCCCAGGTTCCCGCCGCAACTCGAGAAAAACCATGAGACTTCCCCCTCGCCGCGAGATGAGGCCCGATTCCCCTTCACTGCGTGCAGAGCAATTCCGTCTTGCACATCACACATGAAAGGAGCCTTGATTTCCTTGATGGCACTCCAGAGAAACCGCAAGAACACTGTTTCAAGGCTAGAGGGATCCTGAGGTCACTGTAGCAACATGAAAGAGCTCCGTGGACCCAGAATCAACTCGAGATGAGAGGTTAGTCCCTGGCTTCAACTCCAGAGGAATACCACCTTACCACAAGCACCTCAAGAGGAGGCTTCTCTCAGCTTTAGGTATGTGAGAGGGACCCTGACTTTGCGGCCTCAAGTGGAATGGACACCGCGATGCCCTGGCTCTAAATAAGGCTGGATATCCCTGCAGTGACTTGAATGCAGGCTCGTCTTGCATCTCCCAAGACGAAAGGATGTCTGAATCCCCTGTAGAGACCAAAGAGAAAGACCTAGTTCCCCACCTCATCGCGACCGGAGGCCTCAAATCATTTGAAAACTCCAGAGGTACGCGGAGATCAGTGCCTCCAAAGGAGACGATGCCTGACTCCTCGTGAAACTTGATAGGAGTCCCAGGATTCCTGTGGCACGTGGAAAGGGACCCTTGGTCTCCCGCCTCAGCTGGAGAGGCGTCCCAATTGCCCTGCCAAGCCTCGAGGAGAATCCCGAGTTGTCCCTCGCAACTAGACAAGAGTCCTGACGTCGCTGAACAAACACGTGTGTGGAAGGGCCATCCCCGTCGTAACTCGAGAATATACCCCAGGTTCCTGCAGCAACTCGAGAAAAACCATGAGACTTCCCCCTCGCCGCAAGATGAGGCCCGATTCCCCTGCACTTCGTGCAGAGCAATTCCGTGTTGCACATCACACATGAAAGGAGCCTTGATTTCCTTGATGGCACTCCAGAGAAACCCCAAGAACACTGTTTCAAGGCTAGAGGGATCCTCAGGTTACTGTAGCAACAAGAAAGAGCTCCGTGGACCAAAAATCAACTCGAGATGAGAGGTTAGTCCCTGGCTTCGACTCCAGGGGAATATCACCTTACCACAAGCACCTCAAGAGGAGGCTTCTCTCAGCTCTAGGTATGTGAGAGGGACCCTGAGTTTGCGGCCTCAAGTGGAATGGACACTGCAATGACCTGACGCGAAATAAGGCCGTATATCCCTGCAGTGACTTGAATGCAGGCTCGTCTTGCATCTCCCAAGATGAACGGATGTCTGAATCCCCTGTGGAGACCACAGAGAAAGACCTAGTTCCCCACCTCATCGCGACCGGAGGCCTCACATCCTTTGAAAACTCCAGAGGTACGCGGAGATCAGTGCCTCCAAAGGAGACGATGCCTGTCTCCTCGTGAAACTTGATAGGAGTCCCAGGATTCCTGTGGCACCTGGAAAGGGACCCTTGGTCTCCCGCCTCAGCTGGAGAGGCGTCCCAATTACCCTGCCAAGCCTCGAGGATAATCCCGAGTTGTCCCTCGCAACTAGGCAGGAGTCTGACGTCGCTGAACAAACACGTGGGTGGAAGGGCCATCCCCGTCGTAACTCGAGAATATACCCCAGGTTCCCACCGCAACTCGAGAAAAACCATGAGACTTCCCCCTCGCCGCGAGATGAGGCCCAATTCCCCAGCACTGCGTGCAGAGCAATTCGGTGTTGCACATCACACATGAAAGGAGCCTTGATTTCCTTGATGGCACTCCAGAGAAAGCCCAAGAACACTGTTTCAAGGCTAGAGGGATCCTGAGGTCACTGTAGCAACACGAAAGAGCTCCGTGGACCAAAAATCAACTCGAGATGAGAGGTTAGTCCCTGGCTTCGACTCCAGAGGAATACCACCTTACCACAAGCACCTCAAGAGGAGGCTTCTCTCAGCTCTAGCTATGTGAGAGGGACCCTGAGTTTGCGGCCTCAAGTGTAATGAACACCGCGATGCCCTGACTCGAAATAAGGCCAGATATCCCTGCAGTGACTTGAATGCAGGCTCGTCTTGAATCTCCCAATACAAAAGGATGTCTGAATCCCCTGTGGAGACCACAGAGAAAGACCTAGTTCCCCACCTCATCGCGACCAGAGGCCTCACATCCTTTGAAAACTCTAGAGGTACGCGGAGATCAGTGCCTCCAAAGGAGACGATGCCTGACTCCTCGTGAAACTTGATAGGAGTCCCAGGATTCCTGTGGCACGTGGAAAGGGACGCTTGGTCTCCCGCCTCAGCTGGAGAGGCGTCCCAATTGCCCTGCCAAGCCTCGAGGAGAATCCCGAGTTGTCCCTTGCAACTAGGCAGGAGTCCTGACGTCGCTGAACAAACACGTGGGTGGAAGGGCCATCCCCGTCGTAACTCGAGAATATACCCCAGGTTCCCGCCGCAACTCGAGAAAAACCATGAGACTTCCCCCTCACCGCAAAATGAGGCCCGATACCCTGCACTGCGTGCAGAGCAATTCCCTGTTGCACATCACACATGAAAGGAGCCTTGATTTCCGTGATGGCACTCCAGAGAAACCCCAAGAACACTGTTTCAAGGCTAGAGGGATCCTGAGGTCACTGTAGCAACACGAAAGAGCTCCGTGGACCACAAATCAACTCGAGATGAGAGGTTAGTCCCTGGCTTCGACTCCAGAGGAATACCACCTTACCACAAGCACCTCAAGAGGAGGCTTCTCTCAGCTCTAGGTATGTGAGAGGGACCCTGATTTTGCGGCCTCAAGTGGAATGGACACTGCGATGCCCTGACGCGAAATAAGGCCGGATAACCCGGCAGTGACTTGAATGCAGGCTCGTCTTGCATCTGCCAAGATGAAAGAATATCTGAATCCCCTGTGGAGACCACAGAGAAAGACCTAGTTTCCCACCTCATGGCGACCGGAATCCTCACATCCTTTGAAAACTCCAGAGGTACGCGGAGATCAGTGCCTCCAAAGGAGACGATGCCTGACTCCTCGTGAAACTTGATAGGAGTCCCAGGATTCCTGTGGCACGTGGAAAGGGACACTTGGTCGCCCGCCTCAGCTGGAGAGGCGTCCCAATTGCCCTGCCAAGCCTCGAGGAGAATCCCGAGTTGTCCCTCGCAACAAGGCAGGAGTCCTGACGTCGCTGAACAAACACGTGGGTGGAAGGGCCATCCCCGTCGTAACTCGAGAATATACCCCAGGTTCCCGCCGCAACTCGAGAAAAACCATGAGACTTCCCCCTCGCCGCGAGATGAGGCCCGATTCCCCTGCACTGCGTGCAGAGCAATACCGTGTTGCACATCACACATGAAAGGAGCCTTGATTTCCTTGATGGCACTCCAGAGATACCCGAAGAACACTGTTTCAAGGATAGAGGATCCTGAGGTCACTGAAGTAACAAGAAAGAACTCCGTGGAGCAAGAATCAACTCGAGATGAGAGGTTATTCCCTGGCTTCGACTCCAGAGGAATACCACCTTACCACAAGCACCTCAAGAGGAGGCTTCTCTCAGCTCTAGGTATGTGAGAGGGACCCTGAGTTTGCGGCCTCAAGTGGAATGGACATCGCGATGCCCTGAATCGAAATAAGGCCGGATATCCCTGCAGTGACTTGAATGCAGGCTCGTCTTGCATTTCCCAAGACGAAAGGAAGTCTGAATCCCCTGTGGAGACCACAGAAAAAGACCTAGTTCCCCATCTCATCGCGACCGGAGGCCTCACATCCTTTGAAAACTCCAGAGGTACGCGGAGATCAGTGCCTCCAAAGGAGACGATGCCTGACTCCTCGTGAAACTTGATAGGAGTCCCAGGATTCCTGTGGCACGTGGAAAGGGACCCTTGGTCTCCCGCCTCAGCTGGAGAGGCGTCCCAATTGCCCTGCCAAGCCTCGAGGAGAATCCCGAGTTGTCCCTCGCAACTAGGCAGGAGTACTGACGTCGCTGAACAAACACGTGTGTGGAAGGGCCATCCCCGTCGTAACTCGAGAATATACCCCAGGTTACCGCAGCAACTCGAGAAAAACCATGAGACTTCCCCCTCGCCGCGATATGATTCCCGATTCCCCTGCACTTCGTGCAGAGCAATTCCGTGTTTCACATCACACATGAAAGGAGCCTTGATTTCCTTGATGGCACTCCAGAGAAACCCCAAGAACACTGTTTCAAGGCTAGAGGGATCCTCAGGTCACTGTAGCAACACGAAAGAGCTCCGAGGACCAAAAATCAACTCGAGATGAGAGGTTAGTCCCTGGCTTCGACTCCAGAGGAATACCACCTTACCACAAGCACCTCAAGAGCAGGCTTCTCTCAGCTCTAGCTATGTGCTGAGTTTGCGGCCTCAAGTGGAATGGACACCGCGATGCCCTGACTCGAAATAAGGCCGGATATCCCTGCAGTGACTTGAATGCAGGCTCGTCTTGCATCTCCCAAGACGAAAGGATGTCTGAATCCCCTGTGGAGACCACAGAGAAAGACCTAGTTCCCCACCTCATCGCGACCGGAGGCCTCACATCTTTTGAAAACTCCAGAGGTACGCGGAGATCAGTGCCTCCAAAGGAGACGATGCCTGACTCCTCGTGAAACTTGATAGGAGTCCCAGGATTCCTGTGGCACGTGGAAAGGGACCCTTGGTCTCCCGCCTCAGCTGGAGAGGCGTCCCAATTGCCCTGCCAAGCCTCGAGGAGATTCCCGAGTTGTCCCTCGTAACTAGGCAGGAGTCCTGACGTCGCTGAACAAACACGTGGGTGGAAGGGCCATCCCCGTCGTAACTCGAGAATATACCCCAGGTTCCCGCCGCAACTCGAGAAAAACCATGAGACTTCCCCCTCGCCGCGAGATGAGGCCCGATTCCCCTGCACTGCGTGCAGAGCAATTCCGTCTTGCACATCACACATGAAAGGAGACTTGATTTCCTTGATGGCACTCCAGAGAAACCCCAAGAACACTGTTTCAAGGCTAGAGGGATCCTGAGGTCACTGTAGCAACACGAAAGAGCTCCGTGGACCCAGAATCAACTCGAGATGAGAGGTTAGTCCCTGGCTTCAACTCCAGAGGAATACCACCTTACCACAAGCACCTCAAGAGGAGGCTTCTCTCAGCTTTAGGTATGTGAGAGGGTCGCTGAGTTTGCGGCCTCAAGTGGAATGGACACCGCGATGCCCTGGCTCTAAATAAGGCTGGATATCCCTGCAGTGACTTGAATGCAGGCTCGTCTTGCATCTCCCAAGACGAAAGGATGTCTGAATCCCCTGTGGAGACCACAGAGAAAGACCTAGTTCCCCACCTCATCGCGACCGGAGGCCTCACATCCTTTGAAAACTCCAGAGGTACGCGGAGATCAGTGCCTCCAAAGGAGACGATGCCTACTCCTCGTGAAACTTGATAGGAGTCCCAGGATTCCTGTGGCACGTGGAAAGGGACCCTTGGTCTCCCGCCTCAGCTGGAGAGGCGTCCCAATTGCCCTGCCAAGCCTCGAGGAGAATCCCGAGTTGTCCCTCGCAACTAGGCAGGAGTCCTGACGTCGCTGAAGAAACACGTGTGTGGAAGGGCCATCCCCGTCGTAACTCGAGAATATACCGCAGGTTCCTGCCGCAACTCGAGAAAAACCATGAGACTTCCCCCTCGCTGCGAGATGAGGCCCGATTCCCCTGCACTGCGTGCAGAGCAATTCCGTGTTGCACATCACACATGAAAGGAGCCTTGATTTCCTTGATGGCACTCCAGAGAAACCCCAAGAACACTGTTTCAAGGCTAGAGGGATCCTGAGGTCACTGTAGCAACACGAAAGATCTCCGTGGACCAAAAATCAACTCGAGATGAGAGGTTAGTCCCTGGCTTCGACTCCAGAGGAATACCACCTTACCACAAGCACCTCAAGAGGAGGCTTCTCTCAGCTCTAGCTATGTGAGAGGGACCCTGAGTTTGCGGCCTCAAGTGGAATGGACACCGCGATGCCCTGACGCGAAATAAGGCCGGATATCCCTGCAGTGACTTGAATGCAGGCTCGTCTTGCATCTCCCAAGACGAAAGGATGTCTGAATCCCCTGTGGAGACCACAGAGAAAGACCTAGTTCCCCACCTCATCGCGACCAGAGGCCTCACATCCTTTGAAAACTCCAGAGGTACGCGGAGATCAGTGCCTCCAAAGGAGAGGATGCCTGACTCCTCGTGAAACTTGATAGGAGTCCCAGGATTCCTGTGGCACGTGGAAAGGGACACTTGGTCTCCCTCCTCAGCTGGAGAGTCGTCGCAATTGCCCTGCCAAGCCTCGAGGAGAATCCTGAGTCGTCCCTCGCAACTAGGCAGGAGTCCTGACTTCGCTGAACTAACACGAGTGTGGAAGGGCGATCCCCGTCGTAACTCGAAAATATACCGCAGGTTCCCGCCGCAACTCGAGATAAACCATGAGACTTCCCCCTCGCCGCGAGATGAGGCCCGATTCCCCTGCACTGCGTGCAGAGCAATTCCGTGTTGCACATCACACATGAAAGGAGCCTTGATTTCCTTGATGGCACTCCAGAGAAACCCCAGGAACACTGTTTCAAGGCTAGAGGGATCCTGAGGTCACTGTAGCAACACGAAAGAGCTCCGTGGACCAAAAATCAACTCGAGATGAGAGGTTAGTCCCTGGCTTCGACTCCAGAGGAATACCACCTTACCACAAGCACCTCAAGAGGAGGCTTCTCTCAGCTCTAGGTATGTGAGAGGGACCCTGAGTTTGCGGTCTCAAGTGGAATGGAGACCGCGATGCCCTGACTCGAAATAAGGCCGGATATCCCTGCAGTGACTTGAATGCAGGCTCGTCTTGCATCTCCCAAGACGAAAGGATGTCTGAATCCCCTGTGGAGACCACAGAGAAAGACCTAGTTCCCCACCTCATCGCGACCGAAGGCCTCACATCCTTTGAAAACTCTAGAGGTACGCGGAGATCAGTGCCTCCAAAGGAGACGATGCCTGACTCCTCGTGAAACTTGATAGGAGTCCCAGGATTCCTGTGGCACGTGGAAAGGGACCCTTGGTCTCCCGCCTCAGCTGGAGAGGCGTCCCAATTGCCCTGCCAAGCCTCGAGGAGAATCTCGAGTTGTCCCTCGCAACTAGGCAGGAGTCCTGACGTCGCTGAACAAACACGTGTGTGGAAGGGCCATCCCCGTCGTAACTCGAGAATATACCCCAGGTTCCCGCCGCAACTCGAGAAAAACCATGAGACTTCCCCCTCGCTGCGAGATGAGGCCCGATTCCCCTGCACTGCGTGCAGAGCAATTCCGTGTTGCACATCACACATGAAAGGAGCCTTGATTTCCTTGATGGCACTCCAGAGATACCCCAAGAACACTGTTTCAAGGCTAGAGGGATCCTGAGGTCACTGTAGCAACACGAAAGAGCTCCATGGGCCAAAATCAACTTGAGATGAGAGGATAGTCCCTGGCTTCGACTCCAGAGGAATACCACCTTACCACAAGCACCTCAAGAGGAGGCTTCTCTCAGCTTTAGGTATGTGAGAGGGACCCTGAGTTTGCGGCCTCAAGTGGAATGGACACCGCGATGCCCTGACTCGAAATAAGGCGAGATATCTCTGCAGTGTCTTGAATGCCGGCTCGTCTTGCATCTCACAAGATGAAAGGATGTTTGAATCCCCTGTGGAGACCACAGAGAAAGACCTAGTTCCCCACCTCATCGCGACCGGACGCCTCACATCCTATGAAAATTCCAGAGGTATGCGGAAATCAGTTCCTACTAAAGGGACGATGCCTGACTCCTCGTGAAACTTGATAGGAGTCCCAGGATTGCTCTGGCACGTGGAAAGGGACACTTGGTCTCCCGCCTCAGCTGGAGAGGCGTCCCAATTGCCCTGCCAAGCCTCGAGGAGAATCCCGACTTGTCCCTCGCAACTAGGCAAGAGTCCTGACGTCGCTGAACAAACACGTGGGTCGAAAGGCCATCCCCGTCGTAACTCGAGAATATACCCCAGGTTCCCGTCGCAACTCGAGAAAAACCATGAGACTTCCCCCTCGCCGCGAGATGAGGCCCGATTCCCCTGCACTGCGTGCAGAGCAATACCGTGTTGCACATCACACATGAAAGGAGCCTTGATTTCCTTGATGGCACTCCAGAGAAACCCCAAGAACACTGTTTCAAGGGTAGAGGATCCTGAGGTCACTGAAGCAACAAGAAAGAGCTCCGTGGAGCAAGAATCAACTCGAGATGAGAGGTTATTCCCTGGCTTCGACTCCAGAGAAATACCACCTTACCACAAGCACCTCAAGAGGAGGCTTCTCTCAGCTCTAGGTATGTGAGAGGGACCCTGAGTTTGCGGCCTCAAGTGGAATGGACATCGCGATGCCCTGAATCGTAATAAGGCCGGATATCCCTGCAGTGACTTGAATGCAGGCTCGTCTTGCATTTCCCAAGACGAAAGGAAGTCTGAATCCCCTGTGGAGACCACAGAAAAAGACCTAGTTCCCCACCTCATCGAGACCGGAAGCCTCATATGCTTGGAAAACTCCAGAGGTACGCAGAGATCAGTGCCTCCAAAGGAGACGATGCCTGACTCCTCGTGAACCTTGATAGGAGCCCCAGGATTCCGGTGGCACATGGAAAGGGACCCTTGGTCTCCCGCCTCAGCTGGAGAGGCGTCCCAATTGCCCTGCCAAGCCTCGAGGAGAATCCCGAGTTGTCACTCGCAACTAGGCAGGAGTCCTGACGTCCCTGAACAAACACGTGGGTGGAAGGGCCATCCCCGTCGTAACTCAAGAATATACCCCAGGTTCCCATCGCAACACGAGAAAAACCATGAGACTTCCCCCTCGCCGCAAAATGAGGCCCGATACCCGGCACTGCGAGCAGAGGGATTCAGTGTTGCACATCAGACATGAAAGGAGCCTTGCTTTCCTTGATGGCACTCCAGAGAAACCCCAAGAAAACTGTTTCAAGGCTAGCGGGATCCTGAGGTCACTGTAGCAACAAGGAAGAGCTCCGTGGACCACAAATCAACTCGAGATGAGAGGTTAGTCCCTGGCTTCGACTCCAGAGGAATACCACCTTACCACGAGCACCTCAAGAGGAGGCTTCTCTCAGCTCTAGGTATGTGAGAGGGACCCTGATTATGCGGCCTCAAGTGGAATGGACACTGCGATGCCCTGACTCGAAATCAGGCCGGATATCCCTGCAGTGACTTGAATGCAGGCTCGTCTTGCATTTCCCAAGACGAAAGGATGTCTTAATCCTCTGTGGAGACCACAGAAGAAGACCTAGTTCCCCACCTCATCGCGACCAGAGGCCTCACATCCTTTGAAAACTCCAGAGGTATGCGGAGATCAGTGCCTCCAAAGGAGACGAGGCCTGACTCCTCGTGAAACTTGATAGGAGTCCCAGGATTCCTGTGGCACGTGGAAAGGGACCCTTGGTCTCCCGCCTCAGCTGGAGAGGCGTCCCAATTGCCCTGCCAAGCCTCGAGGAGATTCCCGAGTTGTCCCTCGTAACTAGGCAGGAGTCCTGACGTCGCTGAACAAACACGTGGGTGGAAGGGCCATCCCCGTCGTAACTCGAGAATATACCCCAGGTTCCCGCCGCAACTCGAGAAAAACCATGAGACTTCCCCCTCGCCGCGAGATGAGGCCCGATTCCCCTGCACTGCGTGCAGAGCAATTCCGTCTTGCACATCACACATGAAAGGAGACTTGATTTCCTTGATGGCACTCCAGAGAAACCCCAAGAACACTGTTTCAAGGCTAGAGGGATCCTGAGGTCACTGTAGCAACACGAAAGAGCTCCGTGGACCCAGAATCAACTCGAGATGAGAGGTTAGTCCCTGGCTTCAACTCCAGAGGAATACCACCTTACCACAAGCACCTCAAGAGGAGGCTTCTCTCAGCTTTAGGTATGTGAGAGGGTCCCTGAGTTTGCGGCCTCAAGTGGAATGGACACCGCGATGCCCTGGCTCTAAATAAGGCTGGATATCCCTGCAGTGACTTGAATGCAGGCTCGTCTTGCATCTCCCAAGACGAAAGGATGTCTGAATCCCCTGTGGAGACCACAGAGAAAGACCTAGTTCCCCACCTCATCGCGACCGGAGGCCTCACATCCTTTGAAAACTCCAGAGGTACGCGGAGATCAGTGCCTCCAAAGGAGACGATGCCTACTCCTCGTGAAACTTGATAGGAGTCCCAGGATTCCTGTGGCACGTGGAAAGGGACCCTTGGTCTCCCGCCTCAGCTGGAGAGGCGTCCCAATTGCCCTGCCAAGCCTCGAGGAGAATCCCGAGTTGTCCCTCGCAACTAGGCAGGAGTCCTGACGTCGCTGAAGAAACACGTGTGTGGAAGGGCCATCCCCGTCGTAACTCGAGAATATACCGCAGGTTCCTGCCGCAACTCGAGAAAAACCATGAGACTTCCCCCTCGCTGCGAGATGAGGCCCGATTCCCCTGCACTGCGTGCAGAGCAATTCCGTGTTGCACATCACACATGAAAGGAGCCTTGATTTCCTTGATGGCACTCCAGAGAAACCCCAAGAACACTGTTTCAAGGCTAGAGGGATCCTGAGGTCACTGTAGCAACACGAAAGATCTCCGTGGACCAAAAATCAACTCGAGATGAGAGGTTAGTCCCTGGCTTCGACTCCAGAGGAATACCACCTTACCACAAGCACCTCAAGAGGAGGCTTCTCTCAGCTCTAGCTATGTGAGAGGGACCCTGAGTTTGCGGCCTCAAGTGGAATGGACACCGCGATGCCCTGACTAGAAATAAGGCCGGATATCCCTGCAGTGACTTGAATGCAGGCTCGTCTTGCATCTCCCAAGACGAAAGGATGTCTGAATCCCCTGTGAAGACCACAGAGAAAGACCTAGTTCCCCACCTCATCGCGACCGGAGGCCTCACATCCTTTGAAAACTCCAGAGGTACGCGGAGATCAGTGCCTCCAAAGGAGAGGATGCCTGACTCCTCGTGAAACTTGATAGGAGTCCCAGGATTCCTGTGGCACGTGGAAAGGGACACTTGGTCTCCCTCCTCAGCTGGAGAGTCGTCGCAATTGCCCTGCCAAGCCTCGAGGAGAATCCTGAGTCGTCCCTCGCAACTAGGCAGGAGTCCTGACTTCGCTGAACTAACACGAGTGTGGAAGGGCGATCCCCGTCGTAACTCGAAAATATACCGCAGGTTCCCGCCGCAACTCGAGATAAACCATGAGACTTCCCCCTCGCCGAGAGATGAGGCCCGATTCCCCTGCACTGCGTGCAGAGCAATTCCGTGTTGCACATCACACATGAAAGGAGCCTTGATTTCCTTGATGGCACTCCAGAGAAACCCCAGGAACACTGTTTCAAGGCTAGAGGGATCCTGAGGTCACTGTAGCAACACGAAAGAGCTCCGTGGACCAAAAATCAACTCGAGATGAGAGGTTAGTCCCTGGCTTCGACTCCAGAGGAATACCACCTTACCACAAGCACCTCAAGAGGAGGCTTCTCTCAGCTCTAGGTATGTGAGAGGGACCCTGAGTTTGCGGTCTCAAGTGGAATGGAGACCGCGATGCCCTGACTCGAAATAAGGCCGGATATCCCTGCAGTGACTTGAATGCAGGCTCGTCTTGCATCTCCCAAGACGAAAGGATGTCTGAATCCCCTGTGGAGACCACAGAGAAAGACCTAGTTCCCCACCTCATCGCGACCGAAGGCCTCACATCCTTTGAAAACTCTAGAGGTACGCGGAGATCAGTGCCTCCAAAGGAGACGATGCCTGACTCCTCGTGAAACTTGATAGGAGTCCCAGGATTCCTGTGGCACGTGGAAAGGGACCCTTGGTCTCCCGCCTCAGCTGGAGAGGCGTCCCAATTGCCCTGCCAAGCCTCGAGGAGAATCTCGAGTTGTCCCTCGCAACTAGGCAGGAGTCCTGACGTCGCTGAACAAACACGTGTGTGGAAGGGCCATCCCCGTCGTAACTCGAGAATATACCCCAGGTTCCCGCCGCAACTCGAGAAAAACCATGAGACTTCCCCCTCGCTGCGAGATGAGGCCCGATTCCCCTGCACTGCGTGCAGAGCAATTCCGTGTTGCACATCACACATGAAAGGAGCCTTGATTTCCTTGATGGCACTCCAGAGATACCCGAAGAACACTGTTTCAAGGCTAGAGGGATCCTGAGGTCACTGTAGCAACACGAAAGAGCTCCATGGGCCAAAATCAACTTGAGATGAGAGGATAGTCCCTGGCTTCGACTCCAGAGGAATACCACCTTACCACAAGCACCTCAAGAGGAGGCTTCTCTCAGCTTTAGGTATGTGAGAGGGACCCTGAGTTTGCGGCCTCAAGTGGAATGGACACCGCGATGCCCTGACTCGAAATAAGGCGAGATATCTCTGCAGTGTCTTGAATGCCGGCTCGTCTTGCATCTCACAAGATGAAAGGATGTTTGAATCCCCTGTGGAGACCACAGAGAAAGACCTAGTTCCCCACCTCATCGCGACCGGACGCCTCACATCCTATGAAAATTCCAGAGGTATGCGGAAATCAGTTCCTACTAAAGGGACGATGCCTGACTCCTCGTGAAACTTGATAGGAGTCCCAGGATTGCTCTGGCACGTGGAAAGGGACACTTGGTCTCCCGCCTCAGCTGGAGAGGCGTCCCAATTGCCCTGCCAAGCCTCGAGGAGAATCCCGACTTGTCCCTCGCAACTAGGCAAGAGTCCTGACGTCGCTGAACAAACACGTGGGTCGAAAGGCCATCCCCGTCGTAACTCGAGAATATACCCCAGGTTCCCGTCGCAACTCGAGAAAAACCATGAGACTTCCCCCTCGCCGCGAGATGAGGCCCGATTCCCCTGCACTGCGTGCAGAGCAATACCGTGTTGCACATCACACATGAAAGGAGCCTTGATTTCCTTGATGGCACTCCAGAGAAACCCCAAGAACACTGTTTCAAGGGTAGAGGATCCTGAGGTCACTGAAGCAACAAGAAAGAGCTCCGTGGAGCAAGAATCAACTCGAGATGAGAGGTTATTCCCTGGCTTCGACTCCAGAGGAATACCACCTTATCACAAGCACCTCAAGAGGAGGCTTCTCTCAGCTCTAGGTATGTGAGAGGGACCCTGAGTTTGCGGCCTCAAGTGGAATGGACATCGCGATGCCCTGAATCGAAATAAGGCCGGATATCCCTGCAGTGACTTGAATGCAGGCTCGTCTTGCATTTCCCAAGACGAAAGGAAGTCTGAATCCCCTGTGGAGACCACAGAAAAAGACCTAGTTCCCCATCTCATCGCGACCGGAGGCCTCACATCCTTTGAAAACTCCAGAGGTACGCGGAGATCAGTGCCTCCAAAGGAGACGATGCCTGCCTCCTCGTGAAACTTGATAGGAGTCCCAGGATTCCTGTGGCACGTGGAAAGGGACCCTTGGTCTCCCGCCTCAGCTGGAGAGGCGTCCCAATTGCCCTGCCAAGCCTCGAGGAGAATCCCGAGTTGTCCCTCGCAACTAGGCAGGAGTACTGACGTCGCTGAACAAACACGTGTGTGGAAGGGCCATCCCCGTCGTAACTCGAGAATATACCCCAGGTTACCGCAGCAACTCGAGAAAAACCATGAGACTTCCCCCTCGCCGCGATATGAGGCCCGATTCCCCTGCACTTCGTGCAGAGCAATTCCGTGTTGCACATCACACATGAAAGGAGCCTTGATTTCCTTGATGGCACTCCAGAGAAACCCCAAGAACACTGTTTCAAGGCTAGAGGGATCCTCAGGTCACTGTAGCAACACGAAAGAGCTCCGAGGACCAAAAATCAACTCGAGATGAGAGGTTAGTCCCTGGCTTCGACTCCAGAGGAATACCACCTTACCACAAGCACCTCAAGAGGAGGCTTCTCTCAGCTCTAGCTATGTGCTGAGTTTGCGGCCTCAAGTGGAATGGACACCGCGATGCCCGGACTCGAAATAAGGCCGGATATCCCTGCAGTGACTTGAATGCAGGCTCGTCTTGCATTTCCCAAGACGAAAGGATGTCTGAATCCTCTGTGGAGACCACAGAAGAAGACCTAGTTCCCCACCTCATCGCGACCAGAGGCCTCACATCCTTTGAAAACTCCAGAGGTATGCGGAGATCAGTGCCTCCAAAGGAGACGAGGCCTGACTCCTCGTGAAACTTGATAGGAGTCCCAGGATTCCTGTGGCACGTGGAAAGGGACCTTTGGTCTCCCGCCTCAGCTGGAGAGGCGTCCCAATTGCCCTGCCAAGCCTCGAGGAGATTCCCGAGTTGTCCCTCGTAACTAGGCAGGAGTCCTGACGTCGCTGAACAAACACGTGGGTGGAAGGGCCATCCCCGTCGTAACTCGAGAATATACCCCAGGTTCCCGCCGCAACTCGAGAAAAACCATGAGACTTCCCCCTCGCCGCGAGATGAGGCCCGATTCCCCTGCACTGCGTGCAGAGCAATTCCGTCTTGCACATCACACATGAAAGGAGACTTGATTTCCTTGATGGCACTCCAGAGAAACCCCAAGAACACTGTTTCAAGGCTAGAGGGATCCTGAGGTCACTGTAGCAAAACGAAAGAGCTCCGTGGACCCAGAATCAACTCGAGATGAGAGGTTAGTCCCTGGCTTCAACTCCAGAGGAATACCACCTTACCACAAGCACCTCAAGAGGAGGCTTCTCTCAGCTTTAGGTATGTGAGAGGGTCCCTGAGTTTGCGGCCTCAAGTGGAATGGACACCGCGATGCCCTGACTCGAAATAAGGCTGGATATCCCTGCAGTGACTTGAATGCAGGCTCGTCTTGCATCTCCCAAGACGAAAGGATGTCTGAATCCCCTGTGGAGACCACAGAGAAAGACCTAGTTCCCCACCTCATCGCGACCGGAGGCCTCACATCCTTTGAAAACTCCAGAGGTACGCGGAGATCAGTGCCTCCAAAGGAGACGATGCCTACTCCTCGTGAAACTTGATAGGAGTCCCAGGATTCCTGTGGCACGTGGAAAGGGACCCTTGGTCTCCCGCCTCAGCTGGAGAGGCGTCCCAATTGCCCTGCCAAGCCTCGAGGAGAATCCCGAGTTGTCCCTCGCAACTAGGCAGGAGACCTGACGTCGCTGAAGAAACACGTGTGTGGAAGGGCCATCCCCGTCGTAACTCGAGAATATACCGCAGGTTCCTGCCGTAACTCGAGAAAAACCATGAGACTTCCCCCTCGCTGCGAGATGAGGCCCGATTCCCCTGCACTGCGTGCAGAGCAATTCCGTGTTGCACATCACACATGAAAGGAGCCTTGATTTCCTTGATGGCACTCCAGAGAAACCCCAAGAACACTGTTTCAAGGCTAGAGGGATCCTGAGGTCACTGTAGCAACACGAAAGATCTCCGTGGACCAAAAATCAACACGAGCTGAGAGGTTAGTCCCTGGCTTCGACTCCAGAGGAATACCACCTTACCACAAGCACCTCAAGAGGAGGCTTCTCTCAGCTCTAGGTATGTGAGAGGGACCCTGAGTTTGCGGCCTCAAGTGGAATGGACACCGCGATGCCCTGACGCGAAATAAGGCCGGATATCCCTGCAGTGACTTGAATGCAGGCTCGTCTTGCATCTCCCAAGACGAAAGGATGTCTGAATCCCCTGTGGAGACCACAGAGAAAGACCTAGTTCCCCACCTCATCGCGACCGGAGGCCTCACATCCTTTGAAAACTCCAGAGGTACGCGGAGATCAGTGCCTCCAAAGGAGAGGATGCCTGACTCCTCGTGAAACTTGATAGGAGTCCCAGGATTCCTGTGGCACGTGGAAAGGGACCCTTGGTCTCCCGCCTCAGCTGGAGAGTCGTCGCAATTGCCCTGCCAAGCCTCGAGGAGAATCCTGAGTCGTCCCTCGCAACTAGGCAGGAGTCCTGACTTCGCTGAACTAACACGAGTGTGGAAGGGCGATCCCCGTCGTAACTCGAAAATATACCGCAGGTTCCCGCCGCAACTCGAGATAAACCATGAGACTTCCCCCTCGCCGCGAGATGAGGCCCGATTCCCCTGCACTGCGTGCAGAGCAATTCCGTGTTGCACATCACACATGAAAGGAGCCTTGATTTCCTTGATGGCACTCCAGAGAAACCCCAGGAACACTGTTTCAAGGCTAGAGGGATCCTGAGGTCACTGTAGCAACACGAAAGAGCTCCGTGGACCAAATATCAACTCGAGATGAGAGGTTAGTCCCTGGCTTCGACTCCAGAGGAATACCACCTTACCACAAGCACCTCAAGAGGAGGCTTCTCTCAGCTCTAGGTATGTGAGAGGGACCCTGAGTTTGCGGTCTCCAGTGGAATGGAGACCGCGATGCCCTGACTCGAAATAAGGCCGGATATCCCTGCAGTGACTTGAATGCAGGCTAGTCTTGCATCTCCCAAGACGAAAGGATGTCTGAATCCCCTGTGGAGACCACAGAGAAAGACCTAGTTCCCCACCTCATCGCGACCAGAGGCCTCACATCCTTTGAAAACTCTAGAGGTACGCGGAGATCAGTGCCTCCAAAGGAGACGATGCCTGACTCCTCGTGAAACTTGATAGGAGTCCCAGGATCCCTGTGGCACGTGGAAAGGGACCCTTGGTCTCCCGCCTCAGCTGGAGAGGCGTCCCAATTGCCCTGCCAAGCCTCGAGGAGAATCTCGAGTTGTCCCTCGCAACTAGGCAGGAGTCCTGACGTCGCTGAACAAACACGTGTGTGGAAGGGCCATCCCCGTCGTAACTCGAGAATATACCCCAGGTTCCCGCCGCAACTCAAGAAAAACCATGAGACTTCCCCCTCGCTGCGAGATGAGGCCCGATTCCCCTGCACTGCGTGCAGAGCAATTCCGTGTTGCACATCACACATGAAAGGAGCCTTGATTTCCTTGATGGCACTCCAGAGATACCCGAAGAACACTGTTTCAAGGCTAGAGGGATCCTGAGGTCACTGTAGGAACACGAAAGAGCTCCATGGGCCAAAATCAACTTGAGATGAGAGGATAGTCCCTGGCTTCGACTCCAGAGGAATACCACCTTACCACAAGCACCTCAAGAGGAGGCTTCTCTCAGCTTTAGGTATGTGAGAGGGACCCTGAGTTTGCGGCCTCAAGTTGAATGGACACCGCGATGCCCTGACTCGAAATAAGGCGAGATATCTCTGCAGCGTCTTGAATGAAGGCTCGTCTTGCATCTCACAAGATGAAAGGATGTTTGAATCCCCTGTGGAGACCACAGAGAAAGACCTAGTTCCCCACCTCATCGCGACCGGACGCCTCACATCCTATGAAAATTCCAGAGGTATGCGGAGATCAGTTCCTACTAAAGGGACGATGCCTGACTCCTCGTGAAACTTGATAGGAGTCCCAGGATTGCTCTGGCACGTGGAAAGGGACACTTGGTCTCCCGCCTCAGCTGGAGAGGCGTCCCAATTGCCCTGCCAAGCCTCGAGGAGAATCCCGACTTGTCCCTCGCAACTAGGCAAGAGTCCTGACGTCGCTGAACAAACACGTGGGTCGAAAGGCCATCCCCGTCGTAACTCGAGAATATACCCCAGGTTCCCGTCGCAACTCGAGAAAAACCATGAGACTTCCCCCTCGCCGCGAGATGAGGCCCGATTCCCCTGCACTGCGTGCAGAGCAATACCGTGTTGCACATCACACATGAAAGGAGCCTTGATTTCCTTGATGGCACTCCAGAGAAACCCCAAGAACACTGTTTCAAGGATAGAGGATCCTGAGGTCACTGAAGCAACAAGAAAGAGCTCCGTGGAGCAAGAATCAACTCGAGATGAGAGGTTATTCCCTGGCTTCGACTCCAGAGAAATACCACCTTACCACAAGCACCTCAAGAGGAGGCTTCTCTCAGCTCTAGGTATGTGAGAGGGACCCTGAGTTTGCGGCCTCAAGTGGAATGGACATCGCGATGCCCTGAATCGTAATAAGGCCGGATATCCCTGCAGTGACTTGAATGCAGGCTCGTCTTGCATTTCCCAAGACGAAAGGAAGTCTGAATCCCCTGTGGAGACCACAGAAAAAGACCTAGTTCCCCACCTCATCGAGACCGGAAGCCTCATATGCTTGGAAAACTCCAGAGGTACGCAGAGATCAGTGCCTCCAAAGGAGACGATGCCTGACTCCTCGTGAACCTTGATAGGAGCCCCAGGATTCCGGTGGCACGTGGAAAGGGACCCTTGGTCTCCCGCCTCAGCTGGAGAGGCGTCCCAATTGCCCTGCCAAGCCTCGAGGAGAATCCCGAGTTGTCACTCGCAACTAGGCAGGAGTCCTGACGTCCCTGAACAAACACGTGGGTGGAAGGGCCATCCCCGTCGTAACTCAAGAATATACCCCAGGTTCCCATCGCAACACGAGAAAAACCATGAGACTTCCCCCTCGCCGCAAAATGAGGCCCGATACCCGGCACTGCGAGCAGAGGGATTCAGTGTTGCACATCAGACATGAAAGGAGCCTTGCTTTCCTTGATGGCACTCCAGAGAAACCCCAAGAAAACTGTTTCAAGGCTAGCGGGATCCTGAGGTCACTGTAGCAACAAGGAAGAGCTCCGTGGACCACAAATCAACTCGAGATGAGAGGTTAGTCCCTGGCTTCGACTCCAGAGGAATACCACCTTACCACGAGCACCTCAAGAGGAGGCTTCTCTCAGCTCTAGGTATGTGAGAGGGACCCTGATTATGCGGCCTCAAGTGGAATGGACACTGCGATGCCCTGACTCGAAATCAGGCCGGATATCCCTGCAGTGACTTGAATGCAGGCTCGTCTTGCATCTCCCAAGATGAAAGGATGTCTGAATCCCCTGTGGAGACCACAGAGAAAGACCTAGTTCCCCATCTCATCGCGACCGGAGGCCTCACATCCTTTGAAAACTCCAGAGATACGCGGAGATCAGTGCCTCCAAAGGAAACGATGCCTGACTCCTGTGAAACTTGATAGGAGTCCCAGGATTCCTGTGGCACGTGGAAAGGGACCCTTGGTCTCCCGCCTCAGCTGGAGAGGCGTCCCAATTGCCCTGCCAAGCCTCGAGGAGAATCCCGAGTTGTCCCTCGGAACTAGGCAGGAGTACTGACGTCGCTGAACAAACACGTGTGTGGAAGGGCCATCCCCGTCGTAACTCGAGAATATACCCCAGGTTACCGCAGCAACTCGAGAAAAACCATGAGACTTCCCCCTCGCCACGATATGAGGCCCGATTCCCCTGCACTTCGTGCAGAGCAATTCCGTGTTGCACATCACACATGAAAGGAGCCTTGATTTCCTTGATGGCACTCCAGAGAAACCCCAAGAACACTGTTTCAAGGCTAGAGGGATCCTGAGGTCACTGTAGCAACACGAAAGAGCTCCGTGGACCAAAAATCAACTCGAGATGAGAGGTTAGTCCCTGGCTTCGACTCCAGAGGAATACCACCTTACCACAAGCACCTCAAGAGGAGGCTTCTCTCAGCTCTAGCTATGTGCTGAGTTTGCGGCCTCAAGTGGAATGGACACCGCGATGCCCTGACTTGAAATAAGGCCGGATATCCCTGCAGTGACTTGAATGCAGGCTCGTCTTGCATTTCCCAAGACGAAAGGATGTCTGAATCCTCTGTGGAGACCACAGAAGAAGACCTAGTTCCCCACCTCATCGCGAACGGAGGCCTCACATCCTTTGAAAACTCCAGAGGTATGCGGAGATCAGTGCCTCCAAAGTAGACGATGCCTGACTCCTCGTGAAACTTGATAGGAGTCCCAGGATTCCTGTGGCACGTGGAAAGGGACCCTTGGTCTCCCGCCTCAGCTATAGAGGCGTCCCAATTGCCCTGCCAATCCTCGAGGAGATTCCCGTGTTGTCCCTCGTAACTAGGCAGGAGTCCTGACGTCGCTGAACAAACACGTGGGTGGAAGGGCCATCCCCGTCGTAACTCGGGATTATACCCCAGGTTCCCGCCGCAACTCGAGAAAAACCATGAGACTTCCCCCTCGCCGCGAGATGAGGCCCGATTCCCCTTCACTGCGTGCAGAGCAATTCCGTCTTGCACATCACACATGAAAGGAGACTTGATTTCCTTGATGGCACTCCAGAGAAACCCCAAGAACACTGTTTCAAGGCTAGAGGGATCCTGAGGTCACTGTAGCAACACGAAAGAGCACCGTGGACCCAGAATCAACTCGAGATGAGAGGTTAGTCCCTGGCTTCAACTCCAGAGGAATACCACCTTACCACAAGCACCTCAAGAGGAGGCTTCTCTCAGCTTTAGGTATGTGAGAGGGACCCTGAGTTTGCGGCCTCAAGTGGAATGGACACCGCGATGCCCTGGCTCTAAATAAGGCTGGATATCCCTGCAGTGACTTGAATGCAGGCTCATCTTGCATCTCCCAAGACGAAAGGATGTCTGAATCCCCTGTGGAGACCACAGAGAAAGACCTAGTTCCCCACCTCATCGCGACCGGAGGCCTCACATCCTTTGAAAACTCCAGAGGTACGCGGAGATCAGTGCCTCCAAAGGAGACGATGCCTACTCCTCGTGAAACTTGATAGGAGTCCCAGGATTCCTGTGGCACGTGGAAAGGGACCCTTGGTCTCCCGCCTCAGCTGGAGAGGCGTCCCAATTGCCCTGCCAAGCCTCGAGGAGAATCCCGAGTTGTCCCTCGCAACTAGGCAGGAGTCCTGACGTCGCTGAAGAAACACGTGTGTGGAAGGGCCATCCCCGTCGTAACTCGAGAATATACCGCAGGTTCCTGCCGCAACTCGAGAAAAACCATGAGACTTCCCCCTCGCTGCGAGATGAGGCCCGATTCCCCTGCACTGCGTGCAGAGCAATTCCGTGTTGCACATCACACATGAAAGGAGCCTTGATTTCCTTGATGGCACTCCAGAGAAACCCCAAGAACACTGTTTCAAGGCTAGAGGGATCCTGAGGTCACTGTAGCAACACGAAAGGTCTCCGTGGACCAAAAATCAACTCGAGATGAGAGGTTAGTCCCTGGCTTCGACTCCAGAGGAATACCACCTTACCACAAGCACCTCAAGAGGAGGCTTCTCTCAGCTCTAGGTATGTGAGAGGGACCCTGAGTTTGCGGCCTCAAGTGGAATGGACACCGCGATGCCCTGACGCGAAATAAGGCCGGATATCCCTGCAGTGACTTGAATGCAGGCTCGTCTTGCATCTCCCAAGACGAAAGGATGTCTGAATCCCCTGTGGAGACCACAGAGAAAAACCTAGTTCCCCACCTCATCGCGACCGGAGGCCTCACATCCTTTGAAAACTCCAGAGGTACGCGGAGATCAGTGCCTCCAAAGGAGACGATGCCTGACTCCTCGTGAAACTTGATAGGAGTCCCAGGATTCCTGTGGCACGTGGAAAGGGACCCTTGGTCTCCCGCCTCAGCTGGAGAAGCGTCCCAATTGCCCTGCCAAGCCTCGAGGAGAATCACGAGTTGTCCCTTGCAACTAGGCAGGAGTCCTGACGTCGCTGAACAAACACGTGGGTGGAAGGGCCATCCCCGTCGTAACTCGAGAATATACCCCAGGTTCCCACAGCAACTCGAGAAAAACCATGAGACTTCCCCCTCACCGCAAAATCAGGCCCGATACCCTGCACTGCGTGCAGAGCAATTCCGTGTTGCACATCACACATGAAAGGAGCCTTGATTTCCTTGATGGCACTCCAGAGAAACCCCAGGAACACTGTTTCAAGGCTAGAGGGATCCTGAGGTCACTGTAGCAACACGAAAGAGCTCCGTGGACCAAAAATCAACTCGAGATGAGAGGTTAGTCCCTGGCTTCGACTCCAGAGGAATACCACCTTACCACAAGCACCTCAAGAGGAGGCTTCTCTCAGCTCTAGGTATGTGAGAGGGACCCTGAGTTTGCGGTCTCAAGTGGAATGGAGACCGCGATGCCCTGACTCGAAATAAGGCCGGATATCCCTGCAGTGACTTGAATGCAGGCTCGTCTTGCATCTCCCAAGACGAAAGGATGTCTGAATCCCCTGTGGAGACCACAGAGAAAGACCTAGTTCCCCACCTCATCGCGACCGAAGGCCTCACATCCTTTGAAAACTCTAGAGGTACGCGGAGATCAGTGCCTCCAAAGGAGACGATGCCTGACTCCTCGTGAAACTTGATAGGAGTCCCAGGATTCCTGTGGCACGTGGAAAGGGACCCTTGGTCTCCCGCCTCAGCTGGAGAGGCGTCCCAATTGCCCTGCCAAGCCTCGAGGAGAATCTCGAGTTGTCCCTCGCAACTAGGCAGGAGTCCTGACGTCGCTGAACAAACACGTGTGTGGAAGGGCCATCCCCGTCGTAACTCGAGAATATACCCCAGGTTCCCGCCGCAACTCGAGAAAAACCATGAGACTTCCCCCTCGCTGCGAGATGAGGCCCGATTCCCCTGCACTGCGTGCAGAGCAATTCCGTGTTGCACATCACACATGAAAGGAGCCTTGATTTCCTTGATGGCACTCCAGAGATACCCGAAGAACACTGTTTCAAGGCTAGAGGGATCCTGAGGTCACTGTAGCAACACGAAAGAGCTCCATGGGCCAAAATCAACTTGAGATGAGAGGATAGTCCCTGGCTTCGACTCCAGAGGAATACCACCTTACCACAAGCACCTCAAGAGGAGGCTTCTCTCAGCTTTAGGTATGTGAGAGGGACCCTGAGTTTGCGGCCTCAAGTGGAATGGACACCGCGATGCCCTGACTCGAAATAAGGCGAGATATCTCTGCAGTGTCTTGAATGCCGGCTCGTCTTGCATCTCACAAGATGAAAGGATGTTTGAATCCCCTGTGGAGACCACAGAGAAAGACCTAGTTCCCCACCTCATCGCGACCGGACGCCTCACATCCTATGAAAATTCCAGAGGTATGCGGAAATCAGTTCCTACTAAAGGGACGATGCCTGACTCCTCGTGAAACTTGATAGGAGTCCCAGGATTGCTCTGGCACGTGGAAAGGGACACTTGGTCTCCCGCCTCAGCTGGAGAGGCGTCCCAATTGCCCTGCCAAGCCTCGAGGAGAATCCCGACTTGTCCCTCGCAACTAGGCAAGAGTCCTGACGTCGCTGAACAAACACGTGGGTCGAAAGGCCATCCCCGTCGTAACTCGAGAATATACCCCAGGTTCCCGTCGCAACTCGAGAAAAACCATGAGACTTCCCCCTCGCCGCGAGATGAGGCCCGATTCCCCTGCACTGCGTGCAGAGCAATACCGTGTTGCACATCACACATGAAAGGAGCCTTGATTTCCTTGATGGCACTCCAGAGAAACCCCAAGAACACTGTTTCAAGGGTAGAGGATCCTGAGATCACTGAAGCAACAAGAAAGAGCTCCGTGGAGCAAGAATCAACTCGAGATGAGAGGTTATTCCCTGGCTTCGACTCCAGAGGAATACCACCTTATCACAAGCACCTCAAGAGGAGGCTTCTCTCAGCTCTAGGTATGTGAGAGGGACCCTGAGTTTGCGGCCTCAAGTGGAATGGACATCGCGATGCCCTGAATCGAAATAAGGCCGGATATCCCTGCAGTGACTTGAATGCAGGCTCGTCTTGCATTTCCCAAGACGAAAGGAAGTCTGAATCCCCTGTGGAGACCACAGAAAAAGACCTAGTTCCCCATCTCATCGCGACCGGAGGCCTCACATCCTTTGAAAACTCCAGAGGTACGCGGAGATCAGTGCCTCCAAAGGAGACGATGCCTGCCTCCTCGTGAAACTTGATAGGAGTCCCAGGATTCCTGTGGCACGTGGAAAGGGACCCTTGGTCTCCCGCCTCAGCTGGAGAGGCGTCCCAATTGCCCTGCCAAGCCTCGAGGAGAATCCCGAGTTGTCCCTCGCAACTAGGCAGGAGTACTGACGTCGCTGAACAAACACGTGTGTGGAAGGGCCATCCCCGTCGTAACTCGAGAATATACCCCAGGTTACCGCAGCAACTCGAGAAAAACCATGAGACTTCCCCCTCGCCGCGATATGAGGCCCGATTCCCCTGCACTTCGTGCAGAGCAATTCCGTGTTGCACATCACACATGAAAGGAGCCTTGATTTCCTTGATGGCACTCCAGAGAAACCCCAAGAACACTGTTTCAAGGCTAGAGGGATCCTCAGGTCACTGTAGCAACACGAAAGAGCTCCGAGGACCAAAAATCAACTCGAGATGAGAGGTTAGTCCCTGGCTTCGACTCCAGAGGAATACCACCTTACCACAAGCACCTCAAGAGGAGGCTTCTCTCAGCTCTAGCTATGTGCTGAGTTTGCGGCCTCAAGTGGAATGGACACCGCGATGCCCGGACTCGAAATAAGGCCGGATATCCCTGCAGTGACTTGAATGCAGGCTCGTCTTGCATTTCCCAAGACGAAAGGATGTCTGAATCCTCTGTGGAGACCACAGAAGAAGACCTAGTTCCCCACCTCATCGCGACCAGAGGCCTCACATCCTTTGAAAACTCCAGAGGTATGCGGAGATCAGTGCCTCCAAAGGAGACGAGGCCTGACTCCTCGTGAAACTTGATAGGAGTCCCAGGATTCCTGTGGCACGTGGAAAGGGACCTTTGGTCTCCCGCCTCAGCTGGAGAGGCGTCCCAATTGCCCTGCCAAGCCTCGAGGAGATTCCCGAGTTGTCCCTCGTAACTAGGCAGGAGTCCTGACGTCGCTGAACAAACACGTGGGTGGAAGGGCCATCCCCGTCGTAACTCGAGAATATACCCCAGGTTCCCGCCGCAACTCGAGAAAAACCATGAGACTTCCCCCTCGCCGCGAGATGAGGCCCGATTCCCCTGCACTGCGTGCAGAGCAATTCCGTCTTGCACATCACACATGAAAGGAGACTTGATTTCCTTGATGGCACTCCAGAGAAACCCCAAGAACACTGTTTCAAGGCTAGAGGGATCCTGAGGTCACTGTAGCAAAACGAAAGAGCTCCGTGGACCCAGAATCAACTCGAGATGAGAGGTTAGTCCCTGGCTTCAACTCCAGAGGAATACCACCTTACCACAAGCACCTCAAGAGGAGGCTTCTCTCAGCTTTAGGTATGTGAGAGGGTCCCTGAGTTTGCGGCCTCAAGTGGAATGGACACCGCGATGCCCTGACTCGAAATAAGGCTGGATATCCCTGCAGTGACTTGAATGCAGGCTCGTCTTGCATCTCCCAAGACGAAAGGATGTCTGAATCCCCTGTGGAGACCACAGAGAAAGACCTAGTTCCCCACCTCATCGCGACCGGAGGCCTCACATCCTTTGAAAACTCCAGAGGTACGCGGAGATCAGTGCCTCCAAAGGAGACGATGCCTACTCCTCGTGAAACTTGATAGGAGTCCCAGGATTCCTGTGGCACGTGGAAAGGGACCCTTGGTCTCCCGCCTCAGCTGGAGAGGCGTCCCAATTGCCCTGCCAAGCCTCGAGGAGAATCCCGAGTTGTCCCTCGCAACTAGGCAGGAGACCTGACGTCGCTGAAGAAACACGTGTGTGGAAGGGCCATCCCCGTCGTAACTCGAGAATATACCGCAGGTTCCTGCCGTAACTCGAGAAAAACCATGAGACTTCCCCCTCGCTGCGAGATGAGGCCCGATTCCCCTGCACTGCGTGCAGAGCAATTCCGTGTTGCACATCACACATGAAAGGAGCCTTGATTTCCTTGATGGCACTCCAGAGAAACCCCAAGAACACTGTTTCAAGGCTAGAGGGATCCTGAGGTCACTGTAGCAACACGAAAGATCTCCGTGGACCAAAAATCAACACGAGATGAGAGGTTAGTCCCTGGCTTCGACTCCAGAGGAATACCACCTTACCACAAGCACCTCAAGAGGAGGCTTCTCTCAGCTCTAGGTATGTGAGAGGGACCCTGAGTTTGCGGCCTCAAGTGGAATGGACACCGCGATGCCCTGACGCGAAATAAGGCCGGATATCCCTGCAGTGACTTGAATGCAGGCTCGTCTTGCATCTCCCAAGACGAAAGGATGTCTGAATCCCCTGTGGAGACCACAGAGAAAGACCTAGTTCCCCACCTCATCGCGACCGGAGGCCTCACATCCTTTGAAAACTCCAGAGGTACGCGGAGATCAGTGCCTCCAAAGGAGAGGATGCCTGACTCCTCGTGAAACTTGATAGGAGTCCCAGGATTCCTGTGGCACGTGGAAAGGGACCCTTGGTCTCCCGCCTCAGCTGGAGAGTCGTCGCAATTGCCCTGCCAAGCCTCGAGGAGAATCCTGAGTCGTCCCTCGCAACTAGGCAGGAGTCCTGACTTCGCTGAACTAACACGAGTGTGGAAGGGCGATCCCCGTCGTAACTCGAAAATATACCGCAGGTTCCCGCCGCAACTCGAGATAAACCATGAGACTTCCCCCTCGCCGCGAGATGAGGCCCGATTCCCCTGCACTGCGTGCAGAGCAATTCCGTGTTGCACATCACACATGAAAGGAGCCTTGATTTCCTTGATGGCACTCCAGAGAAACCCCAGGAACACTGTTTCAAGGCTAGAGGGATCCTGAGGTCACTGTAGCAACACGAAAGAGCTCCGTGGACCAAATATCAACTCGAGATGAGAGGTTAGTCCCTGGCTTCGACTCCAGAGGAATACCACCTTACCACAAGCACCTCAAGAGGAGGCTTCTCTCAGCTCTAGGTATGTGAGAGGGACCCTGAGTTTGCGGTCTCCAGTGGAATGGAGACCGCGATGCCCTGACTCGAAATAAGGCCGGATATCCCTGCAGTGACTTGAATGCAGGCTAGTCTTGCATCTCCCAAGACGAAAGGATGTCTGAATCCCCTGTGGAGACCACAGAGAAAGACCTAGTTCCCCACCTCATCGCGACCAGAGGCCTCACATCCTTTGAAAACTCTAGAGGTACGCGGAGATCAGTGCCTCCAAAGGAGACGATGCCTGACTCCTCGTGAAACTTGATAGGAGTCCCAGGATCCCTGTGGCACGTGGAAAGGGACCCTTGGTCTCCCGCCTCAGCTGGAGAGGCGTCCCAATTGCCCTGCCAAGCCTCGAGGAGAATCTCGAGTTGTCCCTCGCAACTAGGCAGGAGTCCTGACGTCGCTGAACAAACACGTGTGTGGAAGGGCCATCCCCGTCGTAACTCGAGAATATACCCCAGGTTCCCGCCGCAACTCGAGAAAAACCATGAGACTTCCCCCTCGCTGCGAGATGAGGCCCGATTCCCCTGCACTGCGTGCAGAGCAATTCCGTGTTGCACATCACACATGAAAGGAGCCTTGATTTCCTTGATGGCACTCCAGAGATACCCGAAGAACACTGTTTCAAGGCTAGAGGGATCCTGAGGTCACTGTAGGAACACGAAAGAGCTCCATGGGCCAAAATCAACTTGAGATGAGAGGATAGTCCCTGGCTTCGACTCCAGAGGAATACCACCTTACCACAAGCACCTCAAGAGGAGGCTTCTCTCAGCTTTAGGTATGTGAGAGGGACCCTGAGTTTGCGGCCTCAAGTTGAATGGACACCGCGATGCCCTGACTCGAAATAAGGCGAGATATCTCTGCAGCGTCTTGAATGAAGGCTCGTCTTGCATCTCACAAGATGAAAGGATGTTTGAATCCCCTGTGGAGACCACAGAGAAAGACCTAGTTCCCCACCTCATCGCGACCGGACGCCTCACATCCTATGAAAATTCCAGAGGTATGCGGAGATCAGTTCCTACTAAAGGGACGATGCCCGACTCCTCGTGAAACTTGATAGGAGTCCCAGGATTGCTCTGGCACGTGGAAAGGGACACTTGGTCTCCCGCCTCAGCTGGAGAGGCGTCCCAATTGCCCTGCCAAGCCTCGAGGAGAATCCCGACTTGTCCCTCGCAACTAGGCAAGAGTCCTGACGTCGCTGAACAAACACGTGGGTCGAAAGGCCATCCCCGTCGTAACTCGAGAATATACCCCAGGTTCCCGTCGCAACTCGAGAAAAACCATGAGACTTCCCCCTCGCCGCGAGATGAGGCCCGATTCCCCTGCACTGCGTGCAGAGCAATACCGTGTTGCACATCACACATGAAAGGAGCCTTGATTTCCTTGATGGCACTCCAGAGAAACCCCAAGAACACTGTTTCAAGGATAGAGGATCCTGAGGTCACTGAAGCAACAAGAAAGAGCTCCGTGGAGCAAGAATCAACTCGAGATGAGAGGTTATTCCCTGGCTTCGACTCCAGAGAAATACCACCTTACCACAAGCACCTCAAGAGGAGGCTTCTCTCAGCTCTAGGTATGTGAGAGGGACCCTGAGTTTGCGGCCTCAAGTGGAATGGACATCGCGATGCCCTGAATCGTAATAAGGCCGGATATCCCTGCAGTGACTTGAATGCAGGCTCGTCTTGCATTTCCCAAGACGAAAGGAAGTCTGAATCCCCTGTGGAGACCACAGAAAAAGACCTAGTTCCCCACCTCATCGAGACCGGAAGCCTCATATGCTTGGAAAACTCCAGAGGTACGCAGAGATCAGTGCCTCCAAAGGAGACGATGCCTGACTCCTCGTGAACCTTGATAGGAGCCCCAGGATTCCGGTGGCACGTGGAAAGGGACCCTTGGTCTCCCGCCTCAGCTGGAGAGGCGTCCCAATTGCCCTGCCAAGCCTCGAGGAGAATCCCGAGTTGTCACTCGCAACTAGGCAGGAGTCCTGACGTCCCTGAACAAACACGTGGGTGGAAGGGCCATCCCCGTCGTAACTCAAGAATATACCCCATGTTCCCATCGCAACACGAGAAAAACCATGAGACTTCCCCCTCGCCGCAAAATGAGGCCCGATACCCGGCACTGCGAGCAGAGGGATTCAGTGTTGCACATCAGACATGAAAGGAGCCTTGCTTTCCTTGATGGCACTCCAGAGAAACCCCAAGAAAACTGTTTCAAGGCTAGCGGGATCCTGAGGTCACTGTAGCAACAAGGAAGAGCTCCGTGGACCACAAATCAACTCGAGATGAGAGGTTAGTCCCTGGCTTCGACTCCAGAGGAATACCACCTTACCACGAGCACCTCAAGAGGAGGCTTCTCTCAGCTCTAGGTATGTGAGAGGGACCCTGATTATGCGGCCTCAAGTGGAATGGACACTGCGATGCCCTGACTCGAAATCAGGCCGGATATCCCTGCAGTGACTTGAATGCAGGCTCGTCTTGCATCTCCCAAGATGAAAGGATGTCTGAATCCCCTGTGGAGACCACAGAGAAAGACCTAGTTCCCCATCTCATCGCGACCGGAGGCCTCACATCCTTTGAAAACTCCAGAGATACGCGGAGATCAGTGCCTCCAAAGGAAACGATGCCTGACTCCTGTGAAACTTGATAGGAGTCCCAGGATTCCTGTGGCACGTGGAAAGGGACCCTTGGTCTCCCGCCTCAGCTGGAGAGGCGTCCCAATTGCCCTGCCAAGCCTCGAGGAGAATCCCGAGTTGTCCCTCGGAACTAGGCAGGAGTACTGACGTCGCTGAACAAACACGTGTGTGGAAGGGCCATCCCCGTCGTAACTCGAGAATATACCCCAGGTTACCGCAGCAACTCGAGAAAAACCATGAGACTTCCCCCTCGCCACGATATGAGGCCCGATTCCCCTGCACTTCGTGCAGAGCAATTCCGTGTTGCACATCACACATGAAAGGAGCCTTGATTTCCTTGATGGCACTCCAGAGAAACCCCAAGAACACTGTTTCAAGGCTAGAGGGATCCTGAGGTCACTGTAGCAACACGAAAGAGCTCCGTGGACCAAAAATCAACTCGAGATGAGAGGTTAGTCCCTGGCTTCGACTCCAGAGGAATACCACCTTACCACAAGCACCTCAAGAGGAGGCTTCTCTCAGCTCTAGCTATGTGCTGAGTTTGCGGCCTCAAGTGGAATGGACACCGCGATGCCCTGACTTGAAATAAGGCCGGATATCCCTGCAGTGACTTGAATGCAGGCTCGTCTTGCATTTCCCAAGACGAAAGGATGTCTGAATCCTCTGTGGAGACCACAGAAGAAGACCTAGTTCCCCACCTCATCGCGAACGGAGGCCTCACATCCTTTGAAAACTCCAGAGGTATGCGGAGATCAGTGCCTCCAAAGTAGACGATGCCTGACTCCTCGTGAAACTTGATAGGAGTCCCAGGATTCCTGTGGCACGTGGAAAGGGACCCTTGGTCTCCCGCCTCAGCTATAGAGGCGTCCCAATTGCCCTGCCAATCCTCGAGGAGATTCCCGTGTTGTCCCTCGTAACTAGGCAGGAGTCCTGACGTCGCTGAACAAACACGTGGGTGGAAGGGCCATCCCCGTCGTAACTCGGGATTATACCCCAGGTTCCCGCCGCAACTCGAGAAAAACCATGAGACTTCCCCCTCGCCGCGAGATGAGGCCCGATTCCCCTTCACTGCGTGCAGAGCAATTCCGTCTTGCACATCACACATGAAAGGAGACTTGATTTCCTTGATGGCACTCCAGAGAAACCCCAAGAACACTGTTTCAAGGCTAGAGGGATCCTGAGGTCACTGTAGCAACACGAAAGAGCACCGTGGACCCAGAATCAACTCGAGATGAGAGGTTAGTCCCTGGCTTCAACTCCAGAGGAATACCACCTTACCACAAGCACCTCAAGAGGAGGCTTCTCTCAGCTTTAGGTATGTGAGAGGGACCCTGAGTTTGCGGCCTCAAGTGGAATGGACACCGCGATGCCCTGGCTCTAAATAAGGCTGGATATCCCTGCAGTGACTTGAATGCAGGCTCATCTTGCATCTCCCAAGACGAAAGGATGTCTGAATCCCCTGTGGAGACCACAGAGAAAGACCTAGTTCCCCACCTCATCGCGACCGGAGGCCTCACATCCTTTGAAAACTCCAGAGGTACGCGGAGATCAGTGCCTCCAAAGGAGACGATGCCTACTCCTCGTGAAACTTGATAGGAGTCCCAGGATTCCTGTGGCACGTGGAAAGGGACCCTTGGTCTCCCGCCTCAGCTGGAGAGGCGTCCCAATTGCCCTGCCAAGCCTCGAGGAGAATCCCGAGTTGTCCCTCGCAACTAGGCAGGAGTCCTGACGTCGCTGAAGAAACACGTGTGTGGAAGGGCCATCCCCGTCGTAACTCGAGAATATACCGCAGGTTCCTGCCGCAACTCGAGAAAAACCATGAGACTTCCCCCTCGCTGCGAGATGAGGCCCGATTCCCCTGCACTGCGTGCAGAGCAATTCCGTGTTGCACATCACACATGAAAGGAGCCTTGATTTCCTTGATGGCACTCCAGAGAAACCCCAAGAACACTGTTTCAAGGCTAGAGGGATCCTGAGGTCACTGTAGCAACACGAAAGGTCTCCGTGGACCAAAAATCAACTCGAGATGAGAGGTTAGTCCCTGGCTTCGACTCCAGAGGAATACCACCTTACCACAAGCACCTCAAGAGGAGGCTTCTCTCAGCTCTAGGTATGTGAGAGGGACCCTGAGTTTGCGGCCTCAAGTGGAATGGACACCGCGATGCCCTGACGCGAAATAAGGCCGGATATCCCTGCAGTGACTTGAATGCAGGCTCGTCTTGCATCTCCCAAGACGAAAGGATGTCTGAATCCCCTGTGGAGACCACAGAGAAAAACCTAGTTCCCCACCTCATCGCGACCGGAGGCCTCACATCCTTTGAAAACTCCAGAGGTACGCGGAGATCAGTGCCTCCAAAGGAGACGATGCCTGACTCCTCGTGAAACTTGATAGGAGTCCCAGGATTCCTGTGGCACGTGGAAAGGGACCCTTGGTCTCCCGCCTCAGCTGGAGAAGCGTCCCAATTGCCCTGCCAAGCCTCGAGGAGAATCACGAGTTGTCCCTTGCAACTAGGCAGGAGTCCTGACGTCGCTGAACAAACACGTGGGTGGAAGGGCCATCCCCGTCGTAACTCGAGAATATACCCCAGGTTCCCACAGCAACTCGAGAAAAACCATGAGACTTCCCCCTCACCGCAAAATCAGGCCCGATACCCTGCACTGCGTGCAGAGCAATTCCCTGTTGCACATCACACATGAAAGGAGCCTTGATTTCCTTGATGGCACTCCAGAGAAACCCCAAGAACACTGTTTCAAGGCTAGAGGGATCCTGAGGTCACTGTAGCAACACGAAAGAGCTCCGTGTACCAAGAATCAACTCGAGATGAGAGGTTATTACCTGGCTTCGACTCCAGAGGAATACCACCTTACCACAAGCACCTCAAGAGGAGGCTTCTCTCAGCTCTAGGTATGTGAGAGGGACCCTGATTTTGCGGCCTCAAGTGAATGGACACTGCGATGCCCTGACGCGAAATAAGGCCGGATATCCCGGCAGTGACTTGAATGCAGGCTCGTCTTGCATCTCCCAAGATGAAAGAATATCTGAATCCCCTGTGGAGACCACAGAGAAAGACCTAGTTTCCCACCTCATGGCGACCGGAATCCTCACATCCTTTGAAAACTCCAGAGGTACGCTGAGATCAGTGCCTCCAAAGGAGAGGATACCTGACTCCTCGTGAAACTTGATAGGAGTCCCAGGATTCCTGTGGCACGTGGAAAGGGACCCTTGGTCTCCCGCCTCAGCTGGAGAGGCGTCCGAATTGCCCTGCCAAGCCTCGAGGAGAATCCCGAGTTGTCCGTCGCAACTAGGCAGGAGTCCTGCCGTCGCTGACCAAAAACGTGGTTGGAAGGGGCATCCCCGTCGTAACTCGAGAATATACCCCAGGTTCCCGCCGCAACTCAAGAAAAACCATGAGACTTCTCCCTCGCCGCGAGATGAGGCCCGAAACCCCTGCACTGGGTGCAGAGCAATTCCGTGTTGCACATCACACATGAAAGGAGCCTTGATTTCCTTGATGGCACTCCAGAGAAACCGCAAGAACACTGTTTCAAGGCTAGAGGGATCCTGAGGTCACTGTAGCAACACGAAAGAACTCCATAGTCCAAAAATCAACTCGAGATGAGAAGTTAGTCCCTGGCTTCGACTCCACAGGAATACCACCTTACCACAAGCACCTCAAGAGGAGGCTTCTCTCAGCACTAGTATGTGAGAGGGACCCTGAGTTTGCGGCCTCAAGTGGAATGGACAGCGCGATGCCCTGACTCGAACTAAGGCCGGATATCCCTGCAGTGACTTGAATGCAGGCTCGTCTTGCATCTCCCAAGACGAAAGAATGTCTGAATCCCCTGTGGAGACCACAGAGAATGACCTACTTCCCCACCTCATCGCGAACGGAGGCCTCACATTCTTTGAAAACTTCAGAGGTACGCAGAGATCAGTGCCTCCAAAGGAGACGATGCCTGACTCCTCGTGAAACTTGATAGGAGTCCCAGGATTCCTGTGGCACGTGGAAAGGGACCCTTGGTCTCCCGCCTCAGCTGGAGAGGCGTTCCAATTGCCCTGCCAAGCCTCGAGGAGAATCCCGAGTTGTCCCTCGCAACTAGGCAGTAGTCCTGACGTCGCTGAACAAACAAGTGGGTGGAAGGGCCATCCCCGTCGTAACTTGAGAATATACCCCAGGTTCCCGCCGCAACTCGAGAAAAACCATGAGACTTCCCCCTCGCCGCGAGATGAGGCCCGATTCCCCTGCGCTGCGTGCAGAGCAATTCCGTCTTGCACATCACACATGAAAGGAGCCTTGATTTCCTTGATGGCACTCCAGAGAAACCCCAAGAACACTGTTTCAAGGCTAGAGGGATCCTGAGATCACTGTAGCAACACGAAAGAGCACGGTGGACCAAAAATCAACTCGAGATGAGAGGTTAGTCCCTGGCTTCGACTCCAGAGGAATACCACCTCACCACAAGCACCTCAAGAGGAGGCTTCTCTCAGCTCTAGGTATGTGACAGGGACCCTGAGTTTGAGGCCTCATGTGGAATGAAAACCGCTAAACCCTGACTCGAAATAAGGCCGGATATCCCTGCAGTGACTTGAATGCAGGCTTGTCTTGCATCTCCCAAGACGAAAGGATGTCTGAATCTCCTGTGGAGACCACAGAGAAAGACCTAGTTCCCCACCTCATCGCGACCGGAGGCCTCACATCCTTTGAAAACTCCAGAGGTACTCGGAGATCAGTGCCTCCAAAGGAGACGATGCCTGATTCCTCGTGAAACTTGATAGGAGTCCCAGGATTCCTGTGGCACGTGGAAAGGGACCCTTGGTCTCCCGCCTCAGCTGGAGAGGCGTCCCAATTGCCCTGCCAAGCCTCGAGGAGAATCCCGAGTTGTCCCTCGCAACTAGGCAGGAGTACTGACGTCGCTGAACAAACACGTGTGTGGAAGGGCCATCCCCGTCGTAACTCGAGAATATACCCCAGGTTACCGCAGCAACTCGAGAAAAACCATGAGACTTCCCCCTCGCCGCGATATGAGGCCCGATTCCCCTGCACTTCGTGCAGAGCAATTCCGTGTTGCACATCACACATGAAAGGAGCCTTGATTTCCTTGATGGCACTCCAGAGAAACCCCAAGAACACTGTTTCAAGGCTAGAGGGATCCTGAGGTCACTGTAGCAACACGAAAGAGCTCCGTGTACCAAGAATCAACTCGAGATGAGAGGTTAGTCCCTGGCTTCGACTCCAGAGGAATACCACCTTACCACAAGCACCTCAAGAGGAGGCTTCTCTCAGCTCTAGCTATGTGCTGAGTTTGCGGCCTCAAGTGGAATGGACACCGCGATGCCCTGACTCGAAATAAGGCCGGATATCCCTGCAGTGACTTGAATGCAGGCTCGTCTTGCATTTCCCAAGACGAAAGGATGTCTGAATCCTCTGTGGAGACCACAGAAGAAGACCTAGTTCCCCACCTCATCGCGACCGGAGGCCTCACATCCTTTGAAAACTCCAGAGGTATGCGGAGATCAGTGCCTCCAAAGGAGACGAGGCCTGACTCCTCGTGAAACTTGATAGGAGTCCCAGGATTCCTGTGGCACGTGGAAAGGGACCCTTGGTCTCCCGCCTCAGCTGGAGAGGCGTTCCAATTGCCCTGCCAAGCCTCGAGGAGATTCCCGAGTTGTCCCTCGTAACTAGGCAGGAGTCCTGACGTCGCTGAACAAACACGTGGGTGGAAGGGCCATCCCCGTCGTAACTCGAGATTATACCCCAGGTTCCCGCCGCAACTCGAGAAAAACCATGAGACTTCCCCCTCGCCGCGAGATGAGGCCCGATTCCCCTTCACTGCGTGCAGAGCAATTCCGTCTTGCACATCACACATGGAAGGAGACTTGATTTCCTTGATGGCACTCCAGAGAAACCCCAAGAACACTGTTTCAAGGCTAGAGGGATCCTGAGGTCACTGTAGCAACACGAAAGAGCTCCGTGGACCCAGAATCAACTCGAGATGAGAGGTTAGTCCCTGGCTTCAACTCCAGAGGAATACCACCTTACCACAAGCACCTCAAGAGGAGGCTTCTCTCAGCTCTAGGTATGTGAGAGGGACCCTGAGTTTGCGGCCTCAAGTGGAATGGACACCGCGATGCCCTGACTCGAAATAAGGCGAGATATCTCTGCAGTGTCTTGAATGCCGGCTCGTCTTGCATCTCACAAGATGAAAGGATGTTTGAATCCCCTGTGGAGACCACAGAGAAAGACCTAGTTCCCCACCTCATCACGACCGGACGCCTCACATCCTATGAAAATTCCAGAGGTATGCGGAGATCAGTTCCTACTAAAGGGACGATGCCTGACTCCTCGTGAAACTTGATAGGAGTCCCAGGATTGCTCTGGCACGTGGAAAGGGACACTTGGTCTCCTGCCTCAGCTGGAGAGGCGTCCCAATTGCCCTGCCAAGCCTCGAGGAGAATCCCGACTTGTCCCTCGCAACTACGCAAGAGTCCTGACGTCGCTGAACAAACACGTGGGTCGAAAGACCATCCCCGTCGTAACTCGAGAATATACCCCAGGTTCCCGCCGCAACTCGAGAAAAACCATGAGACTTCCCCCTCGCCGCGAGATGAGGCCCGATTCCCCTGCACTGCGTGCAGAGCAATACCGTGTTGCACATCACACATGAAAGGAGCCTTGATTTCCTTGATGGCACTCCAGAGAAACCCCAAGAACACTGTTTCAAGGATAGAGGATCCTGAGGTCACTGAAGCAACAAGAAAGAGCTCCGTGGAGCAAGAATCAACTCGAGATGAGAGGTTATTCCCTGGCTTCGACTCCAGAGGAATACCACCTTACCACAAGCACCTCAAGAGGAGGCTTCTCTCAGCTCTAGGTATGTGAGAGGGACCCTGAGTTTGCGGCCTCAAGTGGAATGGACATCGCGATGCCCTGAATCGAAATAAGGCCGGATATCCCTGCAGTGACTTGAATGCAGGCTCGTCTTGCATTTCCCAAGACGAAAGGAAGTCTGAATCCCCTGTGGAGACCACAGAAAAAGACCTAGTTCCCCACCTCATCGAGACCGGAAGCCTCATATGCTTGGAAAACTCCAGAGGTACGCAGAGATCAGTGCCTCCAAAGGAGACGATGCCTGACTCCTCGTGAACCTTGATAGGAGCCCCAGGATTCCGGTGGCACGTGGAAAGGGACCCTTGGTCTCCCGCCTCAGCTGGAGAGGCGTCCCAATTGCCCTGCCAAGCCTCGAGGAGAATCCCGAGTTGTCACTCGCAACTAGCCAGGAGTCCTGACGTCCCTGAACAAACACGTGGGTGGAAGGGCCATCCCCGTCGTAACTCAAGAATATACCCCAGGTTCCCATCGCAACACGAGAAAAACCATGAGACTTCCCCCTCGCCGCAAAATGAGGCCCGATACCCGGCACTGCGAGCAGAGGGATTCAGTGTTGCACATCACACATGAAAGGAGCCTTGATTTCCTTGATGGCACTCCAGAGAAACCCCAAGAACACTGTTTCAAGGCTAGAGGGATCCTCAGGTCACTGTAGCAACACGAAAGAGCTCCGTGGACCAAAAATCAACTCGAGATGAGAGGTTAGTCCCTGGCTTCGACTCCAGAGGAATACCACCTAACCACAAGCACCTCAAGAGGAGGCTTCTCTCAGCTCTAGCTATGTGCTGAGTTTGCGGCCTTAAGTGGAATGGACACCGCGATGCCCTGACTCGAAATAAGGCCGGATATCCCTGCAGTGAGTTGAATGCAGGCTCGTCTTGCATTTCCCAAGACGAAAGGATGTCTGAATCCTCTGTGGAGACCACAGAAGAAGACCAAGTTCCCCACCTCATCGCGACCGGAGGCCTCACATCCTTTGAAAACTCCAGAGGTATGCGGAGATCAGTGCCTCCAAAGGAGACGAGGCCTGACTCCTCGTGAAACTTGATAGGAGTCCCAGGATTCCTGTGGCACGTGGAAAGGGACCCTTGGTCTCCCGCCTCAGCTGGAGAGGCGTCCCAATTGCCCTGCCAAGCCTCGAGGAGAATCCCGACTTGTCCCTCGCAACTAGGCAAGAGTCCTGACGTCGCTGAACAAACACGTGGGTCGAAAGGCCATCCCCGTCGTAACTCGAGAATATACCCCAGGTTCCCGCCGCAACTCGAGAAAAACCATGAGACTTCCCCCTCGTCGCGAGATGAGGCCCGATTCCCCTGCACTGCGTGCAGAGCAATACCGTGTTGCACATCACACATGAAAGGAGCCTTGATTTCCTTGATGGCACTCCAGAGAAACCCCAAGAACACTGTTTCAAGGATAGAGGATCCTGAGGTCACTGAAGCAACAAGAAAGAGCTCCGTGGAGCAAGAATCAACTCGAGATGAGAGGTTATTCCCTGGCTTCGACTCCAGAGGAATACCACCTTACCACAAGCACCTCAAGAGGAGGCTTCTCTCAGCTGTATGTATGTGAGAGGGACCCTGAGTTTGCGGCCTCAAGTGGAATGGACATCGCGATGCCCTGAATCGAAATAAGGCCGGATATCCCTGCAGTGACTTGAATGCAGGCTCGTCTTGCATTTCCCAAGACGAAAGGAAGTCTGAATCCCCTGTGGAGACCACAGAAAAAGACCTAGTTCCCCACCTTATCGAGACCGGAAGCCTCATATGCTTGGAAAACTCCAGAGGTACGCAGAGATCAGTGCCTCCAAAGGAGACGATGCCTGACTCCTCGTGAACCTTGATAGGAGCCCCAAGATTTCGGTGGCACGTGGAAAGGGACCCTTGGTTTCCCGCCTCAACTGGAGAGGCGTCCCAATTGCCCTGCCAAGCCTCGAGGAGAATCCCGAGTTGTCACTCGCAACTAGGCAGGAGTCCTGACGTCCCTGAACAAACACGTGGGTGGAAGGGCCATCCCCGTCGTAACTCAAGAATATACCCCAGGTTCCCATCGCAACACGAGAAAAACCATGAGACTTCCCCCTCGCCGCAAAATGAGGCCCGATACCCGGCACTGTGAGCAGAGGGATTCAGTGTTGCACATCACACATGAAAGGAGCCTTGCTTTCCTTGATGGCACTCCAGAGAAACCCCAAGAAAACTGTTTCAAGGCTAGCGGGATCCTGAGGTCACTGTAGCAACACGAAAGAGCTCCGTAGACCACAAATCAACTCGAGATGAGGGGTTAGTCCCTGGCTTCGACTCCAGAGGAATACCACCTTACCACGAGCACCTCAAGAGGAGGCTTCTCTCAGCTCTAGGTATGTGAGAGGGACCCTGATTATGCGGCCTCAAGTGGAATGGACACTGCGATGCCCTGACTCAAAATCAGGCCGGATATCCCTGCAGTGACTTGAATGCAGGCTCGTCTTGCATCTCCCAAGATGAAAGGATGTCTGAATCCCCTGTGGAGACCACAGAGAAAGACCTAGTTCCCCATCTCATCGCGACCGGAGGCCTCACATCCTTTGACAACTCCAGAGCTACGCGGAGATCAGTGCCTCCAAAGGAGACGAGGCCTGACTCCTCGTGAAACTTGATAGGAGTCCCAGGATTCCTGTGGCACGTGGAAAGGGACCCTTGGTCTCCCGCCTCAGCTGGAGAGGCGTCCCAATTGCCCTGCCAAGCCTCGAGGAGATTCCCGAGTTGTCCCTCGTAACTAGGCAGGAGTCCTGACGTCGCTGAACAAACACGTGGGTGGAAGGGCCATCCCAGTCGTAACTCGAGAATATACCCCAGGTTCCCGACGCAACTCGAGAAAAACCATGAGACTTCCCCCTCGCCGCGAGATGAGGCCCGATTCCCCTTCACTGCGTGCAGAGCAATTCCGTCTTGCACATCACACATGAAAGGAGACTTGATTTCCTTGATGGCACTCCAGAGAAACCCCAAGAACACTGTTTCAAGGATAGAGGATCCTGAGGTCACTGAAGCAACAAGAAAGAGCTCCGTGGAGCAAGAATCAACTCGAGATGAGAGGTTATTCCCTGGCTTCGACTCCAGAGGAATACCACCTTACCACAAGCACCTCAAGAGGAGGCTTCTCTCAGCTCTAGGTATGTGAGAGGGACCCTGAGTTTGCGGCCTCAAGTGGAATGGACATCGCGATGCCCTGAATCGAAATAAGGCCGGATATCCCTGCAGTGACTTGAATGCAGGCTCGTCTTGCATTTCCCAAGACGAAAGGAAGTCTGAATCCCCTGTGGAGACCACAGAAAAAGACCTAGTTCCCCACCTTATCGAGACCGGAAGCCTCATATGCTTGGAAAACTCCAGAGGTACGCAGAGATCAGTGCCTCCAAAGGAGACGATGCCTGACTCCTCGTGAACCTTGATAGGAGCCCCAGGATTCCGGTGGCACGTGGAAAGGGACCCTTGGTCTCCCGCCTCAGCTGGAGAGGCGTCCCAATTGCCCTGCCAAGCCTCGAGGAGAATCCCGAGTTGTCACTCGCAACTAGGCAGGAGTCCTGACGTCCCTGAACAAACACGTGGGTGGAAGGGCCATCCCCGTCGTAACTCAAGAATATACCCCAGGTTCCCATCGCAACACGAGAAAAACCATGAGACTTCCCCCTCGCCGCAAAATGAGGCCCGATACCCGGCACTGCGAGCAGAGGGATTCAGTGTTGCACATCACACATGAAAGGAGCCTTGCTTTCCTTGATGGCACTCCAGAGAAACCCCAAGAAAACTGTTTCAAGGCTAGCGGGATCCTGAGGTCACTGTAGCAACACGAAAGAGCTCCGTAGACCACAAATCAACTCGAGATGAGAGGTTAGTCCCTGGCTTCGACTCCAGAGGAATACCACCTTACCACGAGCACCTCAAGAGGAGGCTTCTCTCAGCTCTAGGTATGTGAGAGGGACCCTGATTATGCGGCCTCAAGTGGAATGGACACTGCGATGCCCTGACTCAAAATCAGGCCGGATATCCCTGCAGTGACTTGAATGCAGGCTCGTCTTGCATCTCCCAAGATGAAAGGATGTCTGAATCCCCTGTGGAGACCACAGAGAAAGACCTAGTTCCCCATCTCATCGCGACCGGAGGCCTCACATCCTTTGAAAACTCCAGAGGTACGCGGAGATCAGTGCCTCCAAAGGAGACGATGCCTGACTCCTCGTGAAACTTGATAGGAGTCCCAGGATTCCTGTGGCACGTGGAAAGGGACCCTTGGTCTCCCGCCTCAGCTGGAGAGGCGTCCCAATTGCCCTGCCAAGCCTCGAGGAGAATCCCGAGTTGTCCCTCGCAACTAGGCAGGAGTACTGTCGTCGCTGAACAAACACGTGTGTGGAAGGGCCATCCCCGTCGTAACTCGAGAATATACCCCAGGTTACCGCAGCAACTCGAGAAAAACCATGAGACTTCCCCCTCGCCGCGATATGAGGCCCGATTCCCCTGCACTTCGTGCAGAGCAATTCCGTGTTGCACATCACACATGAAAGGAGCCTTGATTTCCTTGATGGCACTCCAGAGAAACCCCAAGAACACTGTTTCAAGGCTAGAGGGATCCTCAGGTCACTGTAGCAACAAGAAAGAGCTCCGTGGACCAAAAATCAACTCGAGATGAGAGGTTAGTCCCTGGCTTCGACTCCAGAGGAATACCACCTTACCACAAGCACCTCAAGAGGAGGCTTCTCTCAGCTCTAGCTATGTGCTGAGTTTGCGGCCTCAAGTGGAATGGACACCGCGATGCCCTGACTTGAAATAAGGCCGGATATCCCTGCAGTGACTTGAATGCAGGCTCGTCTTGCATCTCCCAAGACGAAAGGATGTCTGAATCCCCTGTGGAGACCAGAGAGAAAGACCGAGTTCCCTACCTCATCGCGACCGGAGGCCTCACATCCTCTGAAAACTCCAGAGGTACACGGAGATCAGTGCCTCCAAAGGAGACGATGCCTGACTCCTCGTGAAACTTGATAGGAGTCCCAGGATTCCTGTGGCACGTGGAAAGGGACCCTTGGTCTCCCGCCTCAGCTGGAGAGGCGTCCCAATTGCCCTGCCAAGCCTCGAGGAGAATCCCGAGTTGTCCCTCGCAACTAGGCAGGAGTCCTGACGTCGCTGAACAAACACGTGGGTGGAAGGGCCATCCCCGTCGTAACTCGAGAATATACCCCAGGTTCCCGCCGCAACTCGAGAAAAACCATGAGACTTCCCCCTCGCCGCGAGATGAGGCCCGATTCCCCTGCACTGCGTGCAGAGCAATTCCGTGTTGCACATCACACATGAAAGGAGCCTTGATTTCCTTGATGGCACTCCAGAGATACCCGAAGAACACTGTTTCAAGGCTAGAGGGATCCTGAGGTCACTGTAGCAACACGAAAGAGCTCCATGGGCCAAAATCAACTTGAGATGAGAGGATAGTCCCTGGCTTCGACTCCAGAGGAATACCACCTTACCACAAGCACCTCAAGAGGAGGCTTCTCTCAGCTTTAGGTATGTGAGAGGGACCCTGAGTTTGCGGCCTCAAGTGGAATGGACACCGCGATGCCCTGACTCGAAATAAGGCGAGATATCTCTGCAGTGTCTTGAATGCCGGCTCGTCTTGCATCTCCCAAGATGAAAGGATGTTTGAATCCCCTGTGGAGACCACAGAGAAAGACCTAGTTTCCCACCTCATGGCGACCGGAATCCTCACATCCTTTGAAAACTCCAGAGGTACGCGGAGATCAGTGCCTCCAAAGGAGACGATGCCTGACTCCTCGGGAAACTTGATAGGAGTCCCAGGATTCCTGTGGCACGTGGAAAGGGATCCTTGGTCTCCCGCCTCAGCTGGAGAGGCATCCCAATTGCCCTGCCAAGCCTCGAGGAGAATCCCGAGTTGTCCCTCGCAACTAGGTAGGAGTCCTGACGCCGCTGAACAAACACGTGTGTGGAAGGGCCATCCCCGTCGTAACTCGAGAATATACCCCAGGTTCCCGCCGCAACTTGAGAAAAACCATGAGACTTCCCCCTCGCCGCGAGATGAGTCCTGATTCCCCTGCACTGCGTGCAGAGCAATTCCGTATTGCACATCACACATGAAAGGAGCCTTGATTTCCTTGATGGCACTCCAGAGAAACCCCAAGAACACTGTTTCAAGGATAGAGGATCCTAAGGTCACTGAAGCAACAATAAAGAGCTCCGTGGACCAAGAATCAACTCGAGATGAGAGGTTATTCCCTGGCTTCGACTCCAGAGGAATACCACCTTACCACAAGCACCTCAAGAGGAGGCTTCTCTCAGCTCTAGGTATGTGAGAGGGACCCTCAGTTTGCGGCCTCAAGTGGAATGTACACCTCGATGCCCTGAATCAAAATAAGACCGGATATCCCTGCAGTGACTTGAATGCAGGCTCGTCTTGCATCTCCCAAGACGAAAGGATGTCTGAATCCCCTGTGGAGACCAGAGAGAAAGACCGAGTTCCCTACCTCATCGCGACCGGAGGCCTCACATCCTCTGAAAACTCCAGAGGTACGCGGAGATCAGTGCCTCCAAAGGAGAGGATACCTGACTCCTCGTGAAACTTGATAGGAGTCCCAGGATTCCTGTGGCACGTGGAAAGGGACCCTTGGTCTCCCGCCTCAGCTGGAGAGGCGTCCCAATTGCCCTGCCAAGCCTCGAGGAGAATCCCGAGTTGTCCGTCGCAACTAGGCAGGAGTCCTGCCGTCGCTGACCAAAAACGTGGGTGGAAGGGCCGTCCCCGTCGTAACTCGAGAATATACCCCAGGTTCCCGCCGCAACTCAAGAAAAACCATGAGACTTCTCCCTCGCCGCGAGATGAGGCCCGATTCCCCTGCACTGCGTGCAGAGCAATTCCGTGTTGCACATCACACATGAAAGGAGCCTTGATTTCCTTGATGGCACTCCAGAGAAACCCCAAGAACACTGTTTCAAGGCTAGAGGGATCCTGAGGTCACTGTAGCAACACGAAAGAACTCCATAGTCCAAAAATCAACTCGAGATGAGAAGTTAGTCCCTGGCTTCGACTCCACAGGAATACCACCTTACCACAAGCACCTCAAGAGGAGGCTTCTCTCAGCTCTAGTATGTGAGAGGGACCCTGAGTTTGCGGCCTCAAGTGGAATGGACAGCGCGATGCCCTGACTCGAACTAAGGCCGGATATCCCTGCAGTGACTTGAATGCAGGCTCGTCTTGCATCTCCCAAGACGAAAGAATGTCTGAATCCCCTGTGGAGACCACAGAGAATGACCTACTTCCCCACCTCATCGCGAACGGAGGCCTCACATCCTTTGAAAACTTCAGAGGTACGCAGAGATCAGTGCCTCCAAAGGAGACGATGCCTGACTCCTCGTGAAACTTGATAGGGGTCCCAGGATTCCTGTGGCACGTGGAAAGGGACCCTTGGTCTCCCGCCTCAGCTGGAGAGGCGTCGCAATTGCCCTGCCAAGCCTCAAGGAGAATCCCGAGTTGTCCCTCGCAACTAGGCAGGAGTCCTGTGGTCGCTGAACAAACACGTGTGTGGAAGGGCCATCCCCGTCGTAACTCGAGAATATATCCCAGGTTCCCGCCGCAACTTGAGAAAAACCATGAGACTTCCCCCTCGCCGCGAGATGAGGCCCGATTCCCCTGCACTGCGTGCAGAGCAATTCCGTGTTGCACATCACACATGAAAGGAGCCTTGATTTCCTTGATGGCACTCCAGAGATACCCGAAGAACACTGTTTCAAGGCTAGAGGGATCCTGAGGTCACTGTAGCAACACGAAAGAGCTCCATGGGCCAAAATCAACTTGAGATGAGAGGATAGTCCCTGGCTTCGACTCCAGAGGAATACCACCTTACCACAAGCACCTCAAGAGGAGGCTTCTCTCAGCTTTAGGTATGTGAGAGGGACCCTGAGTTTGCGGCCTCAAGTGGAATGGACACCGCGATGCCCTGACTCGAAATAAGGCGAGATATCTCTGCAGTGTCTTGAATGCCGGCTCGTCTTGCATCTCACAAGATGAAAGGATGTTTGAATCCCCTGTGGAGACCACAGAGAAAGACCTAGTTCCCCACCTCATCGCGACCGGACGCCTCACATCCTATGAAAATTCCAGAGGTATGCGGAAATCAGTTCCTACTAAAGGGACGATGCCTGACTCCTCGTGAAACTTGATAGGAGTCCCAGGATTGCTCTGGCAAGTGGAAAGGGACACTTGGTCTCCCGCCTCAGCTGGAGAGGCGTCCCAATTGCCCTGCCAAGCCTCGAGGAGAATCCCGAGTTGTCCCTCGCAACTAGGCAGGAGTCCTGACGTCGCTGAACAAACACGTGTGTCGAAGGGCCATCCCCGTCGTAACTCGAGAATATACCCCAGGTTCCCGCCGCAACTCGAGAAAAACCATGATACTTCCCCCTCGCCACAAGATGAGGCCCGATTCCCGTGCACTGCGTGCAGAGCAATTCCGTCTTGCACATCACACATGAAAGGAGCCTTGATTTCCTTGATGGCACTCCAGAGAAACTCCAAGAACACTGTTTCAAGGCTAGAGGGATCCTGAGGTCACTGTAGCAACACGAAAGAGCTCCGTGGGCCCAGAATCAACTCGAGATGAGAGGTTAGTCCCTGGCTTCGACTCCAGAGGAATACCACCTTACCACAAGCACCTCAAGAGGAGGCTTCTCTCAGCTTTAAGTATGTGAGAGGGACCCTGAGTTTGCGGCCTCAAGTGGAATGGACACCGCGATGCCCTGGCTCGAAATAAGGCTGGATATCCCTGCAGTGACTTGAATGCAGGCTCGTCTTGCATCTCCCAAGACGAAAGGATGTCTGAATCCCCTGTGGAGACCACAGAGAAAGACCTAGTTCCCCACCTCATCGCGACCGGAGGCCTCACATCCTTTGAAAACTCCAGAGGTACGCCGAGATCAGTGCCTCCAAAGGAGACGATGCCTGACTCCTCGTGAAACTTGATAGGAGTCCCAGGATTCCTGTGGCACGTGGAAAGGGACCCTTGGTCTCCCGCCTCAGCTGGAGAGGCGTCCCAATTGCCCTGCCAAGCCTCGAGGAGAATCCCGAGTTGTCCCTCGCAACTAGGCAGGAGTCCTGACGTCGCTGAAGAAACACGTGTGTGGAAGGGCCATCCCCGTCGTAACTCGAGATTATACCCCAGGTTCCCGCCGCAACTCGAGAAAAACCATGAGTCTTCCCCCTCGCAGCGAGATGAGGCCCGATTCCCCTGCACTGCGTGCAGAGCAATTCCGTGTTGCACATCACACATGAAAGGAGCCTTGATTTCCTTGATGGCACTCCAGAGAAAACCCAAGAACACTGTTTCAAGGCTAGAGGGATCCCGAGGTCACTGTAGCAACACGAAAGAGCTCCGTGGACCAAAAATCAACTCGAGATGAGAGGCTAGTCCCTGGCTTCGACTCCAGAGGAATACCACCTTACCACAAGCACCTCAAGAGGAGGCTTCTCTCAGCTCTAGGTATGTGAGAGGGACCCTGAGTTTGCGGCCTCAAGTGGAATGGACCCCGCGATGCCCTGACTCGAAATAAGGCCGGATATCCCTGCAGTGACTTGAATGCAGGCTCGTCTTGCATCTCCCAAGACGAAAGGATGTCTGAATCCCCTGTGGAGACCACAGAGAAAGACCTAGTTCCCCACCTCATCGCGACCGGAGGCCTCACATCCTTTGAAATCTCCAGAGGTACGCGGAGATCAGTGCCTCCAAAGGAGACGATGCCTGACTCCTCGTGAAACTTGATAGGAGTCCCAGGATTCCTGTGGCACGTGGAAAGGGACCCTTGGTCTCCCGCCTCAGCTGGAGAGGCGTCCCAATTGCCCTGCCAAGCCTCGAGGAGAATCCCGAGTTGTCCCTCGCAACTAGGCAGGAGTCCTGACGTCGCTGAACAAACACTTGGGTGGAAGGGCCATCCCCGTCGTAACTCGAGAATATACCCCAGGTTCCCGCCGCAACTCGAGAAAAACCATGAGACTTCCCCCTCGCCGCGAGATGAGGCCAGATTCCCCTGCACTGCGTGCAGAGCAATTCCGTGTTGCACATCACACATGAAAGGAGCCTTGATTTCCTTGATGGCACTCCAGAGAAACCCCAAGAACACTGTTTCAAGGTTGAGGGATCCTGAGGTCACTGTAGCAACACGAAAGAGCTCCGTGGACCAAAAATCAACTCGAGATGAGAGGTTAGTCCCTTGCTTCGACTCCAGGGGAATACCACCTTACCACAAGCACTTCAAGAGGAGGCTTCTCTCAGCTCTAGGTATGTGAGAGGGACCCTGAATTTGCGGCCTCAAGTGGAATGGACACCGCGATGCCCTGACGCAAAATAAGGCCGGATATCCCTGCAGTGACTTGAATGCAGGCTCGTCTTGCATCTCCCAAGACGAAAGAATGTCTGAATCCCCTGTGGAGACACAGAGAATGACCTAGTTCCCCACCTCATCGCGACCGGAGGCCTCACATCCTTTGAAAACTCCAGAGGTACGCGGAGATCAGTGCCTCCAAAGGAGACGATGCCTGACTCCTCGTGAAACTTGATAGGAGTCCCAGGATTCCTGTGGCACGTGGAAAGGGACCCTTGGTCTCCCGCCTCAGCTGGAGAGGCGTCCCAATTGCCCTGCCAAGCCTCGAGGAGAATCCCGAGTTGTCCCTCGCAACTAGGCAGGAGTCCTGACGTCGCTGAACAAACACGTGGGTGTAAGGGCCATCCCCGTCGTAACTCGAGAATATACCCCAGGTTCCCGCCGCAACTCGAGAAAAACCATGAGACTTCCACCTCGCCGCGAGATGAGGCCCGATTCCCCTGCACTGCGTGCAGAGCAATTCCGTGTTGCACATCACACATGAAAGGACCCTTGATTTCCTTGATGGCACTCCAGAGAAACCCCAAGAACACTGTTTCAAGGCTAGAGGGATCCTGAGGTCACTGTAGCAACACGAAAGAGCTCCGTGGACCAAAAATGATCTCGAGATGAGAGGTTAGTCCCTGGCTTCGACTCCAGAGGAATACCACCTTACCACAAGCACCTCAAGAGGAGGCTTCTCTCAGCTCTAGGTATGTGAGAGGGACCCTGAGTTTGCGGCCTCAAGTGGAATGGACACCGCGATGCCCTGACGCGAAATAAGGCCGGATATCCCTGCAGTGACTTGAATGCAGGCTCGTCTTGCATCTCCCAAGACGAAAGAATGTCTGAATCCCCTGTGGAGACCTCAGAGAAAGACCTAGTTGCCCACCTCATCGTGACCGGAGGCCTCACATCCTTTGAAAACTCCAGAGGTACGCGGAGATCAGTGCCTCCAAAGGAGACGATGCCTGACTCCTCGTGAAACTTGATAGGAGTCCCAGGATTGCTGTGCACGTGGAAAGGGACCCTTGGACTCCCGCCTCAGCTGGAGTGGCGTCCCAATTGCCCTGCCAAGCCTCGAGGAGAATCCCGAGTTGTCCGTCGCAACTAGGCAGGAGTCCTGCCGTCGCTGAACAAACACGTGGGTGGAAGGGCCATCCCATTCGTAACGCGAGAATATACCCCAGGTTCCCGCCGCAACTCGAGAAAAACCATGAGACTTCCCCCTCGCCGCGAGGTGAGGCCCGATTCCCCTGCACTATGTGTACAGCAATTCCGAGTTGCACATCACACGTGAAAGGGGCCTTGATTTCCTTGGTGGCACTCCAGAGAAACCCCAAGAACACTGTTTCAAGGCTAGAGGGATCCTGAGGTCACTCTAGCAACATGAAAGAGCTCCGTGTACCACAAATCAACTCGAGATGAGAGGTTAGTCCCTGGCTTCGACTCCATAGGAATACCACCTTACCACAAGCACCTCAAGAGGAGGCTTCTCTCAGCTCTAGCTATGTGCTGAGTTTGCGGCCTCAAGTGGAATGGACACCACGATGCCCTGACGCGAAATAAGGCCGGATATCCCTGCAGTGACTTGAATGCAGGCTCGTCTTGCATCTCCCAAGACGAAAGGATGTCTGAATCCCCTGTGGAGACCACAGAGAAAGACCTAGTTCCCCACCTCATGGCGACCGGAGGCGTCACATCCTTTGAAAACTCCAGAGGTACGCGGAGATCAGTGCCTCCAAAGGAGACGATGCCTGACTCCTCGTGAAACTTGATAGGAGTCCCAGGATTCCTGTGGCACGTGGAAAGGGACCCTTGGTCTCCCGCCTCAGCTGGAGAGGCGTCACAATTGCCCTGCCAAGCCTCGAGGAGAATCGCGAGTTGTCCCTCGCAACTAGGCAGGAGTCCTGACGTCGCTGAACAAACACGTGGGTGGAAGGGCCATCCCCGTCGTAACTCGAGAATATACCCCAGGTTCCCGCCTCAACTCGAGAAAAACCATGAGACTTCCCCCTCGCCGCGAGATGAAGCCAGATTCCCCTGCACTGCGTGCAGAGCAATTCCGTGTTGCACATCACACATGAAAGGAGCCTTGATTTCCTTGATGGCACTCCAGAGAAACCCCAAGAACACTGTTTCAAGGCTAGAGGGATCCTGAGGTCACTGTAGCAACACGAAAGAGCTCCGTGGACCACAAATCAACTCGAGATGAGAGGTTAGTCCCTGGCTTCGACTCCAGGGGAATACCACCTTACCACAAGCACCTCAAGAAGAGGCTTCTCTCAGCTCTAGGTATGTGAGAGGGACCCTGAGTTTGCGGCCTCAAGTGGAATGGACACCGCGATGCCCTGACGCGAAATAAGGCCGGATATCCCTGCAGTGACTTGAATGCAGGCTCGTCTTGCATCTCCCAAGACGAAAGGATGTCTGAATCCCCTGTGGAGACCACAGAGAATGACCTAGTTCCCCACCTCATCGCGACCGGAGGCCTCACATCCTTTGAAAACTCCAGAGGTACGCGGAGGTCAGTGCCTCCAAAGGAGACGATGCCTGACTCCTCGTGAAACTTGATAGGAGTCCCAGGATTCCTGTGGCACGTGGAAAGGGACCCTTGGTCTCCCGCCTCAGCTGGAGAGGCGTCCCAATTGCCCTGCCAAGCCTCGAGGAGAATCCCGAGTTGTCCCTCGCAACTAGGCAGGAGTCCTGACGTCGCTGAACAAACACGTGGGTGTAAGGGCCATCCCCGTCGTAACTCGAGAATATACCCCAGGTTCCCGCCGCAACTCGAGAAAAACCATGAGACTTCCACCTCGCCGCGAGATGAGGCCCGATTCCCCTGCACTGCGTGCAGAGCAATTCCGTGTGGCACATCACACATGAAAGGACCCTTGATTTCCTTGATGGCACTCCAGAGAAACCCCAAGAACACTGTTTCAAGGTGGAGGGATCCTGAGGTCACTGTAGCAACACGAAAGAGCTCCGTGGACCAAAAATCAACTCGAGATGAGAGGTTAGTCCCTGGCTTCGACTCCAGAGGAATACCACCTTACCACAAGCACCTCAAGAGGAGGCTTCTCTCAGCTCTAGGTATGTGAGAGGGACCCTGAGTTTGCGGCCTCAAGTGGAATGGACACCGCGATGCCCTGACGCGAAATAAGGCCGGATATCCCTGCAGTGACTTGAATGCAGGCTCGTCTTGCATCTCCCAAGACGAAAGAATGTCTGAATCCCCTGTGGAGACCTCAGAGAAAGACCTAGTTCCCCACCTCATCGCGACCGGAGGCCTCACATCCTTTGAAAACTCCAGAGGTACGCGGAGATCAGTGCCTCCAAAGGAGACGATGCCTGACTGCTCGTGAAACTTGATAGGAGTCCCAGGATTCCTGTGCACGTGGAAAGGGACCCTTGGACTCCCGCCTCAGCTGGAGTGGCGTCCCAATTGCCCTGCCAAGCCTCGAGGAGAATCCCGAGTTGTCCGTCGCAACTAGGCAGGAGTCCTGCCGTCGCTGAACAAACACGTGGGTCGAAGGGCCATCCCATTCGTAACGCGAGAATATACCCCAGGTAACCGCCGCAACTCGAGAAAAACCATGAGACTTCCCCCTCGCCGCGAGATGAGGCCCGATTCCCCTGCACTATGTGCACAGCAATTCCGAGTTGCACATCACACTTGAAAGGGGCCTTGATTTCCTTGGTGGCACTCCAGAGAAACCCCAAGAACACTGTTTCAAGGCTAGAGGGATCCTGAGGTCACTCTAGCAACACGAAAGAGCTCCGTGGACCAAAAATCAACTCGAGATGAGAGGTTAGTCCCTGGCTTCGACTCCATAGGAATACCACCTTACCACAAGCAGCTCAAGAGGAGGCTTCTCTCAGCTCTAGCTATGTGCTGAGTTTGCGGCCTCAAGTGGAATGGACACCGCGATGCCCTGACTCGAAATAAGGCCGGATATCCCTGCAGTGACTTGAATGCAGGCTCGTCTTGCATCTCCCAAGACGAAAGGATGTCTGAATCCCCTGTGGAGACCACAGAGAAAGACCTAGTTCCCCACCTCATGGCGACCGGAGGCCTCACATCCTTTGAAAACTTCAGAGGTACGCGGAGATCAGTGCCTCCAAAGGAGAGGATGCCTGACTCCTCGTGAAACTTGATAGGAGTCCCAGGATTCCTGTGCACGTGGAAAGGGACACTTGGTCTGCCGCCTCAGCTAGAGAGGCGTCCCAATTGCCCTGCCAAGCCTCGAGGAGAATCCCGAGTTGTCCCTCGCAACTAGGCAGGAGTCCTGACGTCGCTGAACAAACACGTGGGTGGAAGGGCCATTCCCGTCGTAACTCGAGAATATACCCCAGGGTCCCGCCGCAACTCTAGAAAAACCATGAGACTTCCCCCTCGCCGCGAGATGAGGCCCGATTCTCCTGCACTGCATGCAGAGCAATTCCGTGTTGCACATCAAACATGAAAGGAGCCTTGATTTCCTTGATGGCACTCCAGAGAAACCCCAAGAACACTGTTTCAAGGCTAGAGGGATCCTGAGGTTACTGTAGCAACACGAAAGACCTCCGTGGACCAAAAATCAACTCGAGATGAGAGGTTTGCCCCTGGCTTCGACTCCAGAGGAATACCACCTTACCACAAGCACCTCAAGAGGAGGCTTCTCTCAGCTCTAGGTATGTGAGAGGGTCCCTGATTTTGCGGACTCAAGTGGAATGGACACTGCGATGCCCTGACGGGAAATAAGGCCGGATATCCCTGCAGTGACTTGAATGCAGGCTCGTCTTGCATCTCCCAAGATGAAAGGATGTCTGAATCCCCTGTGGAGACCACAGAGAAAGACCTAGTTCCCCACCTCATGGCGACCGGAGGCGTCACATCCTTTGAAAACTCCAGAGGTACGCGGAGATCAGTGCCTCCAAAGGAGACGATGCCTGACTCCTCGTGAAACTTGATAGGAGTCCCAGGATTCCTGTGGCACATGGAAAGGGACCCTTGGTCTTCCGCCTCAGCTGGAGAGGCGTCCCAATTGCCCTGCCAAGCCTCGAGGAGAATCCCGAGTTGTCCCTCGCAACTAGGCAGGAGTCCTGACGTCGCTGAACAAACATGTGGGTGGAAGGGCCATCCCAGTCGTAACTCGAGAATATACCCCAGGTTCCCGCCGCAACTCGAGAAAAACCATGAGACTTCCCCCTCGCCGCGAGATGAGGCCCGATTCCCCTGCACTGTGTGCAGAGCAATTCCGTGTTGCACATCACACATGAAAGGAGCCTTGATTTCCTTGGTGGCACTCCAGAGAAACCCCAAGAACACTGTTTCAAAGCTAGAGGGATCCTGAGGTCACTCTAGCAAGACAAAAGAGCTCCGTGGACCACAAATCAACTCGAGATGAGAGGTTAGTCAGTGTCTTCGACTCCAGAGGAATACCACCTTACCACAAGCACCTCAAGAGGAGGCTTCTCTCAGCTCTAGCTATGTGCTGAGTTTGCGGCCTCAAGTGGAATGGACACCGCGATGCCCTGACTCGAAATAAGGCCGGATATCCCTGCAGTGACTTGAATGCAGGCTCGTCTTGCATCTCCCAAGACGAAAGGATGTCCGAATCCCCTGTGGAGACCAGAGAAAAAGACCTAGTTCCCAACCTCATCGCGACCAGAGGCCTCACATCCTTTGAAAACTCCAGAGGTACGCGGAGATCAGTGCCTCCAAAGGAGACGATGCCTGACTCCTCGTGAAACTTGATAGGAGTCCCAGGATTGCTGTGGCACGTGGAAAGGGACCCTTGGTCTCCCGCCTCAGCTGGAGAGGCGTCCCAATTGCCCTGCCAAGCCTCGAGGAGAATCCCGAGTTGTCCCTCGCAACTAAGCAGGAGTACTGCCGTCGCTGAACAAACACGTGGGTGGAAGGGCCATCCCCGTCGTAACTCGAGAATATACCCCAGGTTCCCGCCGCAACTCGAGAAAAACCATGAGACTTCCCCCTCGCCGCGAGATGAGGCCCGATTACCCTGCACTGCGTCCAGAGCAATTCAGTATTGCACATCACACATGAATGGAGCCTTGATTTCCTTGATGGCACTCCAGAGAAACCCCAAGAACAATGTTTCAAGGCTAGAGGGATCCTGAGGTCACTGTAGCCACACGAAAGAGCACCGTGGCCCAAAAACAACTCAAGATGAGAGGATAGTCCCTGACTTCGACTCCAGAGGAATACCACCTTAACACAAGCACCTCAAGAGGAGGCTTCTCTCAGCTCTAGGTATGTGAGAGGGACCCTGAGTTTGCGGCCTCTAGTGGAATGGACACCGCGATGCCCTGACTCGAAATAAGGCCGGATATCCCTGCAGTGACTTGAATGCAGGCGCGTCTTGCCTCTCCCAAGACGAAAGGATGTCTGAATCCCCTGTGGAGACCTCAGAGAAAGATCTAGTTCCCCACCTCATCGCGACCGGAGGCCTCACATCCTTTGAAAACTCCAGAGGTACTCGGAGATCAGTGCCTCCAAAGGAGACGATGCCTGACTCCTCGTGAAACTTGATAGGAGTTCCAGGATTCCTGTGGCACGTGGAAAGGGACCCTTGGTCTCCCGCCTCAGCTGGAGAGGCGTCCCAATTGCCCTGCCAAGCCTCGAGGAGAATCCCGACTTGTCCCTCGCAACTAGGCAGGAGTCCTGCCTTCGCTGAACAAACACGTGGGTGGAAGGGCCATCCCATTCGTAACGCGAGAATATACCCCAGGTTCCCGCCGCAACTCGAGAAAAACCATGAGACTTCCCCCTCGCCGCAAGGTGAGGCCCGATTCCCCTGCACTATGTGCACAGCAATTCCGAGTTGCACATCACACTTGAAAGGGGCCTTGATTTCCTTGGTGGCACTCCAGAGAAACCCCAAGAACACTGTTTCAAGGCTAGAGGGATCCTGAGGTCACTCTAGCAACATGAAAGAGCTCCGTGTACCACAAATCAACTCGAGATGAGAGGTTAGTCCCTGGCTTCGACTCCATAGGAATACCACCTTACCACAAGCACCTCAAGAGGAGGCTTCTCTCAGCTCTAGCTATGTGCTGAGTTTGCGGCCTCAAGTGGAATGGACACCGCGATGCCCTGACTCGAAATAAGGCCGGATATCCCTGCAGTGACTTGAATGCAGGCTCGTCTTGCATCTCCCAAGACGAAAGGATGTCTGAATCCCCTGTGGAGACCACAGAGAAAGACCTAGTTCCCCACCTCATGGCGATCGGAGGCCTCACATCCTTTGAAAACTTCAGAGGTACGCGGAGATCAGTGCCTCCAAAGGAGAGGATGCCTGACTCCTCGTGAAACTTGATAGGAGTCCCAGGATTCCTGTGCACGTGGAAAGGGACACTTGGTCTGCCGCCTCAGCTAGAGAGGCGTCCCGATTGCCCTGCCAAGCCTCGAGGAGAATCCCGAGTTGTCCCTCGCAACTAGGCAGGAGTCCTGACGTCGCTGAACAAACACGTGGGTGGAAGGGCCATTCCCGTCGTAACTCGAGAATATACCCCAGGGTCCCGCCGCAACTCTAGAAAAACCATGAGACTTCCCCCTCGCCGCGAGATGAGGCCCGATTCTCCTGCACTGCATGCAGAGCAATTCCGTGTTGCACATCAAACATGAAAGGAGCCTTGATTTCCTTGATGGCACTCCAGAGAAACCCCAAGAACACTGTTTCAAGGCTAGAGGGATCCTGAGGTTACTGTAGCAACACGAAAGAGGTCCGTGGACCAAAAATCAACTCGAGATGAGAGGTTTGTCCCCGGCTTCGACTCCAGAGGAATACCACCTTACCACAAGCACCTCAAGAGGAGGCTTCTCTCAGCTCTAGGTATGTGAGAGGGTCCCTGATTTTGCGGACTCAAGTGGAATGGACACTGCGATGCCCTGACGGGAAATAAGGCCGGATATCCCTGCAGTGACTTGAATGCAGGCTCGTCTTGCATCTCCCAAGATGAAAGGATGTCTGAATCCCCTGTGGAGACCACAGAGAAAGACCTAGTTCCCCACCTCATGGCGACCGGAGGCGTCACATCCTTTGAAAACTCCAGAGGTACGCGGAGATCAGTGCCTCCAAAGGAGACGATGCCTGTCTCCTCGTGAAACTTGATAGGAGTCCCAGGATTCCTGTGGCACATGGAAAGGGACCCTTGGTCTCCCGCCTCAGCTGGAGAGGCATCCCAATTGCCCTGCCAAGCCTCGAGGAGAATCCCGAGTTGTCCCTCGCAACTAGGCAGGAGTCCTCACGTCGCTGAACAAACATGTGGGTGGAAGGGCCATCCCAGTCGTAACTCTAGAATATACCCCAGGTTCCCGCCGCAACTCGAGAAAAACCATGAGACTTCCCCCTCGCCGCGAGATGAGGCCCGATTCCCCTGCACTGCGTGCAGAGCAATTCCGTGTTGCACATCACACATGAAAGGAGCCTTGATTCCCTTGATGGCACCCCAGAGAAATCCCAAGAACACTGTTTCAAGGTTGAGGGATCCTGAGGTCACTGTAGCAACACGAAAGAGCTCCGTGGACCAAAAATCAACTCGAGATGAGAGGTTAGTCCCTGGCTTCGACTCCAGAGGAATACCCCCTTACCACAAGCACCTCAAGAGGAGGCTGCTCTCAGCTCTATGTATGTGAGAGGGACCCTGATTTTGCGGCCTCAAGTGGAATGGAGACCGCGATGACCTGACTCGAAATAAGGCCAGATATCCCTGCAGTGACTTGAATGCAGGCTCGTCTTGCATCTCCCAAGACGAAAGGATGTCTGAATCCCCTGTGGAGACCACAGAGAAAGACCTAGTTCCCCACCTCATCGAGACCGGAAGCCTCACATCTTTTGAAAACTCCAGAGGTACGCGGAGATCAGTGCCTCCAAAGGAGACGATGCCTGACTCCTCGTGAAACTTGATAGGAGTCCCAGGATTCCTGTGGCACGTGGAAAGGGACCCTTGGTCTCCCGCCTCAGCTGGAGAGGCGTCCCAATTGCCCTGCCAAGCCTCGAGGAGAATCCCGAGTTGTCCCTCGCAACTAGGCAGGTGTCCTGACGTCGCTGAAGAAACACGCGTGTGGAAGGGCCATCCCCGTCGTAACTCGAGAATATACCCCAGGTTCCCACCGCAACTCGAGAAAAACCATGAGACTTCCCCCTCGCCGTGAGATGAGGCCTGATTCCCCTGCACTGCGTGCAGAGCAATTCCGTGTTGCACATCACACATGAAAGGAGCCTTGATTCCCTTGATGGCACTCCAGAGAAATCCCAAGAACACTGTTTCAAGGTTGAGGGATCCTGAGGTCACTGTAGCAACACGAAAGAGCTCCGTGGACCAAAAATCAACTCGAGATGAGAGGTTAGTCCCTGGCTTCGACTCCAGAGGAATACCCCCTTACCACAAGCACCTCAAGAGGAGGCTGCTCTCAGCTCTATGTATGTGAGAGGGACCCTGATTTTGCGGCCTCAAGTGGAATGGAGACCGCGATGACCTGACTCGAAATAAGGCCAGATATCCCTGCAGTGACTTGAATGCAGGCTCGTCTTGCATCTCCCAAGACGAAAGGATGTCTGAATCCCCTGTGGAGACCACAGGGAATGACCTAGTTCCCCACCTCATCGCGACCGGAGGGCTCACATCCTTTGAAAACTCCAGAGGTACGCGGAGATCAGTGCCTCCAAAGGAGACGATGCCTGACTCCTCGTGAAACTTGATAGGAGTCCCAGGATTCCTGTGGCACGTGAAAAGGGACACTTGGTCTCCCGCCTCAGCTGGAGAGGCGTCCCAATTGCCCTGCCAAGCCTCGAGGAGAATCCCGAGTTGTCCCTCGCAACTAGGCAGGAGTCCTGACGTCGCTGAACAAACACGTGGGTTGAAGGGCCATCCCCGTCGTAACTCGAGAATATACCCCAGGTTCCCGCCGCAACTCGAGAAAAACCATGAGACTTCCCCCTCGCCGCGAGATGAGGCCCGATTCCCCTGCACTGCGTGCAGAGCAATTCCGTGTTGCACATCACACATGAAAGGAGCCTTGATTTCCTTGATGGCACTCCAGAGAAACCCCAAGAACACTGTTTCAAGGTTGAGGGATCCTGAGGTCACTGTAGCAACACGAAAGAGCTCCGTGGACCAAAAATCAACTCGAGATGAGAGGTTAGTCCCTGGCTTCGACTCCAGAGGAATACCACCTTACCACAAGCACCTCAAGAGGAGGCTTCTCTCAGCTCTAGCTATGTGAGAGGGACCCTGAGTTTGCGGCCTCAAGTGGAATGGACACCGCAATTCCCTGACACGAAATAAGGCCGGATATCCCTGCAGTGACTTGAATGGAGGCTCGTCTTGCATCTCCCAAGACGAAAGGATGTCTGAATCCCCTGTGGAGACCACAGGGAATGACCTAGTTCCCCACCTCATCGCGACCGGAGGGCTCACATCCTTTGAAAACTCCAGAGGTACGCGGAGATCAGTGCCTCCAAAGGAGACGATGCCTGACTCCTCGTGAAACTTGATAGGAGTCCCAGGATTCCTGTGGCACGTGAAAAGGGACACTTGGTCTCCCGCCTCAGCTGGAGAGGCGTCCCAATTGCCCTGCCAAGCCTCGAGGAGAATCCCGAGTTGTCCCTCGCAAATAGGCAGGAGTCCTGACGTCGCTGAACAAACACGTGGGTTGAAGGGCCTTCCCCGTCGTAACTCGAGAATATACCCCAGGTTCCCGCCGCAACTCGAGAAAAACCATGAGACTTCCCCCTCGCCGCGAGATGAGGCCCGATTCCCCTGCACTTCGTGCAGAGCAATTCCGTGTTGCACATCACACATGAAAGGAGCCTTGATTTCCTTGATGGCACTCCAGAGAAACCCCAAGAACACTGTTTCAAGGCTGGAGGGATACTGAGGTCCCTGTAGCAGCAAGAAAGAGCTCCATGGACCATGAAACAACTCGAGATGAGAGGTTAGTCCCTGGCTTCGACTCCAGAGGAATACCACCTTACCACAAGCACCTCAAGAGGAGGCTTCTCTCAGCTCTAGGTATTTGAGAGGGACCCTGAGTTTGCGGCCTCAAGTGGAATGGAGACCGCGATGCCCTGACTCGAAATAAGGCCGGATATCCCTGCAGTGACTTGAATGCAGGCTCGTCTTGCATCTCCCAAGACGAAAGGATGTCTGAATCCCCTGTGGAGACCACAGAGAAAGACCTAGTTCCCCACCTCATCGCGACCGGAGGCCTCACATCCTTTGAAAACTCCAGAGGTACTCGGAGATCAGTGCCTCCAAAGGAGACGATGCCTGACTCCTCGTGAAACTTGATAGGAGTCCCAGGATTCCTGTGGCACGTGAAAAGGGACACTTGGTCTCCCGCCTCAGCTGGAGAGGCGTCCCAATTGCCCTGCCAAGCCTCGAGGAGAATCCCGAGTTGTCCCTCGCAACTAGGCAGGTGTCCTGACGTCGCTGAAGAAACACGCGTGTGGAAGGGCCATCCCCATCGTAACTCGAGAATATACCCCAGGTTCCCGCCGCAACTCGAGAAAAACCATGAGACTTCCCCCTCGCCGCGAGATGAGGCCTGATTCCCCTGCACTGCGTGCAGAGCAATTCCGTGTTGCACATCACACATGAAAGGAGCCTTGATTCCCTTGATGGCACTCCAGAGAAATCCCAAGAACACTGTTTCAAGGTTGAGGGATCCTGAGGTCACTGTAGCAACACGAAAGAGCTCCGTGGACCAAAAATCAACTCGAGATGAGAGGTTAGTCCCTGGCTTCGACTCCAGAGGAATACCCCCTTACCACAAGCACCTCAAGAGGAGGCTTCTCTCAGCTCTATGTATGTGAGAGGGACCCTGATTTTGCGGCCTCAAGTGGAATGGAGACCGCGATGACCTGACTCGAAATAAGGCCAGATATCCCTGCAGTGACTTGAATGCAGGCTCGTCTTGCATCTCCCAAGACGAAAGGATGTCTGAATCCCCTGTGGAGACCACAGGGAATGACCTAGTTCCCCACCTCATCGCGACCGGAGGGCTCACATCCTTTGAAAACTCCAGAGGTACGCGGAGATCAGTGCCTCCAAAGGAGACGATGCCTGACTCCTCGTGAAACTTGATAGGAGTCCCAGGATTCCTGTGGCACGTGAAAAGGGACACTTGGTCTCCCGCCTCAGCTGGAGAGGCGTCCCAATTGCCCTGCCAAGCCTCGAGGAGAATCCCGAGTTGTCCCTCGCAACTAGGCAGGAGTCCTGACGTCGCTGAACAAACACGTGGGTGGAAAGGCCATCCCCGTCGTAACTCGAGAATATACCCCAGGTTCCCGCAGCAACTCGAGAAAAACCATGAGACTTCCCCCTCGCCGCGAGATGAGGCCCGATTCCCCTGCACTGCGTGCAGAGCAATTCCGTGTTGCACATCACACATGAAAGGAGCCTTGATTTCCTTGATGGCACTCCAGAGAAACCCCAACAACATTGTTTCAAGGCTAGAGGGATCCTGAGGTCACTGTAGCAACACGAAAGAGCTCCGTGGACCAAAAATCAACTCGAGATGAGAGGTTAGTCCCTGGCTTCGACTCCAGAGGAATACCACCTTACCACAAGCACCTCAAGAGGAGGCTTCTCTCAGCTCTAGCTATGTGAGAGGGACCCTGAGTTTGCGGCCTCAAGTGGAATGGACACCGCGATTCCCTGACGCGAAATAAGGCCGGATATCCCTGCAGTGACTTGAATGGAGGCTCGTCTTGCATCTCCCAAGACGAAAGAATGTCTGAATCCCCTGTGGAGACAACAGAGAATGACCTAGTTCCCCACCTCATCGCGACCGGAGGCCTCACATCCTTTGAAAACTCCAGAGGTACGCGGAGATCAGTGCCTCCAAAGGAGACGATGCCTGAGTCCTCGTGAAACTTGATAGGAGTCCCAGGATTCCTGTGGCACGTGGAAAGGGACACTTGGTCTCCCGCCTCAGCTGGAGAGGCGTCCCAATTGCCCTGCCAAGCCTCGAGGAGAATCCCGAGTTGTCCCTCGCAACTAGGCAGGAGTCCTGACGTCGCTGAACAAACACGTGGGTGGAAAGGCCATCCCCGTCGTAACTCGAGAATATACCCCAGGTTCCCGCCGCAACTCGAGAAAAACCATGAGACTTCCCCCTCGCCGCGAGATGAGGCCCGATTCCCCTGCACTGCGTGCAGAGCAATTCCGTGTTGCACATCACACATGAAAGGAGCCTTGATTTCCTTGATGGCACTCCAGAGAAACCCCAACAACATTGTTTCAAGGCTAGAGGGATCCTGAGGTCACTGTAGCAACACGAAAGAGCTCCGTGGACCAAAAATCAACTCGAGATGAGAGGTTAGTCCCTGGCTTCGACTCCAGAGGAATACCACCTTTCCACAAGCACCTCAAGAGGAGGCTTCTCTCAGCTCTATGTATGTGAGAGGGACCCTGAGTTTGCAGCTTCAAGTAAAATGGAGACTGCGATGCCCTGACTCGAAATAAGGCCGGATATCCGTGCAGTGACTTGACTGCAGGTTCGTCTTGCATCTCCCAAGACGAAAGGATGTCTGAATCCCCTGTGGAGACCACAGAGAAAGACCTAGTTCCCCACCTCATCGCGACCGGAGGCCTCACATCCTTTGAAAACTCCAGAGGTACGCGGAGATCAGTGCCTCCAAAGGAGACGATGCCTGACTCCTCGTGAAACTTGATAGGAGTCCCAGGATTCCTGTGGCACGTGGAAAGGGACCCTTGGTCTCCCGCCTCAGCTGGAGAGGCGTCGCAATTGCCCTGCCAAGCCTCGAGGAGAATCACGAGTTGTCCCTCGCAACTAGGCAGGAGTCCTGACGTCGCTGAACAAACACGTGGGTGGAAGGGCCATCCCCGTCGTAACTCGAGAATATACTCCAGGTTCCCGCCGCAACTCGAGAAAAACCATGAGACTTCCCCCTCGCCGCGAGATGAGGCCCGATTCCCCTGCACTGCGTGCAGAGCAATTCCGTGTTGCACATCACACATGAAAGGAGCCTTGATTTCCTTGATGGCACTCCAGTGAAACCCCAAGAACACTGTTTCAAGGTTGAGGGATCCTGAGGTCACTGTAGCAACAGAAAAGAGCTCCGTGGACCAAAAATCAACTCGAGATGAGAGGTTAGTCCCTGTCTTCGACTCCAGAGGAATACCACCTTACCACAAGCACCTCAAGAGGAGGCTTCTCTCAGCTCGAGGTATGTGAGAGGGACCCTGAGTTTGCGGCCTCAAGTGGAATGGACACCGCGATGCCCTGACTCGAAATAAGGCCGGATATCCCTGCAGTGACTTGAATGCAGGCTCGTCTTGCATCTCCCAAGACGAAAGGATGTCTGAATCCCCTGTGGAGACCACAGAAAAAGACCTAGTTCCCCACCTCATCGAGACCGGAAGCCTCACATCTTTTGAAAACTCCAGAGGTACGCGGAGATCAGTGCCTCCAAAGGAGACGATGCCTGACTCCTCGTGAAACTTGATAGGAGTCCCAGGATTCCTGTGGCACGTGGAAAGGGACCCTTGGTCTCCCGCCTCAGCTGGAGAGGCGTCCCAATTGCCCTGCCAAGCCTCGAGGAGAATCCCGAGTTGTCCCTCGCAACTAGGCAGGTGTCCTGACGTCGCTGAAGAAACACGCGTGTGGAAGGGCCATCCCCGTCGTAACTCGAGAATATACCCCAGGTTCCCACCGCAACTCGAGAAAAACCATGAGACTTCCCCCTCGCCGCGAGATGAGGCCTGATTCCCCTGCACTGCGTGCAGAGCAATTCCGTGTTGCACATCACACATGAAAGGAGCCTCGATTCCCTTGATGGCACTCCAGAGAAATCCCAAGAACACTGTTTCAAGGTTGAGGGATCCTGAGGTCACTGTAGCAACACGAAAGAGCTCCGTGGACCAAAAATCAACTCGAGATGAGAGGTTAGTCCCTGGCTTCGACTCCAGAGGAATACCCCCTTACCACAAGCACCTCAAGAGGAGGCTGCTCTCAGCTCTATGTATGTGAGAGGGACCCTGATTTTGCGGCCTCAAGTGGAATGGAGACCGCGATGACCTGACTCGAAATAAGGCCAGATATCCCTGCAGTGACTTGAATGCAGGCTCGTCTTGCATCTCCCAAGACGAAAGGATGTCTGAATCCCCTGTGGAGACCACAGGGAATGACCTAGTTCCCCACCTCATCGCGACCGGAGGGCTCACATCCTTTGAAAACTCCAGAGGTACGCGGAGATCAGTGCCTCCAAAGGAGACGATGCCTGACTCCTCGTGAAACTTGATAGGAGTCCCAGGATTCCTGTGGCACGTGAAAAGGGACACTTGGTCTCCCGCCTCAGCTGGAGAGGCGTCCCAATTGCCCTGCCAAGCCTCGAGGAGAATCCCGAGTTGTCCCTCGCAACTAGGCAGGAGTCCTGACGTCGCTGAACAAACACGTGGGTGGAAGGGCCATCCCCGTCGTAACTCGAGAATATACCCCAGGTTCCCGCCGCAACTCGAGAAAAACCATGAGACTTCCCCCTCGCCGCGAGATGAGGCCCGATTCCCCTGCACTGCGTGCAGAGCAATTCCGTGTTGCACATCACACATGAAAGGAGCCTTGATTTCCTTGATGGCACTCCAGAGAAACCCCAAGAACACTGTTTCAAGGTTGAGGGATCCTGAGGTCACTGTAGCAACACGAAAGAGCTCCGTGGACCAAAAATCAACTCGAGATGAGAGGTTAGTCCCTGGCTTCGACTCCAGAGGAATACCACCTTACCACAAGCACCTCAAGAGGAGGCTTCTCTCAGCTCTAGCTATGTGAGAGGGACCCTGAGTTTGCGGCCTCAAGTGGAATGGACACCGCAATTCCCTGACACGAAATAAGGCCGGATATCCCTGCAGTGACTTGAATGGAGGCTCGTCTTGCATCTCCCAAGACGAAAGGATGTCTGAATCCCCTGTGGAGACCACAGGGAATGACCTAGTTCCCCACCTCATCGCGACCGGAGGGCTCACATCCTTTGAAAACTCCAGAGGTACGCGGAGATCAGTGCCTCCAAAGGAGACGATGCCTGACTCCTCGTGAAACTTGATAGGAGTCCCAGGATTCCTGTGGCACGTGAAAAGGGACACTTGGTCTCCCGCCTCAGCTGGAGAGGCGTCCCAATTGCCCTGCCAAGCCTCGAGGAGAATCCCGAGTTGTCCCTCGCAACTAGGCAGGTGTCCTGACGTCGCTGAAGAAACACGCGTGTGGAAGGGCCATCCCCATCGTAACTCGAGAATATACCCCAGGTTCCCGCCGCAACTCGAGAAAAACCATGAGACTTCCCCCTCGCCGCGAGATGAGGCCTGATTCCCCTGCACTGCGTGCAGAGCAATTCCGTGTTGCACATCACACATGAAAGGAGCCTTGATTCCCTTGATGGCACTCCAGAGAAATCCCAAGAACACTGTTTCAAGGTTGAGGGATCCTGAGGTCACTGTAGCAACACGAAAGAGCTCCGTGGACCAAAAATCAACTCGAGATGAGAGGTTAGTCCCTGGCTTCGACTCCAGAGGAATACCCCCTTACCACAAGCACCTCAAGAGGAGGCTTCTCTCAGCTCTATGTATGTGAGAGGGACCCTGATTTTGCGGCCTCAAGTGGAATGGAGACCGCGATGACCTGACTCGAAATAAGGCCAGATATCCCTGCAGTGACTTGAATGCAGGCTCGTCTTGCATCTCCCAAGACGAAAGGATGTCTGAATCCCCTGTGGAGACCACAGGGAATGACCTAGTTCCCCACCTCATCGCGACCGGAGGGCTCACATCCTTTGTAAACTCCAGAGGTACGCGGAGATCAGTGCCTCCAAAGGAGACGATGCCTGACTCCTCGTGAAACTTGATAGGAGTCCCAGGATTCCTGTGGCACGTGAAAAGGGACACTTGGTCTCCCGCCTCAGCTGGAGAGGCGTCCCAATTGCCCTGCCAAGCCTCGAGGAGAATCCCGAGTTGTCCCTCGCAACTAGGCAGGAGTCCTGACGTCGCTGAACAAACACGTGGGTGGAAAGGCCATCCCCGTCGTAACTCGAGAATATACCCCAGGTTCCCGCCGCAACTCGAGAAAAACCATGAGACTTCCCCCTCGCCGCGAGATGAGGCCCGATTCCCCTGCACTGCGTGCAGAGCAATTCCGTGTTGCACATCACACATGAAAGGAGCCTTGATTTCCTTGATGGCACTCCAGAGAAACCCCAACAACATTGTTTCAAGGCTAGAGGGATCCTGAGGTCACTGTAGCAACACGAAAGAGCTCCGTGGACCAAAAATCAACTCGAGATGAGAGGTTAGTCCCTGGCTTCGACTCCAGAGGAATACCACCTTACCACAAGCACCTCAAGAGGAGGCTTCTCTCAGCTCTAGCTATGTGAGAGGGACCCTGAGTTTGCGGCCTCAAGTGGAATGGACACCGCGATTCCCTGACGCGAAATAAGGCCGGATATCCCTGCAGTGACTTGAATGGAGGCTCGTCTTGCATCTCCCAAGACGAAAGAATGTCTGAATCCCCTGTGGAGACAACAGAGAATGACCTAGTTCCCCACCTCATCGCGAACGGAGGCCTCACATCCTTTGAAAACTCCAGAGGTACGCGGAGATCAGTGCCTCCAAAGGAGACGATGCCTGAGTCCTCGTGAAACTTGATAGGAGTCCCAGGATTCCTGTGGCACGTGGAAAGGGACACTTGGTCTCCCGCCTCAGCTGGAGAGGCGTCCCAATTGCCCTGCCAAGCCTCGAGGAGAATCCCGAGTTGTCCCTCGCAACTAGGCAGGAGTCCTGACGTCGCTGAACAAACACGTGGGTGGAAAGGCCATCCCCGTCGTAACTCGAGAATATACCCCAGGTTCCCGCCGCAACTCGAGAAAAACCATGAGACTTCCCCCTCGCCGCGAGATGAGGCCCGATTCCCCTGCACTGCGTGCAGAGCAATTCCGTGTTGCACATCACACATGAAAGGAGCCTTGATTTCCTTGATGGCACTCCAGAGAAACCCCAACAACATTGTTTCAAGGCTAGAGGGATCCTGAGGTCACTGTAGCAACACGAAAGAGCTCCGTGGACCAAAAATCAACTCGAGATGAGAGGTTAGTCCCTGGCTTCGACTCCAGAGGAATACCACCTTTCCACAAGCACCTCAAGAGGAGGCTTCTCTCAGCTCTATGTATGTGAGAGGGACCCTGAGTTTGCAGCTTCAAGTAAAATGGAGACTGCGATGCCCTGACTCGAAATAAGGCCGGATATCCGTGCAGTGACTTGACTGCAGGTTCGTCTTGCATCTCCCAAGACGAAAGGATGTCTGAATCCCCTGTGGAGACCACAGAGAAAGACCTAGTTCCCCACCTCATCGCGACCGGAGGCCTCACATCCTTTGAAAACTCCAGAGGTACGCGGAGATCAGTGCCTCCAAAGGAGACGATGCCTGACTCCTCGTGAAACTTGATAGGAGTCCCAGGATTCCTGTGGCACGTGGAAAGGGACCCTTGGTCTCCCGCCTCAGCTGGAGAGGCGTCGCAATTGCCCTGCCAAGCCTCGAGGAGAATCACGAGTTGTCCCTCGCAACTAGGCAGGAGTCCTGACGTCGCTGAACAAACACGTGGGTGGAAGGGCCATCCCCGTCGTAACTCGAGAATATACCCCAGGTTCCCGCCGCAACTCGAGAAAAACCATGAGACTTCCCCCTCGCCGCGAGATGAGGCCCGATTCCCCTGCACTGCGTGCAGAGCAATTCCGTGTTGCACATCACACATGAAAGGAGCCTTGATTTCCTTGATGGCACTCCAGTGAAACCCCAAGAACACTGTTTCAAGGTTGAGGGATCCTGAGGTCACTGTAGCAACAGAAAAGAGCTCCGTGGACCAAAAATCAACTCGAGATGAGAGGTTAGTCCCTGTCTTCGACTCCAGAGGAATACCACCTTACCACAAGCACCTCAAGAGGAGGCTTCTCTCAGCTCGAGGTATGTGAGAGGGACCCTGAGTTTGCGGCCTCAAGTGGAATGGACACCGCGATGCCCTGACTCGAAATAAGGCCGGATATCCCTGCAGTGACTTGAATGCAGGCTCGTCTTGCATCTCCCAAGACGAAAGGATGTCTGAATCCACTGTGGAGACCACAGAGAAAGACCTAGTTCCCCACCTCATCGAGACCGGACGCCTCACATCTTTTGAAAACTCCAGAGGTACGCGGAGATCAGTGCCTCCAAAGGAGACGATGCCTGACTCCTCGTGAAACTTGATAGGAGTCCCAGGATTCCTGTGGCACGTGGAAAGGGACCCTTGGTCTCCCGCCTCAGCTGGAGAGGCGTCCCAATTGCCCTGCCAAGCCTCGAGGAGAATCCCGAGTTGTCCCTCGCAACTAGGCAGGTGTCCTGACGTCGCTGAAGAAACACGCGTGTGGAAGGGCCATCCCCGTCGTAACTCGAGAATATACCCCAGGTTCCCACCGCAACTCGAGAAAAACCATGAGACTTCCCCCTCGCCGCGAGATGAGGCCTGATTCCCCTGCACTGCGTGCAGAGCAATTCCGTGTTGCACATCACACATGAAAGGAGCCTTGATTCCCTTGATGGCACTCCAGAGAAATCCCAAGAACACTGTTTCAAGGTTGAGGGATCCTGAGGTCACTGTAGCAACACGAAAGAGCTCCGTGGACCAAAAATCAACTCGAGATGAGAGGTTAGTCCCTGGCTTCGACTCCAGAGGAATACCCCCTTACCACAAGCACCTCAAGAGGAGGCTGCTCTCAGCTCTATGTATGTGAGAGGGACCCTGATTTTGCGGCCTCAAGTGGAATGGAGACCGCGATGACCTGACTCGAAATAAGGCCAGATATCCCTGCAGTGACTTGAATGCAGGCTCGTCTTGCATCTCCCAAGACGAAAGGATGTCTGAATGCCCTGTGGAGACCACAGGGAATGACCTAGTTCCCCACCTCATCGCGACCGGAGGGCTCACATCCTTTGAAAACTCCAGAGGTACGCGGAGATCAGTGCCTCCAAAGGAGACGATGCCTGACTCCTCGTGAAACTTGATAGGAGTCCCAGGATTCCTGTGGCACGTGAAAAGGGACACTTGGTCTCCCGCCTCAGCTGGAGAGGCGTCCCAATTGCCCTGCCAAGCCTCGAGGAGAATCCCGAGTTGTCCCTCGCAACTAGGCAGGAGTCCTGACGTCGCTGAACAAACACGTGGGTGGAAGGGCCATCCCCGTCGTAACTCGAGAATATACCCCAGGTTCCCGCCGCAACTCGAGAAAAACCATGAGACTTCCCCCTCGCCGCGAGATGAGGCCCGATTCCCCTGCACTGCGTGCAGAGCAATTCCGTGTTGCACATCACACATGAAAGGAGCCTTGATTTCCTTGATGGCACTCCAGAGAAACCCCAAGAACACTGTTTCAAGGTTGAGGGATCCTGAGGTCACTGTAGCAACACGAAAGAGCTCCGTGGACCAAAAATCAACTCGAGATGAGAGGTTAGTCCCTGGCTTCGACTCCAGAGGAATACCACCTTACCACAAGCACCTCAAGAGGAGGCTTCTCTCAGCTCTAGCTATGTGAGAGGGACCCTGAGTTTGCGGCCTCAAGTGGAATGGACACCGCAATTCCCTGACACGAAATAAGGCCGGATATCCCTGCAGTGACTTGAATGGAGGCTCGTCTTGCATCTCCCAAGACGAAAGGATGTCTGAATCCCCTGTGGAGACCACAGGGAATGACCTAGTTCCCCACCTCATCGCGACCGGAGGGCTCACATCCTTTGAAAACTCCAGAGGTACGCGGAGATCAGTGCCTCCAAAGGAGACGATGCCTGACTCCTCGTGAAACTTGATAGGAGTCCCAGGATTCCTGTGGCACGTGAAAAGGGACACTTGGTCTCCCGCCTCAGCTGGAGAGGCGTCCCAATTGCCCTGCCAAGCCTCGAGGAGAATCCCGAGTTGTCCCTCGCAACTAGGAAGGAGTCCTGACGTCGCTGAACAAACACGGGGGTTGAAGGGCCATCCCCGTCGTAACTCGAGAATATACCCCAGGTTCCCGCCGCAACTCGAGAAAAACCATGAGACTTCCCCCTCGCCGCGAGATGAGGCCCGATTCCCCTGCACTGCGTGCAGAGCAATTCCGTGTTGCACATCACACATGAAAGGAGCCTTGATTTCCTTGATGGCACTCCAGAGAAACCCCAAGAACACTGTTTCAAGGCTGGAGGGATACTGAGGTCCCTGTAGCAGCAAGAAAGAGCTCCATGGACCATGAAACAACTCGAGATGAGAGGTTAGTCCCTGGCTTCGACTCCAGAGGAATACCACCTTACCACAAGCACCTCAAGAGGAGGCTTCTCTCAGCTCTAGGTATTTGAGAGGGACCCTGAGTTTGCGGCCTCAAGTGGAATGGAGACCGCGATGCCCTGACTCGAAATAAGGCCGGATATCCCTGCAGTGACTTGAATGCAGGCTCGTCTTGCATCTCCCAAGACGAAAGGATGTCTGAATCCCCTGTGGAGACCACAGAGAAAGACCTAGTTCCCCACCTCATCGCGACCGGAGGCCTCACATCTTTTGAAAACTCCAGAGGTACGCGGAGATCAGTGCCTCCAAAGGAGACGATGCCTGACTCCTCGTGAAACTTGATAGGAGTCCCAGGATTCCTGTGGCACGTGAAAAGGGACACTTGGTCTCCCGCCTCAGCTGGAGAGGCGTCCCAATTGCCCTGCCAAGCCTCGAGGAGAATCCCGAGTTGTCCCTCGCAACTAGGCAGGTGTCCTGACGTCGCTGAAGAAACACGCGTGTGGAAGGGCCATCCCCATCGTAACTCGAGAATATACCCCAGGTTCCCGCCGCAACTCGAGAAAAACCATGAGACTTCCCCCTCGCCGCGAGATGAGGCCTGATTCCCCTGCACTGCGTGCAGAGCAATTCCGTGTTGCACATCACACATGAAAGGAGCCTTGATTCCCTTGATGGCACTCCAGAGAAATCCCAAGAACACTGTTTCAAGGTTGAGGGATCCTGAGGTCACTGTAGCAACACGAAAGAGCTCCGTGGACCAAAAATCAACTCGAGATGAGAGGTTAGTCCCTGGCTTCGACTCCAGAGGAATACCCCCTTACCACAAGCACCTCAAGAGGAGGCTGCTCTCAGCTCTATGTATGTGAGAGGGACCCTGATTTTGCGGCCTCAAGTGGAATGGAGACCGCGATGACCTGACTCGAAATAAGGCCAGATATCCCTGCAGTGACTTGAATGCAGGCTCGTCTTGCATCTCCCAAGACGAAAGGATGTCTGAATCCCCTGTGGAGACCACAGGGAATGACCTAGTTCCCCACCTCATCGCGACCGGAGGCCTCACATCCTTTGAAAACTCCAGAGGTACGCGGAGATCAGTGCCTCCAAAGGAGACGATGCCTGACTCCTCGTGAAACTTGATAGGAGTCCCAGGATTCCTGTGGCACGTGAAAAGGGACACTTGGTCTCCCGCCTCAGCTGGAGAGGCGTCCCAATTGCCCTGCCAAGCCTCGAGGAGAATCCCGAGTTGTCCCTCGCAACTAGGCAGGAGTCCTGACGTCGCTGAACAAACACGTGGGTTGAAGGGCCATCCCCGTCGTAACTCGAGAATATACCCCAGGTTCCCGCCGCAACTCGAGAAAAACCATGAGACTTCCCCCTCGCCGCGAGATGAGGCCCGATTCCCCTGCACTGCGTGCAGAGCAATTCCGTGTTGCACATCACACATGAAAGGAGCCTTGATTTCCTTGATGGCACTCCAGAGAAACCCCAAGAACACTGTTTCAAGGTTGAGGGATCCTGAGGTCACTGTAGCAACACGAAAGAGCTCCGTGGACCAAAAATCAACTCGAGATGAGAGGTTAGTCCCTGGCTTCGACTCCAGAGGAATACCACCTTACCACAAGCACCTCAAGAGGAGGCTTCTCTCAGCTCGAGGTATGTGAGAGGGACCCTGAGTTTGCGGCCTAGAGTGGAATGGACACCGCGATGCCCTAACTCGAAATAAGGCCAGATATCCATGCAGTGACTTGAATGCAGGCTCGTCTTGCATCTCCCAAGACGAAAGGATGTCTGAATCCCCTGTGGAGACCACAGAGAAAGACCTAGTTCCCCACCTCATCGCGACCGGAGGCCTGACATCCTTTGAAAACTCCAGAGGTACGCGGAGATCAGTGCCTCCAAAGGAGACGATGCCTGACTCCTCGTGAAACTTGATAGGAGTCCCAGGATTCCTGTGGCACGTGGAAAGGGACCCTTGGTCTCCCGCCTCAGCTGGAGAGGCGTCCCAATTGCCCTGCCAAGCCTCGAGGAGAATCCCGAGTTGTCCCTCGCAACTAGGCAGGAGTCCTGACGTCGCTGAACAAACACGTGGGTGGAAGGGCCATCCCCGTCGTAACTCGAGAATATACCCCAGGTTCCCGCCGCAACTCGAGAAAAACCATGAGACTTCCCCCTCGCCGCGAGATGAGGCCCGATTCCCCTGCACTGCGTGCAGAGCAATTCCGTGTTGCACATCGCACATGAAAGGAGCCTTGATTTCCTTGATGGCACTCCAGAGAAACCCCAAGAACACTGTTTCAAGGCTGGAGGGATACTGAGGTCCCTGTAGCAGCAAGAGAAAGCTCCGTGGACCATGAAACAACTCGAGATGAAAGGTTAGTCCCTGGCTTCGACTCCAGAGGAATACCACCTTACCACAAGCACCTCAAGAGGAGGCTTCTCTCAGCTCTATGTATGTGAGAGGGACCCTGAGTTTGCGGCTTCAAGTAGAATGGAGACTGCGATGCCCTGACTAGAAATAAGGCCGGATATCCGTGCAGTGACTTGACTGCAGGTTCGTCTTGCATCTCCCAAGACGAAAGGATGTCTGAATCCCCTGTGGAGACCACAGAGAAAGACCTAGTTCCCCACCTCATGGCGACCGGAGGCCTCACATCCTTTGAAAACTCCAGAGGTACGCGGAGATCAGTGCCTCCAAAGGAGACGATGCCTGACTCCTCGTGAAACTTGATAGGAGTCCCAGGATTCCTGTGGCACGTGGAAAGGGACCCTTGGTCTCCCGCCTCAGCTGGAGAGGCGTCCCAATTGCCCTGCCAAGCCTCGAGGAGAATCCCGAGTTGTCCCTCGCAACTAGGCAGGAGTCCTGACGTCGCTGAACAAACACGTGGGTGGAAGGGCCATCCCCGTCGTAACTCGAGAATATACCCCAGGTTCCCGCCGCAACTCGAGAAAAACCATGAGACTTCCCCCTCGCCGCGAGATGAGGCCCGATTCCCCTGCACTGCGTGCAGAGCAATTCCGTGTTGCACATCACACATGAAAGGAGCCTTGATTTCCTTGATGGCACTCCAGTGAAACCCCAAGAACACTGTTTCAAGGTTGAGGGATCCTGAGGTCACTGTAGCAACACGAAAGAGCTCCGTGGACCAAAAATCAACTCGAGATGAGAGGTTAGTCCCTGGCTTCGACTCCAGAGGAATACCACCTTACCACAAGCACCTCAAGAGGAGGCTTCTCTCAGCTCGAGGTATGTGAGAGGGACCCTGAGTTTGCGGGCTCAAGTGGAATGGAGACCGCGATGCCCTGACTCGAAATAAGGCCGGATATCCCTGCAGTGACTTGAATGCAGGCTCGTCTTGCATCTCCCAAGACGAAAGGATGTCTGAATCCCCTGTGGAGACCACAGAAAAAGACCTAGTTCCCCACCTCATCGAGACCGGAAGCCTCACATCTTTTGAAAACTCCAGAGGTACGCGGAGATCAGTGCCTCCAAAGGAGACGATGCCTGACTCCTCGTGAAACTTGATAGGAGTCCCAGGATTCCTGTGGCACGTGGAAAGGGACCCTTGGTCTCCCGCCTCAGCTGGAGAGGCGTCCCAATTGCCCTGCCAAGCCTCGAGGAGAATCCCGAGTTGTCCCTCGCAACTAGGCAGGAGTCCTGACGTCGCTGAACAAACACGTGGGTGGAAGGGCCATCCCCGTCGTAACTCGAGAATATACCCCAGGTTTCCGCCGCAACTCGAGAAAAACCATGAGACTTCCCCCTCGCCGCGAGATGAGGCCTGATTCCCCTGCACTGCGTGCAGAGCAATTCCGTGTTGCACATCACACATGAAAGGAGCCTTGATTCCCTTGATGGCACTCCAGAGAAACCCCAAGAACACTGTTTCAAGGCTAGAGGGATCCTGAGGTCACTGTAGCAACACGAAAGAGCTCCGTGGACCAAAAATCAACTCGAGATGAGAGGTTAGTCCCTGGCTTCGACTCCAGAGGAATACCACCTTACCACAAGCACCTCAAGAGGAGGCTTCTCTCAGCTCGAGGTATGTGAGAGGGACCCTGAGTTTGCGGCCTCAAGTGGAATGGACACCGCGATTCCCTGACGCGAAATAAGGCTGGATATCCCTGCAGTGACTTGAATGCAGGCTCGTCTTGCATCTCCCAAGACGAAAGGATGTCTGAATCCCCTGTTTAGACCACAGAGAATGACCTAGTTCCCCACCTCATCGCGACCGGAGGGCTCACATCCTTTGAAAACTCCAGAGGTACGCGGAGATCAGTGCCTCCAAAGGAGACGATGCCTGACTCCTCGTGAAACTTGATAGGAGTCCCAGGATTCCTGTGGCACGTGGCAAGGGACCCTTGGTCTCCCGCCTCAGCTGGAGAGGCGTCGCAATTGCCCTGCCAAGCCTCGAGGAGAATCCCGAGTTGTCCCTCGCAACTAGGCAGGAGTCCTGACGTCGCTGAACAAACACGTGGGTGGAAGGGCCATCCCCGTCGTAACTCGAGAATATACCGCAGGTTCCCGCCGCAACTCGAGAAAAACCATGAGACTTCCCCCTCGCCGCGAGATGAGGCCCGATTCCCCTGCACTGCGTGCAGAGCAATTCCGTGTTGCACATCACACATGAAAGGAGCCTTGATTTCCTTGATGGCACTCCAGAGAAACCCCAAGAACACTGTTTCAAGGTTGAGGGATCCTGAGGTCACCGTAGCAACACGAAAGAGCTCCGTGGACCAAAAATCAACTCGAGATGAGAGGTTAGTCCCTGGCTTCGACTCCAGAGGAATACCACCTTACCACAAGCACCTCAAGAGGAGGCTTCTCTCAGCTCTATGTATGTGAGAGGGACCCTGAGTTTGCGGCTTCAAGTAGAATGGAGACTGCGATGCCCTGACTCGAAATAAGGCCGGATATCCGTGCAGTGACTTGACTGCAGGCTCGTCTTGCATCTCCCAAGACGAAAGGATGTCTGAATCCCCTGTGGAGACCACAGAGAAAGACCTAGTTCCCCACCTCATGGCGACCGGAGGCCTCACATCCTTTGAAAACTCCAGAGGTACGCGGAGATCAGTGCCTCCAAAGGAGACGATGCCTGACTCCTCGTGAAACTTGATAGGAGTCCCAGGATTCCTGTGGCACGTGGAAAGGGACCCTTGGTCTCCCGCCTCAGCTGGAGAGGCGTCGCAATTGCCCTGCCAAGCCTCGAGGAGAATCACGAGTTGTCCCTCGCAACTAGGCAGGAGTCCTGACGTCGCTGAACCAACACGTGGGTGGAAGGGCCATCCCCATCGTAACTCGAGAATATACTCCAGGTTCCCGCGGCAACTCGAGAAAAACCATGAGACTTCCCCCTCGCCGCGAGATGAGGCCGGATTCCCCTGCACTGCGTGCAGAGCAATTCCGTGTTGCACATCACACAAGAAAGGAGCCTTGATTTCCTTGATGGCACTCCAGAGAAACCCCAAGAACACTGTTTCAAGGTTGAGGGATCCTGAGGTCACTGTAGCAACACGAAAGAGCTCCGTGGACCAAAAGTTAACTCGAGATGAGAGGTTAGTCCCTGGCTTCGACTCCAGAGGAATACCACCTTACCACAAGCACCTCAAGAGCAGGCTTCTCTCAGCTCGAGGTATGTGAGAGGGACCCTGAGTTTGCGGCCTCAAGTGGAATGGACACCGCGATGCCCTGACTCGAAATAAGGCCGGATATCCCTGCAGTGACTTGAATGCAGGCTCGTCTTGCATCTCCCAAGACGAAAGGATGTCTGAATCCCCTGTGGAGACCACAGAAAAAGACCTAGTTCCCCACCTCATCGCGACCGGAAGCCTCACATCTTTTGAAAACTCCAGAGGTACGAGGAGATCAGTGCCTCCAAAGGAGACGATGCCTGACTCCTCGTGAAACTTGATAGGAGTCCCAGGATTCCTGTGGCACGTGGAAAGGGACCCTTGGTCTCCCGCCTCAGCTGGAGAGGCGTCCCAATTGCCCTGCCAAGCCCCCAGGAGAATCCCGAGTTGTCCCTCGCAACTAGGCAGGAGTCCTGCCGTCGCTGAACAAACCCGTGGGTGGAAGGGCCATCCCCGTGGTAATTCGAGAATATACCCCAGGTTCCCACCGCAACTCGAGAAAAACCATGAGACTTCCCCCTCGCCGCGAGATGAGGCCCGATTCCCCTGCACTGCGTGCAGAGCAATTGCGTGTTGCACATCACACATGAAAGGAGCCTTGATTTCCTTGATGGCACTCCAGAGAAACCCCAAGAACACTGTTTCAAGGATAGAGGGATCCTGAGGTCACTGTAGCAACACGAAAGAGCTCCGTGGACCAAAAATCAACTCGAGATGAGAGGTTAGTCCCTGGCTTCGACTCCAGAGGAATACCACCTTACCACAAGCACCTCAAGAGGACGCTTCTCTCATCTCTAGCTATGTGAGCGGGACCCTGAGTTTGCCGCCTCAAGTGGAATGGAGATCGCGATGCCCTGACTCGAAATAAGGCCGGATATCCCTGCAGTGACTTAAATGCAGGCTCGTTTTGCATCTCCCAAGATGAAAGGATGTCTGAATCCCCTGTGGAGACAACAGAGAAAGACCTAGTTCCCCACCTCATCGCGACCAGAGGCCTCACATCCTTTGAAAACTCCAGAGGTACGCGGAGATCAGTGCCTCCAAAGGAGACGATGCCTGACTCCTCGTGAAACTTGATATGAGTCCCAGGATTCCTGTGGCACGTGAAATGGGACACTTGGTCTCCCCCCTCAGCTGGAGAGGCGTCCCAATTGCCCTGACAAGCCTCGAGGTGAATCCCGAGTTGTCCCTCGCAACTAGGCAGGAGTCCTGACGTTGCTGAACAAACACATGTGTGGAAGGGCCATCCCCGTCGTAACTCGAGAATATACCCCAGGTCCCCGCCGCAACTCGAGAAAAACCATGAGACTTCCCCCTCTCCGCAAAATAAGGCCCGATTCGCTTGCACTGCGTGAAGCGCAACTCCGTGTTGCACATCAAACATGAAAGGAGCCTTGATTTCCTTGATGGCACTGCAGAGAAACCCCAAGAACACTGTTTCAAGGATAGAGGGATCCTGAGGTCACTTGTAGCAACACGAAAGAGCTCCGTGTACCAAAAATCAACTCGAGATGAGAGGTGAGTCCCTGGCTTCGACTCCAGAGTAATACCACCTTACCACAAGCACCTCAAAAGGAGGCTTCTCTCAGCTGTATGTATGTGAGAGGGACCCTGAGTTTGCGGCCTCAACTGGAATGGACACCGCGATGCCCTGACGCGAAATCAGGCCGGATATTCCTGCAGTGACTTGAATGCAGGCTCGTCTTGCATCTCCCTTGATGAAAGGATGTCTGAATCCCCTGTGGAGACCACAGAGAAAGACCTAGTTCCCCACCTCATGGCGACCGGAGGCCTCACATCCTTTGAAAACTCCAGAGGTACGCGGAGATCAGTGCCTCCAAAGGAGACGATGCCTGACTCCTCGTGAAAATTGATAAGAGTCCCAGGATTCCTGTGGCACGGGGAAAGGGACCCTTGGTCTCCCGCCTCAGCTGGAGAGGCGTCCCAATTGCCCTGCCAAGCCTCGAGGAGAATTCCGAGTTATCCCTCGCAACTAGGCAGGAGTCCTGACATGGCTGAACAAACACGTGGGTGGAAGGGCCATCCCCGTCGTAACTCGAGAATATACCCCAGGTTCCCGCCGCAACTCGAGATAAACCATGAGACTTCCCCCTCGCCGCAAAATGAGGCCTGATTCCCCTGCACTGCATGCAGAGTAATTCCGTGTTGCACATCACACATGAAAGGAGCCTTATTTTCCTTGATGGCACTCCAGATAAACCCCAAGAACACTGTTCCAAGGCTAGAGGGATCCTGAGGTCACTGTAGCAACACGAAAGAGCACCGTGGACCAAAAATCAACTCGAGATGAGAGGTTAGTCCCTGGCTTCGACTCCAGAGGAATACCACCTTAACACAAGCACCTCAAGAGGAGTCTTCTCCCAGCTTTAGATATGTGAGAGGGACCCTGAGTTTGCGGCCTCAAGTGGAATGGACACCGCGATGCCCTGACTCGAAATAAGGCCGAATATCCCTGCAGTGACTTGAATGCAGGCTCGTCTTGCATCTCCCAAGACGAAAGGATGTCTGAATCCCCTGTGGAGACCACAGAGAAAACCTACTTCCCCACCTCATCGCGACCGGAGGCCTCACATCCTTTGAAAACTCCAGAGGGACGCGGAGATCAGTGCCTCCAAAGGAGACGATGCCTGACTCCTCGTGAAACTTGATAGGAGTCCCAGCATTCCTGTGGTACGTGGAAAGGGGCCCTTGGTCTACCGCCTCAGCTGGAGAGGCATCCAAATTGCCCTGCCAAGCCTCGAGGAGAATCCCGAGTTGTCCCTCGCAACTAGGCAGGAGTCCTGACGTCGCTGAACAAACACGTGGGTGGAAGGGCCATCCCCGTCGTAACTCGAGAATATACCCCAGGTTCCCGCCGCAACTCGAGAAAAACCATGAGACTTCCCCCTCGCCGTGAGATGAGGCCCGAATCCCTTGCACTGCATGCAGAGCAATTCCGTGTTGCACATCACACATGAAAGGAGCCTTGATTTCCTTGATGGCACTCCAGAGAAACCCCAAGAACACTGTTTCAAGGCTAGAGGGATCCTGAGGTCACTGTAGCAACAAGAAAGAGCTCCGTGGACCAAAAATCAACTCGAGATGGGAGGTTAGTCCCTGGCTTCGACTCCAGAGGAATACCACCTTACCACAAGCACCTCAAGAGGAGGCTTCTCTCAGCTCGAGGTATGTGAGAGGGACCCTGAGTTTGCCGCCTCAAGTGGAATGGAGACCGCGATGCCCTGACTCGAAATAAGGCCGGATATCCATGCAGGGACTTGAATGCAGGCTCGTCTTGCATCTCCGAAGACGAAAGGATTTCTGAATCCCCTGTGGAGACCACAGCGAAAGACCTAGTTCCCCACCTCATCGCGACCGGAGGCCTCACATCCTTTGAAAACTCCAGAGGTACGCGGAGATCAGTGCCTCCAAAGGAGACGATGCCTGACTACTCGTGAAACTTGATAGGAGTCCCAGGATTCCTGTGGCACGTGGAAAGGGACCCTTGGTCTCCCGCCTCAGCTGGAGAGGGGTCCCAATTGCCCTGCCAAGCCTCGAGGAGAATCCCGAATTGTTACTCGCAACTAGGAAGGAGTCCTGACGTCGCTGAACAAACACGTGGGTGGAAGGGCCATTCCCGTCGTAACTCGAGAATATACCCCAGGTTCCCGCCGCAACTCGAGAAAAACCGTGAGACTTCCCCCTCGTCGTGAGAGGAGGCCCGATTCTCCGGCACTGCCTGCAGAGCAATTCCGTGTTGCACATCAAACATGAAAGGAGCCTTGATTTCCTTGATGGCACTCCAGAGAAACCCCAAGAACATTGTTTCAAGGCTAGAGGGATCCTGAGGTCACTGTAGCAACATGAAAGAGCACCGTGGACCAAAAATCAACTCGAGATGAGAGGTTAGTCCCTGACTTCGACTCCAGAGGAATACCACCTTACCACAAGCACCTCAAGAGGAGGCTTCTCTCAGCTCTAGCTATGTGAGAGGGACCCTGATTTGCGGCCTCAAGTGGAATGGACACCGCGATGCCCTGGCTCGAAATAAGGCCGGATATCCCTGCAGTGACTTGAATGCAGGCTCGTCTTGCATCTCCCAAGACGAAAGGATGTCTGAATTCCCTGTGGTGACCACAGAGAAAGACCTACTTCCCCACCACATCGCGACCGGAGGCCTCACATCCTTTGAAAACTCCAGAGGTACGGGGAGATCAGTGCCTCCAAAGTAGACGATGCCTGACTTCTCGTGAAACTTGATAGGAGTCCCAGGATTCCTGTGGCACGTGGAAAGGGAACCTTGGTCTCCCTCCTCAGCTGGAGAGGCATCCCAATTGCCCTGCCAAGCCTCGAGGAGAATCCTGAGTTGTCCCTCGCAACTAGGCAGGAATCCTGAAGTCGCTGAACAAACACGTGGGTGGAAGGGCCATCCCCGTCGTAACTCGAGAATATACCCCAGGTTCCCGCCGCAACTGGAGAAAAACCATGAGACTTCCCCCTCGCCGCGAGATGAGGCCTGATTCCCCTGCACTGCGTACAGAGCAATTCCGTGTTGCACATCACACATGAAAGGAGCCTTGATTTCCCTGATGGCACTCCAGAGATACCCCAAGAACACTGTATCAAGGCTAGAGGGATCCTGAGGTCACTGTAGCAACACGAAAGAGCTCCGTGGACCAAAAATCAACTCGAGATGAGAGGTTAGTCCCTGGCTTCGACTCCAGAGGAATACCACCTTACCACAAGCACCTCAAGAGGAGGCTTCTCTCAGCTCTAGGTATGTGAGAGGGACCCTGAGTTTGCGGCCTCAAGTGGAATGGAGACCGCGATTCCCTGACGCGAAATAAGGCCGGATATCCCTGCAGTGACTTGAATGCAGGCTCGTCTTGCATCTCCCAAGACGAAAGGATGTCTGAATCCCCTGTGGAGACCACAGAGAAAGACCTAGTTCCCCACCTCATCGCGACCGGAGGCCTCACATCCTTTGAAAACTCCAGAGGTACGCGGAGATCAGTGCCTCCAAAGGAGACGATGCCTGACTCCTCGTGAAACTTGATAGAAGTCCCAGGATTCCTGTGGCACGTGGAAAGGGACCCTTGGTCTCCCGCCTCAGCTGGAGAGGCGTCGCAATTGCCCTGCTAAGCCTCCAGGAGAATCCCGAGTTGTCCCTCGCAACTAGGCAGGAGTCCTGACGTCGCTGAACAAACACGTGGGTGGAAGGGCCATCCCCGTCGTAACTCGAGAATATACCCCAGGTTCCGGCCGCAACTGGAGAAAAACCATGAGACTTCCCCCTCGCCGCGAGATGAGGCCTGATTCCCCTGCACTGCGTACAGAGCAATTCCGTGTTGCACATCACACATGAAAGGAGCCTTATTTTCCCTGATGGCACTCCAGAGAAACCCCAAGAACACTGTATCAAGGCTAGAGGGATCCTGAGGTCACTGCAGCAACACGAAAGAGCTCCATGGACCAAAAATCAACTCGAGATGAGAGGTTAGTCCCTGGTTTCGACTCCAGAGGAATACCACCTTACCACAAGCACCTCAAGAGGAGGCTTCTCTCAGCTCTAGGTATGTGAGAGGGACCCTGAGTTTGCGGCCTCAAGTGGAATGGAGACCGCGACGCCCTGACGCGAAATAAGGCCGGATATCCCTGCAGTGACTTGAATGCAGGCTCGTCTTGCATCTCCCAAGACGAAAGGATGTCTGAATCCCCTGTGGAGACCACAGAGAATGACCTAGTTCCCCACCTCATTGCGACCGGAGGCCTCACATCCTTTGAAAACTCCAGAGGTACGCGGAGATCAGTGCCTCCAAAGGAGACGATGCCTGACTCCTCTTGAAACTTGATAGGAGTCACAGGATTCCTGTGGCAAGTGGAAAGGGACCCTTGGTCTCCCGCCTCAGCTGGAGAGGCGTCCCAATTGCCCTGCCAAACCTCGAGGAGAATCCCGAGTTGTCCCTCGCAACTAGGCAGGAGTCCTGACGTCGCTGAACAAACACGTGGGTGGAAGGGCCATCCCCGTCGTTACTCGAGAATATACCGCAGGTTCCCGCCGCAACTCGAGAAAAACCATGAGACTTCCCCCTCGCCGCGAGATGAGGCCCGATTCCCCTGCACTGCGTGCAGAGCAATTCTGTGTTGCACATCACACATGAAAGGAGCCTTGATTTCCTTGATGGCACTCCAGAGAAACCGCAAGGACACTGTTTCAAGGCTGGAGGGATCCTGAGGTCCCTGTAGCAGCACGAAAGAGCTCCGTGGACCATGAATCAACTCGAGATGAGAGGTTAGTCCCTGGCTTCGCCTCCAGAGGAATACCACCTTACCACAAGCACCTCAAGAGGAGGCTTCTCTCAGCTCTAGGTATGTGAGAGGGACCCTGAGTTTGCGGCCTCAAGTGGAATGGACACCGCGATGCCCTGACGTGAAGTAAGGCCGGATATCCCTGCAGTGACATGAATGCAGGCTCGTCTTGCATCTCCCAAGATGAAAGGATGTCTGAATCCCCTGTGGACACCACAGAGAAAGACCTAGATCCCCACCTCATCGCGACCGGAGGCCTCACATCCTCTGAAAACTCCAGAGGTATGCGGAGATTAGTGCCTCAAAGGAGACGATGCCTGACACCTCGTGAAACTTGATAGGAGTCCCAGGATTCCTGTGGCACGTGGAAAGGGACCCTTGGTCTCCCGCCTCTAATGGAGAGGCGTCCCAATTGCCCTGCAAAGCCTCGAGGAGAATCCCGAGTTGTCCCTCGCAACTAGGCAGGAGTCCTGCCGTCGCTGGACTAACACGTGTGTGGAAGGGCCATCCCCGTCTTAACTCGAGAATATACAACAGGTTCCCGCCGCAACTCGATAAAAACCATGAGACTTACCCCTCGCCGCGAGATGATGCCCGATTCCCCTGCACTGCGTGCAGAGCAATTCTGTATTGCATATCACACATGAAAGGAGCCTTGATTTCCTTGATGGCACTCCAGAGAAACCCCAAGAACACTGTTTCAAGGTTGAGGGATCCTGAGGTCACTGTAGCAACACGAAAGAACTCCGTGGACCAAAAATCAACTCGAGATGAGAGGTTAGTCCCTGGCTTCGACTCCAGAGGAATACCACCTTACCACAAGCACCTCAAGAGGAGGCTTCTCTCAGCTCTAGCTATGTGAGAGGGACCCTGAGTTTGCGGCCTCAAGTGGAATGGAGACCGCGATGCCCTGACTCGAAATAAGGCTGGATATCCCTGCAGTGACTTGAATGCAGGCTCGTCTTGCATCTCCCAAGACGAAAGGATGTCTGAATCCCCTGTGGAGACCACAGAGAAAGTCCTAGTTCCCCACCTCATCGCGACCGGAGGCCTCACATCCTTTGAAAACTCCAGAGGTACGCGGAGATCAGTGCCTCCAAAGGAGACGATGCCTGACTCTTCGTGAAACTTGATAGGAGTCCCAGGATTCCTGTGGCACGTGGAAAGGGACCCTTGGTCTCCCGCCTCAGCTGGAGAGGCATCCCAATTGCCCTGCCAAGCCTCGAGGAGAATCCCGAGTTGTCCCTCGCAGCTAGGCAGGAGTCCTGACGTCGCTGAACAAACACGTGGGTGGAAGGGCCATCCGCCTCGTAACTCGAGAATATACCGCAGGTTCCCGCCGCAACTCGAGAAAAACCATGAGACTTCCCCTTCGCAGCGAGATGAGGCCCGATTCCCCTGCACTGCATGCAGAGCAATTCCGTCTTGCACATCACACATCAAAGGAGCCTTGATTTCCTTGATGGCACTCCAGATAAACCCCAAGAACACTGTTTCAAGGTAGAGGGATCCTGAGGTCACTGTAGCCACACAAAAGAGCTCCCTGGACCAAAAATCAACTCGAGTTGAGAGGTTAGATCCTGGCTTCAACTCCACAGGAATACCACCTTACCACAAGCACCTCAAGAGGAGGTTTCTCTCAGCTCTAGGTATGTGAGAGGGACCCTGAGTATGCGGCCTCACGTGGAATGGAGACCGCGATGCCCTGACTCGAAATAAGGCCAGATATCCATGCAGTGACTTGAATGCAGGCTCGTCTTGCATCTCCCAAGACGAAAGGATGTCTGAATCCCCTGTGGAGACCACAGAGAAAGACCTAGTTCCCCACCTCATCGCGACCGGAGGCCTCACATCCTTTGAAAACTCCAGAGGTACACGGAGATCAGTTCCTCCAAAGGAGACGATGCCTGACTCCTCGTGAAACTTGATAGGAGTCCCAGGATTCCTGTGGCACGTGGAAAGGGACCCTGGTCTCCCGCCTCAGCTGGAGAGGCGTCCCAATTGCCCTGCCAAGCCTCGAGGAGAATCCCGAATTGTCCCTCGCAACTAGGCAGGAGTCCTGACGTCGCTGAACAAACACGTGGGTGGAAGGGCCATCCCCGTCGTAACTCGAGAATATACCCCAGGTTCCCACAGCAACTCGAGAAAAACCATGAGACTTCCCCCTCGCCGCAAAATGAGGCCCGATACCCTGCACTGCGTGCAGAGCAATTCCCTGTTGCAAATCACACATGAAAGGAGACTTGATTTCCTTGATGGCACTCCAGAGAAACCCCAAGAACACTGTTTCAAGGCTAGAGGGAAACTAGGTCACTGTAGCAACACGAAAGAGCTCCGTGTACCAAGAATCAACTCGAGATGAGAGGTTAGTCCCTGGCTTCGACTCCAGAGGAATACCACCTTACCACAAGCACCTCAAGAGGAGGTTTCTCTCAGCTCTAGGTATGTGAGAGGGACCCTGAGTATGCGGCCTCACGTGGAATGGAGACCGCGATGCCCTGACTCGAAATAAGGCCAGATATCCCTGCAGTGACTTGAATGCAGGCTCGTCTTGCATCTCGCAATATGAAAGGATGTCTGAATCCCCTGTGAAGACCACAGAGAAAGACCTACTTCCCCACCTCATCGTGACCGGAGGCCTCACATCCTTTGAAAACTCCAGAGGGACGCGGAGATCAGTGCCTCCAAAGGAGACGATGCCTGACTCCTCGTGAAACTTGATAGGAGTCCCAGCATTCCTGTGGTAAGTGGAAAGGGGCCCTTGGTCTACCGCCTCAGCTGGAGAGGCATCCCAATTGCCCTGCCAAGCCTCGAGGAGAATCCCGAGTTGTCCCTCGCAACTAGGCAGGAGTCCTGAGGTCGCTGAACAAACACGTGGGTGGAAGGGCCATCCCCGTCGTAACTCGAGAATATACCCCAGGTTCCCGCCGCAACTCGAGAAAAACCATGAGACTTCCCCCTCGCCGCGAGATGAGGCCCGAATCCCTTGCACTGCATGCAGAGCAATTCCGTGTTGCACATCACACATGAAAGGAGCCTTGATTTCCTTGATGGCACTCCAGAGAAACCCCAAGAACACTGTTTCAAGGCTAGAGGGATCCTGAGGTCACTGTAGCAACAAGAAAGAGCTCCGTGGACCGAAAATCAACTCGAGATGGGAGGTTAGTCCCTGGCTTCGACTCCAGAGGAATACCACCTTACCACAAGCACCTCAAGAGGAGGCTTCTCTCAGCTCTAGGTATGTGAGAGGGACCCTGAGTTTGCGGCCTCAAGTGGAATGGAGACCGCGATGCCCTGACTCGAAATAAGGCCGGATATCCATGCAGGGACTTGAATGCAGGCTCGTCTTGCATCTCCCAAGACGAAAGGATTTCTGAATCCCCTGTGGAGACCACAGCGAAAGACCTAGTTCCCCACCTCATCGCGACCGGAGGCCTCACATCCTTTGAAAACTCCAGAGGTGCACGGAGATCAGTGCCTCCAAAGGAGACGATGCCTGACTACTCGTGAAACTTCATAGGAGTGCCAGGATTCCTGTGGCACGTGGAAAGGGACCCTTGGTCTCCCGCCTCAGCTGGAGAGGGGTCCCAATTGCCCTGCCAAGCCTCGAGGAGAATCCCGAATTGTTACTCGCAACTAGGAAGGAGTCCTGACGTCGCTGAACAAACACGTGGGTGGAAGGGCCATTCCCGTCGTAACTCGAGAATATACCCCAGGTTCCCGCCGCAACTCGAGAAAAACCATGAGACTTCCCCCTCGTCGTGAGAGGAGGCCCGATTCTCCGGCACTGCCTGCAGAGCAATTCCGTGTTGCACATCAAACATGAAAGGAGCCTTGATTTCCTTGATGGCACTCCAGAGAAACCCCAAGAACATTGTTTCAAGGCTAGAGGGATCCTGAGGTCACTGTAGCAACATGAAAGAGCACCGTGGACCAAAAATCAACTCGAGATGAGAGGTTAGTCCCTGACTTCGACTCCAGAGGAATACCACCTTACCACAAGCACCTCAAGAGGAGGCTTCTCTCAGCTCTAGCTATGTGAGAGGGACCCTGATTTGCGGCCTCAAGTGGAATGGACACCGCGATGCCCTGGCTCGAAATAAGGCCGGATATCCCTGCAGTGACTTGAATGCAGGCTCGTCTTGCATCTCCCAAGACGAAAGGATGTCTGAATTCCCTGTGGTGACCACAGAGAAAGACCTAATTCCCCACCTCATCGCGACCGGAGGCCTCACATCCTTTGAAAACTCCAGAGGTACGGGGAGATCAGTGCCTCCAAAGTAGACGATGCCTGACTCCTCGTGAAACTTGATAGGAGTCCCAGGATTCCTGTGGCACGTGGAAAGGGACCCTTGGTCTCCCTCCTCAGCTGGAGAGGCATCCCAATTGCCCTGCCAAGCCTCGAGGAGAATCCTGAGTTGTCCCTCGCAACTAGGCAGGAGTCCTGAAGTCGCTGAACAAACACGTGGGTGGAAGGGCCATCCCCGTCGTAACTCGAGAATATACCCCAGGTTCCCACAGCAACTCGAGAAAAACCATGAGACTTCCCCCTCACCGCAAAAAGAGGACCGAGACCCTGCACTGTGTGCCGAGCAATTCCCTGTTGCACATCACACATGAAATGAGTCTTGATTTCCTTGATGGCACTACAGAGAAACCCCAAGAACACTGTTTCAAGGCTGGAGGGATCCTGAGGTCACTGTAGCAACACGAAAGAGCTCCGTGGACCAAAAATCAACTCGAGTTGAGAGGTTAGTCCCTGGCTTCGACTCCAGAGGAATACCACCTTACCACAAGCACCTCAAGAGGCGGCTTCTCTCAGCTCTAGCTATGTGCTGAGTTTGCGGCTTCAAGTGGAATGGACACCGCGATGCCCTGACTCGAAATAAGGCCGGATATCCCTGAAGTGACTTGAATGCAGGCTCGTCTTGCATCTCCCAAGACGAAAGGATGTCTGAATCCCCTGTGGAGACCACAGAGAAAGACCTATTCCCCACATCATCGCGACCAGAGGCCTCACATCCTTTGAAAACACCACAGGTACGCGGAGATCAGTGCCTCCAAAGGAGACGATGCCTGACTCCTCGTGAAACTTGATAGGAGTCACAGGATTCCTGTGGCACGTGGAAAGGGACACTTGGTCTCCCGCCTCAGCTGGAGAGGCGACCCAATTGCCCTGCCAAGCCTCGAGGAGAATCCCGAGTTGTCCCTCGCAACTAGGCAGGAGTCCTGAGGTCGCTGAACAAACACGTGGGTGAAAGGGCCATCCCCGTCGTAACTCGAGAATATACCCCAGGTTCCCGCCGCAACTCGAGAAAAACCATGAGACTTCCCCCTCGCCGCGAGATGAGGCCCGATGCCCCTGCACTGCGTGCAGAGCAATTTCGTGTTGCACATCACACATGAAAGGAGCCTTGATTTCCTTGATGGCACTCCAGAGAAACCCCAGGAACACTGTTTCAAGGCTAGCGGGATCCTGAGGTCAGTGTAGCAACACTAAAGAGTTCCGTGGACCAAAAATCAACTTGAGATGAGAGGTTAGTCCCTGGCTTCGACTCCAGAGGAATACCACCTTACCACAAGCACCTCAAGAGGAGGCTTCTCTCAGCTCTAGGTATGTGAGAGGGACCCTGATTTTGCGGACTCAAGTGGAATGGACACTGCGATGCCCTGGCTCAGAATAAGGCCGGATATCCCTGCAGTGACTTGAATGCAGGCTCGTCTTGCATCTCCCAAGACGAAAGGATGTCTGAATCCCCTGTGGAGACCACAGAGAAAGACCTAGTCCCCACCTCATCGCGACAGGAGGCCTCACATCCTTTGAAATCTTCAGAGGTACGCGGAGATCAGTGCCTCCAAAGGAGACGATGCCTGACTCCTCGTGAAACTTGATAGGAGTCCCAGGATTCCTGTGGCACGTGGAAAGGGACCCTTGGTCTCCCGCCTCAGCTGGAGAGGCGTCCCAATTGCCCTGCCAAGCCTCGAGGAGAATCCCGAGTTGTCCCTCGCAACTAGGCAGGAGTCCTGACATCGCTGAACAAACAAGTGGCTGGAAGGGCCATCCCCGTCATAACTCGAGAATATACCCCAGGTTCCCGCCGCAACTCGAGAAAAACCATGAGACTTCCCCTCGCCGCCAGATGAGGCTCGATTCTCTTGCACTGCATGCAGAGCAATTCCGTGTTGCACATCAAACATGAAAGGAGCCTTGATTTCCTTGATGGCACTCCAGAGAAACCCCAAGAACACTGTTTCAAGGCTAGAGGGATCCTGAGGTCACTGTAGCAATACGAAAGAGCTCCGTGGACCAAAAATCAACTTGAGATGAGAGGTTAGTCCCTGGCTTCAACTCCAGAGGAATACCACCTTACCACAAGCACCTCAAGAGGAGGCTTCTCTCAGCTCTAGGTATGTGAGAGGGACCCTGAGTTTGCGGCCTCAAGTGGAATGGAGACCGCGATGCCCTGACTCGAAATAAGGCTGGATATCCCTGCAGTGACTTGAATGCAGGCTCGTCTTGCATCTCCCAAGACGAAAGGATGTCTGAATCCCCTGTGGAGACCACAGAAAAAGACCTAGTTCCCCACATCATCGCGACCGGAGGCCTCACATCCTTTGAAAACTCCAGAGGTACGCGGAGATCAGTGCCTCCAAAGGAGACGATGCCTGACTCCTCGTGAAACTTGATAGGAGTCCCAGGATTCCTGTGGAATGTGGAAAGGGACACTTGGTCTCCCGCCTCAGCAGGAGAGCCGTCCCAATTGCCCTGCCAAGCCTCGAGGAGAATCCCGAGTTGTCCCTCGCAACTAGGCAGGAGTCCTGACGTCGCTGAACAAACACGTGGGTGGAAGGGCCATTCCCGTCGTAAATCGAGAATATGCCCCAGGTTCCGGCCGCAACTCGAGAAAAACCATGAGACTTCCCCCTCGCCCAGAGATGAGGCCCGATTCCCCTGCACTGCGAGCACAGCAATTCCGTGTTGCACATCACACATGAATGGAGCCTTGATTTCCTTGATAGCACTCCAGAGAAACCCCAAGAACACTGTTTCAAGGCTAGAGGGATCCTGACGTCACTGTAGCCACACGAAAGAGCTCCGTGGACCATGAATCAACTCGAGATGAGAGGTTAGTCCCTGGCTTCGACTCTAGAGAAATACCACCTTATCACAAGCACCTCAAGAGGAGGCTTCTCTCAGCTCTAGGTATGTGAGAGGGACCCTGAGTTTGCGGCCTCAAGTGGAATGGACACCGCGATGCCCTGACTCGAAATAAGGCCGGATATCCCTGCAGTGACTTGAATGCAGGCTCGTCTTGCATCTCCCAAGACGAAAGGATGTCTGAATCCCCTGTGGAGACCACAGAGAAAGACCTAGTTCCCCACCTCATCGCGACCGGAGGCCTCACATCCTTTGAAAACTCCAGAGGTACGCGGAGATCAGTGCCTCCAAAGGAGACGATGCCTGACTCCTCGTGAAACTTGATAGGAGTCCCAGGATTCCTGTGGCACGTGGAAAGGGACCCTTGGTCTCCCACCTCAGCTGGAGAGGCGTCCCAATTGCCCTGCCAAGCATCGAGGAGAATCCCGAGTTGTCCCTCGCAACTAGGCAGGAGTCTGACGTCGCTGAACAAACACGTGGGTGGAAGGGCCATCCCCGTCGTAACTCGAGAATATACCCCAGCTTCCAATCGCAACTCGAGAAAAACCATTAGACTTCCCCCTCGCCGCAAAATGAGGTCCGATACCCTGAACTGCGTGCAGAGCAATTCCGTGTTGCACATCATACATGAAAGGAGCCTTGATTTCCTTGATGGCACTCCAGAGAAACCCCAGGAACACTGTTTCAAGGCTGGAGGGATCCTGAGGTCACTGTAGCAACACGAAAGTGCTCCGTGGACCACAAATCAACTCGAGATGAGAGGTTAGTCCCTGGCTTCGACTCCAGAGGAATACCACCTTACCACAAGCACCTCAAGAGGAGGCTTCTCTCAGCTCTAGGTATGTGAGAGGGACCCTGAGTTTGCGGCCTCAAGTGGAATGGAGACCGCGATGCCCTGACTCGAAATAAGGCCGGATATCCCTGCAGTGACTTGAATGCAGGCTCGTCTTGAATCTCCCAAGACGAAAGGATGTCTGAATCCCCTGTGGAGACCACAGAGAAAGACCTAGTTCCCCACCTCATCGCGACCGGAGGCCTCACATCCTTTGAAAACTCCAGAGGTACGCGGAGATCAGTGCCTCCAAAGGAGACGAAGCCTGACTCCTCGTGAAACTTGATAGGAGTCCCAGGATTCCTGTGGCACGTGGAAACGGACACTTGGTCTCCCGCCTCAGCTGGAGAGGCGTCCCAATTGCCCTGCCAAGCCTCGAGGAGAATCCCGAGTTGTCCCTCGCAACTAGGCAGGAGTCCTGACGTCGCTGAACAAACACGTGTGTGGAAGGGCCATCCCCGTCGTAACTCGAGAATATACTCCAGGTTCCCGCCGCAACTCGAAAAAAACCATGAGACTTCCCCCTCGCCGCGAGATGAGGCCCGATTCCCCTGCACTGCGTGCAGAGCAATTCCGTGTTGCACATCACACATGAAAGGAGCCTTGATTACCTTGATGGCACTCCAGAGAAACCCGAAGAACACTGTTTCAAGGCTAGAGGGATCCTGAGGTCACTGTAGCAACACGAAAGAGCTCCGTGGACCAAGAATCAACTCGAGATGAGAGTTTAGTCCCTGGCTTCGACTAAAGAAGAATACCACCTTACCACAAGCACCTCAAGAGGAGGCTTCTCTCAGCTCTAGGTATGTGAGAGGGACCCTGAGTTTGCGGCCTCAAGTGGAATGGAGACCGCGATGCCCTGACTCGAAATAAGGCCGGATATCCCTGCAGTGACTTGAATGCAGGCTCGTCTTGCATCTCCCAAGACGAAAGGATGTCTGAATCCCCTGTGGAGACCACAGAGAAAGACCTAGTTCCCCACCTCATCGCGACCGGAGGCCTCACATCCTTTGAAAACTCCAGAGGTACGCGGAGATCAGTGCCTCCAAAGGAGACGATGCCTGACTCTTCGTGAAACTTGATAGGAGTCCCAGAATTCCTGTGGCACGTGGAAAGGGACACTTGGTCTCCCACCTCAGCTGGAGAGGCGTCCCAATTGCCCTGCCAAGCCTCGAGGAGAATCCCGAGTTGTCCCTCGCAACTAGGCAGGAATCTGACGTCGCTGAACAAACACGTGGTTGGAAGGGCCATCCCCGTCGTAACTCGAGAATATACCCCAGCTTCCAATCGCAACTCGAGAAAAACCATTAGACTTCCCCCTCGCCGCAAAATGAGGTCCGATACCCTGCACTGCGTGCAGAGCAATTCCGTGTTGCACATCACACATGAATGGAGCCTTGATTTCCTTGATAGCACTCCAGAGAAACCCCAAGAACACTGTTTCAAGGCTAGAGGGATCCTGACGTCACTGTAGCCACACGAAAGAGCTCCGTGGACCATGAATCAACTCGAGATGAGAGGTTAGTCCCTGGCTTCGACTCTAGAGAAATACCACCTTATCACAAGCACCTCAAGAGGAGGCTTCTCTCAGCTCTAGGTATGTGAGAGGGACCCTGAGTTTGCGGCCTCAAGTGGAATGGACACCGCGATGCCCTGACTCGAAATAAGGCCGGATATCCCTGCAGTGACTTGAATGCAGGCTCGTCTTGCATCTCCCAAGACGAAAGGATGTCTGAATCCCCTGTGGAGACCACAGAGAAAGACCTAGTTCCCCACCTCATCGCGACCGGAGGCCTCACATCCTTTGAAAACTCCAGAGGTACGCGGAGATCAGTGCCTCCAAAGGAGACGAAGCCTGACTCCTCGTGAAACTTGATAGGAGTCCCAGGATTCCTGTGGCACGTGGAAACGGACACTTGGTCTCCCGCCTCAGCTGGAGAGGCGTCCCAATTGCCCTGCCAAGCCTCGAGGAGAATCCCGAGTTGTCCCTCGCAACTAGGCAGGAGTCCTGACGTCGCTGAACAAACACGTGTGTGGAAGGGCCATCCCCGTCGTAACTCGAGAATATACTCCAGGTTCCCGCCGCAACTCGAAAAAAACCATGAGACTTCCCCCTCGCCGCGAGATGAGGCCCGATTCCCCTGCACTGCGTGCAGAGCAATTCCGTGTTGCACATCACACATGAAAGGAGCCTTGATTACCTTGATGGCACTCCAGAGAAACCCGAAGAACACTGTTTCAAGGCTAGAGGGATCCTGAGGTCACTGTAGCAACACGAAAGAGCTCCGTGGACCAAGAATCAACTCGAGATGAGAGTTTAGTCCCTGGCTTCGACTAAAGAGGAATACCACCTTACCACAAGCACCTCAAGAGGAGGCTTCTCTCAGCTCTAGGTATGTGAGAGGGACCCTGAGTTTGCGGCCTCAAGTGGAATGGAGACCGCGATGCCCTGACTCGAAATAAGGCCGGATATCCCTGCAGTGACTTGAATGCAGGCTCGTCTTGCATCTCCCAAGACGAAAGGATGTCTGAATCCCCTGTGGAGACCACAGAGAAAGACCTAGTTCCCCACCTCATCGCGACCGGAGGCCTCACATCCTTTGAAAACTCCAGAGGTACGCGGAGATCAGTGCCTCCAAAGGAGACGATGCCTGACTCTTCGTGAAACTTGATAGGAGTCCCAGAATTCCTGTGGCACGTGGAAAGGGACACTTGGTCTCCCACCTCAGCTGGAGAGGCGTCCCAATTGCCCTGCCAAGCCTCGAGGAGAATCCCGAGTTGTCCCTCGCAACTAGGCAGGAGTCTGACGTCGCTGAACAAACACGTGGTTGGAAGGGCCATCCCCGTCGTAACTCGAGAATATACCCCAGGTTCCCGCCGCAACTCGAGAAAAACCATGAGACTTCCCCCTCGCCGCGAGATGAGGCCCGATTCCCCTGCACTGCGTGCAGAGCAATTCCGTGTTGCACATCACACATCAAAGGAGCCTTGATTTCCTTGATGGCACTCCAGAGAAACCCCAAGAACACTGTTTCAAGGCTGGAGGGATCCTGAGGTCCCTGTAGCAGCACGAAAGAGCTCCGTGGACCATGAATCAACTCGAGATGAGAGGTTAGTCCCTGGCTTCGACTCCAGAGGAATACCACCTTACCACAAGCACCTCAAGAGGATGCTTTTCTCAGCTCTAGCTATGTGAGAGGGACCCTGAGTTTGCGGCCTCAAGTGGAATGGACACCGCGATGCCCTGACGCGAAATAAGGCCGGATATCCCTGCAGTGACTTGAATGCAGGCTCGTCTTGCATCTCCCAAGATGAAAGGATGTCTGAATCCCCTGTGGAGACCACAGAGAATGACCTAGTTCCCCACCTCATCGCGACAGGAGGCCTCACATCCTTTGAAAACTCCAGAGGTACGCGGAGATCAGTGCCTCCAAAGGAGACGATGCCTGACTCCTCGTGAATCTTGATAGGAGTCCCAGGATTCCTGTGGCACGTGGAAAGGGACACTTGGTCTCCCACCTCAGCTGGAGAGGCGTCCCAATTGCCCTGCCAAGCCTCGAGGAGAATCCCGAGTTGTCCCTCGCAACTAGGCAGGAGTCCTGACGTCGCTGAACAAACACGTGGGTGGAAGGGCCATCCCAGTCGTAACTCGAGAATATACCCCAGGTTCCCGCCGCAACTCGAGAAAAACCATGAGACTTCCCCCTCGCCGCGAGATGAGGCCCGATTCCCCTGCACTGCGTGCAGAGCATTTCCGTGTTGCACATCACACATGAAAGGAGCCTTGATTTCCTTGATGGCACTCCAGAGAAACCCCAAGAACACTGTTTCAAGGCTAGAGGGATCCTGAGGTCAGTGTAGCAACACGAAAGAGCTCCGTGGACTAAAAATCAACTCGAGATGAGAGGTTAGTCCCTGGCTTCGACTCCAGAGGAATACTACCTTACCACAAGCACCTCAAGAGGAGGCTTCTCTCAGCTGTATGTATGTGAGAGGGACCCTGAGTTTGCGGCCTCAAGTGGAATTGAGACCGCGATGCCCTGACTCGATATCAGGCCGGATATCCCTGCAGTGACGTGAATGCAGGCTCGTCTTGCATCTCCCAAGACAAAAGGATGTCTGAATCCCCTGTGGAGACCACAGAGAAAGACCTAGTTCCCCACCTCATCGCAACCGTAGGCCTCACATCCCTTGAAAACTCCAGAGGTACGCGGAGATCAGTGCCTCCAAAGGAGACGATGCCTGACTCCTCGTGAAACTTGATAGGAGTCCCAGGATTCCTGTGGCACGTGGAAAGGGACCCTTGGTCTCCCGCCTCAGCTGGAGAGGCGTCCCAATTGCCCTGCCAAGCCTCGAGGAGAATCCCGAGTTGTCCCTCGCAACTAGGCAGGAGTCCTGACATGGCTGAACAAACACGTGGGTGGAAGGGCCATCCCCGTCGTAACTCGAGAATATACCCCAGGTTCCCATCGCAACTCGAGAAAAACCATGAGACTTCCCCCTCGACGCAAAATAAGGCCCGATACCCTGCACTGCGTGCAGAGCAATTGCGTGTTCCACATCACATATGAAAGGAGCCTTGATTTCCTTGATGGCACTCCAGAGAAACCCCAAGAACACTGTTTCAAGGCTAGAGGGATCCTGAGGTCACTGTGGCAACACGAAAGAGCTCCGTGGACCAAAAGTCAACTCGAGATGAGAGGTTAGTCCCTGGCTTCGACTCCAGGGGACTACCACCTTACCACAAGCACTTCAAGAGGAGGCTTCTCTCAGCTCTAGCTATGTGCTGAGTTTGCGGCCTCAAGTGGAATGGAGACTGCGATGCCCTGACTCGAAATAAGGCCGGATATCCCTGCAGTGACTTGAATGCAGGCTCGTCTTGCATCTCCCAAGACGTAAGGATGTCCGAATCCCCTGTGGAGACCACAGAAAAAGACCTAGTTCCCCACCTCATCGCGACCGGAGGCCTCACATCCTTTGAAAACTCCAGAGGTATGCGGAGATCAGTGCCTCCAAAGGAGACGATGCCTGACTCCTCGTGAAACTTGATAGGAGTCCCAGGATTCCTGTGGCACGTGGAAAGGGACACTTGGTCTCCCGCCTCAGCTGGAGAGGCGTCCCAATTGCCCTGCCAAGCCTCGAGGAGAATCCCGAGTTGTCCCTCGCAACTAGGCAGGAGAACTGACGTCGCTGCACAAACACGTGGGTGGAAGGGCCATCCCCGTCGTAACTCGAGAATATACCCCAGGTTCCCGCCGCAACTCGAGAAAAACCATGAGACTTCCCCCTCGCCGCGAGATGAGGCTCGATTCCCCTGCACTGCGTGCAGAGCAATTCCGTGTTGCACATCACACATGAAAGGAGCCTTGATTTCCTTGGTGGCACTCCAGAGAAACCCCAAGAACACTGTTTCAAGGGTAGAGGGATCCTGAGGTCACTCTAACAACACGAAAGAGCTCCGTGGACCACAAATCAACTCGAGATGAGAGGTTAGTCCCTGGCTTCGACTCCAGAGGAATACCACCTTACCACAAGCACCTCAAAAGGAGGCTTCTCTCAGCTCTAGGTATGTGAGAGGGACCCTGAGTTTGCGGCCTCAAGTGGAATGGACACCGCGATGCCCTGACTCGAAATAAGGCCGGATATCCCTGCAGTGACTTGAATGCAGGCTCGTCTTGCATCTCCCAAAATGAACGAATGTCTGAATCCCCTGTGGAGACCACAGAGAAAGACCTAGTTCCCCACATCATCGCGACCGGAGGCCTCACATCCTTTGAAAACTCCAGAGGTACGCGGAGATCAGTGCCTCCAAAGGAGACAATGCCTGACTCCTCGTGAAACTTGATAGGAGTCCCAGGATTCCTGTGGCACGTGGAAAGGGACCCTTGGTCTCCCGCCTCAGCTGGAGAGGCGTCCCAATTGCCCTGCCACGCCTCGAGGAGAATCCCGAGTTGTCCCTCGCAACTAGGCAGGAGTCCTGACGTCGCTGAACAAACACGTGGGTGGAAGGGCCATCCCCGTCGTAACTCGAGAATATACCCCAGGTTCCCGCCACAACTCGAGAAAAACCATGAGACTTCCCCCTTGCCGCGAGATGAGGATCGATTCCCCTGCACTGCGTGCAGAGCAATTCCGTGTTGCACATCACACATGAAAGGAGCCTTAATTTCCTTGATGGCACTCCAGAGAAACCCCAAGAACACTGTTTCAAGGCTAGAGGGATCCTGAGGTCACTGTAGCAACACGAAAGAGCTCCGTGGACCAAAAATCAACTCGAGATGAGAGGTTAGTCCCTGGCTTCGACTGCAGAGGAATACCACCTTACCACAAGCACCTCAAGAGGAGGCTTCTCTCAGCTCTATGTATGTGAGAGGGACCCTGAGTTTGCGGCCTCAAGTGGAATGGAGACCGCGATGCCCTGACTCGAAATAAGGCCGGATATCCCTGCAGTGACTTGAATGCAGGCTCGTCTTGCATCTCCCAAGACGAAAGGATGTCTGAATCCCCTGTGGAGACCACAGAGAAAGACCTAGTTCCCCACGTCATCACGACCGGAGGCCCCACATCCTTTGAAATCTTCAGAGGTACGCGGAGATCAGTGCCTCCAAAGGAGACGATGCCTGACTCCTCGTGAAACTTGATAGGAGTCCCAGGATTCCTGTGGCACGTGAAAAGGGACCCTTGGTCTCCCGCCTCAGCTGGAGAGGCGTCCCAATTGCCCTGCCAAGCCTCGAGGAGAATCCCGAGTTGTCCCTCGCAACTAGGCAGGAGAACTGACGTCGCTGAACAAACACGTGGGTGGAAGGGCCATCCCCGTCGTAACTCGAGAATATACCCCAGGTTCCCGCCGCAACTCGAGAAAAACCATGAGACTTCCACCTCGCCGCGAGATGAGGCTCGATTCCCCTGCACTGCGTGCAGAGCAATTCCGTGTTGCACATCACACATGAAAGGAGCCTTGATTTCCTTGGTGGCACTCCAGAGAATCCCCAAGAACACTGTTTCAAGGCTAGAGGGATCCTGAGGTCACTCTAACAACACGAAAGAGCTCCGTGGACCACAAATCAACTCGAGATGAGAGGTTAGTCCCTGGCTTCGACTCCAGAGGAATACCACCTTACCACACGCACCTCAAGAGGAGGCTTCTCTCAGCTCTAGGTATGTGAGAGGGACCCTGAGTTTGCGGCCTCCAGTGGAATGGTCACCGCGATGCCCTGACTCGAAATAAGGCCGGATATTCCTGCAGTGACTTGAATGCAGGCTCGTCTTGCATCTCCCAAGATGAAAGGATGTCTGAATCACCTGTGTAGACCACAGAGAAAGACCTAGTTCCCCACCTCATCGCGACCGGAGGCCTCATATACTTTGACAACTCCAGAGGTACGCGGAGATCAGTGCCTCCAAAGGAGACGATGCCTGACTCCTCGTGAAACTTGATAGGAGTCCCAGGATTCCTGTGGCACGTGGAAAGGGATACTTGGTCTCCCGCCTCAGCTGGAGAGGCATCCCAATGGCCCTGCCAAGCCTCGAGGAGAATCCCGAGTTGTCCCTCGTAACTAGGCAGGCGTCCTGACGTCACTCAACAAACACGTGTGTGGAAGGGCCATCCCCATCGTAATTCGAGAATATACCCCAGGTTCCCACCGCAACACGAGAAAAACCATGAGACTTCCCCCTCGCCCCGAGATGAGGGCCGATTCCCCTGCACTGCGTGCAGAGCAATTCCGTGTTGCACATCACACATGAAAGGAGTCTTAATTTCCTTGATGGCACTCCAGAGAAACCCAAAGAACAGTGTATCAAGGCTAGAGGGATCCTGAGGTCACTGTAGCAACACGAAAGAGCTCCGTGGACCAAGAATCAACTCGAGATGAGAGGTTAGTCCCTGGCTTCGACTCCAGAGGAATACCACCTTACACAAGCACCTCAAGAGGAGGCTTCTCTCAGCTCTAGGTATGTGAGAGGGACCCTGAGTTTGCGGCCTCAAGTGGAATGGACACCGCGATGCCCTGACTCGAAATAAGGCCGGATATCCCTGCAGTGACTTGAATGCAGGCTCGTCTTGCATCTCCCAAGACGAAAGGATGTCTGAATCCCCTGTGGAGACCACAGAGAAAGACCTAGTTCCCCACATCATCGCGACCGGAGGCCTCACATCCTTTGAAAACTCCAGAGGTACGCGGAGATCAGTGCCTCCAAAGGAGACGATGCCTGACTCCTCGTGAAACTTGATAGGAGTCCCAGGTTTCCTGTGGCACGTGGAAAGGGACCCTTGGTCTCCCGCCTCAGCTGGAGAGGCGTCCCAATTGCCCTGCCACGCCTCGAGGAGAATCCCGAGTTGTCCCTCGCAACTAGGCAGGAGTCCTGACGTCGCTGAACAAACACGTGGGTGGAAGGGCCATCCCCGTCGTAACTCGAGAATATACCCCAGGTTCCCGCCACAACTCGAGAAAAACCATGAGACTTCCCCCTCGCCGCGAGATTAGGCCCGATTCCCCTGCACTGTGTGCAGAGCAATTCCGTGTTGCACATCACACATGAAAGGAGCCTTGATTTCCTTGATGGCACTCCAGAGAAACCCGAAGAACACTGTTTCAAGGCTAGAGGAATCCTGAGGTCACTGTAGCAAAAGGAAAGAGCTCCGTGGACTAACAATCAACTCGAGATGAGAGGTTAGTCCCAGGCTTCGACTCCAGAGGAATACCACCTTATCACAAGCACCTCAAGAGGAGGCTTCTCTCAGCTCTAGCTATGTGCTGAGTTTGCGGCCTCAAGTGGAATGGACACCAGGATGCCCTGACTCGAAATAAGGCCGGATATCCCTGCAGTGACTTGAATGCAGGCTCGTATTGCATCTCCCAAGACGAAAGGATGTCCGAATCCCCTGTGGAGACCACAGAAAAAGACCTAGTTCCCCACCTCATCGCGACCGGAGGCCTCACATCCTTTAAAAACTCCAGAGGTACGCGGAGATCAGTGCCTCCAAAGGTGACGATGCCTGACTCCTCGTGAAACTTGATAGGAGTCCCAGGATTCCTGTGGCACGTGGAAAGGGACCCTTGGTCTCCCGCCTCAGCTGGAGAGGCGTCCCAATTGCCCTGCCAAGCCTCGAGGAGAATCCAGAGTTGTCCCTCGCAACTAGGCAGGAGTCCTGACGTCGCTTTAGAAACACGTGTGTGGAAGGGCCATCCCCTTCGTAACTCGAGAATATACCCCAGGTTCCCGCCGCAACTCGAGAAAAACCATGAGACTTCCCCCTCGCCACGAGATGAGGCCCGATTCCCCTGCACTGCGTGCAGAGCAATTCCGTGTTGCACATCACACATGAAAGGAGCCTTAATTTCCTTGATGGCACTCCAGAGAAACCCCAAGAACACTGTTTCAAGGCTAGAGGGATCCTGAGGTCACTGTAGCAAAAGGAAAGTGTTCCGTGGACCAAAAATCAACTCGAGATGAGAGGTTAGTCCCTGGCTTCGACTCCAGAGGAATACCAATTTACCACAAGCACCTCAAGAGGAGGCTTCTCTCAGCTCTAGCTATGTGAGAGGTACCCTGAGTTTGCGGCCTCAAGTGGAATGGACACCGCGATGCCCTGACTCGAAATAAGGCCAGATATCCCTGCAGTGACTTGAATGCAGGCTCGTCTTGCATCTCCCAAGACGAAAGGATGTCTGAATCCCCTGTGGAGACCACAGAGAAAGACGTAGTTCCCCACCTCATCGCGACCGGAGGCCTCACATCCTTTGAAAACTCCAGAGGTACGCGGAGATCAGTGCCTCCAAAGGAGACGATGCCTGACTCCTCGTGAAACTTGATAGGAGTCCCAGGATTCCTGTGGCAGGTGGAAAGGGACCCTTGGTCTCCCGCCTCAGCTGGAGAGGCGTCCCAATTGCCCTACCAAGCCTTGAGGAGAACCCCGAGTTGTCCCTCGCAACTAGGCAGGAGTCCTGACGTCGCTGAAGAAACACATGGGTGGAAGGGCCATCCCCGTCGTAACTCGAGAATATACCCCAGGTTCCCGCCGCAACTCGAGAAAAACCATGAGACTTCCCCCTCGCCGCGAGATGAGGCCCGATTCCCCTGCACTGCGTGCAGAGCAATTCCGTCATGTACATCACACATGAAAGAAGCCTTGATTTCCTTGATGGCACTCCAGAGAAACCCCAAGAACACTGTTTCAAGGCTAGAGGGATCCTGAGGTCACTGTAGCAACACGAAAGAGCTCCGTGGACCAAAAATCAACTCGAGATGAGAGGTTAGTCCCTGGCTTTGACTCCAGAGGAATACCACCTTACCACAAGCACCTCAAGAGGAGGCTTCTCTCAGCTCTATGTATGTGAGAGGGACCCTGAGTTTGCGGCCTCAAGTGGAATGGAGACCGCGATGCCCTGACTCGAAATAAGGCCGGATATCCCTGCAGTGACTTGAATGCAGGCTCGTCTTGCATCTCCCAAGACGAAAGGATATCTGAATCCCCTGTGGAGACCACAGAGAAAGACCTAGTTCCCCACCTCATTGCGACCAAAGGCCTCACATCCTTTGAAAACTCCAGAGGTACGCGGAGATCAGTGCCTCCAAAGGAGACGATGCCTGACACCTCGTGAAACTTGATAGGAGTGCCAGGATTCCTGTGGCACGTGGAAAGGGTCCCTTGGTCTCCCGCCTCAGCTGGAGTGGCGTCACAATTGCCCTGCCAAGCCTCGAGGAGAATCCAGAGTTGTTCCTCGCAACTAGGCAGGAGTCCTGACGTCGCTGAACAAACACGTGGGTGGAAGGGCCATCCCCGTCGTAACTCGAGAATATACCCCAGGTTCCCGCCGCAACTCGAGAAAAACCATGAGACTTCCCCCTCGCCGCGAGATGAGGCTCGATTCCCCTGCACTGCGTGCAGAGCAATTCCGTGTTGCACATCACACATGAAAGGAGCCTTGATTTCCTTGGTGGCACTCCAGAGAAACCCCAAGAACACTGTTTCAAGGGTAGAGGGATCCTGAGGTCACTCTAACAACACGAAAGAGCTCCGTGGACCACAAATCAACTCGAGATGAGAGGTTAGTCCCTGGCTTCGACTCCAGAGGAATACCACCTTACCACAAGCACCTCAAAAGGAGGCTTCTCTCAGCTCTAGGTATGTGAGAGGGACCCTGAGTTTGCGGCCTCAAGTGGAATGGACACCGCGATGCCCTGACTCGAAATAAGGCCGGATATCCCTGCAGTGACTTGAATGCAGGCTCGTCTTGCATCTCCCAAAATGAACGAATGTCTGAATCCCCTGTGGAGACCACAGAGAAAGACCTAGTTCCCCACATCATCGCGACCGGAGGCCTCACATCCTTTGAAAACTCCAGAGGTACGCGGAGATCAGTGCCTCCAAAGGAGACAATGCCTGACTCCTCGTGAAACTTGATAGGAGTCCCAGGATTCCTGTGGCACGTGGAAAGGGACCCTTGGTCTCCCGCCTCAGCTGGAGAGGCGTCCCAATTGCCCTGCCACGCCTCGAGGAGAATCCCGAGTTGTCCCTCGCAACTAGGCAGGAGTCCTGACGTCGCTGAACAAACACGTGGGTGGAAGGGCCATCCCCGTCGTAACTCGAGAATATACCCCAGGTTCCCGCCACAACTCGAGAAAAACCATGAGACTTCCCCCTTGCCGCGAGATGAGGATCGATTCCCCTGCACTGCGTGCAGAGCAATTCCGTGTTGCACATCACACATGAAAGGAGCCTTAATTTCCTTGATGGCACTCCAGAGAAACCCCAAGAACACTGTTTCAAGGCTAGAGGGATCCTGAGGTCACTGTAGCAACACGAAAGAGCTCCGTGGACCAAAAATCAACTCGAGATGAGAGGTTAGTCCCTGGCTTCGACTGCAGAGGAATACCACCTTACCACAAGCACCTCAAGAGGAGGCTTCTCTCAGCTCTATGTATGTGAGAGGGACCCTGAGTTTGCGGCCTCAAGTGGAATGGAGACCGCGATGCCCTGACTCGAAATAAGGCCGGATATCCCTGCAGTGACTTGAATGCAGGCTCGTCTTGCATCTCCCAAGACGAAAGGATGTCTGAATCCCCTGTGGAGACCACAGAGAAAGACCTAGTTCCCCACGTCATCACGACCGGAGGCCCCACATCCTTTGAAATCTTCAGAGGTACGCGGAGATCAGTGCCTCCAAAGGAGACGATGCCTGACTCCTCGTGAAACTTGATAGGAGTCCCAGGATTCCTGTGGCACGTGAAAAGGGACCCTTGGTCTCCCGCCTCAGCTGGAGAGGCGTCCCAATTGCCCTGCCAAGCCTCGAGGAGAATCCCGAGTTGTCCCTCGCAACTAGGCAGGAGAACTGACGTCGCTGAACAAACACGTGGGTGGAAGGGCCATCCCCGTCGTAACTCGAGAATATACCCCAGGTTCCCGCCGCAACTCGAGAAAAACCATGAGACTTCCACCTCGCCGCGAGATGAGGCTCGATTCCCCTGCACTGCGTGCAGAGCAATTCCGTGTTGCACATCACACATGAAAGGAGCCTTGATTTCCTTGGTGGCACTCCAGAGAATCCCCAAGAACACTGTTTCAAGGCTAGAGGGATCCTGAGGTCACTCTAACAACACGAAAGAGCTCCGTGGACCACAAATCAACTCGAGATGAGAGGTTAGTCCCTGGCTTCGACTCCAGAGGAATACCACCTTACCACACGCACCTCAAGAGGAGGCTTCTCTCAGCTCTAGGTATGTGAGAGGGACCCTGAGTTTGCGGCCTCCAGTGGAATGGTCACCGCGATGCCCTGACTCGAAATAAGGCCGGATATTCCTGCAGTGACTTGAATGCAGGCTCGTCTTGCATCTCCCAAGATGAAAGGATGTCTGAATCACCTGTGTAGACCACAGAGAAAGACCTAGTTCCCCACCTCATCGCGACCGGAGGCCTCATATACTTTGACAACTCCAGAGGTACGCGGAGATCAGTGCCTCCAAAGGAGACGATGCCTGACTCCTCGTGAAACTTGATAGGAGTCCCAGGATTCCTGTGGCACGTGGAAAGGGATACTTGGTCTCCCGCCTCAGCTGGAGAGGCATCCCAATGGCCCTGCCAAGCCTCGAGGAGAATCCCGAGTTGTCCCTCGTAACTAGGCAGGCGTCCTGACGTCACTCAACAAACACGTGTGTGGAAGGGCCATCCCCATCGTAATTCGAGAATATACCCCAGGTTCCCACCGCAACACGAGAAAAACCATGAGACTTCCCCCTCGCCCCGAGATGAGGGCCGATTCCCCTGCACTGCGTGCAGAGCAATTCCGTGTTGCACATCACACATGAAAGGAGTCTTAATTTCCTTGATGGCACTCCAGAGAAACCCAAAGAACAGTGTATCAAGGCTAGAGGGATCCTGAGGTCACTGTAGCAACACGAAAGAGCTCCGTGGACCAAGAATCAACTCGAGATGAGAGGTTAGTCCCTGGCTTCGACTCCAGAGGAATACCACCTTACACAAGCACCTCAAGAGGAGGCTTCTCTCAGCTCTAGGTATGTGAGAGGGACCCTGAGTTTGCGGCCTCAAGTGGAATGGACACCGCGATGCCCTGACTCGAAATAAGGCCGGATATCCCTGCAGTGACTTGAATGCAGGCTCGTCTTGCATCTCCCAAGACGAAAGGATGTCTGAATCCCCTGTGGAGACCACAGAGAAAGACCTAGTTCCCCACATCATCGCGACCGGAGGCCTCACATCCTTTGAAAACTCCAGAGGTACGCGGAGATCAGTGCCTCCAAAGGAGACGATGCCTGACTCCTCGTGAAACTTGATAGGAGTCCCAGGTTTCCTGTGGCACGTGGAAAGGGACCCTTGGTCTCCCGCCTCAGCTGGAGAGGCGTCCCAATTGCCCTGCCACGCCTCGAGGAGAATCCCGAGTTGTCCCTCGCAACTAGGCAGGAGTCCTGACGTCGCTGAACAAACACGTGGGTGGAAGGGCCATCCCCGTCGTAACTCGAGAATATACCCCAGGTTCCCGCCACAACTCGAGAAAAACCATGAGACTTCCCCCTCGCCGCGAGATTAGGCCCGATTCCCCTGCACTGTGTGCAGAGCAATTCCGTGTTGCACATCACACATGAAAGGAGCCTTGATTTCCTTGATGGCACTCCAGAGAAACCCGAAGAACACTGTTTCAAGGCTAGAGGAATCCTGAGGTCACTGTAGCAAAAGGAAAGAGCTCCGTGGACTAACAATCAACTCGAGATGAGAGGTTAGTCCCAGGCTTCGACTCCAGAGGAATACCACCTTATCACAAGCACCTCAAGAGGAGGCTTCTCTCAGCTCTAGCTATGTGCTGAGTTTGCGGCCTCAAGTGGAATGGACACCAGGATGCCCTGACTCGAAATAAGGCCGGATATCCCTGCAGTGACTTGAATGCAGGCTCGTATTGCATCTCCCAAGACGAAAGGATGTCCGAATCCCCTGTGGAGACCACAGAAAAAGACCTAGTTCCCCACCTCATCGCGACCGGAGGCCTCACATCCTTTAAAAACTCCAGAGGTACGCGGAGATCAGTGCCTCCAAAGGTGACGATGCCTGACTCCTCGTGAAACTTGATAGGAGTCCCAGGATTCCTGTGGCACGTGGAAAGGGACCCTTGGTCTCCCGCCTCAGCTGGAGAGGCGTCCCAATTGCCCTGCCAAGCCTCGAGGAGAATCCAGAGTTGTCCCTCGCAACTAGGCAGGAGTCCTGACGTCGCTTTAGAAACACGTGTGTGGAAGGGCCATCCCCTTCGTAACTCGAGAATATACCCCAGGTTCCCGCCGCAACTCGAGAAAAACCATGAGACTTCCCCCTCGCCACGAGATGAGGCCCGATTCCCCTGCACTGCGTGCAGAGCAATTCCGTGTTGCACATCACACATGAAAGGAGCCTTAATTTCCTTGATGGCACTCCAGAGAAACCCCAAGAACACTGTTTCAAGGCTAGAGGGATCCTGAGGTCACTGTAGCAAAAGGAAAGTGTTCCGTGGACCAAAAATCAACTCGAGATGAGAGGTTAGTCCCTGGCTTCGACTCCAGAGGAATACCAATTTACCACAAGCACCTCAAGAGGAGGCTTCTCTCAGCTCTAGCTATGTGAGAGGTACCCTGAGTTTGCGGCCTCAAGTGGAATGGACACCGCGATGCCCTGACTCGAAATAAGGCCAGATATCCCTGCAGTGACTTGAATGCAGGCTCGTCTTGCATCTCCCAAGACGAAAGGATGTCTGAATCCCCTGTGGAGACCACAGAGAAAGACGTAGTTCCCCACCTCATCGCGACCGGAGGCCTCACATCCTTTGAAAACTCCAGAGGTACGCGGAGATCAGTGCCTCCAAAGGAGACGATGCCTGACTCCTCGTGAAACTTGATAGGAGTCCCAGGATTCCTGTGGCAGGTGGAAAGGGACCCTTGGTCTCCCGCCTCAGCTGGAGAGGCGTCCCAATTGCCCTACCAAGCCTTGAGGAGAACCCCGAGTTGTCCCTCGCAACTAGGCAGGAGTCCTGACGTCGCTGAAGAAACACATGGGTGGAAGGGCCATCCCCGTCGTAACTCGAGAATATACCCCAGGTTCCCGCCGCAACTCGAGAAAAACCATGAGACTTCCCCCTCGCCGCGAGATGAGGCCCGATTCCCCTGCACTGCGTGCAGAGCAATTCCGTCATGTACATCACACATGAAAGAAGCCTTGATTTCCTTGATGGCACTCCAGAGAAACCCCAAGAACACTGTTTCAAGGCTAGAGGGATCCTGAGGTCACTGTAGCAACACGAAAGAGCTCCGTGGACCAAAAATCAACTCGAGATGAGAGGTTAGTCCCTGGCTTTGACTCCAGAGGAATACCACCTTACCACAAGCACCTCAAGAGGAGGCTTCTCTCAGCTCTATGTATGTGAGAGGGACCCTGAGTTTGCGGCCTCAAGTGGAATGGAGACCGCGATGCCCTGACTCGAAATAAGGCCGGATATCCCTGCAGTGACTTGAATGCAGGCTCGTCTTGCATCTCCCAAGACGAAAGGATATCTGAATCCCCTGTGGAGACCACAGAGAAAGACCTAGTTCCCCACCTCATTGCGACCAAAGGCCTCACATCCTTTGAAAACTCCAGAGGTACGCGGAGATCAGTGCCTCCAAAGGAGACGATGCCTGACACCTCGTGAAACTTGATAGGAGTGCCAGGATTCCTGTGGCACGTGGAAAGGGTCCCTTGGTCTCCCGCCTCAGCTGGAGTGGCGTCACAATTGCCCTGCCAAGCCTCGAGGAGAATCCAGAGTTGTTCCTCGCAACTAGGCAGGAGTCCTGACGTCGCTGAACAAACACGTGGGTGGAAGGGCCATCCCCGTCGTAACTCGAGAATATACCCCAGGTTCCCGCCGCAACTCGAGAAAAACCATGAGACTTCCCCCTCGCCGCGAGATGAGGCCCGATTCCCCTGCACTACGTGCAGAGCAATTCCCTGTTGCACATCACACATGAAAGGAGCCTTGATTTCCTTGATGGCACTCCAGAGAAACCCCAAGAACACTGTTTCAAGGTTGAGGGATCCTGAGGTCACTGTAGCAACACGAAAGAGCTCCGTGGACCAAAAATCAACTCGAGATGAGAGGTTAGTCCCTGGCTTCGACTCCAGAGGAATACCACCTTACCACAAGCACCTCAAGAGGAGGCTTCTCTCAGCGCTATGTATGTGAGAGGGACCCTGAGTTTGCGGCCTCAAGTGGAATGGACACCGCGATGCCCTGACTCGAAATCAGGCCGGATATCCCAGCAGTGACTTGAATGCAGGCTCGTCTTGCATCTCCCAAGACGACAGGATGTCTGAATCCCCTGTGGAGACCACAGAGAAAGACCCAGTTCCCCACCTCATCGCGACCGGAGGCCTCACATCCTTTGAAAACTCCAGAGGTACGCGGAGATCAGTGCCTCCAAAGGAGACCATGCCTGACTCCTCGTGAAACTTGATAGGAGTCCCAGGATTCCTGTGGCACGTGGAAAGGGACCCTTGGTCTCCCGCCTCAGCTGGAGAGGCGTCCCAATTGCCCTGCCAAGCCTCGAGGAGAATCCAGAGTTGTCCCTCGCAACTAGGCAGGAGTCCTGACTTCGCTGAACAAACACGTGGGTGGAAGGGCCATCCCCGTCGTAACTCGAGAATATACCCCAGGTTCCCGCCGCAACTCGAGAAAAACCATGAGACTTCCCCCTCGCCGCGAGATGAGGCCCGATTCCCCTGCACTGCGTGCAGAGCAATTCCGTGTTGCACATCACACATGAAAAGAGCCTTGATTTCCTTGATGGCACTCCAGAGAAACCCCAAGAACACTGTTTCAAGGCTAAAGGGATCCTGAGGTCACTGTAGCAGCACGAAAGAGCTCCGTGGACCAAGAATCAACTCGAGATGTAAGGTTAGTCCCTGGCTTCGATTCCAGAGGAATACCACCTTACCACAAGCACCTCAAGAGGAGGCTTCTCTTAGCTCTATGTATGTGAGAGGGACCCTGAGTTTGCGGCCTCAAGTGGAATGGAGACCGCGATGCCCTGACTCGAAATAAGGCCGGATATCCCTGCAGTGACTTGAATGCAGGCTCGTCTTGCATCTCCCAAGACGAAAGGATATCTGAATCCCCTGTGGAGACCACATAGAAAGACATAGTTCCACACCTCATTGCGACCAAAGGCCTCACATCCTTTGAAAACTCCAGAGGTACGCGGAGATCAGTGCCTCCAAAGGAGACGATGCCTGACTCCTCGTGAAACTTGATAGGAGTCCCAGGATTCCTGTGGCACGTGGAAAGGGACCCTTGGTCTCCCGCCTCAGCTGGAGAGGCGTCCCAATTGCCCTGCCAAGCCTCGAGGAGAATCCAGAGTAGTTCCTCGCAACTAGGCAGGAGTCCTGTCGTCGCTGAACAAACACGTGGGTGGAAGGGCCATCCCCGTCGTAACTCGAGAATATACCCCAGGTTCCCGCCGCAACTCGAGAAAAACCATGAGACTTCCCCCTCGCCGCGAGATGAGGCCCGATTCCCCTGCACTGCGTGCAGAGCAATTCCGTGTTGCACATCACACATGAAAGGAGCCTTGATTTCCTTGATGGCACTCCAGAGAAACCCCAAGAACACTGTTTCAAGGCTAGAGGGATCCTGAGGTCACTGTAGCAGCACGAAAGAGCTCCGATGACCAAGAATCAACTCGAGATGAGAGGTTAGTCCCTGGCTTCGACTCCAGAGGAATACCACCTTACCACAAGCACCGCAAGAGGAGGGTTCTCTCAGCTCTAGGTATGTGGGAGGGAACCTGAGTTTGCGGCCTCAAGTGGAATGGACACCGCGATGCCCTGAGTCGAAATAAGGCCGGATATCCCTGCAGTGACTTGAATGCAGGCTCGTCTTGCATCTCCCAAGACGAAAGGATGTCTGAATCCCCTGTGGAGACCACAGAGAAAGACCTAGTTACCCACCTAATCGCGACCGGAGGCTCACATACTTTGAAAACTCCAGAGGTACGCGGAGATCAGTGCCTCCAAAGGAGACGATGCCTGACTCCTCGTGAAACTTGATAGGAGTCCCAGGATTCCTGTGGCACGTGGAAAGGGACCCTTGGTCTCCCGCCTCAGCTGGAGAGGCGTCCCAATTGCCCTGCCAAGCCTCGAGGAGAATCCCGAGTTGTCCCTCGCAACTAGGCAGGAGTCCTGACGTCGCTGAACAAACACGTGGGTGGAAGGGCCATCCCCGTCGTAACTCGAGAATATACCCCAGGTTCCCGCCGCAACTCGAGAAAAGCCATGAGACTTCCCCCTCGCCGTGAGATGAGGCCTGATTCCCCTGCACTGCGTGCAGAGCAATTCTGTGTTGCACATCACACATGAAAGGACCCTTGATTTCCTTGATGGCACTCCAGAGAAACCCCAACAACACTGTTTCAAGGCTAGAGGGATCCTGAGGTCACTGTAGCAGCACGAAAGAGCTCCGTGGACCAAGAATCAACTCGAGATGTAAGGTTAGTCCCTGGCTTCGACTCCAGAGGAATACCACCTTACCACAAGCACCTCAAGAGGAGGCTTCTCTCAGCTCTAGGTATGTGAGAGGGACCCTGATTTTGCGGCCTCAAGTGGAATGGACACAGCAATGCCCTGACGCAAAATAAGGCGGGATATCCCTGCAGTGACTTGAATGCAGGCTCGTCTTGCATCTCCCAAGATGAACGGATGTCTGAATCCCCTGTGGAGACCGCAGAGAAAGACCTAGTTCCCCACCTCATCGCGACCGGAGGCCTAACATCCTTTGAAAACTCCAGAGGTACGCGGAGATCAGTGCCTCCAAAGGAGAAGATGCCTGACTCTTGGTGAAACTTGATAGAGGTCCCAGGATTCCTGTGGCACGTGGAAAGGGACCCTTAGTCTCCCGCCTCAGCTGGAGAGGCGTCCCAATTGCCCTGCCAAGCCTCGAGGAGAGTCCCGAGTTGTCCCTCGCAGCTAGGCAGGAGTCTGACGTCGCTGAACAAACACGTGTGTGGAAGGGCATTCCCGTCGTTACTCGAGAATATACCCCAGCTTCCAATCGCAACTCGAGAAAAACCATTAGACTTCCCCCTCGCCGCAAAATGAGGCCCGATACCCTGCACTGCGTGCAGAGCAATTCCCTGTTGCACATCACACATGAAAGGAGCCTTGATTTCCTTGATGGCACTCCAGAGAAACCCCAAGAACACTGTTTCAAGGTTGAGGGATCTGAGGTCACTGTAGCAACATGAAAGAGCTCCGCGGACCAAAAATCAACTCGAGATGAGAGGTTAGTCCCTGGCTTCGACTCCAGAGGAATACCACCTTACCACAAGCACCTCAAGAGGAGGCTTCTCTCAGCTCTAGCTATGGAGAGGGACCCTGAGTTTGCGGCCTCAAGTGGAATGGAGACCGCGATGTCCTGACTCGAAATAAGGCCGGATATCCCTGCAGTGACTTGAATGCAGGCTCGTCTTGCATCTCCCAAGACGAAAGGATGTCTGAATCCCCTGTGGAGACCACAGAGAATGACCTAGTTCCCCACCTCATCGCGACCGGAGGCCTCACATCCTTTGAAAACTCCAGAGGTACGCGGAGATCAGTGCCTCCAAAGGAGACGATGCCTGACTCCTCGTGAAACTTTATAGGAGTCCCAGGATTCCTGTGGCACGTGGAAAGGGACCCTTGGTCTCCCGCCTCAGCTGGAGAGGCGTCCCAATTTCCCTGCCAAGCCTCGAGGAGAATCCCGAGTTGTCCCTCGCAACTAGGCAGGAGTCCTGACGTCGCTGAACAAACACGTGGGTGGAAGGGCCATCCCCGTCGTAACTCGAGAATATACCCCAGGTTCCCGCCGCAACTCGTGAAAAACCATGAGACTTCCCCCTCGCCGCGAGATGAGGCCCGATTCCCCTGCACTGCGTGCACAGCAATTTCGTGTTGCACATCACACATGAAAGGAGCTTTGATTTCCTTGATGGCACTCCAGAGAAACCCCAAGAACACTGTTTCAAGGTTGAGGGATCCTGAGGTCACTGTAGCAACACGAAAGAGCTCCGCGGACCAAAAATCAACTCGAGATGAGAGGTTAGTCCCTGGCTTCGACTCCAGAGGAATACCACCTTACCACAAGCACCTCAAGAGGAGGCTTCTCTCAGCTCTATGTATGTGAGAGGGACCCTGAGTTTGAGGCCTCAAGTGGAATGGAGACCGCGATGCCCTGACTCGCAATAAGGCCGGATATCCCTGCAGTGACTTGAATGCAGGCTCGTCTTGCATCTCCCAAGACGAAAGGATGTCTGAATCCCCTGTGGAGACCACAGAGAAAGAACTAGTTCCCCACCTCATCGCGACCGGAGGCCTCACATCCTTTGAAAACTCCAGAGGTACGCGGAGATCAGTGCCTCCAAAGGAGACGATGCCTGACTCCTCGTGAAACTTGATAGGAGTCCCAGGATTCCTGTGGCACGTGGAAAGGGAACCTTGGTCTCCCACCTCAGCTGGAGAGGCATCCCAATTGCCCTGCCAAGCCTCGAGGAGAATCCCGAGTTGTCCCTCGCAACTAGGCAGGAGTACTGACGTCGCTGAACAAACACGTGGGTGGAAGGGCCATCCCCGTCGTAACTCGAGAATATACTCCAGGTTGCCGCCGCAACTCGAGAAAAACCATGAGACTTCCCCCTCGCCGCGAGATCAGGCCCGATTCCCCTGCACTGCGTGCAGAGCAATTCCGTGTTGCACATCACACATGAAAGGAGCCTTGATTTCCTTGATGGCACTCCAGAGAAACCCCAAGAACACTGTTTCAAGGTTGAGGGATCCTGAGGTCACTGTAGCAACACGAAAGAGCTCCGTGGACCAAAAATCAACTCGAGATGAGAGGTTAGTCCCTGGCTTCGACTCCAGAGGAATACCACCTTACCACAAGCACCTCAAGAGGAGGCTTCTCTCAGCTCTATGTATGTGAGAGGGACCCTGAGTTTGCGGCCTCAAGTGGAATGGAGACCGCGATGCCCTGACTCGAAATAAGGCCGGATATCCCTGCAGTGACTTTAATGCAGGCTCGTCTTGCATCTCCCAAGACGAAAGGATGTCTGAATCCCCTGTGGAGACCACAGAGAAAGACGCAGTTCCCCACCTCATCGCGACCGGAGGCCTCACATCCTTTGAAAACTCCAGAGGTACGCGGAGATCAGTGCCTCCAAAGGAGACGATGCCTGATTCCTCGAGAAACTTGATAGGAGTCCCAGGATTCCTGTGGCACGTGGAAAGGGACCCTTGGTCTCCCGCCTCAGCTGGAGAGGCGTCCCAATTGCCCTGCCAAGCCTCGAGGAGAATCCCGAGTTGTCCCTCGCAACTAGGCAGGAGTCCTGACGTCGCTGAACAAACACGTGGGTGGAAGGGCCATCCCCGTCGTAACTCGAGAGTATACCCCAGGTTCCCGCCGCAACTCGAGAAAAACCATGAGACTTCCCCCTCGCCGCGAGATGAGGCCCGATTCCCCTGCACAGCGTGCAGAGCAATTCCGTGTTGCACATCACACATGAAAGGAGCCTTGATTTCCTTGATGGCACTCCAGAGAAACCCCAAGAACACTGTTTCAAGGCTAGAGGGATCCTCAGGTCACTGTAGCAACACGAAAGAGCTCCGTGGACCAAAAATCAACTCGAGATGAGAGGTTAGTCCCTGGCTTCGACTCCAGAGGAATACCACCTTACCACAAGCACCTCAAGAGGAGGCTTCTCTCAGCTCTAGGTATGTGAGAGGGACCCTGAGTTTGCGGCCTCAAGTGGAATGGACACCGCGATTCCCTGACGCGAAATAAGGCCGGATATCCCTGCAGTGACTTGAATGCAGGCTCGTCTTGCATCTCCCAAGACGAAAGGATGTCTGAATCCCCTGTGGAGACCACAGAGAATGACCTAGTTCCCCACCTCATCGCGACCGGAGGCCTCACATCCTTTGAAAACTCCAGAGGTACGCGGAGATCAGTGCCTCCAAAGGAGACGATGCAGTCTCCTCGTGAAACTTGATAGGAGTCCCAGGATTCCTGTGGCACCTGGAAAGGGACCCTTGGTCTCCCGCCTCAGCTGGAGAGGCGTCCCAATTGCCCTGCCAAGCCTCGAGGAGAATCCCGAGTTGTCCCTCGCAACTAGGCAGGAGTCCTAACGTCACTGAACAAACACGTGGGTGGAAGGGCCATCCCCGTCGTAACTCGAGAATATACCCCAGGTTCCCGCCGCAACTCGAGAAAAACCATGAGACTTCCCCCTCGCCGCGAGATGAGGCCCGATTCCCCTGCACTGCGTGCAGAGCAATTCCGTGTTGCACATCACACATGAAAGGAGCCTTGATTTCCTTGATGGCACTCCAGAGAAACCCGAAGAACACTGTTTCAAGGTTGAGGGATCCTGAGGTTACTGTAGCAACACGAAAGAGCTCCGTGGACCAAAAATCAACTCGACATGAGAGGTTAGTCCCTGGCTTCGACTCCAGAGGAATACCACCTTACCACAAGCACCTCACGAGGAGGCTTCTCTCAGCTCTAGCTATGTGAGAGTGACCCTGAGTTTGCGGCCTCAAGTGGAATGGACACCGCGATGCCCTGACTCGAAATAAGGCCGAATATCACTGCAGTGACTTGAATGCAGGCTCGTCTTGCATCTCCCAAGACGAAAGGATGTCTGAATCCCCTGTGGAGACCACAGAGAAAGACCAAGTTCCCCACCTCATCGCGACCGGAGGCCTCACATCCTTTGAAAACTCCAGAGGTACGCAGAGATCAGTGCCTCCAAAGGAGACGATGCCTGACTCCTCGTGAAACTTGATAGGAGTCCCAGGATTCCTGTGGCACCTGGAAAAGGACCCTTGGTCACCCGCCTCAGCTGGAGAGGCGTCCCAATTGCCCTGCCAAGCCTCGAGGAGATTCCCGAGTTGTCCCTCGCAACTAGGCAGGAGTCCTGACGTCGCTGAACAACCATGTGGGTGGAAGGGCCATCCCCGTCGTAACTAGAGAATATACCCCAGGTTCCCGCCGCAACTCGAGAAAAACCATGAGACTTCCTCCTCGCCGTGAGATGAGGCCCGATTCCCCTGCACAGCGTGCAGAGCAATTCTGTGTTGCACATCACACATGAAAGGAGCCTTGATTTTCCTGATGGGACTGCAGAGAAACCCCAAGAACACTGTTTCAAGGCTAGAGGGACCCTGAGGTCACTGTAGCAACACGAAAGAGCTCCGTGGATCAAAATTCAACTCGAGATGGGAGATTAGTCCCTGGCTTCGACTCCAGAGGAATACCACCTTACCACAAGCACCTCAAGAGGAGGCTTCTCTCAGCTTTAGGTATGTGAGAGGGACCCTGAGTTTGCGGCCTCAAGTGGAAGGGACAACGCGATGCCCTGACTCGAAATAAGGCCGGATATCCCTGCAGTGACTTGAATGCAGGCTCGTCTTGCATCTCCCAAGACGAAAGGATGTCTGAATCCCCTGTGGAGACCACAGAGAAAGACCTAGTTCCCCACCTCATCGCGATCGGAGGCCTCACATCCTTTGAAAACTCCAGAGGTATGCGGAGATCAGTGCCTCCAAAGGAGACGATGCCTGACTCCTCTTGAAACTTGATAGGAGTCCCAGGATTCCTGTGGCACGTGGAAAGGGACCCTTGGTCTCCCGCCTCAGCTGGAGAGGCGTCCCAATTGCCCTGCCAAGCCTCGAGGAGAATCCCGAGTTGTCCCTCGCAACTAGGCCGGAGTCCTGACGTGGCTGAACAAACACGTGGGTGGAAGGGCCATCCCCGACGTAACTCGAGAATATACCCCAGGTTCCCGCCGCAACTCGAGAAAAACCATGAGACTTCCCACTCGCCGCGAGATGAGGCCCGATTCCCCTGGACTGCGGGAAGAGCAATTCCGTGTTGCACATCACACATGAAAGGAGCCTTGATTTCCTTGATGGCACTCCAGAGAAACCCCAAGAACACTGTTTCAAGGTTGAGGGATCCTGAGGTCACTGTAGCAACATGAAAGAGCTCCGCGGACCAAAAATCAACTCGAGATGAGAGGTTAGTCCCTGGCTTCGACTCCAGAGGAATACCACCTTACCACAAGCACCTCAAGAGGAGGCTTCTCTCAGCTCTATGTATGTGAGAGGGACCCTGAGTTTGCGGCCTCAAGTGGAATGGAGACCGCGATGCCCTGACTCGAAATAAGGCCGGATATCCCTGCAGTGACTTGAATGCAGGCTCGTGTTGCATCTCCCAAGACGAAAGGATGTCTGAATCCCCTGTGGAGACCACAGAGAAAGACCTAGTTCCCCACCTCATCGCAACCGTAGGCCTCACATCCCTTGAAAACTCCAGAGGTACGCGGAGATCAGTGCCTCCAAAGGAGACGATGCCTGACTCCTCGTGAAACTTGATAGGAGTCCCAGGATTCCTGTGGCACGTGGAAAGGGACCCTTGGTCTCCCGCCTCAGCTGGAGAGGCGTCCCAATTGCCCTGCCAAGCCTCGAGGAGAATCCCGAGTTGTCCCTCGCAACTAGGCAGGAGTCCTGACATGGCTGAACAAACACGTGGGTGGAAGGGCCATCCCCGTCGTAACTCGAGAATATACCCCAGGTTCCCATGGCAACTCGAGAAAAACCATGAGACTTCCCCCTCGACGCAAAATAAGGCCCGATACCCTGCACTGCGTGCAGAGCAATTGCGTGTTCCACATCACATATGAAAGGAGCCTTGATTTCCTTGATGGCACTCCAGAGAAACCCCAAGAACACTGTTTCAAGGCTAGAGGGATCCTGAGGTCACTGTGGCAACACGAAAGAGCTCCGTGGACCAAAAGTCAACTCGAGATGAGAGGTTAGTCCCTGGCTTCGACTCCAGGGGACTACCACCTTACCACAAGCACTTCAAGAGGAGGCTTCTCTCAGCTCTAGGTATGTGAGAGGGACACTGATTTTGCGGCCTCAAGTAGAATGGACACTGCGATGCCCTGACGCAAAATAAGGCCTGATATCCCTGCAGTGACTTGAATGCAGGCTCGTCTTGCATCTCCCAAGATGAAAGGATGTCTGAATCCCCTGTGGAGACCGCAGAGAAAGACCTAGTTCCCCACCTCATCGCGACCGGAGGCCTCACATCCTTTGAAAACTCCAGAGGTACGCGGAGATCAGTGCCTCCAAAGGAGACGATGCCTGACTCCTCGTGAAACATGATAAGAGTTCCAGGATTCCTGTGGCACGGGGAAAGGGACCCTTGGTCTCCCGCCTCAGCTGGAGAGGCGTCCCAATTGCCCTGCCAAGCCTCGAGGAGAATCCCGAGATGTCCCTCGCAAATAGGCAGGAGTCCTGACGTCGCTGAACAAACACGTGGGTGGAAGGGCCATCCCCGTCGTAACTCGAGAATATAGCCCAGGTTCCCGCCGCAACTCGAGAAAAACCATGAGACTTCCCCCTCGCCGCGAGATGAGGCCCGATTCCCCCGCACTGCGTGCAGAGCAATTCCGTGTTGCACATCACACATGAAAGGAGCCTTGATTTCCTTGATGGCACTCCAGAGAAACTCCAACAACACTGTTTCAAGGCTAGAGGGATCCTGAGGTCAGTGTAGCAACACGAAAGAGCTCCGTGGACTAAAAATCAACTCGAGATGAGAGGTTAGTCCCTGGCTTCGACTCCAGAGGAATACCACCTTACCACAAGCACCTCAAGAGGAGGCTTCTCTCAGCTGTGTGTATGTGAGAGGGACCCTGAGTTTGCGGCCTCAAGTGGAATGGAGACCGCGATGCCCTGACTCGAAATAAGGCTGGATATCCCTGCAGTGAGTTGAATGCAGGCTCGTCTTGCATCTCCCAAGACGAAAGGATGTCTGAATCCCCTGTGGAGACCACAGAGAAAGACCTAGTTCCCCACCTCATCGCGACCGGAGGCCTCACATCCTTTGAAAACTCCAGAGGTACGCGGAGATCAGTGCCTCCAAAGGAGACGATGCCTGACTCCTCGTGAAACATGATAAGAGTTCCAGGATTCCTGTGGCACGTGGAAAGGGACCCTTGGTCTCCCGCCTCAGCTGGAGAGGCGTCCCAATTGCCCTGCCAAGCCTCGAGGAGAATCCCGAGATGTCCCTCGCAAATAGGCTGGAGTCCTGACGTCGCTGAACAAACACGTGGGTGGAAGGGCCATCCCCGTCGTAACTCGAGAATATAGCCCAGGTTCCCGCCGCAACTCGAGAAAAACCATGAGACTTCCCCCTCGCCGCGAGATGAGGCCCGATTCCCCTGCACTGCGTGCAGAGCAATTCCGTGTTGCACATCACACATGAAAGGAGCCTTGATTTCCTTGATGGCACTCCAGAGAAACACCAACAACACTGTTTCAAGGCTAGAGGGATCCTGAGGTCAGTGTAGCAACACGAAAGAGCTCCGTGGACTAAAAATCAACTCGAGATGAGAGGTTAGTCCCTGGCTTCGACTCCAGAGGAATACCACCTTACCACAAGCACCTCAAGAGGAGGCTTCTCTCAGCTGTATGTATGTGAGAGGGACCCTGAGTTTGCGGCCTCAAGTGGAATGGAGACCGCGATGCCCTGACTCGAAATAAGGCCGGATATCCCTGCAGTGAGTTGAATGCAGGCTCGTCTTGCATCTCCCAAGACGAAAGGATGTCTGAATCCCCTGTGGAGACCGCAGAGAAAGACCTAGTTCCCCACCTCATCGCGACGGGAGGCCTCACATCCTTTGAAAACTCCAGAGGTACACGGAGATCAGTGCCTCCAAAGGAGACGATGCCTGACTCCTCGTGAAACTTGATAGGAGTCCCAGGATTCCTGTGGCACGGGGAAAGGGACCCTTGGTCTCCCGCCTCAGCTGGAGAGGCGTCCCAATTGCCCTGCCAAGCCTCGAGGAGAATCCCGAGTTGTCCCTCGCAACTAGGCAGGAGTCCTGACTTCGCTGAACAAACATGTGGGTGGAAGGGCCATCCCAGTCGTAACTCGAGAATATACCCCAGGTTCCCGCCGCAACTCGAGAAAAACCATGAGACTTCCCACTCGCCACGAGATGAGGCCCGATTCCCCTGCACTGCGTGCAGAGCAATTCCGTGTTGCACATCACACATGAAAGGAGCCTTGATTTCCTTGATGGCACTCCAGAGAAACCCCAAGAACTCTGTTTCAAGGCTAGAGGGATCCTGAGGTCACTGTAGCAACACGAAAGAGCTCTGTGGACCAAAAATCAACTCGAGATGAGAGGTTAGTCCCTGGCTTCGACTCCAGAGGAATACCACCTTACCACAAGCACCTCAAGAGGAGGCTTCTCTCAGCTCTAGCTATGTGAGAGGGACCCTGAGTTTGCGGACTCAAGTGGAATTGACACCGCGATTCCCTGACTCGAAATAAGGCCGGATATCCCTGCAGTGACTTGAATGCAGGCTCGTCTTGCATCTCCCAAGACGAAAGGATGTCTGAATCCCCTGTGGAGACCACAGAGAATGACTTATTTCCCCACCTCATCGCGACCGGAGGCCTCACATCCTTTGAAAACTCCAGAGGTACGCGGAGATCAGTGCCTCCAAAGGAGACGATGCCTGACTCCTCGTGAAACTTGATAGGAGTCCCAGGATTCCTGTGGCACGTGGAAAGGGACACTTGGTCTCCCGCCTCAGCTGGAGAGGCGTCCCAATTGCCCTGCCAAGCCTCGAGGAGAATCCCGAGTTGTCCCTCGCAACTAGGCAGGAGTCCTGACGTCGCTGAACAAACACGTGGGTGGAAGGGCCATCCCTGTCGTAACTCGAGTATATACCCCAGGTTCCCGCCGCAACTCGAGAAAAACCATGAGACTTCCCCCTCGCCGCGAGATGAGGCCCGATTCCCCTGCACTGCGTGCAGAGCAATTCCGTGTTGCACATCACACATGAAAGGAGCCTTGATTTCCTTGATGGCACTCCAGAGAAACCCCAACAACACTGTTTCAAGGCTAGAGGGATCCTGAGGTCAGTGTAGCAACACGAAAGAGCTCCGTGGACTAAAAATCAACTCGAGATGAGAGGTTAGTCCCTGGCTTCGACTCCAGAGGAATACTACCTTACCACAAGCACCTCAAGAGGAGGCTTCTCTCAGCTGTATGTATGTGAGAGGGACCCTGAGTTTGCGGCCTCAAGTGGAATGGAGACCGCGATGCCCTGACTCGATATCAGGCCGGATATCCCTGCAGTGACGTGAATGCAGGCTCGTCTTGCATCTCCCAAGACGAAAGGATGTCTGAATCCCCTGTGGAGACCACAGAGAAAGACCTAGTTCCCCACCTCATCGCAACCGTAGGCCTCACATCCCTTGAAAACTCCAGAGGTACGCGGAGATCAGTGCCTCCAAAGGAGACGATGCCTGACTCCTCGTGAAACTTGATAGGAGTCCCAGGATTCCTGTGGCACGTGGAAAGGGACCCTTGGTCTCCCGCCTCAGCTGGAGAGGCGTCCCAATTGCCCTGCCAAGCCTCGAGGAGAATCCCGAGTTGTCCCTCGCAACTAGGCAGGAGTCCTGACATGGCTGAACAAACACGTGGGTGGAAGGGCCATCCCCGTCGTAACTCGAGAATATACCCCAGGTTCCCATCGCAACTCGAGAAAAACCATGAGACTTCCACCTCGACGCAAAATAAGGCCCGATACCCTGCACTGCGTGCAGAGCAATTGCGTGTTCCACATCACATATGAAAGGAGCCTTGATTTCCTTGATGGCACTCCAGAGAAACCCCAAGAACACTGTTTCAAGGCTAGAGGGATCCTGAGGTCACTGTGGCAACACGAAAGAGCTCCGTGGACCAAAAGTCAACTCGAGATGAGAGGTTAGTCCCTGGCTTCGACTCCAGGGGACTACCACCTTACCACAAGCACTTCAAGAGGAGGCTTCTCTCAGCTCTAGGTATGTGAGAGGGACACTGATTTTGCGGCCTCAAGTGGAATGGACACTGCGATGCCCTGACGCAAAATAAGGCCTGATATCCCTGAAGTGACTTGAATGCAGGCTCGTCTTGCATCTCCCAAGATGAAAGGATGTCTGAATCCCCTGTGGAGACCGCAGAGAAAGACCTAGTTCCCCACCTCATCGCGACCGGAGGCCTCACATCCTTTGAAAACTCCAGAGGTACGCGGAGATCAGTGCCTCCAAAGGAGACGATGCCTGACTCCTCGTGAAACATGATAAGAGTTCCAGGATTCCTGTGGCACGGGGAAAGGGACCCTTGGTCTCCCGCCTCAGCTGGAGAGGCGTCCCAATTGCCCTGCCAAGCCTCGAGGAGAATCCCGAGATGTCCCTCGCAAATAGGCAGGAGTCCTGACGTCGCTGAACAAACACGTGGGTGGAAGGGCCATCCCCGTCGTAACTCGAGAATATAGCCCAGGTTCCCGCCGCAACTCGAGAAAAACCATGAGACTTCCCCCTCGCCGCGAGATGAGGCCCGATTCCCCTGCACTGCGTGCAGAGCAATTCCGTGTTGCACATCACACATGAAAGGAGCCTTGATTTCCTTGATGGCACTCCAGAGAAACCCCAAGAACACTGTTTCAAGGCTGGAGGGATCCTGAGGTCCCTGTAGCAGCACGAAAGAGCTCCGTGGACCATGAATCAACTCGAGATGAGAGGTTAGTCCCTGGCTTCGACTCCAGAGGAATACCACCTTACCACAAGCAGCTCAAGAGGAGGCTTCTCTCAGCTCTATGTATGTGAGAGGGACCCTGAGTTTGCGGCCTCAAGTGGAATGGAGACCGCGATGCCCTAACTCGAAATAAGGCCGGATATCCCTGCAGTGACTTGAATGCAGGCTCGTCTTGCATCTACCAAGACGAAAGGATGTCTGAATCCCCTGTGGAGACCACAGAGAAAGACCTACTTCCCCACCTCATCGCGACCGGAGGCCTCACATCCTTTGAAAACTCCAGAGGTACGCGGAGATCAGTGCCTCCAAAGGAGACGATGCCTGACTCCTCGTGAAACATGATAAGAGTTCCAGGATTCCTGTGGCACGTGGAAAGGGACCCTTGGTCTCCCGCCTCAGCTGGAGAGGCGTCCCAATTGCCCTGCCAAGCCTCGAGGAGAATCCCGAGATGTCCCTCGCAAATAGGCAGGAGTCCTGACGTCGCTGAACAAACACGTGGGTGGAAGGGCCATCCCCGTCGTAACTCGAGAATATAGCCCAGGTTCCCGCCGCAACTCGAGAAAAACCATGAGACTTCCCCCTCGCCGCGAGATGAGGCCCGATTCCCCTGCACTGCGTGCAGAGCAATTCCGTGTTGCACATCACACATGAAAGGAGCCTTGATTTCCTTGATGGCACTCCAGAGAAACCCCAACAACACTGTTTCAAGGCTAGAGGGATCCTGAGGTCAGTGTAGCAACACGAAAGAGCTCCGTGGACTAAAAATCAACTCGAGATGAGAGGTTAGTCCCTGGCTTCGACTCCAGAGGAATACTACCTTACCACAAGCACCTCAAGAGGAGGTTTCTCTCAGCTGTATGTATGTGAGAGGGACCCTGAGTTTGCGGCCTCAAGTGGAATGGAGACCGCGATGCCCTGACTCGAAATAAGGCCGGATATCCCTGCAGTGAGTTGAATGCAGGCTCGTCTTGCATCTCCCAAGACGAAAGGATGTCTGAATCCCCTGTGGAGACCACAGAGAAAGACCTAGTTCCCCACCTCATCGCGACGGGAGGCCTCACATCCTTTGAAAACTCCAGAGGTACACGGAGATCAGTGCCTCCAAAGGAGACGATGCCTGACTCCTCGTGAAACTTGATAGGAGTCCCAGGATTCCTGTGGCACGGGGAAAGGGACCCTTGGTCTCCCGCCTCAGCTGGAGAGGCGTCCCAATTGCCCTGCCAAGCCTCGAGGAGAATCCCGAGTTGTCCCTCGCAACTAGGCAGGAGTCCTGACTTCGCTGAACAAACATGTGGGTGGAAGGGCCATCCCAGTCGTAACTCGAGAATATACCCCAGGTTCCCGCCGCAACTCGAGAAAAACCATGAGATTTCCCACTCGCCAGGAGATGAGGCCCGATTCCCCTGCACTGCGTGCAGAGCAATTCCGTGTTGCACATCACACATGAAAGGAGCCTTGATTTCCTTGATGGCACTCCAGAGAAACCCCAAGAACTCTGTTTCAAGGCTAGAGGGATCCTGAGGTCACTGTAGCAACACGAAAGAGCTCTGTGGACCAAAAATCAACTCGAGATGAGAGGTTAGTCCCTGGCTTCGACTCCAGAGGAATACCACCTTACCACAAGCACCTCAAGAGGAGGCTTCTCTCAGCTCTAGCTATGTGAGAGGGACCCTGAGTTTGCGGACTCAAGTGGAATTGACACCGCGATTCCCTGACTCGAAATAAGGCCGGATATCCCTGCAGTGACTTGAATGCAGGCTCGTCTTGCATCTCCCAAGACGAAAGGATGTCTGAATCCCCTGTGGAGACCACAGAGAATGACCTATTTCCCCACCTCATCGCGACCGGAGGCCTCACATCCTTTGAAAACTCCAGAGGTACGCGGAGATCAGTGCCTCCAAAGGAGACGATGCCTGACTCCTCGTGAAACTTGATAGGAGTCCCAGGATTCCTGTGGCACGTGGAAAGGGACACTTGGTCTCCCGCCTCAGCTGGAGAGGCGTCCCAATTGCCCTGCCAAGCCTCGAGGAGAATCCCGAGTTGTCCCTCGCAACTAGGCAGGAGTCCTGACGTCGCTGAACAAACACGTGGGTGGAAGGGCCATTCCTGTCGTAACTCGAGAATATACCCCAGGTTCCCGCCGCAACTCGAGAAAAACCATGAGACTTCCCCCTCGCCGCGAGATGAGGCCCGATTCCCCTGCACTGCGTGCAGAGCAATTCCGTGTTGCACATCACACATGAAAGGAGCCTTGATTTCCTTGATGGCACTCCAGAGAAACCCCAAGAACACTGTTTCAAGGCTGGAGGGATCCTGAGGTCCCTGTAGCAGCACGAAAGAGCTCCGTGGACCATGAATCAACTCGAGATGAGAGGTTAGTCCCTGGCTTCGACTCCAGAGGAATACCACCTTACCACAAGCACCTCAAGAGGAGGCTTCTCTCAGCTGTATGTATGTGAGAGGGACCCTGAGTTTGCGGCCTCAAGTGGAATGGAGACCGCGATGCCCTGACTCGATATCAGGCCGGATATGCCTGCAGTGACGTGAATGCAGGCTCGTCTTGCATCTCCCAAGACAAAAGGATGTCTGAATCCCCTGTGGAGACCACAGAGAAAGACCTAGTTCCCCACCTCATCGCAACCGTAGGCCTCACATCCCTTGAAAACTCCAGAGGTACGCGGAGATCAGTGCCTCCAAAGGAGACGATGCCTGACTCCTCGTGAAACTTGATAGGAGTCCCAGGATTCCTGTGGCACGTGGAAAGGGACCCTTGGTCTCCCGCCTCAGCTGGAGAGGCGTCCCAATTGCCCTGCCAAGCCTCGAGGAGAATCCCGAGTTGTCCCTCGCAACTAGGCAGGAGTCCTGACATGGCTGAACAAACACGTGGGTGGAAGGGCCATCCCCGTCGTAACTCGAGAATATACCCCAGGTTCCCATCGCAACTCGAGAAAAACCATGAGACTTCCCCCTCGACGCAAAATAAGGCCCGATACCCTGCACTGCGTGCAGAGCAATTGCGTGTTCCACATCACATATGAAAGGAGCCTTGATTTCCTTGATGGCACTCCAGAGAAACCCCAAGAACACTGTTTCAAGGCTAGAGGGATCCTGAGGTCACTGTGGCAACACGAAAGAGCTCCGTGGACCAAAAGTCAACTCGAGATGAGAGGTTAGTCCCTGGCTTCGACTCCAGGGGACTACCACCTTACCACAAGCACTTCAAGAGGAGGCTTCTCTCAGCTCTAGGTATGTGAGAGGGACACTGATTTTGCGGCCTCAAGTAGAATGGACACTGCGATGCCCTGACGCAAAATAAGGCCTGATATCCCTGCAGTGACTTGAATGCAGGCTCGTCTTGCATCTCCCAAGATGAAAGGATGTCTGAATCCCCTGTGGAGACCGCAGAGAAAGACCTAGTTCCCCACCTCATCGCGACCGGAGGCCTCACATCCTTTGAAAACTCCAGAGGTACGCGGAGATCAGTGCCTCCAAAGGAGACGATGCCTGACTCCTCGTGAAACATGATAAGAGTTCCAGGATTCCTGTGGCACGGGGAAAGGGACCCTTGGTCTCCCGCCTCAGCTGGAGAGGCGTCCCAATTGCCCTGCCAAGCCTCGAGGAGAATCCCGAGATGTCCCTCGCAAATAGGCAGGAGTCCTGACGTCGCTGAACAAACACGTGGGTGGAAGGGCCATCCCCGTCGTAACTCGAGAATATAGCCCAGGTTCCCGCCGCAATTCGAGAAAAACCATGAGACTTCCCCCTCGCCGCGAGATGAGGCCCGATTCCCCTGCACTGCGTGCAGAGCAATTCCGTGTTGCACATCACACATGAAAGGAGCCTTGATTTCCTTGATGGCACTCCAGAGAAACCCCAACAACACTGTTTCAAGGCTAGAGGGATCCTGAGGTCAGTGTAGCAACACGAAAGAGCTCCGTGGACTAAAAATCAACTCGAGATGAGAGGTTAGTCCCTGGCTTCGACTCCAGAGGAATACCACCTTACCACAAGCACCTCAAGAGGAGGCTTCTCTCAGCTGTGTGTATGTGAGAGGGACCCTGAGTTTGCGGCCTCAAGTGGAATGGAGACCGCGATTCCCTGACTCGAAATAAGGCTGGATATCCCTGCAGTGAGTTGAATGCAGGCTCGTCTTGCATCTCCCAAGACGAAAGGATGTCTGAATCCCCTGTGGAGACCACAGAGAAAGACCTAGTTCCCCACCTCATCGCGACCGGAGGCCTCACATCCTTTGAAAACTCCAGAGGTACGCGGAGATCAGTGCCTCCAAAGGAGACGATGCCTGACTCCTCGTGAAACATGATAAGAGTTCCAGGATTCCTGTGGCACGTGGAAAGGGACCCTTGGTCTCCCGCCTCAGCTGGAGAGGCGTCCCAATTGCCCTGCCAAGCCTCGAGGAGAATCCCGAGATGTCCCTCGCAAATAGGCTGGAGTCCTGACGTCGCTGAACAAACACGTGGGTGGAAGGGCCATCCCCGTCGTAACTCGAGAATATAGCCCAGGTTCCCGCCGCAACTCGAGAAAAACCATGAGACTTCCCCCTCGCCGCGAGATGAGGCCCGATTCCCCTGCACTGCGTGCAGAGCAATTCCGTGTTGCACATCACACATGAAAGGAGCCTTGATTTCCTTGATGGCACTCCAGAGAAACACCAACAACACTGTTTCAAGGCTAGAGGGATCCTGAGGTCAGTGTAGCAACACGAAAGAGCTCCGTGGACTAAAAATCAACTCGAGATGAGAGGTTAGTCCCTGGCTTCGACTCCAGAGGAATACCACCTTACCACAAGCACCTCAAGAGGAGGCTTCTCTCAGCTGTATGTATGTGAGAGGGACCCTGAGTTTGCGGCCTCAAGTGGAATGGAGACCGCGATGCCCTGACTCGAAATAAGGCCGGATATCCCTGCAGTGAGTTGAATGCAGGCTCGTCTTGCATCTCCCAAGACGAAAGGATGTCTGAATCCCCTGTGGAGACCGCAGAGAAAGACCTAGTTCCCCACCTCATCGCGACGGGAGGCCTCACATCCTTTGAAAACTCCAGAGGTACACGGAGATCAGTGCCTCCAAAGGAGACGATGCCTGACTCCTCGTGAAACTTGATAGGAGTCCCAGGATTCCTGTGGCACGGGGAAAGGGACCCTTGGTCTCCCGCCTCAGCTGGAGAGGCGTCCCAATTGCCCTGCCAAGCCTCGAGGAGAATCCCGAGTTGTCCCTCGCAACTAGGCAGGAGTCCTGACTTCGCTGAACAAACATGTGGGTGGAAGGGCCATCCCAGTCGTAACTCGAGAATATACCCCAGGTTCCCGCCGCAACTCGAGAAAAACCATGAGACTTCCCCCTCGCCGCGAGATGAGGCCCGATTCCCCTGCACTGCGTGCAGAGCAATTCCGTGTTGCACATCACACATGAAAGGAGCCTTGATTTCCTTGATGGCACTCCAGAGAAACCCCAAGAACTCTGTTTCAAGGCTAGAGGGATCCTGAGGTCACTGTAGCAACACGAAAGAGCTCTGTGGACCAAAAATCAACTCGAGATGAGAGGTTAGTCCCTGGCTTCGACTCCAGAGGAATACCACCTTACCACAAGCACCTCAAGAGGAGGCTTCTCTCAGCTCTACATATGTGAGAGGGACCCTGAGTTTGCGGACTCAAGTGGAATTGACACCGCGATTCCCTGACTCGAAATAAGGCCGGATATCCCTGCAGTGACTTGAATGCAGGCTCGTCTTGCATCTCCCAAGACGAAAGGATGTCTGAATCCCCTGTGGAGACCACAGAGAATGACTTATTTCCCCACCTCATCGCGACCGGAGGCCTCACATCCTTTGAAAACTCCAGAGGTACGCGGAGATCAGTGCCTCCAAAGGAGACGATGCCTGACTCCTCGTGAAACTTGATAGGAGTCCCAGGATTCCTGTGGCACGTGGAAAGGGACACTTGGTCTCCCGCCTCAGCTGGAGAGGCGTCCCAATTGCCCTGCCAAGCCTCGAGGAGAATCCCGAGTTGTCCCTCGCAACTAGGCAGGAGTCCTGACGTCGCTGAACAAACACGTGGGTGGAAGGGCCATCCCTGTCGTAACTCGAGTATATACCCCAGGTTCCCGCCGCAACTCGAGAAAAACCATGAGACTTCCCCCTCGCCGCGAGATGAGGCCCGATTCCCCTGCACTGCGTGCAGAGCCATTCCGTGTTGCACATCACACATGAAAGGAGCCTTGATTTCCTTGATGGCACTCCAGAGAAACCCCAAGAACACTGTTTCAAGGCTAGAGGGATCCTGAGGTCAGTGTAGCAACACGAAAGAGCTCCGTGGACTAAAAATCAACTCGAGATGAGAGGTTAGTCCCTGGCTTCGACTCCAGAGGAATACTACCTTACCACAAGCACCTCAAGAGGAGGCTTCTCTCAGCTGTATGTATGTGAGAGGGACCCTGAGTTTGCGGCCTCAAGTGGAATGGAGACCGCGATGCCCTGACTCCATATCAGGCCGGATATCCCTGCAGTGACGTGAATGCAGGCTCGTCTTGCATCTCCCAAGACGAAAGGATGTCTGAATCCCCTGTGGAGACCACAGAGAAAGACCTAGTTCCCCACCTCATCGCAACCGTAGGCCTCACATCCCTTGAAAACTCCAGAGGTACGCGGAGATCAGTGCCTCCAAAGGAGACGATGCCTGACTCCTCGTGAAACTTGATAGGAGTCCCAGGATTCCTGTGGCACGTGGAAAGGGACCCTTGGTCTCCCGCCTCAGCTGGAGAGGCGTCCCAATTGCCCTGCCAAGCCTCGAGGAGAATCCCGAGTTGTCCCTCGCAACTAGGCAGGAGTCCTGACATGGCTGAACAAACACGTGGGTGGAAGGGCCATCCCCGTCGTAACTCGAGAATATACCCCAGGTTCCCATCGCAACTCGAGAAAAACCATGAGACTTCCACCTCGACGCAAAATAAGGCCCGATACCCTGCACTGCGTGCAGAGCAATTGCGTGTTCCACATCACATATGAAAGGAGCCTTGATTTCCTTGATGGCACTCCAGAGAAACCCCAAGAACACTGTTTCAAGGCTAGAGGGATCCTGAGGTCACTGTGGCAACACGAAAGAGCTCCGTGGACCAAAAGTCAACTCGAGATGAGAGGTTAGTCCCTGGCTTCGACTCCAGGGGACTACCACCTTACCACAAGCACTTCAAGAGGAGGCTTCTCTCAGCTCTAGGTATGTGAGAGGGACACTGATTTTGCGGCCTCAAGTAGAATGGACACTGCGATGCCCTGACGCAAAATAAGGCCTGATATCCCTGCAGTGACTTGAATGCAGGCTCGTCTTGCATCTCCCAAGATGAAAGGATGTCTGAATCCCCTGTGGAGACCGCAGAGAAAGACCTAGTTCCCCACCTCATCGCGACCGGAGGCCTCACATCCTTTGAAAACTCCAGAGGTACGCGGAGATCAGTGCCTCCAAAGGAGACGATGCCTGACTCCTCGTGAAACATGATAAGAGTTCCAGGATTCCTGTGGCACGGGGAAAGGGACCCTTGGTCTCCCGCCTCAGCTGGAGAGGCGTCCCAATTGCCCTGCCAAGCCTCGAGGAGAATCCCGAGATGTCCCTCGCAAATAGGCAGGTGTCCTGACGTCGCTGAACAAACACGTGGGTGGAAGGGCCATCCCCGTCGTAACTCGAGAATATAGCCCAGGTTCCCGCCGCAATTCGAGAAAAACCATGAGACTTCCCCCTCGCCGCGAGATGAGGCCCGATTCCCCTGCACTGCGTGCAGAGCAATTCCGTGTTGCACATCACACATGAAAGGAGCCTTGATTTCCTTGATGGCACTCCAGAGAAACCCCAACAACACTGTTTCAAGGCTAGAGGGATCCTGAGGTCAGTGTAGCAACACGAAAGAGCTCCGTGGACTAAAAATCAACTCGAGATGAGAGGTTAGTCCCTGGCTTCGACTCCAGAGGAATACCACCTTACCACAAGCACCTCAAGAGGAGGCTTCTCTCAGCTGTGTGTATGTGAGAGGGACCCTGAGTTTGCGGCCTCAAGTGGAATGGAGACCGCGATTCCCTGACTCGAAATAAGGCTGGATATCCCTGCAGTGAGTTGAATGCAGGCTCGTCTTGCATCTCCCAAGACGAAAGGATGTCTGAATCCCCTGTGGAGACCACAGAGAAAGACCTAGTTCCCCACCTCATCGCGACCGGAGGCCTCACATCCTTTGAAAACTCCAGAGGTACGCGGAGATCAGTGCCTCCAAAGGAGACGATGCCTGACTCCTCGTGAAACATGATAAGAGTTCCAGGATTCCTGTGGCACGTGGAAAGGGACCCTTGGTCTCCCGCCTCAGCTGGAGAGGCGTCCCAATTGCCCTGCCAAGCCTCGAGGAGAATCCCGAGATGTCCCTCGCAAATAGGCTGGAGTCCTGACGTCGCTGAACAAACACGTGGGTGGAAGGGCCATCCCCGTCGTAACTCGAGAATATAGCCCAGGTTCCCGCCGCAACTCGAGAAAAACCATGAGACTTCCCCCTCGCCGCGAGATGAGGCCCGATTCCCCTGCACTGCGTGCAGAGCAATTCCGTGTTGCACATCACACATGAAAGGAGCCTTGATTTCCTTGATGGCACTCCAGAGAAACACCAACAACACTGTTTCAAGGCTAGAGGGATCCTGAGGTCAGTGTAGCAACACGAAAGAGCTCCGTGGACTAAAAATCAACTCGAGATGAGAGGTTAGTCCCTGGCTTCGACTCCAGAGGAATACCACCTTACCACAAACACCTCAAGAGGAGGCTTCTCTCAGCTGTATGTATGTGAGAGGGACCCTGAGTTTGCGGCCTCAAGTGGAATGGAGACCGCGATGCCCTGACTCGAAATAAGGCCGGATATCCCTGCAGTGAGTTGAATGCAGGCTCGTCTTGCATCTCCCAAGACGAAAGGATGTCTGAATCCCCTGTGGAGACCACAGAGAAAGACCTAGTTCCCCACCTCATCGCGACGGGAGGCCTCACATCCTTTGAAAACTCCAGAGGTACACGGAGATCAGTGCCTCCAAAGGAGACGATGCCTGACTCCTCGTGAAACTTGATAGGAGTCCCAGGATTCCTGTGGCACGGGGAAAGGGACCCTTGGTCTCCCGCCTCAGCTGGAGAGGCGTCCCAATTGCCCTGCCAAGCCTCGAGGAGAATCCCGAGTTGTCCCTCGCAACTAGGCAGGAGTCCTGACTTCGCTGAACAAACATGTGGGTGGAAGGGCCATCCCAGTCGTAACTCGAGAATATACCCCAGGTTCCCGCCGCAACTCGAGAAAAACCATGAGACTTCCCACTCGCCACGAGATGAGGCCCGATTCCCCTGCACTGCGTGCAGAGCAATTCCGTGTTGCACATCACACATGAAAGGAGCCTTGATTTCCTTGATGGCACTCCAGAGAAACCCCAAGAACTCTGTTTCAAGGCTAGAGGGATCCTGAGGTCACTGTAGCAACACGAAAGAGCTCTGTGGACCAAAAATCAACTCGAGATGAGAGGTTAGTCCCTGGCTTCGACTCCAGAGGAATACCACCTTACCACAAGCACCTCAAGAGGAGGCTTCTCTCAGCTCTAGCTATGTGAGAGGGACCCTGAGTTTGCGGACTCAAGTGGAATTGACACCGCGATTCCCTGACGCGAAATAAGGCCGGATATCCCTGCAGTGACTTGAATGCAGGCTCGTCTTGCATCTCCCAAGACGAAAGGATGTCTGAATCCCCTGTGGAGACCACAGAGAATGACCTATTTCCCCACCTCATCGCGACCGGAGGCCTCACATCCTTTGAAAACTCCAGAGGTACGCGGAGATCAGTGCCTCCAAAGGAGACGATGCCTGACTCCTCGTGAAACTTGATAGGAGTCACAGGATTCCTGTGGCACGTGGAAAGGGACACTTGGTCTCCCGCCTCAGCTGGAGAGGCGTCCCAATTGCCCTGCCAAGCCTCGAGGAGAATCCCGAGTTGTCCCTCGCAACTAGGCAGGAGTCCTGACCTCGCTGAACAAACACGTGGGTGGAAGGGCCATCCCTGTCGTAACTCGAGTATATACCCCAGGTTCCCGCCGCAACTCGAGAAAAACCATGAGACTTCCCCCTCGCCGCGAGATGAGGCCCGATTCCCCTGCACTGCGTGCAGAGCAATTCCGTGTTGCACATCACACATGAAAGGAGCCTTGATTTCCTTGGTGGCACTCCGGAGAAACCCCAAGAACACTGTTTCAAGGCTGGAGGGATCCTGAGGTCCCTGTAGCAGCACGAAAGAGCTCCGTGGACCATGAATCAACTCGAGATGAGAGGTTAGTCCCTGGCTTCGACTCCAGAGGAATACCACCTTACCACAAGCACCTCAAGAGGAGGCTTCTCTCAGCTGTATGTATGTGAGAGGGACCCTGAGTTTGCGGCCTCAAGTGGAATGGAGACCGCGATGCCCTGACTCGATATCAGGCCGGATATCCCTGCAGTGACTTGAATGCAGGCTCGTCTTGCATCTCCCAAGACGAAAGGATGTCTGAATCCCCTGTGGAGACCACAGAGAAAGACCTAGTTCCCCACCTCATCGCAACCGTAGGCCTCACATCCCTTGAAAACTCCAGAGGTACGCGGAGATCAGTGCCTCCAAAGGAGACGATGCCTGACTCCTCGTGAAACTTGATAGGAGTCCCAGGATTCCTGTGGCACGTGGAAAGGGACCCTTGGTCTCCCGCCTCAGCTGGAGAGGCGTCCCAATTGCCCTGCCAAGCCTCGAGGAGAATCCCGAGTTGTCCCTCGCAAATAGGCAGGAGTCCTGACATGGCTGAACAAACACGTGGGTGGAAGGGCCATCCCCGTCGTAACTCGAGAATATACCCCAGGTTCCCATCGCAACTCGAGAAAAACCATGAGACTTCCCCCTCGACCCAAAATAAGGCCCGATACCCTGCACTGCGTGCAGAGCAATTCCGTGTTGCACATCACACATGAAAGGAGCCTTGATTTCCTTGATGGCACTCCAGAGAAACCCCAAGAACACTGTTTCAAGGTTGAGAGATCCTGAGGTCACTGTAGCAACATGAAAGAGCTCCGTGGACCAAAAATCAACTCGAGATGAGAGGTTAGTCCCTGGCTTCGACTCCAGAGGAATACCACCTTACCACAAGCACCTCAAGAGGAGGCTTCTCTCAGCTTTAGGTATGTAAGAGGGACCCTGAGTTTGCGGCCTCAAGTGGAATGGACACCGCGATGCCCTGGCTCGAAATAAGGCCGGATATCCCTGCAGTGACTTGAATGCAGGCTCGTCTTGCATCTCCCAAGACGAAAGGATTTCTGAATCCCCTGTGGAGACCACAGAGAAAGACCTAGTTCCCCACCTCATCGCGACGGGAGGCCTCACATCCTTTGAAAACTCCAGAGGTACACGGAGATCAGTGCCTCCAAAGGAGACGATGCCTGACTCCTCGTGAAACTTGATAGGAGTCCCAGGATACCTGTGGAACGGGGAAAGGGACCCTTGGTCTCCCGCCTCAGCTGGAGAGGCGTCCCAATTGCCCTGCCAAGCCTCGAGGAGAATCCCGAGTTGTCCCTCGCAACTAGGCAGGAGTCCTGACTTCGCTGAACAAACATGTGGGTGGAAGGGCCATCCCAGTCGTAACTCGAGAATATACCCCAGGTTCCCGCCGCAACTCGAGAAAAAACATGAGACTTCCCACTCGCCACGAGATGAGGCCCGATTCCCCTGCACTGCGTGCAGAGCAATTCCGTGTTGCACATCACACATGAAAGGAGCCTTGATTTCCTTGATGGCACTCCAGAGAAACCCCAAGAACTCTGTTTCAAGGCTAGAGGGATCCTGAGGTCACTGTAGCAACACGAAAGAGCTCTGTGGACCAAAAATCAACTCGAGATGAGAGGTTAGTCCCTGGTTTCGACTCCAGAGGAATACCACCTTACCACAAGCACCTCAAGAGGAGGCTTCTCTCAGCTCTAGCTATGTGAGAGGGACCCTGAGTTTGCGGCCTCAAGTGGAATGGAGACCGTGATGCCCTGACTCGAAATCAGGCCGGATATCCCTGCAGTGACGTGAATGCAGGCTCGTCTTGCATCTCCCAAGACGAAAGGATGTCTGAATCCCCTGTGGAGACCACAGAGAAAGACCTAGTTCCCCACCTCATCGCAACCGGAGGCCTCACATCCCTTGAAAACTCCAGAGGTACGCGGAGATCAGTGCCTCCAAAGGAGACGATGCCTGACTCCTCGTGAAACTTGATAGGAGTCCCAGGATTCCTGTGGCACGTGGAAAGGGACCCTTGGTCTCCCGCCTCAGCTGGAGAGGCGTCACAATTGCCCTGCCAAGCCTCGAGGAGAATCCCGAGTTGTCCCTCGCAACTAGGCAGCAGTCCTGACATGGCTGAACAAACACGTGGGTGAAAGGGCCATTCCCGTCGTAACTCGAGAATATACCCCAGGTTCCCATCACAACTCGAGAAAAACCATGAGACTTCCCCCTCGCCGCAAAATAAAGCCCGATACCCTCAACTGCGTGCAGAGCAATTGCGTGTTCCACATCACATATGAAAGGAGCCTTGATTTCCTTGATGGCACTCCAGAGAAACCCCAAGAACACTGTTTCAAGGCTAGAGGGATCCTGAGGTCACTGTGGCAACACGAAAGAGCTCCGTGGACCAAAAGTCAACTCGAGATGAGAGGTTAGTCCCTGGCTTCGACTCCAGGGGACTACCACCTTACCACAAGCACTTCAAGAGGAGGCTTCTCTCAGCTCTAGGTATGTGAGAGGGACCCTGATTTTGCGGCCTCAAGTGGAATGGACACAGCGATGCCCTGACGCAAAATAAGGCCTGATATCCCTGCAGTGACTTGAATGCAGGCTCGTCTTGCATCTCCCAAGATGAAAGGATGTCTGAATCCCCTGTGGAGACCGCAGAGAAAGACCTAGTTCCCCACCTCATCGCGACCGGAGGCCTCACATCCTTTGAAAACTCCAGAGGTACGCGGAGATCAGTGCCTCCAAAGGAGACGATGCCTGACTCCTCGTGAAACTTGATAGGAGTCCCAGGATTCCTGTGGCACATGGAAAGGGACCCTTGGTCTCCGGCCTTAGCTGGAGAGGCGTCCCAATTGCCCTGCCAAGCCTCGAGGAGAATCCCGAGTTGTCCCTCGCAACTAGGCAGGAGTCCTGACTTCGCTGAACAAACACGTGGGTGGAAGGGCCATCCCCGTCGTAACTCGCGAATATACCCCAGGTTACCATCGCAACTCGAGAAAAACCATTAGACTTCCCCCTCGCCGCAAAATGAGGTCCGATACTCTGCACTGCGTGCAGAGCAATTCCGTGTTGCACATCACACATGAAAGGAGCCTTGATTTCCTTGATGGCACTCCAGAGAAACCCCAAGAACACTGTTTCAAGGTTGAGAGATCCTGAGGTCACTGTAGCAACATGAAAGAGCTCCGTGGACCAAAAGTCAACTCGAGATGAGAGGTTAGTCCCTGGCTTCGACTCCAGAGGAATACCACCTTACCACAAGCACCTCAAGAGGAGGCTTCTCTCAGCTTTAGGTATGTGAGAGGGACCCTGAGTTTGCGGCCTCAAGTGGAATGGACACCGCGATGCCCTGGCTCGAAATAAGGCCGGATATCCCTGCAGTGACTTGAATGCAGGCTCGTCTTGCATCTCCCAAGACGAAAGGATTTCTGAATCCCCTGTGGAGACCACAGAGAAAGACCTAGTTCCCCACCTCATCGCGACCGGAGGCCTCACATCCTTTGAAAACTCCAGAGGTACGTGGAGATCAGTGCCTCCAAAGGAGACGATGCCTGACTCCTCGTGAAACATGATAAGAGTTCCAGGATTCCTGTGGCACGTGGAAAGGGACCCTTGGTCTCCCGCCTCAGCTGGAGAGGCGTCCCAATTGCCCTGCCAAGCCTCGAGGAGAATCCCGAGATGTCCCTCGCAACTAGGCAGGAGTCCTGACGTCGCTGAACAAACACGTGTGTGGAAGGGCCATCCCCGTCGTAACTCGAGAAAATAGCCCAGGTTCCCGCCGCAACTCGAGAAAAACCATGAGACTTCACCCTCACCGCGAGATGAGGCCCGATTCCCCTGCACTGCATGCAGAGCAATTCCGTGTTGCACATCACACATGAAAGGAGCCTTGATTTCCTTGATGGCACTCCAGAGAAACCCCAACAACACTGTTTCAAGGCTAGAGGGATCCTGAGGTCAGTGTAGCAACACGAAAGAGCTCCGTGGACGAAAAATCAACTCGAGATGAGAGGTTAGTCCCTGGCTTCGACTCCAGAGGAATACCACCTTACCACAAGCACCTCAAGAGGAGGCTTCTCTCAGCTCTAGGTATGTGAGAGGGACCCTGAGTTTGCGGCCTCAAGTGGAATGGACACCGCGATGCCCTGACGCGAAATAAGGCTGGATATCCCTGCAGTGACTTGAATGCAGGCTCGTCTTGCATCTCCCAAGACGAAAGGATGTCTGAATCCCCTGTGGAGACCACAGAGAAAGACCTAGTTCCCCACCTCATCGCGACGGGAGGCCTCACATCCTTTGAAAACTCCAGAGGTACACGGAGATCAGTGCCTCCAAAGGAGACGATGCCTGACTCCTCGTGAAACTTGATAGGAGTCCCAGGATTCCTGTGGCACGGGGAAAGGGACCCTTGGTCTCCCGCCTCAGCTGGAGAGGCGTCCCAATTGCCCTGCCAAGCCTCGAGGAGAATCCCGAGTTGTCCCTCGCAACTAGGCAGGAGTCCTGACTTCGCTGAACAAACATGTGGGTGGAAGGGCCATCCCAGTCGTAACTCGAGAATATACCCCAGGTTCCCGCCGCAACTCGAGAAAAACCATGAGACTTCCCACTCGCCACGAGATGAGGCCCGATTCCCCTGCACTGCGGGCAGAGCAATTCCGTGTTGCACATCACACATGAAAGGAGCCTTGATTTCCTTGATGGCACTCCAGAGAAACCCCAATAACTCTGTTTCAAGGCTAGAGGGATCCTGAGGTCACTGTAGCAACACGAAAGAGCTCTGTGGACCAAAAATCAACTCGAGATGAGAGGTTAGTCCCTGGCTTCGACTCCAGAGGAATACCACCTTACCACAAGCACCTCAAGAGGAGGCTTCTCTCAGCTCTAGCTATGTGAGAGGGACCCTGAGTTTGCGGACTCAAGTGGAATTGACACCGCGATTCCCTGACGCGAAATAAGGCCGGATATCCCTGCAGTGACTTGAATGCAGGCTCGTCTTGCATCTCCCAAGACGAAAGGATGTCTGAATCCCCTGTGGAGACCACAGAGAATGACCTATTTCCCCACCTCATCGCGACCGGAGGCCTCACATCCTTTGAAAACTCCAGAGGTACGCGGAGATCAGTGCCTCCAAAGGAGACGATGCCTGACTCCTCGTGAAACTTGATAGGAGTCCCAGGATTCCTGTGGCACGTGGAAAGGGACACTTGGTCTCCCGCCTCAGCTGGAGAGGCGTCCCAATTGCCCTGCCAAGCCTCGAGGAGAATCCCGAGTTGTCCCTCGCAACTAGGCAGGAGTCCTGACTCCGCTGAACAAACACGTGGGTGGAAGTGCCATCCCCGTCGTAACTCGCGAATATACCCCAGGTTACCATCGCAACTCGAGAAAAACCATTAGACTTCCCCCTCGCCGCAAAATGAGGTCCGATACTCTGCACTGCGTGCAGAGCAATTCCGTGTTGCACATCACACATGAAAGGAGCCTTGATTTCCTTGATGGCACTCCAGAGAAACCCCAAGAACACTGTTTCAAGGTTGAGAGATCCTGAGGTCACTGTAGCAACATGAAAGAGCTCCGTGGACCAAAAATCAACTCGAGATGAGAGGTTAGTCCCTGGCTTCGACTCCAGAGGAATACCACCTTACCACAAGCACCTCAAGAGGAGGCTTCTCTCAGCTTTAGGTATGTGAGAGGGACCCTGAGTTTGCGGCCTCAAGTGGAATGGACACCGCGATGCCCTGGCTCGAAATAAGGCCGGATATCCCTGCAGTGACTTGAATGCAGGCTCGTCTTGCATCTCCCAAGACGAAAGGATGTCTGAATCCCCTGTGGAGACCACAGAGAATGACCTATTTCCCCACCTCATCGCGACCGGAGGCCTCACATCCTTTGAAAACTCCAGAGGTACGCGGAGATCAGTGCCTCCAAAGGAGACGATGCCTGACTCCTCGTGAAACTTGATAGGAGTCACAGGATTCCTGTGGCACGTGGAAAGGGACACTTGGTCTCCCGCCTCAGCTGGAGAGGCGTCCCAATTGCCCTGCCAAGCCTCGAGGAGAATCCCGAGTTGTCCCTCGCAACTAGGCAGGAGTCCTGACGTCGCTGAACAAACACGTGGGTGGAAGGGCCATCCCTGTCGTAACTCGAGAATATAGCCCAGGTTCCCGCCGCAACTCGAGAAAAACCATGAGACTTCCCCCTCGCCGCGAGATGAGGCCCGATTCCCCTGCACTGCGTGCAGAGCAATTCCGTGTTGCACATCACACATGAAAGGAGCCTTGATTTCCTTGATGGCACTCCAGAGAAACCCCAAGAACACTGTTTCAAGGCTGGAGGGATCCTGAGGTCCCTGTAGCAGCACGAAAGAGCTCCGTGGACCATGAATCAACTCGAGATGAGAGGTTAGTCCCTGGCTTCGACTCCAGAGGAATACCACCTTACCACAAGCACCTCAAGAGGAGGCTTCTCTCAGCTGTATGTATGTGAGAGGGACCCTGAGTTTGCGGCCTCAAGTGGAATGGAGACCGTGATGCCCTGACTCGAAATCAGGCCGGATATCCCTGCAGTGACGTGAATGCAGGCTCGTCTTGCATCTCCCAAGACGAAAGGATGTCTGAATCCCCTGTGGAGACCACAGAGAACGACCTAGTTCCCCACCTCATCGCAACCGGAGGCCTCACATCCCTTGAAAACTCCAGAGGTACGCGGAGATCAGTGCCTCCAAAGGAGACGATGCCTGACTCCTCGTGAAACTTGATAGGAGTCCCAGGATTCCTGTGGCACGTGGAAAGGGACCCTTGGTCTCCCGCCTCAGCTGGAGAGGCGTCCCAATTGCCCTGCCAAGCCTCGAGGAGAATCCCGAGTTGTCCCTCGCAACTAGGCAGGAGTCCTGACATGGCTGAACAAACACGTGGGTGGAAGGGCCATCCCCGTCGTAACTCGAGAATATAACCCAGGTTCCCATCGCAACTCGAGAAAAACCATGAGACTTCCCCCTCGACGCAAAATAAAGCCCGATACCCTGCACTGCGTGCAGAGCAATTGCGTGTTCCACATCACATATGAAAGGAGCCTTGATTTCCTTGATGGCACTCCAGAGAAACCCTAAGAACACTGTTTCCAGGCTAGAGGGACCCTGAGGTCACTGTGGCAACACGAAAGAGCTCCGTGGACCAAAAGTCAACTCGAGATGAGAGGTTAGTCCCTGGCTTCGACTCCAGGGGACTACCACCTTACCACAAGCACTTCAAGAGGAGGCTTCTCTCAGCTCTAGGTATGGGAGAGGGACACTGATTTTGCGGCCTCAAGTGGAATGGACACTGCGATGCCCTGACGCAAAATAAGGCCTGATATCCCTGCAGTGACTTGAATGCAGGCTCGTCTTGCATCTCCCAAGATGAAAGGATGTCTGAATCCCCTGTGGAGACCGCAGAGAAAGACCTAGTTCCCCACCTCATCGCGACCGGAGGCCTCACATCCTTTGAAAACTCCAGAGGTACGCGGAGATCAGTGCCTCCAAAGGAGACGATGCCTGACTCCTCGTGAAACATGATAAGAGTTCCAGGATTCCTGTGGCACGGGGAAAGGGACCCTTGGTCTCCCGCCTCAGCTGGAGAGGCGTCCCAATTGCCCTGCCAAGCCTCGAGGAGAATCCCGAGATGTCCCTCGCAAATAGGCAGGAGTCCTGACGTCGCTGAACAAACACGTGGGTGGAAGGGCCATCCCCGTCGTAACTCGAGAATATAGCCCAGGTTCCCGCCGCAACTCGAGAAAAACCATGAGACTTCCCCCTTGCCGCGAGATGAGGCCCGATTCCCCTGCACTGCGTGCAGAGCAATTCCGTGTTGCACATCACACATGAAAGGAGCCTTGATTTCCTTGATGGCACTCCAGAGAAACCCCAAGAACACTGTTTCAAGGCTGGAGGGATTCTGAGGTCCCTGTAGCAGCACGAAAGAGCTCCGTGGACCATGAATCAACTCGAGATGAGAGGTTAGTCCCTGGCTTCGACTCCAGAGGAATACCACCTTACCAAAAGCAGCTCAAGAGGAGGCTTCTCTCAGCTGTATGTATGTGAGAGGGACCCTGAGTTTGCGGCCTCAAGTGGAATGGACACCGCGATGCCCTGACTCGAAATAAGGCCGGATATGCCTGCAGTGACTTGAATGCAGGCTCGTCTTGCATCTCCCAAGACGAAAGGATGTCTGAATCCCCTGTGGAGACCACAGAGAAAGACCTAGTTCCCCACCTCATCGCGACCGGAGGCCTCACATCCTTTGAAAACTCCAGAGGTATGCGGAGATCAGTGCCTCCAAAGGAGACGATGCCTGACTCCTCGTGAAACTTGATAGGAGTCCCAGGATTCCTGTGGCACGTGGAAAGGGACCCTTGGTCTCCCGCCTCAGCTGGAGAGGCGTCCCAATTGCCCTGCCAAGCCTCGAGGAGAATCCCGAGTTGTCCCTCGCAACTAGGCAGGAGTCCTGACGTCGCTGAACAAACACGTGTGTGGAAGGGCCATCCCCGTCGTAACTCGAGAATATACCCCAGGTTCCCGCGGCAACTCGAGAAAAACCATGAGACTTCCCCCTCGCCGCGAGATGAGGCCCGATTCCCCTGCACTGCGTGCAGAGCAATTCCGTGTTGCACATCACACATGAAAGGAGCCTTGATTTTCTTGATGGCACTCCAGAGAAACCCCAAGAACACTGTTTCAAGGTTGAGGGATCCTGAGGTCACTGTAGCAACACGAAAGAGCTCCATGGACCAAGAATCAACTCGAGATGAGAGGTTAGTCCCTGGCTTCGACTCCAGAGGAATACCACCTTACCACAAGCACCTCAAGAGGAGGCTTCTCTTAGCTCTAGGTATGTGAGAGGAACCCTGAGTTTGCGGCCTCAAGTGGAATGGACACCGCGATGCCCTGACTCGAAATAAGGCCGGATATCCCTCCAGTGACTTGAATGCAGGCTCGTCTTGCATCTCCCAAGACGAAAGGATGTCTGAATCCCCTGTGGAGACCACAGAGAAAGACCTAGTTCCCCACCTCATCACGACTGGAGGCCTCACATCCTTTGAAAACTTCAGAGGTACGCAGAGATCAGTGCCTCCAAAGGAGACGATGCCTGACTCCTCGTGAAACTTGATAGGAGTCCCAGGATCCCTGTGGCACGTGGAAAGGGATCCTTGGTCTCCTGACTCAGCGGAAGAGTCATCCCAATTGCCGTGCAAAGCCTCGAGGAGAATCCCGAGTTGTCCCTCGCAACTAGGCCGGAGTCCTGACGTGGCTGTACAAACACGTGGATGGAAGGGCCATCCCTGTCGTAACTCGAGAATATACCCCAGGTTCCCGCCGCAACTCGAGAAAAACCATGAGACTTCCCCCTCGCCGCGAGATGAGGCCCGATTCCCCTGCACTGCGTGCAGAGCAATTCCGTGTTGCACATCACACATGAAAGGAGCCTTGATTTCCTTGATGGCACTCCAGAGAAACCCCAAGAACACTGTTTCAAGGCTGGAGGCATCCTGAGGTCCCTGTAGCAGCATGAAAGAGCTCCGTGGACCATGAATCAACTCGAGATGAGAGGTTAGTCCCTGGCTTCGACTCCAGAGGAATACCACCTTACCAAAAGCACCTCAAGAGGAGGCTTCTCTCAGCTCTAGGTATGTGAGAGGGACCCTGAGTTTGCGGCCTCATGTGGAATGGAGACCGTGATGCCCTGACTCGAAATAAGGCCGGATATGCCTGCAGTGACTTGAATGCAGGCTCGTCTTGCATCTCCCAAGACGAAAGGATGTCTGAATCCCCTGTGGAGACCACAGAGAAAGACCTAGTTCCCCACCTCATCGCGACCTGAGGCCTCACATCCTTTGAAAACTCCAGAGGTACGCGGAGATCAGTGCCTCCAAAGGAGACGATGCCTGACTCCTCGTGAAACTTGATAGGAGTCCCAGGATTCCTGTGGCACGTGCACAGGGACCCTTGGTCTCCCACCTCAGCTGGAGAGGGGTCCCAATTGCCCTGCCAAGCCTCGAGGAGAATCCCGAATTGTCCCTCGCAACTAGGCAGGAGTCCTGACGTCGCTGAACAAACACGAGGGTGGAAGGGCCATCCCCGTCCTAACTCGAGAATATACCCCAGGTTCCCGCCGCAACTCGAGAAAAACCATGAGACTTCCCCTTCGCCGCAAGATGAGGCCCGATTCCCCTGCACTGCGTGCAGAGCAATTCCGTGTTGCACATCACACATGAAAGGAGCCTTGATTTCCTTGGTGGCACTCCAGAGAAACCCCAACAACACTGTTTCAAGGCTAGAGGGATCCTGAGGTCACTGTAGCAACACGAAAGAGCTCCTTGGACCAAAAATTAACTCGAGATGAGAGGTTAGTCCCTGGCTTCGACTCCAGAGGAATACCACCTTACCACAAGCACCTCAAGAGGAGGCTTCGCTCAGCTCTAGCTATGTGAGAGGGACCCTGAGTTTGCGGCCTCAAGTGGAATGGACATCGCGATGCCCTGACTCAAAATAAGGCCGGATATCCCTGCAGTGACTTCAATGCAGGCTCGTCTTGCATCTCCCAAGACGAAAGGATGTCTGAATCCCCTGTGGAGACCACAGAGAATGACCTAGTTCCCCACCTCATCGCGACCGGAGGCCTCACATCCTTTGAAAACTCCAAAGGTACGCGGAGATCAGTGCCTCCAAAGGAGACGATGCCTGACTCCTCGTGAAACTTGATAGGAGTCACAGGATTCTTGTGGCACGTGGAAAGGGACCCTTGGTCTCCCGCCTCAGCTGGAGAGGCGTCCCAATGGCCCTGCCAAGCCTCGAGGAGAATCCCGAGTTGTCCCTCGCAACTAGGCAGGAGTCCTGACGTCGCTGAACAAACACGTGGGTGGAAGGGCCATCCCCGTCGTAACTCGAGAATATACCCCAGGTTCCCGCCGCAACTCGAGAAAAACCATCAGACTTCCCCCTCGCCGCGAGATGAGGCCCGATTCCCCTGCACTGCGTGCAGAGCAATTCCGTGTTGCACATCACACATGAAAGGAGCCTTGATTTCCTTGATGGCACTCCAGAGAAACCCCAAGAACACTCTTTCAAGGTTGAGGGATCCTGAGGTCACTGTAGCAACACGAAAGAGCTCTGTGGACCAAAAATCAACTCGAGATGAGAGGTTAGTCCCTGGCTTCGACTCCAGAGGAATACCACCTTACCACAAGCACCTCAAGAGGAGGCTTCTCTCAGCTCTATGTATGTGAGAGGGACCCTGAGTTTGCGGCCTCAAGTGGAATGGACACCGCGATGCCCTGACTCGAAATCAGGCCGGATATCCCTGCAGTGACTTGAATGCACGCTCGTCTTGCATCTCCCAAGACGAAAGGATGTCTGAATCCCCTGTGGAGACCACAGAGAAAGACCTAGTTCCCCACCTCATCGCGACCGGAGGCCTCACATCCTTTGAAAACTCCAGAGGTACGCGGAGATCAGTGCCTCCAAAGGAGACGATGCCTGACTCCTCGTGAAACTTGATAGGAGTCCCAGGATTCCTGTGGCACGTGGAAAGGGACCCTTGGTCTCCCGCCTCAGCTGGAGAGGCGTCCCAATTGCCCTGCGAAGCCTCGAGGAGAATCCCGAGTTGTCCCTCGCAACTAGGCAGGAGTCCTGACGTCGCTGAACAAACACGTGGGTGGAAGGGCCATCCCTGTCCTAACTCGAGAATATACCCCAGGTTCCCGCCGCAACTCGAGAAAAACCATGAGACTTCCCCCTCGCCGCGAGATGAGGCCCGATTCCCCTGCACTGCGTGCAGAGCAATTCCGTGTTGCACATCACACATGAAAGGAGCCTTGATTTCCTTGATGGCACTCCAGAGAAAACCCAAGAACACTGTTTCAAGGTTGAGGGATCCTGAGGTCACTGTAGCAACACGAAAGAGCTCTGTGGACCAAAAATCAACTCGAGATGAGAGGTTAGTCCCTGGCTTCGACTCCAGAGGAATACCACCTTACACAAGCACCTCAAGAGGAGGCTTCTCTCAGCTCTAGGTATGTGAGAGGGACCCTGAGTTTGCGGCCTCAAGTGGAATGGACACCGCGATGCCCTGACTCGAAATAAGGCCGGATATCCCTGCAGTGACTTGAATGCAGGCTCGTCTTGCATCTCCCAAAATGAACGAATGTCTGAATCCCCTGTGGAGACCACAGAGAAAGACCTAGTTCCCCACATCATCGCGACCGGAGGCCTCACATCCTTTGAAAACTCCAGAGGTACGCGGAGATCAGTGCCTCCAAAGGAGACAATGCCTGACTCCTCGTGAAACTTGATAGGAGTCCCAGGATTCCTGTGGCACGTGGAAAGGGACCCTTGGTCTCCCGCCTCAGCTGGAGAGGCGTCCCAATTGCCCTGCCACGCCTCGAGGAGAATCCCGAGTTGTCCCTCGCAACTAGGCAGGAGTCCTGACGTCGCTGAAGAAACACGTGGGTGGAAGGGCCATCCCCGTCGTAACTCGAGAATATACCCCAGGTTCCCGCCGCAACTCGAGAAAAACCATGAGACTTCCCCCTTGCCGCGAGATGAGGCCCGATTCCCCTGCACTGCGTGCAGAGCAATTCCGTGTTGCACATCACACATGAAAGGAGCCTTAATTTCCTTGATGGCACTCCAGAGAAACCCCAAGAACACTGTTTCAAGGCTAGAGGGATCCTGAGGTCACTGTAGCAACACGAAAGAGCTTCGTGGACCAAAAATCAACTCGAGATGAGAGGTTAGTCCCTGGCTTCGACTCCAGAGGAATACCACCTTACCACAAGCACCTCAAGAGGAGGCTTCTCTCAGCTCTATGTATGTGAGAGGGACCCTGAGTTTGCGGCCGCAAGTGGAATGGAGACCGCGATGCCCTGACTCGAAATAAGGCCGGATATCCCTGCAGTGACTTGAATGCAGGCTCGTCTTGCATCTCCCAATACGAAAGGATGTCTGAATCCCCTGTGGAGACCACAGAGAAAGACCTAGTTCCCCACGTCATCGCGACCGGAGGCCCCACATCCTTTGAAATCTTCAGAGGTACGCGGAGATCAGTGCCTCCAAAGGAGACGATGCCTGACTCCTCGTGAAACTTGATAGGAGTCCCAGGATTCCTGTGGCACGTGGAAAGGGACCCTTGGTCACCCGCCTCAGCTGGAGAGGCGTCCCAATTGCCCTGCCAAGCCTCGAGGAGAATCCCGAGTTGTCCCTCGCAACTAGGCAGGAGAACTGACGTCGCTGCACAAACACGTGGGTGGAAGGGCCATCCCCGTCGTAACTCGAGAATATACCCCAGGTTCCCGCCGCAGCTCGAGAAAAACGATGAGACTTCCACCTCGCCGCGAGATGAGGCTCGATTCCCCTGCACTGCGTGCAGAGCAATTCCGTGTTGCACATCACACATGAAAGGAGCCTTGATTTCCTTGGTGGCACTCCAGAGAAACCCCAAGAACACTGTTTCAAGGCTAGAGGGATCCTGAGGTCACTCTAACAACACGAAAGAGCTCCGTGGACCACAAATCAACTCGAGATGAGAGGTTAGTCCCTGGCTTCGACTGCAGAGGAATACCACCTTACCACACGCACCTCAAGAGGAGGCTTCTCTCAGCTCTAGGTATGTGAGAGGGACCCTGAGTTTGCGGCCTCCAGTGGAATGGTCACCGCGATGCCCTGACTGGAAATAAGGCCGGATATTCCTGCAGTGACTTGAATGCAGGCTCGTCTTGCATCTCCCAAGATGAAAGGATGTCTGAATCACCTGTGTAGACCACAGAGAAAGACCTAGTTCCCCAGCTCATCGCGACCGGAGGCCTCATATACTTTGACAACTCCAGAGGTACGCGGAGATCAGTGCCTCCAAAGGAGACGATGCCTGACTCCTCGTGAAACTTGATAGGAGTCCCAGGATTCCTGTGGCACGTGGAAAGGGACACTTGGTCTCCCGCCTCAGCTGGAGAGGCATCCCAATGGCCCTGCCAAGCCTCGAGGAGAATCCCGAGTTGTCCCTCGTAACTAGGCAGGCGTCCTGACGTCACTGAACAAACACGTGTGTGGAAGGGCCATCCCCATCGTAATTCGAGAATATACCCCAGGTTCCCGCCGCAACTCGAGAAAAACCATGAGACTTCCCCCTCGCCCCGAGATGAGGGCCGATTCCCCTGCACTGCGTGCAGAGCAATTCCGTGTTGCACATCACACATGAAAGGAGTCTTAATTTCCTTGATGGCACTCCAGAGAAACCCAAAGAACAGTGTTTCAAGGCTAGAGGGATCCTGAGGTCACTGTAGCAACACGAAAGAGCTCCGTGGACCAAGAATCAACTCGAGATGAGAGGTTAGTCCCTGGCTTCGACTCCAGAGGAATACCACCTTACACAAGCACCTCAAGAGGAGGCTTCTCTCAGCTCTAGGTATGTGAGAGGGACCCTGAGTTTGCGGCCTCAAGTGGAATGGACACCGCGATGCCCTGACTCGAAATAAGGCCGGATATCCCTGCAGTGACTTGAATGCAGGCTCGTCTTGCATCTCCCAAAATGAACGAATGTCTGAATCCCCTGTGGAGACCACAGAGAAAGACCTAGTTCCCCACATCATCGCGACCGGAGGCCTCACATCCTTTGAAAACTCCAGAGGTACGCGGAGATCAGTGCCTCCAAAGGAGACGATGCCTGACTCCTCGTGAAACTTGATAGGAGTCCCAGGATTCCTGTGGCACGTGGAAAGGGACCCTTTGTCTCCCGCCTCAGCTGGAGAGGCGTCCCAATTGCCCTGCCACGCCTCGAGGAGAATCCCGAGTTGTCCCTCGCAACTAGGCAGGAGTCCTGACGTCGCTGAACAAACACGTGGGTGGAAGGGCCATCCCCGTCGTAACTCGAGAATATACCCCAGGTTCCCGCCACAACTCGAGAAAAACCATGAGACTTCCCCCTCGCCGCGAGATTAGGCCCGATTCCCCTGCACTGTGTGCAGAGCAATTCCGTGTTGCACATCACACATGAAAGGAGCCTTGATTTCCTTGGTGGCACTCCAGAGAAACCCCAAGAACACTGTTTCAAGCCTAGAGGGATCCTGAGGTCCCTGTAGCAGCACGAAAGAGCTCCATGGACCACAAATCAACTCGAGATGAGAGGTTAGTCCCTGGCTTCGACTCCAGAGGAATACCACCTTACCACAAGCACCTCAAGAGGAGGCTTCTCTCAGCTCTAGGTATGTGAGAGGGACCCTGAGTTTGCGGCCTCAAGTGGAATGGTCACCGCGATGCCCTGACTCGAAATAAGGCCGGATATCCCTGCAGTGACTTGAATGCAGGCTCGTCTTGCATCTCCCAAGATGAAAGGATGTCTGAATCCCCTGTGGAGACCACAGAGAATGACCTACTTCCCCACCTCTTTGCGAACGGAGGCCTCACATCCTTTGAAAACTTCAGAGGTACGCGGAGATCAGTGCCTCCAAAGGAGACGATGCCTGACTCCTCGTGAAACTTGATAGGAGTCCCAGGATTCCTGTGCACGTGGAAAGGGACCCTTGGTCTCCCGCCTCAGCTGGAGAAGCGTATCAATTGCCCTGCCATGCCTGGAGGAGAATCCCGAGTTGTCCGTCGCAACTAGGCAGGAGTCCTGCCGTCGCTGAGCAAACACGTGGTTGGAAGGGCCATCCCCGTCGTAACTCGAGAATATACCCCAGGTTCCCGCCGCAACTCGAGAAAAACCATGAGACTTCCCCCTCGCCGCGAGATGAGGCCCGATTCCCCTGCACTGCGTGCAGAGCAATTCCGTGTTGCACATCACACATGAAAGGAGCCTTGATTTCCTTGATGGCACTCCAGAGAAACCCCAAGAACACTGTTTCAAGGCTAGAGGGATCCTGAGGTCACTGTAGCAACAGGAAAGAGCTCCGTGGACCAACAATCAACTCGAGATGAGAGGTTAGTCCCTGGCTTCGACTCCAGAGGAATACCACCTTATCACAAGCACCTCAAGAGGAGGCTTCTCTCAGCTCTAGCTATGTGCTGAGTTTGCGGCCTCAAGTGGAATGGAGACTGCGATGCCCTGACTCGAAATAAGGCCGGATATCCCTGCAGTGACTTGAATGCAGGCTCGTCTTGCATCTCCCAAGACGTAAGGATGTCCGAATCCCCTGTGGAGACCACAGAAAAAGACCTAGTTCCCCACCTCATCGCGACCGGAGGCCTCACATCCTTTGAAAACTCCAGAGGTATGCGGAGATCAGTGCCTCCAAAGGAGACGATGCCTGACTCCTCGTGAAACTTGATAGGAGTCCCAGGATTCCTGTGGCACGTGGAAAGGGACACTTGGTCTCCCGCCTCAGCTGGAGAGGCGTCCCAATTGCCCTGCCAAGCCTCGAGGAGAATCCCGAGTTGTCCCTCGCAACTAGGCAGGAGAACTGACGTCGCTGCACAAACACGTGGGTGGAAGGGCCATCCCCGTCGTAACTCGAGAATATACCCCAGGTTCCCGCCGCAACTCGAGAAAAACCATGAGACTTCCCCCTCGCCGCGAGATGAGGCCCGATTCCCCTGCACTGCGTGCAGAGCAATTCCGTGTTGCACATCACACATGAAAGAAGCCTTGATTTCCTTGGTGGCACTCCAGAGAAACCCCAAGAACACTGTTTCAAGGGTAGAGGGATCCTGAGGTCACTCTAACAACACGAAAGAGCTCCGTGGACCACAAATCAACTCGAGATGAGAGGTTAGTCCCTGGCTTCGACTCCAGAGGAATACCACCTTACCACACGCACCTCAAGAGGAGGCTTCTCTCAGCTCTAGGTATGTGAGAGGGACCCTGAGTTTGCGGCCTCAAGTGGAATGGACACCGCGATGCCCTGACTCGAAATAAGGCCGGATATCCCTGCAGTGACTTGAATGCAGGCTCGTCTTGCATCTCCCAAAATGAACGAATGTCTGAATCCCCTGTGGAGACCACAGAGAAAGACCTAGTTCCCCACATCATCGCGACCGGAGGCCTCACATCCTTTGAAAACTCCAGAGGTACGCGGAGATCAGTGCCTCCAAAGGAGACGATGCCTGACTCCTCGAGAAACTTGATAGGAGTCCCAGGATTCCTGTGGCACGTGGAAAGGGATACTTGGTCTCCCGCCTCAGCTGGAGAGGCATCCCAATGGCCCTGCCAAGCCTCGAGGAGAATCCCGAGTTGTCCCTCGTAACTAGGCAGGCGTCCTGACGTCACTGAACAAACACGTGTGTGGAAGGGCCATCCCCATCGTAATTCGAGAATATACCCCAGGTTCCCACCGCAACACGAGAAAAACCATGAGACTTCCCCCTCGCCCCGAGATGAGGGCCGATTCCCCTGCACTGCGTGCAGAGCAATTCCGTGTTGCACATCACACATGAAAGGAGTCTTAATTTCCTTGATGGCACTCCAGAGAAACCCAAAGAACAGTGTATCAAGGCTAGAGGGATCCTGAGGTCACTGTAGCAACACGAAAGAGCTCCGTGGACCAAGAATCAACTCGAGATGAGAGGTTAGTCCCTGGCTTCGACTCCAGAGGAATACCACCTTACACAAGCACCTCAAGAGGAGGCTTCTCTCAGCTCTAGGTATGTGAGAGGGACCCTGAGTTTGCGGCCTCAAGTGGAATGGACACCGCGATGCCCTGACTCGAAATAAGGCCGGATATCCCTGCAGTGACTTGAATGCAGGCTCGTCTTGCATCTCCCAAGACGAAAGGATGTCCGAATCCCCTGTGGAGACCACAGAAAAAGACCTAGTTCCCCACCTCATCGCGACCGGAGGCCTCACATCCTTTAAAAACTCCAGAGGTACGCGGAGATCAGTGCCTCCAAAGGTGACGATGCCTGACTCCTCGTGAAACTTGATAGGAGTCCCAGGATTCCTGTGGCACGTGGAAAGGGACCCTTGGTCTCCCGCCTCAGCTGGAGAGGCGTCCCAATTGCCCTGCCAAGCCTCGAGGAGAATCCAGAGTTGTCCCTCGCAACTAGGCAGGAGTCCTGACGTCGCTTTAGAAACACGTGTGTGGAAGGGCCATCCCCTTCGTAACTCGAGAATATACCCCAGGTTCCCGCCGCAACTCGAGAAAAACCATGAGACTTCCCCCTCGCCACGAGATGAGGCCCGATTCCCCTGCACTGCGTGCAGAGCAATTCCGTGTTGCACATCACACATGAAAGGAGCCTTAATTTCCTTGATGGCACTCCAGAGAAACCCCAAGAACACTGTTTCAAGGCTAGAGGGATCCTGAGGTCACTGTAGCAAAAGGAAAGTGTTCCGTGGACCAAAAATCAACTCGAGATGAGAGGTTAGTCCCTGGCTTCGACTCCAGAGGAATACCAATTTACCACAAGCACCTCAAGAGGAGGCTTCTCTCAGCTCTAGCTATGTGAGAGGTACCCTGAGTTTGCGGCCTCAAGTGGAATGGACACCGCGATGCCCTGACTCGAAATAAGGCCAGATATCCCTGCAGTGACTTGAATGCAGGCTCGTCTTGCATCTCCCAAGACGAAAGGATGTCTGAATCCCCTGTGGAGACCACAGAGAAAGACGTAGTTCCCCACCTCATCGCGACCGGAGGCCTCACATCCTTTGAAAACTCCAGAGGTACGCGGAGATCAGTGCCTCCAAAGGAGACGATGCCTGACTCCTCGTGAAACTTGATAGGAGTCCCAGGATTCCTGTGGCACGTGGAAAGGGACCCTTGGTCTCCCGCCTCAGCTGGAGAGGCGTCCCAATTGCCCTACCAAGCCTTGAGGAGAACCCCGAGTTGTCCCTCGCAACTAGGCAGGAGTCCTGACGTCGCTGAAGAAACACATGGGTGGAAGGGCCATCCCCGTCGTAACTCGAGAATATACCCCAGGTTCCCGCCGCAACTCGAGAAAAACCATGAGACTTCCCCCTCGCCGCGAGATGAGGCCCGATTCCCCTGCACTGCGTGCAGAGCAATTCCGTCTTGTACATCACACATGAAAGAAGCCTTGATTTCCTTGATGGCACTCCAGAGAAACCCCAAGAACACTGTTTCAAGGCTAGAGGGATCCTGAGGTCACTGTAGCAACACGAAAGAGCTCCGTGGACCAAAAATCAACTCGAGATGAGAGGTTAGTCCCTGGCTTTGACTCCAGAGGAATACCACCTTACCACAAGCACCTCAAGAGGAGGCTTCTCTCAGCTCTATGTATGTGAGAGGGACCCTGAGTTTGCGGCCTCAAGTGGAATGGAGACCGCGATGCCCTGACTCGAAATAAGGCCGGATATCCCTGCAGTGACTTGAATGCAGGCTCGTCTTGCATCTCCCAAGACGAAAGGATATCTGAATCCCCTGTGGAGACCACAGAGAAAGACCTAGTTCCCCACCTCATTGCGACCAAAGGCCTCACATCCTTTGAAAACTCCAGAGGTACGCGGAGATCAGTGCCTCCAAAGGAGACGATGCCTGACACCTCGTGAAACTTGATAGGAGTCCCAGGATTCCTGTGGCACGTGGAAAGGGTCCCTTGGTCTCCCGCCTCAGCTGGAGTGGCGTCACAATTGCCCTGCCAAGCCTCGAGGAGAATCCAGAGTTGTTCCTCGCAACTAGGCAGGAGTCCTGACGTCGCTGAAAAAACACGTGGGTGGAAGGGCCATCCCCGTCGTAACTCGAGAATATACCCCAGGTTCCCGCCGCAACTCGAGAAAAACCATGAGACTTCCCCCTCGCCGCGAGATGAGGCCCGATTCCCCTGCACTACGTGCAGAGCAATTCCCTGTTGCACATCACACATGAAAGGAGCCTTGATTTCCTTGATGGCACTCCAGAGAAACCCCAAGAACACTGTTTCAAGGTTGAGGGATCCTGAGGTCACTGTAGCAACACGAAAGAGCTCCGTGGACCAAAAATCAACTCGAGATGAGAGGTTAGTCCCTGGCTTCGACTCCAGAGGAATACCACCTTACCACAAGCACCTCAAGAGGAGGCTTCTCTCAGCGCTATGTATGTGAGAGGGACCCTGAGTTTGCGGCCTCAAGTGGAATGGACACCGCGATGCCCTGACTCGAAATCAGGCCGGATATCCCAGCAGTGACTTGAATGCAGGCTCGTCTTGCATCTCCCAAGACGACAGGATGTCTGAATCCCCTGTGGAGACCACAGAGAAAGACCTAGTTACCCACCTAATCGCGACCGGAGGCTCACATACTTTGAAAACTCCAGAGGTACGCGGAGATCAGTGCCTCCAAAGGAGACGATGCCTGACTCCTCGTGAAACTTGATAGGAGTCCCAGGATTCCTGTGTCACGTGGAAAGGGACCCTTGGTCTCCCGCCTCAGCTGGAGAGGCGTCCCAATTGCCCTGCCAAGCCTCGAGGAGAATCCCGAGTTGTCCCTCGCAACTAGGCAGGAGTCCTGACGTCGCTGAACAAACACGTGGGTGGAAGGGCCATCCCCGTCGTAACTCGAGAATATACCCCAGGTTCCCGCCGCAACTCGAGAAAAGCCATGAGACTTCCCCCTCGCCGTGAGATGAGGCCTGATTCCCCTGCACTGCGTGCAGAGCAATTCTGTGTTGCACATCACACATGAAAGGACCCTTGATTTCCTTGATGGCACTCCAGAGAAACCCCAACAACACTGTTTCAAGGCTAGAGGGATCCTGAGGTCACTGTAGCAGCACGAAAGAGCTCCGTGGACCAAGAATCAACTCGAGATGTAAGGTTAGTCCCTGGCTTCGACTCCAGAGGAATACCACCTTACCACAAGCACCTCAAGAGGAGGCTTCTCTCAGCTCTAGGTATGTGAGAGGGACCCTGATTTTGCGGCCTCAAGTGGAATGGACACAGCAATGCCCTGACGCAAAATAAGGCGGGATATCCCTGCAGTGACTTGAATGCAGGCTCGTCTTGCATCTCCCAAGATGAACGGATGTCTGAATCCCCTGTGGAGACCGCAGAGAAAGACCTAGTTCCCCACCTCATCGCGACCGGAGGCCTAACATCCTTTGAAAACTCCAGAGGTACGCGGAGATCAGTGCCTCCAAAGGAGAAGATGCCTGACTCTTGGTGAAACTTGATAGAGGTCCCAGGATTCCTGTGGCACGTGGAAAGGGACCCTTAGTCTCCCGCCTCAGCTGGAGAGGCGTCCCAATTGCCCTGCCAAGCCTCGAGGAGAGTCCCGAGTTGTCCCTCGCAGCTAGGCAGGAGTCTGACGTCGCTGAACAAACACGTGTGTGGAAGGGCATTCCCGTCGTTACTCGAGAATATACCCCAGCTTCCAATCGCAACTCAAGAAAAACCATTAGACTTCCCCCTCGCCGCAAAATGAGGCCCGATACCCTGCACTGCGTGCAGAGCAATTCCGTGTTGCACATCACACATGAAAGGAGCCTTGATTTCCTTGATGGCACTCCAGAGAAACCCCAAGAACACTGTTTCAAGGTTGAGGGATCCTGAGGTCACTGTAGCAACACGAAAGAGCTCCGTAGACCAAAAATCAACTCGAGATGAGAGGTTAGTCCCTGGCTTCGACTCCAGAGGAATACCACCTTACCACAAGCACCTCAAGAGGAGGCTTCTCTCAGCTCTAGGTATGTGAGAGGGACCCTGAGTTTGCGGCCTCAAGTGGAATGGATACCGCGATGCCCTGACTGGAAATAAGGCCGGATATCCCTGCAGTGACTTGAATGCAGGCTCGTCTTGCATCTCCTAAGACGAAAGGATGTCTGAATCCCCTGTGGAGACCACAGAGAATGACCTAGTTCCCCACCTCATCGCGACCGGAGGCCTCACATCCTTTGAAAACTCCAGAGGTACGCGGAGATCAGTGCCTCCAAAGGAGACGATGCCTGACTCCTCGTGGACCTTGATTGGTGTCCCAGGATTCCTGTGGCACGTGGAAAGGGACACTTGGTCTCGCACCTCAGCTGGAGAGGCGTCCCAATTGCCCTGCCAAGCCTCGAGGAGAATCCTGAGTTGTCCCTCGCAACTAGGCAGAAGTCCTGACGTCGCTGAACAAACACGTGGGTGGAAGGGCCATCCCCGTTCTTAACTCGAGAATGTAACCCAGGTTCCCGCCGCAAATCGAGAAAAACCATGAGACTTCACACTCGCCGCGAGATGTGGCCTGATTCCCCTGCACTGCGTGCAGAGCAATTCCGTGTTGCACATCACACATGAAAGGAGCCTTGATTTCCTTGATGGCACTCCAGAGAAACCCCAACAACACTGTTTCAAGGCTAGAGGGATCCTGAGGTCACTGTAGCAACACGAAAGAGCTCCGTGGACCAAAAATCAACTCGAGATGAGAGGTTAGTCCCTGGCTTCGACTCCTGAGGAATACCACCTTACCACAAGCACCTCAAGAGGAGGCTTCTCTCAGCTCTAGGTATGTGAGAGGGACCCTGATTTTGCGGCCTCAAGTGGAATGGACACTGCAATGCCCTGACGCAAAATAAGGCCGGATATCCCTGCAGTGACTTGAATGCAGGCTCGTCTTGCATCTCCCAAGATGAACGGATGTCTGAATCCCCTGTGGAGACCGCAGAGAAAGACCTAGTTCCCCACCTCATCGCGACCGGAGGCCTCATATCTTTGAAAACTCCAGAGGTACGCGGAGATCAGTGCCTCCAAAGGAGAAGATGCCTGACTCCTCGTGAAACTTGATAGGAGTCCCAGGATTCCTGTGGCACGTGGAAAGGGACCCTTGGTCTCCCGCCTCAGCTGGAGAGGCGTCCCAATTGCCCTACCAAGCCTCGAGGAGAATCCCGAGTTGTCTCTCGCAACTAGGCAGGAGTCTGACGTCGCTGAACAAACACGTGTGTGGAAGGGCATTCCCGTCGTTACTCGAGAATATACCCCAGCTTCCAATCGCAACTCAAGAAAAACCATTAGACTTCCCCCTCGCCGCAAAATGAGGCCAGATACCCTGCACTGCGTGCAGAGCAATTCCGTGTTGCACATCACACATGAAAGGAGCCTTGATTTCCTTGATGGCACTCCAGAGAGACCCCAAGAACACTGTTTCAAGGCTAGAGGGATCCTGAGGTCACTGTAGCAACACGAAAGAGCTCCGTAGACCAAAAATCAACTCGAGATGAGAGGTTAGTCCCTGGCTTCTAATCCAGTGGAATACCACCTTTCCACAAGCACCTCAAGAGGAGGCTTCTCTCAGCTCTAGGTATGTGAGAGGGACCCTGAGTTTGCGGCCTCAAGTGGAATGGACACCGCGATGCCCTGACTGGAAATAAGGCCGGATATCCCTGCAGTGACTTGAATGCAGGCTCGTCTTGCATCTCCCAAGACGAAAGGTTGTCTGAATCCCCTGTGGAGACCACAGAGAAAGACCTAGTTCCCCACCTCTTCGCGACCGGAGGCCTCACATCCTTTGAAAACTCCAGAGGTACGCGGAGATCAGTGCCTCCAAAGGAGACGATGCCTAACTCCTCGTGAAACTTGATAGGAGTCCCAGGATTCCTGTGGCACGTGGAAAGGGACCCTTGGTCTCCCGCCTCAGCTGGAGAGGCGTCCCAATTGCCCTGCCAAGCCTCGAGGAGAATCCCGAGTTGTCCCTTGCAACTAGGCAGGAGTCCTGACGTCGCTGAAGAAACACGTGTGTGGAAGGGCCATCCCCGTCGTAACTCGAGAATATACCCCAGGTTCCCGCCGCAACTCGAGAAAAACCATGAGACTTCCCCCTCGCCGCGAGATGAGGCCCGATTCCCCTGCACTGCGTGCAGAGCAATTCCCTGTTGCACATCACACATGAAAGGAGCCTTGATTTCCTTGATGGCACTCCAGCGAAACCCCAAGAACACTGTTTCAAGGTTGAGGGATCCTGAGGTCATTGTAGCAACACGAAAGAGCTCCGTGGACCAAAAATCAACTCGAGATGAGAGGTTAGTCCCTGGCTTCGACTCCAGAGGAATACCACCTTACCACAAGCACCTCAAGAGGAGGCTTCTCTCAGCTCTATGTACGTGAGAGGGACCCTGAGTTTGCGGCCTCAAGTGGAATGGACACCGCGATGCCCTGACTCGAAATAAGGCCGGATATCCCTGCAGTGACTTGAATGCAGGCTCGTCTTGCATCTCCCAAGACGACAGGATGTCTGAATCCCCTGTGGAGACCACGGAGAAACACCTAATTCCCCACCTCATCGCGACCGGAGGTTCACATCCTTTGAAAACTCCAGAGGTACTCGGAGATCAGTGCCTCCAAAGGAGACGATGCCTGACTCCTCGTGAAACATGATAAGAGTTCCAGGATTCCTGTGGCACGTGGAAAGGGACCCTTGGTCTCCCGCCTCAGCTGGAGAGGCGTCCCAATTGCCCTGCCAAGCCTCGAGGAGAATCCAGAGTTGTCCCTCGCAACTAGGCAGGAGTCCTGACTTCGCTGAACAAACACGCGGGTGGAAGGGCCATCCCCGTCGTAACTCGAGAATATACCCCAGGTTCCCGCCGCAACTCGAGAAAAACCATGAGACTTCCCCCTCGCCGCGAGATGAGGCCCGATTCCCCTGCACTGCGTGCAGTGCAATTCCGTGTTGCACATCACACATGAAAGGAGCCTTGATTTCCATGATGGCACTCCAGGGAAACCCCAAGAACACTGTTTCAAGGCTAGAGGGATCCTGAGGTCACTGTAGCAGCACGAAAGAGCTCCGTGGACCAAGAATCAACTCGAGATGTAAGGTTAGTCCCTGGCTTCGACTCCAGAGGAATACCACCTTACCACAAGCACCTCAAGAGGAGGCTTCTCTCAGCTCTACGTATGTGGGAGGGACCCTGAGTTTGCGGCCTCAAGTGGAATGGACACCGCGATGCCCTGGCTCGAAATAAGGCTGGATATCCCTGCAGTGACTTGAATGCAGGCTCGTCTTGCATCTCCCAAGAAGAAAGGATGTCTGAATCCCCTGTGGAGACCACAGAGAAAGACCCAGTTCCCCACCTCATCGCGACCGGAGGCCTCACATCCTTTGAAAACTCCAGAGGTACGCGGAGATCAGTGCCTCCAAAGGAGACGATGCCTGACTCCTCGTGAAACTTGATAGGAGTCCCAGGATTCCTGTGGCACGTGGAAAGGGACCCTTGGTCTCCGGCCTCAGCTGGAGAGGCGTCCCAATTGCCCTGTCAAGCCTCGAGGAGAATCCCGAGTTGTCCCTCGCAACTAGGCAGGAGTCCTGACGTCGCTGAACAAACACGTGTGTGGAAGGGCCTTCCTCGTCGTAACTCGAGAATATACCCCAGGTTCCCGCCGCAACTCGAGAAAAACCATGAGACTTCCCCCTCGCCGCGAGATGAGGCCCGATTCCCCTGCACTGCGTGCAGAGCAATTCCCTGTTGCACATCACACATGAAAGGAGCCTTGATTTCCTTGATGGCACTCCAGAGAAACCCCAAGAACACTGTTTCAAGGCTAGAGGGATCCCGAGGTCACTGTAGCAACACGAAAGAGCTCCGTGGACCAAAAATCAACTCGAGATGAGAGGTTAGTCCCTGGCTTCGACTCCAGAGGAATACCACCTTACCACAAGCACCTCAAGAGGAGGCTTCTCTCAGCTCTATGTATGTGAGAGGGACCCTGAGTTTGCGGCCTCAAGTGGAATGGAGACCGCGATGCCGTGACTCGAAATAAGGCCGGATATCCCTGCAGTGACTTGAATGCAGGCTCGTCTTGCATCTCCCAAGACGACAGGATGTCTGAATCCCCTGTGGAGACCACGGAGAAACACCTAGTTCCCCACCTCATCGCGACCGGAGGCCTCACATCCTTTGAAAACTCCAGAGGTACTCGGAGATCAGTGCCTCCAAAGGAGACGATGCCTGACTCCTCGTGAAACTTGATAGGAGTCCCAGGATTCCTGTGGCACGTGGAAAGGGACCCTTGGTCTCCCGCCTCAGCTGGAGAGGCGTCCCAATTGCCCTGCCAAGCCTCGAGGAGAATCCCGAGTTGTCCCTCGCAACTAGGCAGGAGTCCTGACTTCGCTGAACAAACACCTGGGTGGAAGGGCCATCCCCGTCGTAACTCGAGAATATACCCCAGGTTCCCGCCGCAACTCGAGAAAAACCATGAGACTTCCCCCTCGCCGCGAGATGAGGCCCGATTCCCCTGCACTGCGTGCAGAGCAATTCCGTGTTGCACATCACACATGAAAGGAGCCTTGATTTCCTTGATGGCACTCCAGAGAAACCCCAAGAACACTGTTTCAAGGCTAGAGGGATCCTGAGGTCACTGTAGCAGCACGAAAGAGCTCCGTGGACCAAGATTCAACTCGAGATGAAAGGTTAGTCCCTGGCTTCGACTCCAGAGGAATACCACCTTACCACAAGCACCGCAAGAGGAGGCTTCTCTCAGCTCTAGGTATGTGGGAGGGACCCTGAGTTTGCGGCCTCAAGTGGAATGGACACCGCGATGCCCTGGCTCGAAATAAGGCTGGATATCCCTGCAGTGACTTGAATGCAGGCTCGTCTTGCATCTCCCAAGACGAAAGGATGTCTGAATCCCCTGTGGAGACCACAGAGAAAGACCTAGTTCCCCACCTCATCGCGACCGGAGGCCTCACATCCTTTGAAAACTCCAGAGGTACGCGGAGATCAGTGCCTCCAAAGGAGACGATGCCTGACTCCTCGAGAAACTTGATAGGAGTCCCAGGATTCCTGTGGCACGTGGAAAGGGACCCTTGGTCTCCCGCCTCAGCTGGAGAGGCGTCCCAATTGCCCTGCCAAGCCTCGAGGAGAATCCCGAGTTGTCCCTCGCAACTAGGCAGGAGTCCTGACGTCGCTGAACAAACACGTGGGTGGAAGGGCCATCCCCGTCGTAACTCGAGAATATACCCCAGGTTCCCGCCGCAACTCGAGAAAAACCATGAGACTTCCCCCTCGCCGCGAGATGAGGCCTGATTCCCCTGCACTGCGTGCAGAGCAATTCCGTGTTGCACATCACACATGAAAGGACCCTTGATTTCCTTGATGGCACTCCAGAGAAACCCCAACAACACTGTTTCAAGTCTAGAGGGATCCTGAGGTCACTGTAGCAACACGAAAGAGCTCCGTGGACCAAAAATCAACTCGAGATGAGAGGTTAGTCCCTGGCTTCGACTCCAGAGGAATACCACCTTACCACAAGCACCTCAAGAGGAGGCTTCTCTCAGCTCTATGTATGTGAGAGGGACCCTGAGTTTGCGGCCTCAAGTGGAATGGACACTGCAATGCCCTGACGCAAAATAAGGCCGGATATCCCTGCAGTGACTTGAATGCAGGCTCGTCTTGCATCTCCCAAGATGAACGGATGTCTGAATCCCCTGTGGAGACCGCAGAGAAAGACCTAGTTCCCCACCTCATTGCGACCGGAGGCCTAACATCCTTTGAAAACTCCAGAGGTACGCGGAGATCAGTGCCTCCAAAGGAGAAGATGCCTGACTCCTCGTGAAACTTGATAGAGGTCCCAGGATTCCTGTGGCACGTGGAAAGGGACCCTTGGTCTCCCGCCTCAGCTGGAGAGGCGTCCCAATTGCCCTGCCAAGCCTCGAGGAGAGTCCCGAGTTGTCCCTCGTAGCTAGGCAGGAGTCTGACGTCGCTGAACAAACACGTGTGTGGAAGGGCATTCCCGTCGTTACTCGAGAATATACCCCAGCTTCCAATCGCAACTCAAGAAAAACCATTAGACTTCCCCCTCGCGGCAAAATGAGGCCCGATACCCTGCACTGCGTGCAGAGAAATTCCGTGTTGCACATCACACATGAAAGGAGCCTTGATTTTCTTGATGGCACTCCAGAGAAACCCCAAGAACACTGTTTCAAGGTTGAGGGATCCTGAGGTCACTGTAGCAACACGAAAGAGCTCCGTAGACCAAAAATCAACTCGAGATGAGAGGTTAGTCCCTGGCTTCGACTCCAGAGGAATACCACCTTACCACAAGCACCTCAAGAGGAGGCTTCTCTCAGCTCTAGGTATGTGAGAGGGACCCTGAGTTTGCGGCCTCAAGTGGAATGGACACCGCGATGCCCTGACTGGAAATAAGGCCGGATATCCCTGCAGTGACTTGAATGCAGGCTCGTCTTGCATCTCCCAAGACGAAAGGATGTCTGAATCCCCTGTGGAGACCACAGAGAATGACCTAGTTCCCCACCTCATCGCGACCGGAGGCCTCACATCCTTTGAAAACTCCAGAGGTACGCGGAGATCAGTGCCTCCAAAGGAGACGATGCCTGACTCCTCCTGAAACTTGATAGGTGTCCCAGGATTCCTGTGGCACCTGGAAAAGGACCCTTGGTCTCCCGCCTCAGCTGGAGAGGCGTCCCAATTGCCCTGCCAAGCCTCGAGGAGAATCCCGAGTTGTCCCTCGCAACTAGGCAGGAGTCCTGACGTCGCTGAAGAAACACGTGGGTGGAAGGGCCATTCCCGTCGTAACTCGAGAATATACCCCAGGTTCCCGCCGCAACTCGAGAAAAACCATGAGACTTCCCCCTCGCCGTGAGATGAGGCCCGATTCCCCTGCACTGCATGCAGAGCAATTCCGTGTTGCACATCACACATGAAAGGAGCCTTGATTTCCTTGATGGCACTCCAGAGAAACCCCAAGAACACTGTTTCAAGGTTGAGGGATCTGAGGTCACTGTAGCAACATGAAAGAGCTCCGCGGACCAAAAATCAACTCGAGATGAGAGGTTAGTCCCTGGCTTCGACTCCAGAGGAATACCACCTTACCACAAGCACCTCAAGAGGAGGCTTCTCTCAGCTCTAGCTATGGAGAGGGACCCTGAGTTTGCGGCCTCAAGTGGAATGGAGACCGCGATGTCCTGACTCGAAATAAGGCCGGATATCCCTGCAGTGACTTGAATGCAGGCTCGTCTTGCATCTCCCAAGACGAAAGGATGTCTGAATCCCCTGTGGAGACCACAGAGAATGACCTAGTTCCCCACCTCATCGCGACCGGAGGCCTCACATCCTTTGAAAACTCCAGAGGTACGCGGAGATCAGTGCCTCCAAAGGAGACGATGCCTGACTCCTCGTGAAACTTTATAGGAGTCCCAGGATTCCTGTGGCACGTGGAAAGGGACCCTTGGTCTCCCGCCTCAGCTGGAGAGGCGTCCCAATTTCCCTGCCAAGCCTCGAGGAGAATCCCGAGTTGTCCCTCGCAACTAGGCAGGAGTCCTGACGTCGCTGAACAAACACGTGGGTGGAAGGGCCATCCCCGTCGTAACTCGAGAATATACCCCAGGTTCCCGCCGCAACTCGTGAAAAACCATGAGACTTCCCCCTCGCCGCGAGATGAGGCCCGATTCCCCTGCACTGCGTGCAGAGCAATTTCGTGTTGCACATCACACATGAAAGGAGCTTTGATTTCCTTGATGGCACTCCAGAGAAACCCCAAGAACACTGTTTCAAGGTTGAGGGATCCTGAGGTCACTGTAGCAACACGAAAGAGCTCCGCGGACCAAAAATCAACTCGAGATGAGAGGTTAGTCCCTGGCTTCGACTCCAGAGGAATACCACCTTACCACAAGCACCTCAAGAGGAGGCTTCTCTCAGCTCTATGTATGTGAGAGGGACCCTGAGTTTGAGGCCTCAAGTGGAATGGAGACCGCGATGCCCTGACTCGCAATAAGGCCGGATATCCCTGCAGTGACTTGAATGCAGGCTCGTCTTGCATCTCCCAAGACGAAAGGATGTCTGAATCCCCTGTGGAGACCACAGAGAAAGAACTAGTTCCCCACCTCATCGCGACCGGAGGCCTCACATCCTTTGAAAACTCCAGAGGTACGCGGAGATCAGTGCCTCCAAAGGAGACGATGCCTGACTCCTCGTGAAACTTGATAGGAGTCCCAGGATTCCTGTGGCACGTGGAAAGGGAACCTTGGTCTCCCACCTCAGCTGGAGAGGCATCCCAATTGCCCTGCCAAGCCTCGAGGAGAATCCCGAGTTGTCCCTCGCAACTAGGCAGGAGTACTGACGTCGCTGAACAAACACGTGGGTGGAAGGGCCATCCCCGTCGTAACTCGAGAATATACTCCAGGTTGCCGCCGCAACTCGAGAAAAACCATGAGACTTCCCCCTCGCCGCGAGATCAGGCCCGATTCCCCTGCACTGCGTGCAGAGCAATTCCGTGTTGCACATCACACATGAAAGGAGCCTTGATTTCCTTGATGGCACTCCAGAGAAACCCCAAGAACACTGTTTCAAGGTTGAGGGATCCTGAGGTCACTGTAGCAACACGAAAGAGCTCCGTGGACCAAAAATCAACTCGAGATGAGAGGTTAGTCCCTGGCTTCGACTCCAGAGGAATACCACCTTACCACAAGCACCTCAAGAGGAGGCTTCTCTCAGCTCTATGTATGTGAGAGGGACCCTGAGTTTGCGGCCTCAAGTGGAATGGAGACCGCGATGCCCTGACTCGAAATAAGGCCGGATATCCCTGCAGTGACTTTAATGCAGGCTCGTCTTGCATCTCCCAAGACGAAAGGATGTCTGAATCCCCTGTGGAGACCACAGAGAAAGACGTAGTTCCCCACCTCATCGCGACCGGAGGCCTCACATCCTTTGAAAACTCCAGAGGTACGCGGAGATCAGTGCCTCCAAAGGAGACGATGCCTGATTCCTCGAGAAACTTGATAGGAGTCCCAGGATTCCTGTGGCACGTGGAAAGGGACCCTTGGTCTCCCGCCTCAGCTGGAGAGGCGTCCCAATTGCCCTGCCAAGCCTCGAGGAGAATCCCGAGTTGTCCCTCGCAACTAGGCAGGAGTCCTGACGTCGCTGAACAAACACGTGGGTGGAAGGGCCATCCCCGTCGTAACTCGAGAGTATACCCCAGGTTCCCGCCGCAACTCGAGAAAAACCATGAGACTTCCCCCTCGCCGCGAGATGAGGCCCGATTCCCTGGCACAGCGTGCAGAGCAATTCCGTGTTGCACATCACACATGAAAGGAGCCTTGATTTCCTTGATGGCACTCCAGAGAAACCCCAAGAACACTGTTTCAAGGCTAGAGGGATCCTCAGGTCACTGTAGCAACACGAAAGAGCTCCGTGGACCAAAAATCAACTCGAGATGAGAGGTTAGTCCCTGGCTTCGACTCCAGAGGAATACCACCTCACCACAAGCACCTCAAGAGGAGGCTTCTCACAGCTCTAGGTATGTGAGAGGGACCCTGAGTTTGCGGCCTCAAGTGGAATGGACACCGCGATTCCCTGACGCGAAATAAGGCCGGATATCCCTGCAGTGACTTGAATGCAGGCTCGTCTTGCATCTCCCAAGACGAAAGGATGTCTGAATCCCCTGTGGAGACCACAGAGAATGACCTAGTTCCCCACCTCATCGCGACCGGAGGCCTCACATCCTTTGAAAACTCCAGAGGTACGCGGAGATCAGTGCCTCCAAAGGAGACGATGCAGACTCCTCGTGAAACTTGATAGGAGTCCCAGGATTCCTGTGGCACCTGGAAAGGGACCCTTGGTCTCCCGCCTCAGCTGGAGAGGCGTCCCAATTGCCCTGCCAAGCCTCGAGGAGAATCCCGAGTTGTCCCTCGCAACTAGGCAGGAGTCCTAACGTCACTGAACAAACACGTGGGTGGAAGGGCCATCCCCGTCGTAACTCGAGAATATACCCCAGGTTCCCGCCTCAACTCGAGAAAAACCATGAGACTTCCCCCTCGCCGCGAGATGAGGCCCGATTCCCCTGCACTGCGTGCAGAGCAATTCCGTGTTGCACATCACACATGAAAGGAGCCTTGATTTCCTTGATGGCACTCCAGAGAAACCCGAAGAACACTGTTTCAAGGTTGAGGGATCCTGAGGTTACTGTAGCAACACGAAAGAGCTCCGTGGACCAAAAATCAACTCGAGATGAGAGGTTAGTCCCTGGCTGCGACTCCAGAGGAATACCACCTCACCACAAGCACCTCACGAGGAGGCTTCTCTCAGCTCTAGCTATGTGAGAGTGACCCTGAGTTTGCGGCCTCAAGTGGAATGGACACCGCGATGCCCTGACTCGAAATAAGGCCGAATATCACTGCAGTGACTTGAATGCAGGCTCGTCTTGCATCTCCCAAGACGAAAGGATGTCTGAATCCCCTGTGGAGACCACAGAGAAAGACCAAGTTCCCCACCTCATCGCGACCGGAGGCCTCACATCCTTTGAAAACTCCAGAGGTACGCAGAGATCAGTGCCTCCAAAGGAGACGATGCCTGACTCCTCGTGAAACTTGATAGGAGTCCCAGGATTCCTGTGGCACCTGGAAAAGGACCCTTGGTCACCCGCCTCAGCTGGAGAGGCGTCCCAATTGCCCTGCCAAGCCTCGAGGAGATTCCCGAGTTGTCCCTCGCAACTAGGCAGGAGTCCTGACGTCGCTGAACAACCATGTGGGTGGAAGGGCCATCCCCGTCGTAACTAGAGAATATACCCCAGGTTCCCGCCGCAACTCGAGAAAAACCATGAGACTTCCTCCTCGCCGTGAGATGAGGCCCGATTCCCCTGCACAGCGTGCAGAGCAATTCTGTGTTGCACATCACACATGAAAGGAGCCTTGATTTTCCTGATGGGACTGCAGAGAAACCCCAAGAACACTGTTTCAAGGCTAGAGGGACCCTGAGGTCACTGTAGCAACACGAAAGAGCTCCGTGGATCAAAATTCAACTCGAGATGGGAGATTAGTCCCTGGCTTCGACTCCAGAGGAATACCACCTTACCACAAGCACCTCAAGAGGAGGCTTCTCTCAGCTTTAGGTATGTGAGAGGGACCCTGAGTTTGCGGCCTCAAGTGGAAGGGACAACGCGATGCCCTGACTCGAAATAAGGCCGGATATCCCTGCAGTGACTTGAATGCAGACTCGTCTTGCATCTCCCAAGACGAAAGGATGTCTGAATCCCCTGTGGAGACCACAGAGAAAGACCTAGTTCCCCACCTCATCGCGATCGGAGGCCTCACATCCTTTGAAAACTCCAGAGGTATGCGGAGATCAGTGCCTCCAAAGGAGACGATGCCTGACTCCTCTTGAAACTTGATAGGAGTCCCAGGATTCCTGTGGCACGTGGAAAGGGACCCTTGGTCTCACGCCTCAGCTGGAGAGGCGTCCCAATTGCCCTGCCAAGCCTCGAGGAGAATCCCGAGTTGTCCCTCGCAACTAGGCCGGAGTCCTGACGTGGCTGAACAAACACGTGGGTGGAAGGGCCATCCCCGACGTAACTCGAGAATATACCCCAGGTTCCCGCCGCAACTCGAGAAAAACCATGAGACTTCCCCCTCGCCGCGAGATGAGGCCCGATTCCCCTGGACTGCGGGAAGAGCAATTCCGTGTTGCACATCACACATGAAAGGAGCCTTGATTTCCTTGATGGCACTCCAGAGAAACCCCAAGAACACTGTTTCAAGGTTGAGGGATCCTGAGGTCACTGTAGCAACATGAAAGAGCTCCGCGGACCAAAAATCAACTCGAGATGAGAGGTTAGTCCCTGGCTTCGACTCCAGAGGAATACCACCTTACCACAAGCACCTCAAGAGGAGGCTTCTCTCAGCTCTATGTATGTGAGAGGGACCCTGAGTTTGCGGCCTCAAGTGGAATGGAGACCGCGATGCCCTGACTCGAAATAAGGCCGGATATCCCTGCAGTGACTTGAATGCAGGCTCGTCTTGCATCTCCCAAGACGAAAGGATGTCTGAATCCCCTGAGGAGACCACAGAGAAAGACCTAGTTCACCACCTCATCACGACCGGAAGCCTCACATCCTTTGAAAATTTCAGAGGTACGCGGAGATCAGTGCCTCCCAAGGAGACGATGCGTGACTCCTCGTGAAAGTTGATAGGAGTCCCAGGATTCCTGTGGCACGTGGAAAGGGACCCTTGGTCTCCCGCCTCAGCTGGAGAGGCGTCCCAATTGCCCTGCCAAGCCTCGAGGAGAATCCCGAGTTGTCCCTCGCAACTAGGCAGGAGTCCTGACGTCGCTGAACAAACACGTGGGTGGAAGGGCCATCCCCGTCGTAACTCGAGAATATACCCCAGGTTCCCGCCGCAACTCGAGAAAAACCATCAGACTTCCCCCTCGCCGCGAGATGAGGCCCGATTCCCCTGCACTGCGTGCAGAGCAATTCTGTGTTGCACATCACACATGAAAGGAGCTTTGATTTCCTTGATGGGACTCCAGAGAAACCCCAAGAACACTATTTCAAGGCTAGAGGGACCCTGAGGTCACTGTAGCAACACGAAAGAGCTCCGGGGACCAAAAATCAACTCAAGATGAGAGATTAGTCCCTGGCTTCGACTCCAGAGGAATACCACCTTACCACAAGCACATCAAGAGGAGGCTTCTCTCAGCTTTAGGTATGTGAGAGGTACCCTGAGTTTGCGGCCTCAAGTGGAATGGACAACGCGATGCCCTGCCTCGATATAAGGCTGGATATCCCTGCAGTGACTTGAATGCAGGCTCGTCTTGCATCTCCCAAGACGAAAGGATGTCTGAATCCCCTGTGGAGACCGCAGAGAAAGACCTAGTTCCCCACCTCATCGCGACCGGAGGCCTCACATCCTTTGAAAACTCCAGAGGTACGCGGAGATCAGTGCCTCCAAAGGAGACGATGCCTGACTCCTCGTGAAACTTGATAGGAGTCCCAGGATTCCTGTGGCACGTGGAAAGGGACCCTTGGTCTCCCGCCTCAGCTGGAGAGGGGTCCCAATTGCCCTGCCAAGCCTCGAGGAGCATCCCGAGTTGTCCCTCGCAACTAGGCAGGAGTCCTGACGTCGCTGAAGAAACACGTGTGTGGAAGGGCCATCCCCGTCGTAACTCGAGAATATACCCCAGGTTCCCGCCGCAACTCGAGAAAAACCATGAGACTTCCCCTTCGCCGCGAGATGAGGCCCGATTCCCCTGCACTGCGTGCAGAGCAATTCCGTGTTGCACATCACACATGAAAGGAGCCTTGATTTTCTTGATGGCACTCCAGAGAAACCCCAAGAACACTGTTTCAAGGTTGAGGGATCCTGAGGTCACTGTAGCAACACGAAAGAGCTCTGTGGACCAAAAATCAACTCGAGATGAGAGGTTAGTCCCTGGCTTCGACTCCAGAGGAATACCACCTTACCACAAGCACCTCAAGAGGAGGCTTCTCTCAGCTCTATGTATGTGAGAGGGACCCTGAGTTTGCGGCCTCAAGTGGAATGGACACCGCGATGCCCTGGCTCGAAATCAGGCCGGATATCCCTGCAATGACTTGAATGCAGGCTCGTCTTGCATCTCCCAAGACGAAAGGATGTCTGAATCCCCTGTGAAGACCACAGAGAAAGACCTAGTTCCCCACCTCATCCCGACCGGAGGCCTCACATCCTTTGAAAACTCCACAGGTACGCGGAGATCAGTGCCTCCAAAGGAGACAATGCCTGACTCCTCGTGAAACTTGATAGGATTCCCAGGATTCCTGTGGCACGTGGAAAGGGACCCTTGGTCTCCCGCCTCAGCTGGAGAGGCGTCCCAATTGCCCTGCCAAGCCTCGAGGAGAATCCCGAGTTGTCCCTCGCAACTAGGCAGGAGTCCTGACGTCGCTGATCAAACACGTGTGTGGAAGGGCCATCACCTCGTAACGCGAGAATATACCCCAGGTTCCCGCCGCAACTCGAGAAAAACCATGAGACTTCCCCGTCGCCGCGATATGAGGCCCGATTCCCCTGCACTGCGTGCAGAGCAACTCCGTCTTGCACATCACACAAGAAAGGAGCCTTGATTTCCTTGATGGCACTCCAGAGAAACCCCAAGAACATTGTTTCAAGGCTAGAGGGATCCTGAAGTCACTGTAGCAACACGAAAGAGCTCCGTGGACCAAAAATCAACTCGATATGAGAGGTTAGTCCCTGGCTTCGACTCCAGAGGATTACCACCTTACCACAAGCACCTCAAGAGGAGGCTTCTCTCAGCTCTAGCTATGTGGGAGGGACCCTGAGTTTGCGGCCTCAAGTGGAATGGACACCGCGATGCCCTGACTCGAAATAAGGCCGGATATCCGTGCAGTGACTTGAATGCAGGCTCGTCTTGCATCTCCCAAGATGAAAGGAAGTCTGAATCCCGTGTGGAGACCACAGAGAAAGACCTAGTTCCCCACCTCATCGCGACCGGAATCCTCACATCCTTTGAAAACTCCAGAGGTACGCGGAGATCAGGGCCTCCAAACGGGACGATGCCTGACTCCTCGTGAAACTTGATAGGATTCCCAGGATTCCTGTGGTACGTGGAAAGGGACACTTGGTCTCCCGCCTCAGGTGGAGAGGCGTCCCAATTGCCCTGCCAAGCCTCGAGGAGAATCCCGAGTTGTCCCTCGCAACTAGGCAGGAGTCCTGACGTCGCTGAACAAACACGTGTGTGAAACGGCCATCCACGTCGTAACCCGAGAATATTCCCCAGGTTCCCGCCGCAACTCGAGAAAAACCATGAGACTTCCCCCTCGCCGCGAGATGAGGCCCGATTCCCCTGCACTGCGTGCAGAGCAATTCCGTGTTGCACATCACACATGAAAGGAGCCTTGATTTCCTTGATGGCACTCCAGAGAAACCCCAAGAACACTGTTTCAAAGCTAGAGGGATCCTGAGGTCACTGCAGCAACAAGAAAGAGCTCTGTGGACCAAAAATCAACTCGAGATGAGAGGTTCGTCCCTGGCTTCGACTCCAGAGGATTACCACCTTACCACAAGCTCCTCAAGAGGAGGCTTCTCTCAGCTCTAGCTATGTGAGAGGGTCCCTGAGTTTGCGGCCTCAAGTGGAATGGAGACCGAGATGCCCTGACTCGAAATAAGGCCGGATATCCCTGCAGTGACTTGAATGCAGGCTCGTCTTGCATCTCCCAAGACGAAAGGATGTCTGAATCCCCTGTGCAGACCACAGAGAAAGACCTAGTTCACCACCTCATCACGACCGGAGGCCTCACATCCTTTGAAAATTCCAGAGGTACGCGGAGATCAGTGCCTCCCAAGGAGACGATGCCTGACTCCTCGTGAAACTTGATAGGAGTCCCAGGATTCCTGTGGCACGTGGAAAGGGACCCTTGGTCTCCCGCCTCAGCTGGAGAGGCGTCCCAATTGCCCTGCCAAGCCTCGAGGAGATTCCCGAGTTGTCCCTCGCAACTAGGCAGAAGTCCTGACGTCGCTGAACAAACACGTGGGTGGAAGGGCCATCCCCGTCGTAACTCGAGAATATACCCCAGGTTCCCGCCGCAACTCGAGAAAAACCATGAGACTTCCCTCTCGCCACGAGATGAGGCCCCATTCCCCTGCACTGCGTGCAGAGCAATTCCGTGTTGCACATCACACATGAAAGGAGCCTTGATTTCCTTGGTGGCACTCCAGAGAAATCCCAGCAACACTGTTTCAAGGCTAGAGGGATCCTGAGGTCACTGTAGCAACACGAAAGAGCTCCGTGGACCAAAAATCAACTCGAGATGAGAGGTTAGTCCCTGGCTTCGACTCCAGAGGAATACCACCTTACCACAAGCACCTCAAGAGGAGGCTTCTCTCAGCTCTAGCTATGTGAGAGGGTCCCTGAATTTGCGGCCTCAAGTGGAATGGACACCGCGATTCCCTGACTCAAAATAAGGCCGGATATCCCTGCAGTGACTTGAATGCAGGCTCGTCTTGCATCTCCCAAGACGAAAGGATGTCTGAATCCCCTGTGGAGACCACACAGAATGACCTAGTTCCCAACCTCATCGCAACCGGAGGCCTCACATCCTTTGAAAACTCCAGAGGTACGCGGAGATCAGTGCCTCCAAAGGAGACGATGCCTGACTCCTCGTGAAACTTGATAGGAGTCCCAGGATTCCTGTGGCACGTGGAAAGGGACCCTTGGTCTCCCGCCTCAGCTGGAGAGGCGTCCCAATTGCCCTGCCAAGCCTCGAGGAGAATCCCGAGTTGTCCCTCGCAACTAGGCAGGAGTCCTGACGTCGCTGAACAAACACGTGGGTGGAAGGGCCATCCCCGTCGTAACTCGAGAATATACCCCAGGTTCCCGCCGCAACTCGTGAAAAACCATGAGACTTCCCCCTCGCCGCGAGATGAGGCCCGATTCCCCTGCACTGCGTGCAGAGCAATTCCGTGTTGCACATCACACATGAAAGGAGCCTTGATTTCCTTGATGGCACTCCAGAGAAACCCCAAGAACACTGTTTCAAGGTTGAGGCATCCTGAGGTCACTGTAGCAACACGAAAGAGCTCCGTGGACCAAAAATCAACTCGAGATGAGAGGTTAGTCCCTGGCTTCGACTCCAGAGGAATACCACCTTACCACAAGCACCGCAAGAGGAGGCTTCTCTCAGCTCTATGTATGTGAGAGGGACCCTGAGTTTGCGGCCTCAAGTGGAATCTAGACCGCGATGCCCTGACTCGAAATAAGGCCGGATATCCCTGCAGTGACTTGAATGCAGGCTCGTCTTGCATCTCCCAAGACGAAAGGATGTCTGAATCCCCCGGGGAGAACACAGAGGAAGACGTAGTTCCCCACCTCATCGCGACCGGAGGCCTCAAATCCTTTGAAAATTCCAGAGGTACGCGGAGATCAGTGCCTCCAAAGGAGACGATGCCTGACTCCTCGTGAAACTTGATAGGAGTCCCAGGATTCCTGTGGCACGTGGAAAGGGACCCTTGGTCTCCCGCCTCAGCTGGAGAGGCGTCCCAATTGCCCTGCCAAGCCTCGAGGAGAATCCCGAGTTGTCCCTCGCAACTAGGCAGGAGTCCTGACGTCGCTGAACAAACACGTGGGTGGAAGGGACATCCCCGTCGTAACTCGAGAATATACCCCAGGTTCCCGCCGCAACTCGAGAAAAACCATGAGACTTCCCCCTCGCCGCGAGATGAGGCCCGATTCCCCTGCACTGCGTGCAGAGCAATTCCGTGTTGGACATCACACATGAAAGGAGCCTTGATTTCCTTGATGGCACTCCAGAGAAACCCCAAGAACACTGTTTCAAGCCTAGAGGGATCCTCAGGTCACTGTAGCAACACGAAAGAGCTCCGTGGACCAAAAATCAACTCGAGATGAGAGGTTAGTCCCTGGCTTCGACTCCAGAGGAATACCACCTTACCACAAGCACCTCAAGAGGAGGCTTCTCTCAGCTCTAGGTATGTGAGAGGGACCCTGAGTTTGCGGCCTCAAGTGGAATGGACACCGCGATTCCCTGACGCGAAATAAGGCCGGATATCCCTGCAGTGACTTGAATGCAGGCTCGTCTTGCATCTCCCAAGACGAAAGGACGTCTGAATCCCCTGTGGAGACCACAGAGAATGACCTAGTTCCCCACCTCATCGCGACCGGAGGCCTCACATCCTTTGAAAACTCCAGAGGTACGCGGAGATCAGTGCCTCCAAAGGTGACGATGCCTGACTCCTCGTGAAACTTGATAGGAGTCCCAGGATTCCTGTGGCACGTGGAAAGGGACCCTTGGTCTCCCGCCTCAACTGGAGAGGCGTCCCAATTGCCCTGCCAAGCCTCGAGGAGAATCCCGAGTTGTCCCTCGCAACTAGGCAGGTGTCCTGACGTCGCTGAACAAACACGTGGGTGGAAGGGCCATCCCCGTCGTAACTCGAGAATATACCCCAGGTTCCCGCCGCAACTCGTGAAAAACCATGAGACTTCCCCCTCGCCGCGAGATGAGGCCCGATTCCCCTGCACTGCGTGCAGAGCAATTTCGTGTTGCACATCACACATGAAAGGAGCTTTGATTTCCTTGATGGCACTCCAGAGAAACCCGAAGAACACTGTTTCAAGGTTGAGGGATCCTGAGGTCACTGTAGCAACACGAAAGAGCTCCGTGGACCAAAAATCAACTCGAGATGAGAGGTTAGTCCCTGGCTTCGACTCCAGAGGAATACCACCTTACCACAAGCACCTCAAGAGGAGGCTTCTCTCAGCTCTAGGTATGTGAGAGGGACCCTGAGTTTGCGGCCTCAAGTGGAATGGAGACCGCGATGCCCTGACTCGAAATAAGGCCGGATATCCCTGCAGTGACTTGAATGCAGGCTCGTCTTGCATCTCCCAAGACGAAAGGATGTCTGAATCCCCTGTGGAGACCACAGAGAAAGACCTAGTTCCCCACCTCATCGCGACCGGAGGCCTCACATCCTTTGAAAACTCCAGAGGTACGCGGAGATCAGTGCCTCCAAAGGAGACGATGCCTGACTCCTCGAGAAACTTGATAGGAGTCCCAGGATTCCTGTGGCACGTGGAAAGGGACTCTTGGTCTCCCGCCTCAGCTGGAGAGGCGTCCCAATTGCCCTGCCAAGCCTCGAGGAGAATCCCGAGTTGTCCCTCGCAACTAGGCAGGAGTCCTGACGTCGCTGAACAAACACGTGGGTGGAAGAGCCATCCCCGTCGTAACTCGAGAATATACCCCAGGTTCCCGCCGCAACTCGAGAAAAACCATGAGACTTCCCCCTCGCCACGAGATGAGGCCCGATTCCCCTGCACTGCGTGCAGAGCAATTCCGTGTTGCACATCACACATGAAAGGAGCCTTGATTTCCTTGATGGCACTCCAGAGAAACCCCAAGAACACTGTTTCAAGGCTAGAGGGATCCTCAGGTCACTGTAGCAACACGAAAGAGCTCCGTGGACCAAAAATCAACTCTAGATGAGAGGTTAGTCCCTGGCTTCGACTCCAGAGGAATACCACCTTACCACAAGCACCACAAGAGGAGGCTTCTCTCAGCTCTAGGTATGTGAGAGGGACCCTGAGTTTGCGGCCTCAAGTGGAATGGACACCGCGATTCCCTGACGCGAAATAAGGCCGGATATCCCTGCAGTGACTTGAATGCAGGCTCGTCTTGCATCTCCCAAGACGAAAGGATGTCTGAATCCCCTGTGGAGACCACAGAGAATGACCTAGTACCCCACCTCATCGCGACCGGAGGCCTCACATCCTTTGAAAACTCCAGAGGTACGCGGAGATCAGTGCCTCCAAAGGAGACGATGCCTGACTCCTCGTGAAACTTGATAGGAGTCCCAGGATTCCTGTGGCACGTGGAAAGGGACCCTTGGTCTCCCGCCTCAGCTGGAGAGGCGTCCCAATTGCCCTGCCAAGCCTCGAGGAGAATCCCGAGTTGTCCCTCGCAACTAGGCAGGAATCCTGACGTCGCTGAACAAACACGTGTGTGGAAGGGCCATCCCCGCCGTAACTCGAAAATATACCCCAGGTTCCTGCCGCAACTCGAGAAAAACCATGAGACTTCCCCCTCGCCGCGAGATGAGGCCCGATTCCCCTGCACTGCGTGCAGAGCAATTCCGTGTTGCACATCACACATGAAAGGAGCCTTGATTTCCTTGATGGCACTCCAGAGAAACCCCAACAACACTGTTTCAAGGCTAGAGGGATCCTGAGGTCACTGTAGCAACACGAAAGAGCCCCGTGGACCAAAAATCAACTCGAGATGAGAGGTTAGTCCCTGGCTGCGACTCCAGAGGAATACCACCTTACCACAAGCACCTCAAGAGGAGGCTTCTCTCAGCTCTAGCTATGTGAGAGGGACCCTGAGTTTGCGGCCTCAAGTGGAATGGACACCGCGATGCCCTGACGCGAAATAAGGCCGGATATCCCTGCAGTGACTTGAATGCAGGCTCGTCTTGCATCTCCCAAGACGAAAGGATGTCTGAATCCCCTGTGGAGACCACAGAGAATGACCTAGTTCCCCACCTCATCGCGACCGGAGGCCTCACATCCTTTGAAAACTCCAGAGGTACGCGGAGATCAGTGCCTCCAAAGGAGACGATGCCTGACTCCTCGTGAAACTTGATAGGAGTCCCAGGATTCCTGTGGCACCTGGAAAGGGACCCTTGGTCTCCCGCCTCAGCTGGAGAGGCGTCCCAATTGCCCTGCCAAGCCTCGAGGAGAATCCCGAGTTGTCCCTCGCAACTAGGCAGGAATCCTGACGTCGCTGAACAAACACGTGTGTGGAAGGGCCATCCCCGACGTAACTCGAAAATATACCCCAGGTTCCTGCCGCAACTCGAGAAAAACCATGAGACTTCCCCCTCGCCGCGAGATGAGGCCCGATTCCCCTGCACTGCGTGCAGAGCAATTCCGTGTTGCACATCACACATGAAAGGAGCCTTGATTTCCTTGATGGCACTCCAGAGAAACCCCAAGAACACTGTTTCAAGGTTGAGGGATCCTGAGGTTACTGTAGCAACACGAAAGAGCTCCGTGGACCAAAAATCAACTCGAGATGAGAGGTTAGTCCCTGGCTGCGACTCCAGAGGAATACCACCTTACCACAAGCACCTCACGAGGAGGCTTCTCTCAGCTCTAGCTATCTGAGAGGGACCCTGAGTTTGCAGCCTCAAGTGGAATGGACACCGCGATGCCCTGACTCGAAATAAGGCCGAATATCACTGCAGTGACTTGAATGCTGGCTCGTCTTGCATCTCCCAAGACGAAAGGATGTCTGAATCCCCTGTGGAGACCACAGAGAAAGACCTAGTTCCCCACCTCATCACGACCGGAGGCCTCACATCCTTTGAAAACTCCAGAGGTACACGGAGATCAGTGCCTCCAAAGGAGACGATGCCTGACTCCTCGTGAAACTTGATAGGGGTCCCAGGATTCCTGTGGCACGTGGAAAGGGACCCTTGGTCTCCCGCCTCAGGTGGAGAGGCGTCCCAATTGCCCTGCCAAGCCTCGAGGAGAATCCCGAGTTGTCCCTCGCAACTAGGCAGGAGTCCTGACGTCGCTGAAGAAACACGTGGGTGGAAGGGCCATCCCCGTCGTAACTCGAGAATATACCCCAGGTTCCCGCCGCAACTCGAGAAAAACCATCAGACTTCCCCCTCGCCGCGAGATGAGGCCCGATTCCCCTGCACTGCGTGCAGAGCAATTCCCTGTTGCACATCACACATGAAAGGAGCCTTGATTTCCTTGATGGCACTCCAGAGAAACCCCAAGAACACTGTTTCAAGACTAGAGGGATCCTGAGGTCACTGTAGCAACACGAAAGTGCTCCTTGGACCAAAAATCAACTCGAGATGAGAGGTTAGTCCCTGGCTTCGACTCCAGAGGAATACCACCTTACCACAAGCACCTCAAGAGGAGGCTTCTCTCAGCTCTAGGTATGTGAGAGGGACCCTGAGTTTGCGGCCTCAAGTGGAATGAACACCGCGATGCCCTGACTCGAAATAAGGCCGGATATCCCTGCAGTGACTTGAATGCAGGCTCGTCTTGCATCTCCCAAGACGAAAGGATGTCTGAATCCCCTGTGGAGACCACAGAGAAAGACCTAGTTCCCCACCTCATCGCGACCGGAGGCCTCACATCCTTTGAAAACTCCAGAGGTACGCGGAGATCAGTGCCTCCAAAGGAGACGATGCCTGACTCCTCGTGAAACTTGATAGGATTCCCAGGATTCCTGTGGCACGTGGAAAGGGACCCTTGGTCTCCCGCCTCAGCTGGAGAGGCGTCCCAATTGCCCTGCCAAGCCTCGAGGAGAATCCCGAGTTGTCCCTCGCAACTAGGCAGGAGTCCTGACGTCGCTGATCAAACACGTGTGTGGAAGGGCCATCCCCTCGGAACGCGAGAATATACCCGAGGTTCCCGCCGCAACTCGAGAAAAACCATGAGACTTCCCCCTCGCCGCGAGATGAGGCCCGATTCCCCTGCACTGCATGCAGAGTAATTCCGTGTTGCACATCACACATGAAAGGAGCCTTGATTTCCTTGATGGCACTCCAGAGAAACCCCAAGAACATTGTTTCAAGGCTAGAGGGATCCTGAGGTCACTGTAGCAACACGAAAGAGCTCCGTGGACCAAAAATCAACTCGATATGAGAGGTTAGTCCCTGGCTTCGACTCCAGAGGAATACCACCTTACCACAAGCACCTCAAGAGGAGGCTTCTCTCAGCTCTAGCTATGTGGGAGGGACCCTGAGTTTGCGGCCTCAAGTGGAATGGACACCGCGATGCCCTGACTCGAAATAAGGCCGGATATCCCTGCAGTGACTTGAATGCAGGCTCGTCTTGCATCTCCCAAGATGAAAGGAAGTCTGAATCCCTTGTGGAGACCACAGAGAAAGACCTAGTTCCCCACCTCATCGCGACCGGAATCCTCACATCCTTTGAAAACTCCAGAGGTACGCGGAGATCAGGGCCTCCAAACGGGACGATGCCTGACTCCTCGTTAAACTTGATAGGATTCCCAGGATTCCTGTGGTACGTGGAAAGGGACACTTGGTCTCCCGCCTCAGGTGGAGAGGCGTCCCAATTGCCCTGCCAAGCCTCGAGGAGAATCCCGAGTTGTCCCTCGCAACTAGGCAGGAGTCCTGACGTCGCTGAACAAACACGTGTGTGAAACGGCCATCCACGTCGTAACTCGAGAATATTCCCCAGGTTCCCACCGCAACTCGAGAAAAACCATGAGACTTCCCCTTCGCCGCGAGATGAGGCCCGATTCCCCTGCACTGCGTGCAGAGCAATTCCGTGTTGCACATCACACATGAAAGGAGCCTTGATTTCCTTGATGGCACTCCAGAGAAACCCCAAGAACACTGTTTCAAAGCTAGAGGGATCCTGAGGTCACTGTAGCAACAAGAAAGAGCTCCGTGGACCAAAAATCAACTCGAGATGAGAGGTTCGTTCCTGGCTTCGACTCCAGAGGATTACCACCTTACCACAAGCACCTCAAGAGGAGGCTTCTCTCAGCTCTAGCTATGTGAGAGGGACCCTGAGTTTGCGGCCTCAAGTGGAATGGAGACCGAGATGCCCTGACTCGAAATAAGGCCGGATATCCCTGCAGTGACTTGAATGCAGGCTCCTCTTGCATCTCCCAAGACGAAAGGATGTCTGAATCCCCTGTGCAGACCACAGAGAAAGACCTAGTTCACCACCTCATCACGACCGGAGGCCTCACATCCTTTGAAAACTCCAGAGGTACGCGGAGATCAGTGCCTCCCAAGGAGACGATGCCTGACTCCTCGTGAAACTTGATAGGAGTCCCAGGATTCCTGTGGCACGTGGAAAGGGACCCTTGGTCTCCCGCCTCAGCTGGAGAGGCGTCCCAATTGCCCTGCCAAGCCTCGAGGAGATTCCCGAGTTGTCCCTCGCAACTAGGCAGGAGTCCTGACGTCGCTGAACAAACACGTGGGTGGAAGGGCCATCCCCGTCGTAACTCGAGAATATACCCCAGGTTCCCGCCGCAACTCGAGAAAAGCCATGAGACTTCCCTCTCGCCACGAGATGAGGCCCGATTCCCCTGCACTGCGTGCAGAGCAATTCCGTGTTGCACATCACACATGAAAGGAGCCTTGATTTCCTTGGTGGCACTCCAGAGAAATCCCAGCAACACTGTTTCAAGGCTAGAGGGATCCTGAGGTCACTGTAGCAACACGAAAGAGCTCCGTGGACCAAAAATCAACTCGAGATGAGAGGTTAGTCACTGGCTTCGACTCCAGAGGAATACCACCTTACCACAAGCACCTCAAGAGGAGGCTTCTCTCAGCTCTAGCTATGTGAGAGGGACCCTGAGTTTGCGGCCTCAAGTGGAATGGACACCGCGATGCCCTGACTCAAAATAAGGCCGGATATCCCTGCAGTGACTTGAATGCAGGCTCGTCTTGCATCTCCCAAGACGAAAGGATGTCTGAATCCCCTGTGGAGACCACAGAGAAAGACCTAGTTCCCAACCTCATCGCAACCGGAGGCCTCACATCCTTTGAAAACTCCAGAGGTACTCGTAGATCAGTGCCTCCAAAGGAGACGATGCCTGACTCCTCGTGAAACTTGATAGGAGTCCCAGGATTCCTGTGGCACTTGGAAAGGGACCCTTGGTCTCCCGCCTCAGCTGGAGAGGCGTCCCAATTTCCCTGCCAAGCCTCGAGGAGAATCCCGAATTGTCCCTCGCAACTAGGCAGGAGTCCTGACGTCGCTGAACAAACACGTGGGTGGAAGGGCCATCCCCGTCGTAACTCGAGAATATACCCCAGGTTCCCGCCGCAACTCGTGAAAAACCATGAGACTTCCCCCTCGCCGCGAGATGAGGCCCGATTCCCCTGCACTGCGTGCAGAGCAATTCCGTGTTGCACATCACACATGAAAGGAGCCTTGATTTCCTTGATGGCACTCCAGAGAAACCCCAAGAACACTGTTTCAAGGTTGAGGCATCCTGAGTTCACTGTAGCAACACGAAAGAGCTCCGTGGACCAAAAATCAACTCGAGATGAGAGGTTAGTCCCTGGCTTCGACTCCAGAGGAATACCACCTTACCACAAGCACCGCAAGAGGAGGCTTCTCTCAGCTCTAGGTATGTGAGAGGGACCCTAAGTTTGCGGCCTCAAGTGGAATGGAGACCGCGATGCCCTGACTCGACATAAGGCCGGATATCCCTGCAGTGACTTGAATGCAGGCTCGTCTTGCATGTCCCAAGACGAAAGGATGTCTGAATCCCCCGGGGAGAACACAGAGAAAGACGTAGTTCCCCACCTCATCGCGACCGGAGGCCTCACATCCTTTGAAAACTCCAGAGGTACGCGGAGATCAGTGCCTCCAAAGGAGACGATGCCTGACTCCTCGAGAAACTTGATAGGAGTCCCAGGATTCCTGTGGCACGTGGAAAGGGACCCTTGGTCTCCCGCCTCAGCTGGAGAGGCGTCCCAATTGCCCTGCCAAGCCTCGAGGAGAATCCCGAGTTGTCCCTCGCAACTAGGCAGGAGTCCTGAGGTCGTTGAACAAACACGTGGGTGGAAGGGCCATCCCCGTCGTAACTCGAGAATATACCCCAGGTTCCCGCCGCAACTCGAGAAAAACCATGAGACTTCCCCCTCGCCACGAGATGAGGCCCGATTCCCCTGCACTGCGTGCAGAGCAATTCCGTGTTGCACATCACACATGAAAGGAGCCTTGATTTCCTTGATGGCACTCCAGAGAAACCCCAAGAACACTGTTTCAAGGTTGAGGGATCCTGAGGTTACTGTAGCAACACGAAAGAGCTCCGTGGACCAAAAATCAACTCGAGATGAGAGGTTAGTCCCTGGCTGCGACTCCAGAGGAATACCACCTTACCACAAGCACCTCACGAGGAGGCTTCTCTCAGCTCTAGCTATGTGAGAGGGACCCTGAGTTTGCGGCCTCAAGTGGAATGGACACCGCGATGCCCTGACTCGAAATAAGGCCGAATATCACTGCAGTGACTTGAATGCAGGCTCGTCTTGCATCTCCCAAGACGAAAGGATGTCTGAATCCCCTGTGGAGACCACAGAGAAAGACCTAGTTCCCCACCTCATCGCGACCGGAGGCCTCACATCCTTTGAAAACTCCAGAGGTACGCGGAGATCAGTGCCTCCAAAGGAGACGATGCCTGACTCCTCGTGAAACTTGATAGGAGTCCCAGGATTCCTGTGGCACGTGGACAGGGACCCTTGGTCTCCCACCTCAGCTGGAGAGGGGTCCCAATTACCCTGCCAAGCCTCGAGGAGAATCCCGAGTTGTCCCTCGCAACTAGGCAGGAGTCCTGACGTCGCTGAACAAACACGTGGGTGGAAGGGCCATCCCCGTCGTAACTCGAGAATATACCCCAGGTTCCCGCCGCAACTCGAGAAAAACCATGAGACTTCCCCCTCGCCGCGAGATGAGGCCCGATTCCCCTGCACTGCGTGCAGAGCAATTCCCTGTTGCACATCACACATGAAAGGAGCCTTGATTTCCTTGATGGCACTCCAGAGAAACCCCAAGAACACTGTTTCAAGACTAGAGGGATCCTGAGGTCACTGTAGCAACACGAAAGAGCTCCGTGGACCAAAAATCAACTCGAGATGAGAGGTTAGTCCCTGGCTTAGACTCCAGAGGAATACCACCTTACCACAAGCACCTCAAGAGGAGGCTTCTCTCAGCTCTAGCTATGTGAGAGGGACCCTGAGTTTGCGGCCTCAAGTGGAATGGACACCGCGATGCCCTGACTCAAAATAAGGCCGGATATCCCTGCAGTGACTTGAATGCAGGCTCGTCTTGCATCTCCCAAGACGAAAGGATGTCTGAATCCCCTGTGGAGACCACAGAGAAAGACCTAGTTCCCCACCTCATCGCGACCGGAGGCCTCACATCCTTTGAAAACTCCAGAGGTACGCGGAGATCAGTGCCTCCAAAGGAGACGATGCCTGACTCCTCGTGAAACTTGATAGGATTCCCAGGATTCCTGTGGCACGTGGAAAGGGACCCTTGGTCTCCCGCCTCAGCTGGAGAGGCGTCCCAATTGCCCTGCCAAGCCTCGAGGAGAATCCCGAGTTGTCCCTCGCAACTAGGCAGGAGTCCTGACGTCGCTGATCAAACACGTGTGTGGAAGGGCCATCCCCTCGTAACGCGAGAATATACCCGAGGTTCCCGCCGCAACTCGAGAAAAACCATGAGACTTCCCCCTCGCCGCGAGATGAGGCCCGATTCCCCTGCACTGCATGCAGAGTAATTCCGTGTTGCACATCACACATGAAAGGAGCCTTGATTTCCTTGATGGCACTCCAGAGAAACCCCAAGAACATTGTTTCAAGGCTAGAGGGATCCTGAGGTCACTGTAGCAACACGAAAGAGCTCCGTGGACCAAAAATCAACTCGATATGAGAGGTTAGTCCCTGGCTTCGACTCCAGAGGAATACCACCTTACCACAAGCACCTCAAGAGGAGGCTTCTCTCAGCTCTAGCTATGTGGGAGGGACCCTGAGTTTGCGGCCTCAAGTGGAATGGACACCGCGATGCCCTGACTCGAAATAAGGCCGGATATCCCTGCAGTGACTTGAATGCAGGCTCGTCTTGCATCTCCCAAGATGAAAGGAAGTCTGAATCCCGTGTGGAGACCACAGAGAAAGACCTAGTTCCCCACCTCATCGCGACCGGAGGCCTCACATCCTTTGAAAACTCCAGAGGTACGCGGAGATCAGGGCCTCCAAACGGGACGATGCCTGACTCCTCGTTAAACTTGATAGGATTCCCAGGATTCCTGTGGTACGTGGAAAGGGACACTTGGTCTCCCGCCTCAGGTGGAGAGGCGTCCCAATTGCCCTGCCAAGCCTCGAGGAGAATCCCGAGTTGTCCCTCGCAACTAGGCAGGAGTCCTGACGTCGCTGAACAAACACGTGTGTGAAACGGCCATCCACGTCGTAACTCGAGAATATTCCCCAGGTTCCCACCGCAACTCGAGAAAAACCATGAGACTTCCCCTTCGCCGCGAGATGAGGCCCGATTCCCCTGCACTGCGTGCAGAGCAATTCCGTGTTGCACATCACACATGAAAGGAGCCTTGATTTCCTTGATGGCACTCCAGAGAAACCCCAAGAACACTGTTTCAAAGCTAGAGGGATCCTGAGGTCACTGTAGCAACAAGAAAGAGCTCCGTGGACCAAAAATCAACTCGAGATGAGAGGTTCGTTCCTGGCTTCGACTCCAGAGGAATACCACCTTACCACAAGCACCTCAAGAGGAGGCTTCTCTCAGCTCTAACTATGTGAGAGGGACCCTGAGTTTGCGGCCTCAAGTGGAATGGAGACCGCGATGCCCTGACTCGAAATAAGGCCGGATATCCCTGCAGTGACTTGAATGCAGGCTCCTCTTGCATCTCCCAAGACGAAAGGATGTCTGAATCCCCTGTGCAGACCACAGAGAAAGACCTAGTTCACCACCTCATCACGACCGGAGGCCTCACATCCTTTGAAAACTCCAGAGGTACGCGGAGATCAGTGCCTCCCAAGGAGACGATGCCTGACTCCTCGTGAAACTTGATAGGAGTCCCAGGATTCCTGTGGCACGTGGAAAGGGACCCTTGGTCTCCCGCCTCAGCTGGAGAGGCGTCCCAATTGCCCTGCCAAGCCTCGAGGAGATTCCCGAGTTGTCCCTCGCAACTAGGCAGGAGTCCTGACGTCGCTGAACAAACACGTGGGTGGAAGGGCCATCCCCGTCGTAACTCGAGAATATACCCCAGGTTCCCGCCGCAACTCGAGAAAAGCCATGAGACTTCCCTCTCGCCACGAGATGAGGCCCGATTCCCCTGCACTGCGTGCAGAGCAATTCCGTGTTGCACATCACACATGAAAGGAGCCTTGATTTCCTTGGTGGCACTCCAGAGAAATCCCAGCAACACTGTTTCAAGGCTAGAGGGATCCTCAGGTCACTGTAGTAACACGAAAGAGCTCCGTGGACCAAAAATCAACTCTAGATGAGAGGTTAGTCCCTGGCTTCGACTCCAGAGGAATACCACCTTACCACAAGCACCACAAGAGGAGGCTTCTCTCAGCTCTAGGTATGTGAGAGGGACCCTGAGTTTGCGGCCTCAATTGGAATGGACACCGCGATTCCCTGAAACGAAATAAGGCCGGATATCCCTGCAGTGACTTGAATGCAGGCTCGTCTTGCATCTCCCAAGACGAAAGGATGTCTGAATCCCTTGTGGAGACCACAGAGAATGACCTAGTTCCCCACCTCATCGCGACCGGAGGCCTCACATCCTTTGAAAACTCCAGAGGTACGCGGAGATCAGTGCCTCCAAAGGAGACGATGCCTGACTCCTCGTGAAACTTGATAGGAGTCCCAGGATTCCTGTGGCACCTGGAAAGGGACCCTTGGTCTCCCGCCTCAGCTGGAGAGGCGTCCCAATTGCCCTGCCAAGCCTCGAGGAGAATCCCGAGTTGTCCCTCGCAACTAGGCAGGAGTCCTGACGTCGCTGAACAAACACGTGTGTGGAAGGGCCATCCCCGACGTAACTCGAAAATATACCCCAGGTTCCTGCCGCAACTCGAGAAAAACCATGAGACTTCCCCCTCGCCGCGAGATGAGGCCCGATTCCCCTGCACTGCGTGCAGAGCAATTCCGTGTTGCACATCACACATGAAAGGAGCCTTGATTTCCTTGATGGCACTCCAGAGAAACCCCAAGAACACTGTTTCAAGGTTGAGGGATCCTGAGGTTACTGTAGCAACACGAAAGAGCTCCGTGGACCAAAAATCAACTCGAGATGAGAGGTTAGTCCCTGGCTGCGACTCCAGAGGAATACCACCTTACCACAAGCACCTCACGAGGAGGCTTCTCTCAGCTCTAGCTATGTGAGAGGGACCCTGAGTTTGCGGCCTCAAGTGGAATGGACACCGCGATGCCCTGACTCGAAATAAGGCCGAATATCACTGCAGTGACTTGAATGCAGGCTCGTCTTGCATCTCCCAAGACGAAAGGATGTCTGAATCCCCTGTGGAGACCACAGAGAAAGACCTAGTTCCCCACCTCATCGCGACCGGAGGCCTCACATCCTTTGAAAACTCCAGAGGTACGCGGAGATCAGTGCCTCCAAAGGAGACGATGCCTGACTCCTCGTGAAACTTGATAGGAGTCCCAGGATTCCTGTGGCACCTGGAAAAGGACCCTTGGTCACCCGCCTCAGCTGGAGAGGCGTCCCAATTGCCCTGCCAAGCCTCGAGGAGATTCCCGAGTTGTCCCTCGCAACTAGGCAGGAGTCCTGACGTCGCTGAACAACCATGTGGGTGGAAGGGCCATCCCCGTCGTAACTAGAGAATATACCCCAGGTTCCCGCCGCAACTCGAGAAAAACCATGAGACTTCCTCCTCGCCGTGAGATGAGGCCCGATTCCCCTGCACTGCGTGCAGAGCAATTCTGTGTTGCACATCACACATGAAAGGAGCCTTGATTTTCCTGATGGGACTGCAGAGAAACCCCAAGAACACTGTTACAAGGCTAGAGGGACCCTGAGGTCACTGTAGCAACACGAAAGAGCTCCGTGGACCAAAAATCAACTCGAGATGGGAGATTAGTCCCTGGCTTCGACTCCAGAGGAATACCAACTTACCACAAGCACCTCAAGAGGAGGCTTCTCTCAGCTTTAGGTATGTGAGAGGGACCCTGAGTTTGAGGCCTCAAGTGGAAGGGACAACGCGATGCCCTGACTCGAAATAAGGCCGGATATCCCTGCAGTGACTTGAATGCAGGCTCGTCTTGCATCTCCCAAGACGAAAGGATGTCTGAATCCCCTGTGGAGACCACAGAGAAAGACCTAGTTCCCCACCTCATCGCGACCGGAGGCCTCACATCCTTTGAAAACTCCAGAGGTACGCGGAGATCAGTGCCTCCAAAGGAGACGATGCCTGACTCCTCTTGAAACTTGATAGGAGTCCCAGGATTCCTGTGGCACGTGGAAAGGGACTCTTGCTCTCCCGCCTCAGCTGGAGAGGCGTCCCAATTGCCCTGCCAAGCATCGAGGAGAATCCCGAGTTGTCCCTCACAACTAGGCAGGAGTCCTGACGTGGCTGAACAAACACGTGGGTGGAAGGGCCATCCCCGACGTAACTCGAGAATATACCCCAGGTTCCCGCCGCAACTCGAGAAAAACCATGAGACTTCCCCCTCGCCGCGAGATGAGGCCCGATTCCCCTGCACTGCGGGCAGAGCAATTCCGTGTTGCACATCACACATGAAAGGAGCCTTGATTTCCTTGATGGCACTCCAGAGAAACCCCAAGAACACTGTTTCAAGGTTGAGGGATCCTGAGGTCACTGTAGCAACACGAAAGAGCTCCGCGGACCAAAAATCAACTCGAGATGAGAGGTTAGTCCCTGGCTTCGACTCCAGAGGAATACCACCTTACCACAAGCACCTCAAGAGGAGGCTTCTCTCAGCTCTAGCTATGTGAGAGGGACCCTGAGTTTGCGGCCTCAAGTGGAATGGACACCGCGATGCCCTGACTCAAAATAAGGCCGGATATCCCTGCAGTGACTTGAATGCAGGCTCGTCTTGCATCTCCCAAGACGAAAGGATGTCTGAATCCCCTGTGGAGACCACAGAGAATGACCTAGTTCCCAACCTCATCGCAACCGGAGGCCTCACATCCTTTGAAAACTCCAGAGGTACGCGTAGATCAGTGCCTCCAAAGGAGACGATGCCTGACTCCTCGTGAAACTTGATAGGAGTCCCAGGATTCCTGTGGCACTTGGAAAGGGACCCTTGGTCTCCCGCCTCAGCTGGAGAGGCGTCCCAATTTCCCTGCCAAGCCTCGAGGAGAATCCCGAATTGTCCCTCGCAACTAGGCAGGAGTCCTGACGTCGCTGAACAAACACGTGGGTGGAAGGGCCATCCCCGTCGTAACTCGAGAATATACCCCAGGTTCCCGCCGCAACTCGTGAAAAACCATGAGACTTCCCCCTCGCCGCGAGATGAGGCCCGATTCCCCTGCACTGCGTGCAGAGCAATTCCGTGTTGCACATCACACATGAAAGGAGCCTTGATTTCCTTGATGGCACTCCAGAGAAACCCCAAGAACACTGTTTCAAGGTTGAGGCATCCTGAGGTCACTGTAGCAACACGAAAGAGCTCCGTGGACCAAAAATCAACTCGAGATGAGAGGTTAGTCCCTGGCTTCGACTCCAGAGGAATACCACCTTACCACAAGCACCGCAAGAGGAGGCTTCTCTCAGCTCTAGGTATGTGAGAGGGACCCTAAGTTTGCGGCCTCAAGTGGAATGGAGACCGCGATGCCCTGACTCGACATAAGGCAGGATATCCCTGCAGTGACTTGAATGCAGGCTCGTCTTGCATGTCCCAAGACGAAAGGATGTCTGAATCCCCCGGGGAGAACACAGAGAAAGACGTAGTTCCCCACCTCATCGCGACCGGAGGCCTCACATCCTTTGAAAACTCCAGAGGTACGCGGAGATCAGTGCCTCCAAAGGAGACGATGCCTGACTCCTCGAGAAACTTGATAGGAGTCCCAGGATTCCTGTGGCACGTGGAAAGGGACCCTTGGTCTCCCGCCTCAGCTGGAGAGGCGTCCCAATTGCCCTGCCAAGCCTCGAGGAGAATCCCAAGTTGTCCCTCGCAACTAGGCAGGAGTCCTGAGGTCGTTGAACAAACACGTGGGTGGAAGGGCCATCCCCGTCGTAACTCGAGAATATACCCCAGGTTCCCGCCGCAACTCGAGAAAAACCATGAGACTTCCCCCTCGCCACGAGATGAGGCCCGATTCCCCTGCACTGCGTGCAGAGCAATTCCGTGTTGCACATCACACATGAAAGGAGCCTTGATTTCCTTGATGGCACTCCAGAGAAACCCCAAGAACACTGTTTCAAGGCTAGAGGGATCCTCAGGTCACTGTAGTAACACGAAAGAGCTCCGTGGACCAAAAATCAACTCTAGATGAGAGGTTAGTCCCTGGCTTCGACTCCAGAGGAATACCACCTTACCACAAGCACCACAAGAGGAGGCTTCTCTCAGCTCTAGGTATGTGAGAGGGACCCTGAGTTTGCGGCCTCAATTGGAATGGACACCGCGATTCCCTGAAACGAAATAAGGCCGGATATCCCTGCAGTGACTTGAATGCAGGCTCGTCTTGCATCTCCCAAGACGAAAGGATGTCTGAATCCCTTGTGGAGACCACAGAGAATGACCTAGTTCCCCACCTCATCGCGACCGGAGGCCTCACATCCTTTGAAAACTCCAGAGGTACGCGGAGATCAGTGCCTCCAAAGGAGACGATGCCTGACTCCTCGTGAAACTTGATAGGAGTCCCAGGATTCCTGTGGCACCTGGAAAGGGACCCTTGGTCTCCCGCCTCAGCTGGAGAGGCGTCCCAATTGCCCTGCCAAGCCTCGAGGAGAATCCCGAGTTGTCCCTCGCAACTAGGCAGGAGTCCTGACGTCGCTGAACAAACACGTGTGTGGAAGGGCCATCCCCGACGTAACTCGAAAATATACCCCAGGTTCCTGCCGCAACTCGAGAAAAACCATGAGACTTCCCCCTCGCCGCGAGATGAGGCCCGATTCCCCTGCACTGCGTGCAGAGCAATTCCGTGTTGCACATCACACATGAAAGGAGCCTTGATTTCCTTGATGGCACTCCAGAGAAACCCCAAGAACACTGTTTCAAGGTTGAGGGATCCTGAGGTTACTGTAGCAACACGAAAGAGCTCCGTGGACCAAAAATCAACTCGAGATGAGAGGTTAGTCCCTGGCTGCGACTCCAGAGGAATACCACCTTACCACAAGCACCTCACGAGGAGGCTTCTCTCAGCTCTAGCTATGTGAGAGGGACCCTGAGTTTGCGGCCTCAAGTGGAATGGACACCGCGATGCCCTGACTCGAAATAAGGCCGAATATCACTGCAGTGACTTGAATGCAGGCTCGTCTTGCATCTCCCAAGACGAAAGGATGTCTGAATCCCCTGTGGAGACCACAGAGAAAGACCTAGTTCCCCACCTCATCGCGACCGGAGGCCTCACATCCTTTGAAAACTCCAGAGGTACGCGGAGATCAGTGCCTCCAAAGGAGACGATGCCTGACTCCTCGTGAAACTTGATAGGAGTCCCAGGATTCCTGTGGCACCTGGAAAAGGACCCTTGGTCACCCGCCTCAGCTGGAGAGGCGTCCCAATTGCCCTGCCAAGCCTCGAGGAGATTCCCGAGTTGTCCCTCGCAACTAGGCAGGAGTCCTGACGTCGCTGAACAACCATGTGGGTGGAAGGGCCATCCCCGTCGTAACTCGAGAATATACCCCAGGTTCCCGCCGCAACTCGAGAAAAACCATGAGACTTCCCCCTCGCCGCGAGATGAGGCCCGATTCCCCTGCACTGCGGGCAGAGCAATTCCGTGTTGCACATCACACATGAAAGGAGCCTTGATTTCCTTGATGGCACTCCAGAGAAACCCCAAGAACACTGTTTCAAGGTTGAGGGATCCTGAGGTCACTGTAGCAACACGAAAGAGCTCCGCGGACCAAAAATCAACTCGAGATGAGAGGTTAGTCCCTGGCTTCGACTCCAGAGGAATACCACCTTACCACAAGCACCTCAAGAGGAGGCTTCTCTCAGCTCTATGTATGTGAGAGGGACCCTGAGTTTGCGGCCTCAAGTGGAATGGAGACCGCGATGCCCTGACTCGAAATAAGGCCGGATATCACTGCAGTGACTTGAATGCAGGCTCGTCTTGCATCTCCCAAGACGAAAGGATGTCTGAATCCCCTGTGGAGACCACAGAGAAAGACCTAGTTCACCACCTCATCACGACCGGAAGCCTCACATCCTTTGAAAATTCCAGAGGTACGCGGAGATCAGTGCCTCCCAAGGAGACGATGCGTGACTCCTCGTGAAACTTGATAGGAGTCCCAGGATTCCTGTGGCACGGGGAAAGGGACCCTTGGTCTCCCGCCTCAGCTGGAGAGGCGTCCCAATTGCCCTGCCAAGCCTCGAGGAGAATCCCGAGTTGTCCCTCGCAACTAGGCAGGAGTCCTGACGTCGCTGAAGAAACACGTGGGTGGAAGGGCCATCCCCGTCGTAACTCGAGAATATAGCCCAGGTTCCCGCCGCAACTCGAGAAAAACCATCAGACTTCCCCCTCGCCGTGAGATGAGGCCCGATTCCCCTGCACTGCGTGCAGAGCAATTCCGTGTTGCACATCACACATGAAAGGAGACTTGATTTCCTTGACGGCACTCCAGCGAAACCCCAAGAACACTGTTTCAAGGCTAGAGGGATCCTGAGGTCACTGTAGCAACACGAAAGAGCTCCGTGGAACAAAAATCAACTCGATGTGAGAGCTTAGTCCCTGGCTTCGACTCCAGAGGAATATCACCTTACCACAAGCACCTCAAGAGGAGGCTTCTCTCAGCTTTAGGTATGTGAGAGGGATCCTGAGTTTGCGGCCTCAAGTGGAATGGACACCGCGATGCCCTGACGCGAAATAAGGCTGGATATCCCTGCAGTGACTTGAATGCAGGCTCGTCTTGCATCTCCCAAGACGAAAGGATGTCTGAATCCCCTGTGGAGACCACAGAGAAAGACCTAGTTCCCCACCTCATCGCGTCCGGAGGCCTCACATCCCTTGAAAACTCTAGAGGTACGCGGAGATCAGTGCCTCCAAAGGAGACGATGCCTGACTCCTCGTGAAACTTGATAGGAGTCCCAGGATTCCTGTGGCACGTGGAAAGGGACCCTTGGTCTCCCGCCTCAGCTGGAGAGGCGTCCCAATTGCCCTGCCAAGCCTCGAGGAGAATCCCGAGTTGTCCCTCGCAACTAGGCAGGAGTCCTGACGTCGCTGAACAAACACGTGTGTGGAAGGGCCATCCCCTCGTAACGCGAGAATATACCCCTGGTTCCCACCGCAACTCGAGAAAAACCATGAGACTTCCCCCTCGCCGCGAGATGAGGCCCGATTCCCCTACTTTCATGCAGAGTAATTCCGTGTTGCACATCAAACATGAAAGGAGCCTTGATTTCCTTGATGGCACTCCAGAGAAACCCCAAGAACACTGTTTCAAGGCTAGAGGGATCCTGAGGTCACTGTAGCAACACGAAAGAGCTCCGTGGACCAAAAATCAACTCGAGATGAGAGGTTAGTCCCTGGCTTCGACTCCAGAGGAATACCACCTTACCACAAGCACCTCAAGAGGAGGCTTCTCTCAGCTCTAGGTATGTGAGTGGGACCCTGAGTTTGCGGCCTCAATTGGAATGGACACGGCGATACCCTGACTCGAAATAAGGCCCTATATCCCTGCAGTGACTTGAATGCAGGCTCGTCTTGCATTTCCTAAGATGAAAGGATGTCTTAATCCCCTGTGGAGACCACAGAGAAAGAACAAGTTTCCCACCTCATGGCGACCGGAAGCCTCACATCCTTTGAAAACTCCAGAGGTACGCGGAGATCAGTGCCTCCAAAGGAGACGATGCCTGACTCCTCGTGAAACTTGATAGGAGTCCCAGGATTCCTGTGGCACGTGGAAAGGGACTCTTGCTCTCCCTTCTCAGCTGGAGAGGCATCCCAATTGCCCTGGCAAGCCTCGAGGAGAATCCCGCGTTCTCCCTCGCAACTAGGCAGGAGTCCTGCCGTCGCTGAACAAACACGTGGGTGGAAGGGCTATCCCCGTGGTAACTCGAGAATATACCCCAGGTTCCCGCCGCAACACGAGAAAAACCATGAGACTTCCCCCTCGCCGCGAGATGAGGCCCGATTCCCCTGCACTGCATGCAGAGCAATTCCGTGTTGCACATCAAACATGAAAAGAACCTTGATTTCCTTGATGGCACTCCAGAGAAACCCCAAGAACACTGTTTCAAGGCTAGAGAGATCCTGAGGTCACTGTAGCAACACGAAAGATCTCCGTGGACCAAAAATCAACTCGAGATGAGAGGTTAGTCCCTGGCTTCGACTCCAGAGGAATACCAACTTACCACAAGCACCTCAAGAGGAGGCTTCTCTCAGCTCTAGGTATGTGAGAGGGACCCTGATTTTGAGGCCTCAAGTGGAATGGACACCGCGATGCCCTGACTCAAAATAAGGCCGGATATCCCTGCAGTGACTTGAATGCAGGCTCGTCTTGCATCTCCCAAGATGAAAGGATGTCTGAATCCCCTGTGGAGACCACAGAGAAAGACCTAGTTCCCCACCTCATCGCGACCGGAGGCCTCACATCCCTTGAAAACTCCAGAGGTACGCGGAGATCAGTGCCTCCAAAGGAGACGATGCCTGACTCCTCGTGAAACTTGATAGGAGTCCCAGGATTCCTGTGGCACGTGGAAAGGGACACTTGGTCTCCCGCCTCAGCTGGAGAGGCGTCCCAATTGCCCTGCCAAGCCTCGAGGAGAATCCCGAGTTGTCCCTCGAAACTAGGCAGGAGGCCTGCCGTCGCTGAACTAACACGTGTGTGGAAGGGCCATCCCCGTCGTAACACGAGAATATACCCCAGGTTCCCGCCGCAACTCGAGAAAAACCATGAGACTTCCCCCTCGCCGCAAGATAAGGCCCGATTCCCCTGCACTGCGTGCAGAGCAATTCCGTGTTGCACATCACACATGAAAGGAGCCTTGATTTCCTTGATGGCACTCCAGAGAAACCCCAAGAACACTGTTTCAATCCTAGAGGGATCCTGAGGTCACTGTAGCAACACGAAAGAGCTCCGTGGACCAAAAAACAACTCGAGATGAGAGCTTAGTCCCTGGCTTCGACTCCAGAGGAATACCACCTTACCACAAGCACCTCAAGAGGAGGCTTCTCTCAGCTCTAGCTATGTGAGAGGGACCCTGAGTTTGCGGCCTCAAGTGGAATGGAGACTGCTATGCCCTGACTCGAAATAAGGCCGGATATCCCTGCAGTGACTTGAATGCAGGCTCGTCTTGCATCTCCCAAGACGAAAGGATGTCTGAATCCCCTGTGGAGACCACAGAGAAAGACCTAGTTCCCCACCTCATCGCGACCGGAGGCCTCACATCCTTTGAAAACTCCAGAGGTACACGGAGATCAGTGCCTCCAAAGGTGATGATGCCTGCCTCCTCGTGAAACTTGATAGGAGTCCCAGGATTGCTGTGGCACGTGGAAAGGGACCCTTGGTCTCCTGCCTCAGCTGGGGAGGCATCCCAATTGCCCTGCCAAGCCTCGAGGAGAATCCCGAGTTGTCCCTCGCAACTAGGCAGGAGTCCTGACGTCGCTGAACAAACACGTGGGTGGAAGGGCCATCCCCGTCGTAACTCGAGAATATACCCCAGGTTCCCGCCGCAACTCGAGAAAAACCATGAGACTTCCCCCTCGCTGCGAGATGAGGCCCGATTCCCCTGCACTGCGTGCAGAGCAATTCCTTGTGGCACATCACACATGAAAGGAGCCTTGATTTCCTTGATGGCACTCCAGAGAAACACCAAGAACACTGTTTCAAGGCTAGAGGGATCCTGAGGTCACTGTAGCAACACGAAAGAGCTCCGTGGACCAAAAATCAACTCGAGAAGAGGGTTTAGTCCCTGGCTTCAACTCCAGAGGAATACCACCTTACCACAAGCACCTCAAGAGGAGGCTTCTCTCAGCTCTAGGTATGTGAGAGGGACCCTGAGGTTGCAGCCTCAGCTGAAATGGACAACGAGATGCCCTGACTCGAAATAAGGCCGGATATCTCTGCAGTTACTTGAATGCAGGCTCGTCTTGCATCTCCCAAGACGAAAGGATGTCTGAATCCCCTGTGGAGACCACAGAGAAAGACCTAGTTCCCAACCTCATGGCGACTGGAGGCCTCACACCCTTTGAAAACTCCAGAGGTACGCGGAGATCAGTGCCTCCAAAGGAGACGATGCCTGTCTCCTCGTGAAACTTGATAGGAGTCCCAGGATTCCTGTGGCACGTGGAAAGGGACCCTTCGTCTCCCGCCTCAGCTGGAGAGGCGTCCCAATTGCCCTGCCAAGCCTCGAGGAGAATCCCGAGTTGTCCCTCGCAACTAGGCAGGAGTCCTGACGTCGCTGAAGAAACACGTGGGTGGAAGGGCCATCCCCGTCGTAACTCGAGAATATACCCCAGGTTCCCACCGCAACTCGCGAAAAACCATGAGACTTCCCCCTCGCCGCGAGATGAGGCCCGATTCCCCTACTCTTCATGCAGAGTAATTCCGTGTTGCACATCAAACATGAAAGGAGCCTTGATTTCCTTGATGGCACTCCAGAGAAACCCCAAGAACACTGTTTCAAGGCTAGAGGGATCCTGAGGTCACTGTAGCAACACGAAAGAGCTCCGTGGAACAAAAATCAACTCGATGTGAGAGCTTAGTCCCTGGCTTCGACTCCAGAGGAATATCACCTTACCACAAGCACCTCAAGAGGAGGCTTCTCTCAGCTTTAGGTATGTGAGAGGGATCCTGAGTTTGCGGCCTCAAGTGGAATGGACACCGCGATGCCCTGACGCGAAATAAGGCTGGATATCCCTGCAGTGACTTGAATGCAGGCTCGTCTTGCATCTCCCAAGACGAAAGGATGTCTGAATCCCCTGTGGAGACCACAGAGAAAGACCTAGTTCCCCACCTCATCGCGTCCGGAGGCCTCACATCCCTTGAAAACTCTAGAGGTACGCGGAGATCAGTGCCTCCAAAGGAGACGATGCCTGACTCCTCGTGAAACTTGATAGGAGTCCCAGGATTCCTGTGGCACGTGGAAAGGGACCCTTGGTCTCCCGCCTCAGCTGGAGAGGCGTCCCAATTGCCCTGCCAAGCCTCGAGGAGAATCCCGAGTTGTCCCTCGCAACTAGGCAGGAGTCCTGACGTCGCTGAACAAACACGTGTGTGGAAGGGCCATCCCCTCGTAACGCGAGAATATACCCCTGGTTCCCACCGCAACTCGAGAAAAACCATGAGACTTCCCCCTCGCCGCGAGATGAGGCCCGATTCCCCTACTTTCATGCAGAGTAATTCCGTGTTGCACATCAAACATGAAAGGAGCCTTAATTTCCTTGATGGCACTCCAGAGAAACCCCAAGAACACTGTTTCAAGGCTAGAGGGATCCTGAGGTCACTGTAGCAACACGAAAGAGCTCCGTGGACCAAAAATCAACTCGAGATGAGAGGTTCGTCCCTGGCTTCGACTCCAGAGGAATACCACCTTACCACAAGCACCTCAAGAGGAGGCTTCTCTCAGCTCTAGGTATGTGAGTGGGACCCTGAGTTTGCGGCCTCAATTGGAATGGACACGGCGATACCCTGACTCGAAATAAGGCCCTATATCCCTGCAGTGACTAGAATGCAGGCTCGTCTTGCATTTCCTAAGATGAAAGGATGTCTTAATCCCCTGTGGAGACCACAGAGAAAGAACAAGTTTCCCACCTCATGGCGACCGGAAGCCTCACATCCTTTGAAAACTCCAGAGGTACGCGGAGATCAGTGCCTCCAAAGGAGACGATGCCTGACTCCTCGTGAAACTTGATAGGAGTCCCAGGATTCCTGTGGCACGTGGAAAGGGACTCTTGCTCTCCCTTCTCAGCTGGAGAGGCATCCCAATTGCCCAGGCAAGCCTCGAGGAGAATCCCGCGTTCTCCCTCGCAACTAGGCAGGAGTCCTGCCGTCGCTGAACAAACACGTGGGTGGAAGGGCTATCCCCGTGGTAACTCGAGAATATACCCCAGGTTCCCGCCGCAACACGAGAAAAACCATGAGACTTCCCCCTCGCCGCGAGATGAGGCCCGATTCCCCTGCACTGCATGCAGAGCAATTCCGTGTTGCACATCAAACATGAAAAGAACCTTGATTTCCTTGATGGCACTCCAGAGAAACCCCAAGAACACTGTTTCAAGGCTAGAGAGATCCTGAGGTCACTGTAGCAACACGAAAGATCTCCGTGGACCAAAAATCAACTCGAGATGAGAGGTTAGTCCCTGGCTTCGACTCCAGAGGAATACCACCTTACCACAAGCACCTCAAGAGGAGTCTTCTCTCAGCTCTAGGTATGTGAGAGGGACCCTGATTTTGAGGCCTCAAGTGGAATGGACACCGCGATGCCCTGACTCAAAATAAGGCCGGATATCCCTGCAGTGACTTGAATGCAGGCTCGTCTTGCATCTCCCAAGATGAAAGGATGTCTGAATCCCCTGTGGAGACCACAGAGAAAGACCTAGTTCCCCACCTCATCGCGACCGGAGGCCTCACATCCCTTGAAAACTCCAGAGGTACGCGGAGATCAGTGCCTCCAAAGGAGACGATGCCTGACTCCTCGTGAAACTTGATAGGAGTCCCAGGATTCCTGTGGCACGTGGAAAGGGACACTTGGTCTCCCGCCTCAGCTGGAGAGGCGTCCCAATTGCCCTGCCAAGCCTCGAGGAGAATCCCGAGTTGTCCCTCGAAACTAGGCAGGAGTCCTGCCGTCGCTGAACTAACACGTGTGTGGAAGGGCCATCCCCGTCGTAACACGAGAATATACCCCAGGTTCCCGCCGCAACTCGAGAAAAACCATGAGACTTCCCCCTCGCCGCAAGATAAGGCACGATTCCCCTGCACTGCGTGCAGAGCAATTCCGTGTTGCACATCACACATGAAAGGAGCCTTGATTTCCTTGATGGCACTCCAGAGAAACCCCAAGAACACTGTTTCAATCCTAGAGGGATCCTGAGGTCACTGTAGCAACACGAAAGAGCTCCGTGGACCAAAAAACAACTCGAGATGAGAGCTTAGTCCCTGGCTTCGACTCCAGAGGAATACCACCTTACCACAAGCACCTCAAGAGGAGGCTTCTCTCAGCTCTAGCTATGTGAGAGGGACCCTGAGTTTGCGGCCTCAAGTGGAATGGAGACTGCGATGCCCTGACTCGAAATAAGGCCGGATATCCCTGCAGTGACTTGAATGCAGGCTCGTCTTGCATCTCCCAAGACGAAAGGATGTCTGAATCCCCTGTGGAGACCACAGAGAAAGACCTAGTTCCCCACCTCATCGCGACCGGAGGCCTCACATCCTTTGAAAACTCCAGAGGTACACGGAGATCAGTGCCTCCAAAGGTGATGATGCCTGCCTCCTCGTGAAACTTGATAGGAGTCCCAGGATTGCTGTGGCACGTGGAAAGGGACCCTTGGTCTCCTGCCTCAGCTGGGGAGGCATCCCAATTGCCCTGCCAAGCCTCGAGGAGAATCCCGAGTTGTCCCTCGCAACTAGGCAGGAGTCCTGACGTCGCTGAACAAACACGTGGGTGGAAGGGCCATCCCCGTCGTAACTCGAGAATATACCCCAGGTTCCCGCCGCAACTCGAGAAAAACCATGAGACTTCCCCCTCGCTGCGAGATGAGGCCCGATTCCCCTGCACTGCGTGCAGAGCAATTCCTTGTTGCACATCACACATGAAAGGAGCCTTGATTTCCTTGATGGCACTCCAGAGAAACACCAAGAACACTGTTTCAAGGCTAGAGGGATCCTGAGGTCACTGTAGCAACACGAAAGAGCTCCGTGGACCAAAAATCAACTCGAGAAGAGGGTTTAGTCCCTGGCTTCAACTCCAGAGGAATACCACCTTACCACAAGCACCTCAAGAGGAGGCTTCTCTCAGCTCTAGGTATGTGAGAGGGACCCTGAGGTTGCAGCCTCAACTGAAATGGACAACGAGATGCCCTGACTCGAAATAAGGCCGGATATCTCTGCAGTTACCTGAATGCAGGCTCGTCTTGCATCTCCCAAGACGAAAGGATGTCTGAATCCCCTGTGGAGACCACAGAGAAAGACCTAGTTCCCAACCTCATGGCGACTGGAGGCCTCACACCCTTTGAAAACTCCAGAGGTACGCGGAGATCAGTGCCTCCAAAGGAGACGATGCCTGTCTCCTCGTGAAACTTGATAGGAGTCCCAGGATTCCTGTGGCACGTGGAAAGGGACCCTTCGTCTCCCGCCTCAGCTGGAGAGGCGTCCCAATTGCCCTGCCAAGCCTCGAGGAGAATCCCGAGTTGTCCCTCGCAACTAGGCAGGAGTCCTGACGTCGCTGAAGAAACACGTGGGTGGAAGGGCCATCCCCGTCGTAACTCGAGAATATACCCCAGGTTCCCACCGCAACTCGCGAAAAACCATGAGACTTCCCCCTCGCCGCGAGATGAGGCCCGATTCCCCTACTCTTCATGCAGAGTAATTCCGTGTTGCACATCAAACATGAAAGGAGCCTTGATTTCCTTGATGGCACTCCAGAGAAACCCCAAGAACACTGTTTCAAGGCTAGAGGGATCCTTAGGTCACTGTAGCAACACGAAAGAGCTCCGTGGACCAAAAATCAACTCGAGATGAGAGGTTAGTCCCTGGCTTCGACTCCAGAGGAATACCACCTTACCACAAGCACCTCAAGAGGAGGCTTCTCTCAGCTCTAGGTATGTGAGAGGGACCCTGAGTTTGCAGCCTCAAGTGGAATGGACACCGCGATACCCTGACTCGAAATAAGGCCCTACATCCCTGCAGTGACTTGAATGCAGGCTCGTCTTGCATTTCCCAAGATGAAAGGATGTCTTAATCCCCTGTGGAGACCACAGAGAAAGAACATGTTTCCCACCTCATGGCGAACGGAAGCCTCACATCCTTTGAAAACTTCAGAGGTACGCGGAGATCAGTGCCTCCAAAGGAGACGATGCCTGACTCCTCGTGAAACTTGATAGGAGTCCCAGGATTCCTGTGGCACGTGGAAAGGGACACTTGGTCTCCCGCCTCAGCTGGAGAGGCGTCCCAATTGCCCTGCCAAGCCTCGAGGAGAATCCCGAGTTGTCCCTCGAAACTAGGCAGGAGTCCTGCCGTCGCTGAACTAACACGTGTGTGGAAGGGCCATCCCCGTCGTAACACGAGAATATACCCCAGGTTCCCGCCGCAACTCGAGAAAAACCATGAGACTTCCCCCTCGCCGCGAGATGAGGCCCGATTCCCCTGCACTGCGTGCAGAGCAATTCCGTGTTGCACATCACACATGAAAGGAGCCTTGATTTCCTTGATGGCACTCCAGAGAAACCCCAAGAACACTGTTTCAAGGCTAGAGGGATCCTGAGGTCACTGTAGCAACACGAAAGAGCTCCGTGGACCAAAAATCAACTCGAGATGAGAGCTTAGTCCCTGGCTTCGACTCCAGAGGAATACCACCTTTCCACAAGCACCTCAAGAGGAGGCTTCTCTCAGCTCTAGCTATGTGAGAGGGACCCTGAGTTTGCGGCCTCAAGTGGAATGTAGACTGCGATGCCCTGACTCGAAATAAGGCCGGATATCCCTGCAGTGACTTGAATGCAGGCTCGTCTTGCATCTCCCAAGACGAAAGGATGTCTGAATCCCCTGTGGAGACCACAGAGAAAGACCTAGTTCCCCACCTCATCGCGACCGGAGGCCTCACATCCTTTGAAAACTCCAGAGGGACGCGGAGATCAGTGACTCCAAAGGAGATGATGCCTGCCTCCTCGTGAAACTTGATAGGAATCCCAGGATTGCTGTGGCACGTGGAAAGGGACCCTTGGTCTTCCGCCTCAGCTGGGGAGGCATCACAATTGCCCTGCCAAGCCTCGAGGAGAATCCCGAGTTGTCCCTCCCAACTAGGCAGGAGTCCTGACGTCGCTGAACAAACACGTGGGTGGAAGGGACATCCCCGTCGTAACTCGAAAATATACCCCAGTTTCTCGCCGCAAATCGAGAAAAACCATGAGACTTCCCCCTCGCTGCGAGATGAGGCCCGATTCCCCTGCACTGCGTGCAGAGCAATTCCGTGTTGCACATCACACATGAAAGGAGCCTTGATTTCCTTGATGGCACTCCAGAGAAACCCCAAGAACACTGTTCCAAGGCTAGAGGGATCCTGAGGTCACTGTAGCGACACGAAAGAGCTCCGTCGACCAAAAATCAACTCGAGATGAGAGGTTAGTCCCTATCTTCGACTCCAGAGGAATACCAGCTTACCACAAGCACCTCAAGAGGAAGCTTCTCGCAGATTTAGGTATGTGAGAGGAACCCTGAGTTTGCAGCCTCAAGTGGAATGGACACCGCGATGCCCTGACTCGAAATAAGGCCGGATATCCCTGCAGTGACTTGAATGCAGGCTCGTCTTGCATCTCCCAAGACGAAAGGATTTCTGAATCCCCTGTGGAGACCACAGAGAAAGACCTAGTTCCCCACCTCATCCCGACTGGAGGCCTCACATCCTTTGAAAACTCCAGAGGTAGGCGGAGATCAGTGCCTCCAAAGGAGACGATGCCTGACTCCTCGTGAAACTTGATAGGAGTCCCAGGATTCCTGCGGCACGTGGAAAGGGACCCTTCGTCTCCCGCCTCAGCTGGAGAGGCGTCCCAATTGCCCTGCCAAGCCTCGAGGAGAATCCCGAGTTGTCCCTCACAACTAGGCAGGAGTCCTGACGTCGCTGAAGAAACACGTGGGTGGAAGGACCATCCGCGTCGTAACTCGAGAATATACCCCAGGTTCCCGCCGCAACTCGAGAAAATCCATGAGACTTCCCCCTCGCCGCAAAATGAGGCCCGATTCCCCTGCACTGCATGCAGAGCAATTCGGTGCTGCACATCACACATGAAAGGAGCCTTGATTTCCTTGATGGCACTCCAGAGAAACCCCAAGAACACTGTTTCAAGGCTAGAGGGATCCTGAGGTCACTGTAGCCACATAAAGACCTCCGTGGACCAAAAATAAACTCGAGATGAGAGGTTAGTCCCTGGCTTCGACTCCAGAGGAATACCACCTTACCACAAGCACCACAAGAGGAGGCTTCTCTCAGCTCTAGGTATGTGAGAGGGACCCTGATTTTGCGGCCTCAAGTGGAATGGACACCGCGATGCCCTGACGTGAAATAAGGCTGGATATCCCTGCAGTGACTTGAATGCAGGCTCGTCTTGCATCTCCCAAGAGGAAAGGATGTCTGAATCCCCTGTGGAGACCACAGAGAAAGACCTAGTTCCCCACCTCATCGCGACCGGAGTCCTCTCACCCTTTGAAAATTCCAGAGGTACGCGGAGATCAGTGCCTCCAAAGGAGACGATGCCTGACTCCTCGTGAAACTTGATAGGAGTCCCAGGATTCCTGTGGCACGGGGAAAGGGACCCTTGGTCTCCCGCCTCAGCTGGAGAGGCGTCCCAATTGCCCTGCCAAGCCTCGAGGAGAATCGCGAGTTGTCCCTCGCAACTAGGCAGGAGTCCTGACGTCGCTGAACAAACACGTGGGTGGAAGGGCCATCCCCGTCGTAACTCGAGAATATACCCCAGGTTCCCGCCGCAACTCGAGAAAAACCATGAGACTTCCCCCTCGCCGCGAGATGAGGCCCGATTCCCCTGCACTGCGTGCAGAGCAATTCCGTCTTGCACATCACACATGAAAGGAGCCTTGATTTCCTTGATGGCACTCCATAGAAACCCCAAGAACACTGTTTCTAGGCTGGAGGGATCCTGAGGTCCCTGTAGCAGCACGAAAGAGCTCCGTGGACCATGAATCAACTCGAGATGAGAGGTTAGTCCCTGGCTTCGACTCCAGAGGAATACCACCTTACCACAAGCACCTCAAGAGGAGGCTTCTCTCAGCTCTAGGTATGTGAGAGGGACCCTGAGTTTGCGGCCTCAAGTGGAATGGACACCGCGATGCCCTGACTCGAAATAAGGCCGGATGTCCCTGTAGTGACTTGAATGCAGGCTCGTCTTGCATCTCCCAAGACGAAAGGATGTCTGAATCCCCTGTGGAGACCACAGAGAAAGACCAAGTTCCCCACCTCATCGCGACCGGAGGCCTCACATCCTTTGAAAACTCCAGAGGTACGCGGAGATCAGTGCCTCCAAAGGAGACGATGCCTGACTCCTCGTGAAACTTGATAGGAGTCCCAGGATTCCTGTGACACGTGGAAAGGGACCCTTGGTCTCCCGCCTCAGCTGCAGAGGGGTCCCAATTGCCCTGCCAAGCCTCGAGGAGAATCCCGAGTTGTCCCTCGCAACTAGGCAGGAGTCCTGACGTCGCTGAAGAAACTCGTGGGTGGAAGGGCCATCCCCGTCGTAACTCGAGAATATACCGCAGGTTCCCGCTGCAACTCGAGAAAAACCATGAGACTTCCCCCTCGCCGCGAGATGAGGCCCGATTCCCCTGCACTGCGTGCAGAGCAATTCTGTGTTGCACATCACACATGAAAGGAGCCTTGATTTCCTTGATGGCACTCCAGAGAAACCCCAAGAACACTGTTTCAAGGTTGAGGGATCCTGAGGTCACTGTAGCAACACGAAAGAGCTCCGTGGACCAAAAATCAACTCGAGATGAGAGGTTAGTCCCTGGCTTCGACTCCAGAGGAATACCACCTTACCACAAGCACCTCAAGAGGAGGCTTCTCTCAGCTCGAGGTATGTGAGAGGGACCCTGAGTTTGCGGCCTCAAGTGGAATGGAGACCGTGATGCCCTGACTCGAAATAAGGCCGGATATCCCTGCAGTGACTTGAATGCAGGCTCATCTTGTATCTCCCAAGACGAAAGGATGTCTGAATCCCCTGTGGAGACCACAGAGAAAGACCTAGTTCCCGACCTCATCGCGACCGGAGGCCTCACATCCTTTGAAAACTCCAGAGGTACGCGGAGATCAGTGCCTCCAAAGGAGACGATGCCTGACTCCTTGTGAAACTTGATAGGAGTCGCAGGATTCCTGTGGCACGTGGAAAGGGACACTTGGTCTCCCGCCTCAGCTCGAACGGCGTCCCAATTGCCCTGCCAAGCCTCGAGGAGAATCCCAAGTTGTCCCTCGCAACTAGGCAGGAGTCCTGACGTCGCTGAACAAACACGTGGGTGGAAGGGCCATCCCCGTCGTAACTCGAGAATATAACCCAGGTTCCCGCCGCAACTCGAGAAAAACCGTGAGACTTCCCCCTCGCCGCGAGATGAGGCCCGATTCCCCTGCACTGCATGCAGAGCAATTCCGTGTTGCACATCACACATGAAAGGAGCCTTGATTTCCTTGATGGCACTCCAGAGAAACCCCAAGAACACTGTTTCAAGGCTGGAGGGATCCTGAGGTCCCTGTAGCAGCACGAAAGAACTCCGTGTACCATGAATCAACTCGAGATGAGAGGTTAGTCCCTGGCTTCGACTCCAGAGGAATACCACCTTACCACAAGCACCTCAAGAGGAGGCTTCTCTCAGCTCTAGGTATGTGAGAGGGACCCTGAGTTTGCAGCCTCAAGTGGAATGGACACCGCAATGCCCTGACTCGAAATAAGGCCGGATATCCCTGCAGTGACTTGAATGCAGGCTCGTCTTCCATCTCCCAAGACGAAAGGTTGTCTGAATCCCCTGTGGAGACCACAGAGAAAGACCTAGTTCCCCACCTCATCGCGACCGGAGGCCTCACATCCTTTGAAAACTCCAGAGGTACGCGGAGATCAGTGCCTCCAAAGGAGACGATGCCTGACTCCTCGTGAAAGTTGATAGTAGTCCCAGGATTCCTGTGGCACGTGGAAAGGGACCCTTTGTCTCCCGCCTCAGCTGGAGAGGCGTCCCAATTGCCCTGCGAAGCCTCGAGGAGAATCCCGAGTTGTCCCTCGCAACTAGGCAGGAGTCCTGCCATCGCTGAACTAACACGTGTGTGGAAGGGCCATCCCCGTCGTAACTCGAGAATATACCGCAGGTTCCCGCCGCAACTCGAGAAAAACCATGAGACTTCCCCCTCGCCGCGAGATGAGGCCCGATTCCCCTGCACTGCGTGCAGAGCAATTCCGTGTTGCACATCACACATGAAAGGAGCCTTGATTTCCTTGATGGCACTCCAGAGAAACCCCAAGAACACTGTTTCAAAGTTGAGGGATCCTGAGGTCACTGTAGCTACACAAAAGAGCTCCGTGGACCAAAAATCAACTCGAGATGAGAGGTTAGTCCCTGGCTTCAACTCCAGAGGAATACCACCTTACCACAAGCACCTCAAGAGGAGGCTTCTCTCAGCTCTAGGTATGTGAGAGGGACCCTGAGTTTGCGGCCTCAAGTGGAATGGACACCGCGATGCCCTGACTCGAAATAAGGCCGGATGTCCCTGTAGTGACTTGAATGCAGGCTCGTCTTGCATCTCCCAAGACGAAAGGATGTCTGAATCCCCTGTGGAGACCACAGAGAAAGACCTAGTTCCCGACCTCATCGCGACCGGAGGCCTCACATCCTTTGAAAACTCCAGAGGTCCGCGGAGATCAGTGCCTCCAAAGGAGACGATGCCTGACTCCTCGTGAAACATGATAGGAGTCCCCGGATTCCTGTGGCACGTGGAAAGGGACACTTGGTCTCCCGCCTCAGCTGGAGAGGCGTCCCAATTGCCCTGCCAAGCCTCGAGGAGAATCCCGAGTTGTCCCTCGCAACTAGGCAGGAGTCCGGACATGGCTGAACAAACACGTGGGTGGAAGGGCCATCCCCGTCGTAACTCCAGAATATACCCCAGGTTCCCATCGCAACTCGAGAAAAACCATGAGACTTCCCCCTCGACGCAAAATAAAGCCCGATACCCTGCACTGCGTGCAGAGCAATTCCGTGTTGCACATCACACATGAAAGGAGCCTTGATTTCCTTGATGGCACTCCAGAGAAACCCCAAGAACAGTGTTTCAAGGCTAGAGGGATCCTGAGGTCACTGGAGCAACACGAAAGAGCTCCGTGGACCAAAAGTCAACTCGAGATGAGAGGTTAGTCCGTGGCTTCGACTCCAGGGGAATACCACCTTACCACAAGCACTTCAAGAGGAGGCTTCTCTCAGCTCGAGGTATGTGAGAGGGACCCTGAGTTTGCGGCCTCAAGTGGAATGGAGACCGTGATGCCCTGACTCGAAATAAGGCCGGATATCCCTGCAGTGACTTGAATGCAGGCTCATCTTGTATCTCCCAAGACGAAAGGATGTCTGAATCCCCTGTGGAGACCACAGAGAAAGACCTAGTTCCCGACCTCATCGCGACCGGAGGCCTCACATCCTTTGAAAACTCCAGAGGTACGCGGAGATCAGTGCCTCCAAAGGAGACGATGCCTGACTCCTTGTGAAACTTGATAGGAGTCGCAGGATTCCTGTGGCACGTGGAAAGGGACACTTGGTCTCCCGCCTCAGCTCGAACGGCGTCCCAATTGCCCTGCCAAGCCTCGAGGAGAATCCCAAGTTGTCCCTCGCAACTAGGCAGGAGTCCTGACGTCGCTGAACAAACACGTGGGTGGAAGGGCCATCCCCGTCGTAACTCGAGAATATACCCCAGGTTCCCGCCGCAACTCGAGAAAAACCGTGAGACTTCCCCCTCGCCGCGAGATGAGGCCCGATTCCCCTGCACTGCATGCAGAGCAATTCCGTGTTGCACATCACACATGAAAGGAGCCTTGATTTCCTTGATGGCACTCCAGAGAAACCCCAAGAACACTGTTTCAAGGCTGGAGGGATCCTGAGGTCCCTGTAGCAGCACGAAAGAACTCCGTGTACCATGAATCAACTCGAGATGAGAGGTTAGTCCCTGGCTTCGACTCCAGAGGAATACCACCTTACCACAAGCACCTCAAGAGGAGGCTTCTCTCAGCTCTAGGTATGTGAGAGGGACCCTGAGTTTGCAGCCTCAAGTGGAATGGACACCGCAATGCCCTGACTCGAAATAAGGCCGGATATCCCTGCAGTGACTTGAATGCAGGCTCGTCTTCCATCTCCCAAGACGAAAGGTTGTCTGAATCCCCTGTGGAGACCACAGAGAAAGACCTAGTTCCCCACCTCATCGCGACCGGAGGCCTCACATCCTTTGAAAACTCCAGAGGTACGCGGAGATCAGTGCCTCCAAAGGAGACGATGCCTGACTCCTCGTGAAAGTTGATAGTAGTCCCAGGATTCCTGTGGCACGTGGAAAGGGACCCTTTGTCTCCCGCCTCAGCTGGAGAGGCGTCCCAATTGCCCTGCCAAGCCTCGAGGAGAATCCCGAGTTGTCCCTCGCAACTAGGCAGGAGTCCTGCCATCGCTGAACTAACACGTGTGTGGAAGGGCCATCCCCGTCGTAACTCGAGAATATACCGCAGGTTCCCGCCGCAACTCGAGAAAAACCATGAGACTTCCCCCTCGCCGCGAGATGAGGCCCGATTCCCCTGCACTGCGTGCAGAGCAATTCCGTGTTGCACATCACACATGAAAGGAGCCTTGATTTCCTTGATGGCACTCCAGAGAAACCCCAAGAACACTGTTTCAAAGTTGAGGGATCCTGAGGTCACTGTAGCTACACAAAAGAGCTCCGTGGACCAAAAATCAACTCGAGATGAGAGGTTAGTCCCTGGCTTCGACTCCAGAGGAATACCACCTTACCACAAGCACCTCAAGAGGAGGCTTCTCTCAGCTCTAGGTATGTGAGAGGGACCCTGAGTTTGCGGCCTCAAGTGGAATGGACACCGCGATGCCCTGACTCGAAATAAGGCCGGATGTCCCTGTAGTGACTTGAATGCAGGCTCGTCTTGCATCTCCCAAGACGAAAGGATGTCTGAATCCCCTGTGGAGACCACAGAGAAAGACCTAGTTCCCGACCTCATCGCGACCGGAGGCCTCACATCCTTTGAAAACTCCAGAGGTCCGCGGAGATCAGTGCCTCCAAAGGAGACGATGCCTGACTCCTCGTGAAACATGATAGGAGTCCCCGGATTCCTGTGGCACGTGGATAGGGACACTTGGTGTCCCGCCTCAGCTGGAGAGGCGTCCCAATTGCCCTGCCAAGCCTCGAGGAGAATCCCGAGTTGTCCCTCGCAACTAGGCAGGAGTCCGGACATGGCTGAACAAACACGTGGGTGGAAGGGCCATCCCCGTCGTAACTCCAGAATATACCCCAGGTTCCCATCGCAACTCGAGAAAAACCATGAGACTTCCCCCTCGCCGCGAGATGAGGCCCGATACCCTGCACTGCGTGCAGAGCAATTCCGTGTTGCACATCACACATGAAAGGAGCCTTGATTTCCTTGATGGCACTCCAGAGAAACCCCAAGAACAGTGTTTCAAGGCTAGAGGGATCCTGAGGTCACTGGAGCAACACGAAAGAGCTCCGTGGACCAAAAGTCAACTCGAGATGAGAGGTTAGTCCGTGGCTTCGACTCCAGGGGAATACCACCTTACCACAAGCACTTCAAGAGGAGGCTTCTCTCAGCTCGAGGTATGTGAGAGGGACCCTGAGTTTGCGGCCTCAAGTGGAATGGACACTGCGATGCCCTGACGCAAAATAAGGCCGGATATCCCTGCAGTGACTTGAATGCAGGCTCGTCTTGCATCTCCCAAGATGAAAGGATGTCTGAATCCCATGTGGAGACCGCAGAGAAAGACCTAGTTCCCCACCTCATGGCGACCGGAGGCCTCACATCCTTTGAAAACTCCAGAGGTCCGCAGAGATCAGTGCCTCCAAAGGAGACGATGCCTGACTCCTCGTGAAACATGATAGGAGTCCCCGGATTCCTGTGGCACGTGGAAAGTGACACTTGGTTTCCCGCCTCAGCTGGAGAGGCGTCCCAATTGCCCTGCCAAGCCTCGAGGAGAATCCTGAGTTGTCCCTCGCAACTAGGCAGGAGTCTGACGTCGCTGAACAAACACGTGGGTGGAAGGGCCATCCCCGTCGTAACTCGAGAATATACCCCAGGTTACCATCGCAACTCGAGAAAAACCATTAGACTTCCCCCTCGCCGCAAAATGAGGTCCGATACCCTGCACTGTGTGCAGAGCAATTCCGTGTTGCACATCACACATGAAAGGAGCCTTGATTTCCTTGATGGCACTCCAGAGAAACCCCAAGAACACTGTTTCAAGGCTAGAGGGACCCTGAGGTCACTATAGCAACACGAAAGAGCTCCGTGGACCAAAAATCAACTCGAGATGAGAGGTTAGTCCCTGGCTTCGACTCCAGAGGAATACCACCTTACCACAAGCACCTCAAGAGGAGGCTTCTCTCAGCTCTAGGTATGTGAGAGGGACCCTGAGTTTGCGGCCTCAAGTGGAATGTACACCGCGATGCCCTGACTCGAAATAAGGCCGGATGTCCCTGCAGTGACTTGAATGCAGGCTCGTCTTGCATCTCCCAAGACGAAAGGATGTCTGAATCCCCTGTGGAGACCACAGAGAAAAACCTAGTTCCCCACCTCATCGCGACCGGAGGCCTCACATCCTTTGAAAATTCCAGAGGTACGCGGAGATCAGTGCCTCCAAAGCAGACGATGCCTGACTCCTCGTGAAACTTGATAGGAGTCCCAGGATTCCTGTGGCACGTGGAAAGGGACCCTTGGTCTCCCGCCTCAGCTGGAGAGGCGTCCCAAATGCCCTGCCAAGCCTCGAGGAGAATCCCGAGTTGTCCCTCGCAACTAGGCAGGAGTCTGACGTCGCTGAACAAACACGTGGGTGGAAGGGCCATCCCCGTCGTAACTCGAGAATATACCCCAGGTTCCCGCCGCAACTCGAGAAAAACAATGAGAATTCCCCCTCGCCGCGAGATGAGGCCTGATTCCCCTGCACTGCGTGCAGAGCAATTCCGTGTTGCACATCACACATGAAAGTAGCCTTGATTTCCTTGATGGCACTCCAGAGAAACCCCAAGAACACTGTTTTAAGGCGAGCGGGATCCGGAGGTCACTGTAGCAACACGAAAGAGCTCCGTGGACCACAAATCAACTGGAGATGAGAGGTTAGTCCCTGGCTTCGACTCCAGAGGAATACCACCTTACCACAAGCACCTCAAGAGGAGGCTTCTCTTAGCTCTAGGTATTTGAGAGGGACCCTGAGTTTGCGGCCTCAAGTGGAATGGACACCGCGATGGCCTGACTCGAAATAAGGCCGGATATCCCTGCAGTGACTTGAATGCAGGCTCGTCTTGCATCTCCCAAGACGAAAGGATGTCTGAATCCCATGTGGAGACCACAGAGAAAGAACTAGTTCCCCACCTCATCGCGACCGGAGGCCTCACATCCTTTGAAAACTCCAGAGGTACGCGGAGATCAGTGCCTCCAAAGGAGACGATGCCTGACTCCTCGTGAAACTTGATAGGAGTCCCAGGATTCCTGTGGCACGTGGAAAGGGACCCTTGGTCTCCCGCCTCAGCTGGAGAGGCGTCCCAATTGCCCTGCCAAGCCTCGAGGAGAATCCCGAGTTGTCCCTCGCAACTAGGCAGGAGTCTGACGTCGCTGAACAAACACGTGGGTGGAAGGGCCATCCCCGTCGTAACTCGAGAGTATACCCCAGGTTACCATCGCAACTCGAGAAAAACCATTAGACTTCCCCCTCGCCGCAAAATGAGGTCCGATACCCTGCACTGTGTGCAGAGCAATTCCGTGTTGCACATCACACATGAAAGGAGCCTTGATTTCCTTGATGGCACTCCAGAGAAACCCCAAGAACACTGTTTCAAGGCTAGAGGGACCCTGAGGTCACTATAGCAACACGAAAGAGCTCCGTGGACCAAAAATCAACTCGAGATGAGAGGTTAGTCCCTGACTTCGACTCCAGAGGAATACCACCTTACCACAAGCACCTCAAGAGGAGGCTTCTCTCAGCTGTATGTATGTGAGAGGGACCCTGAGTTTGCGGCCTCAAGTGGAATGGACACCGCGATGCCCTGACTCGAAATAAGGCCGGATGTCCCTGCAGTGACTTGAATGCAGGCTCGTCTTGCATCTCCCAAGACGAAAGGATGTCTGAATCCCCTGTGGAGACCACAGAGAAAAACCTAGTTCCCCACCTCATCGCGACCGGAGGCCTCACATCCTTTGAAAATTCCAGAGGTACGCGGAGATCAGTGCCTCCAAAGCAGACGATGCCTGACTCCTCGTGAAACTTGATAGGAGTCCCAGGATTCCTGTGGCACGTGGAAAGGGACCCTTGATCTCCCGCCTCAGCTGGAGAGGCGTCCCAAATGCCCTGCCAAGCCTCGAGGAGAATCCCGAGTTGTCCCTCGCAACAAGGCAGGAGTCTGACGTCGCTGAACAAACACGTGGGTGGAAGGGCCATCCCCGTCGTAACTCGAGAATATACCCCAGGTTCCCGCCGCAACTCGAGAAAAACAATGAGAATTCCCCCTCGCCGCGAGATGAGGCCTGATTCCCCTGCACTGCGTGCAGAGCAATTCCGTGTTGCACATCACACATGAAAGGAGCCTTGATTTCCTTGATGGCACTCCAGAGAAACCCCAAGAACACTGTTTTAAGGCGAGCGGGATCCGGACGTCACTGTAGCAACACGAAAGAGCTCCGTGGACCACAAATCAACTGGAGATGAGAGGTTAGTCCCTGGCTTCGACTCCAGAGGAATACCACCTTACCACAAGCACCTCAAGAGGAGGCTTCTCTTAGCTCTAGGTATTTGAGAGGGACCCTGAGTTTGCGGCCTAAAGTGGAATGGACACCGCGATGCCCTGACTCGAAATCAGGCCGGATATCCCAGCAGTGACTTGAATGCAGGCTCGTCTTGCATCTCCCAAGACGAAAGGATGTCTGAATCCCCTGTGGAGACCACAGAGAAAAACCTAGTTCCCCACCTCATCGCGACCGGAGGCCTCACATCCTTTGAAAACTCCAAAGGTACGCGGAGATCAGTGCCTCCAAAGGAGACGATGCCTGACTCCTCGTGAAACTTGATAGGAGTCCCAGGATTCCTGTGGCACGTGGAAAGGGACCCTTGGTCTCCCGCCTCAGCTGGAGAGGCGTCCCAATTGCCCTGCCAAGTCTCGAGGAGAATCCCGAGTTGTCCCTCGCAACTAGGCAGGAGTCCGGACTTCGCTGAACAAACACGTGGGTGGAAGGGCCATCCCCGTCGTAACTCGAGAATATACCCCAGGTTCCCGCCGCAACTCGAGAAAAACCATGAGACTTCCCCCTCGCCGCGAGATGAGGCCCGATTCCCCTGCACTGCGTGCAGAGCAATTCCGTGTTGCACATCACACATGAAAGGAGCCTTGATTTCCTTGATGGCACTCCAGAGAAACCCCAAGAACACTGTTTCAAGGTTGAGGGATCCTGAGGTCACTGTAGCAACACGAAAGAGCTCCGTGGACCAAAAATCAACTTGAGATGAGAGGTTAGTCCCTGGCTTCAACTCCAGAGGAATACCACCATACCACATGCACCTCAAGAGGAGGCTTCTCTCAGCTCTAGGTATGTGAGAGGGACCCTGAGTTTGCGGCCTCAAGTGGAATGGACACCGCGATGCCCTGACTCGAAATAAGGCCGGATATACCTGCAGTGACTTGAATGCAGGCTCGTCTTGCATCTCCCAAGACGAAAGGATGTCTGAATCCCATGTGGAGACCACAGAGAAAGAACTAGTTCCCCACCTCATCGCGACCGGAGGCCTCACATCCTTTGAAAACTCCAGAGGTACGCAGAGATCAGTGCCTCCAAAGGAGACGATGCCTGACTCCTCGTGAAACTTGATAGGAGTCCCAGGATTTATGTGGCACGTGGAAAGGGACACTTGGTCTCCCGCCTCAGCTGGAGAGGCGTCCCAATTGCCCTGCCAAGCCTCGAGGAGAATCCCGAGTTGTCCCTCGCAACTAGGCAGGAGTCCTGACGTCGCTGAAGAAACACGTGAGTGGAAGGGCCATTCCCTTCGTAACTCGAGAATATACCCCAGGTTCCCGCCGCAACTCGAGAAAAACCATGAGACTTCCCCCTCGCCGCGAGATGAGGCCCGATTCCCCTGCACTGCGTGCAGAGCAATTCCGTGTTGCACATCACACATGAAAGAAGCCTTGATTTCCTTGATGGCACTCCAGAGAAACCCCAAGAACAGTGTTTCAAGGCTAGAGGGATCCTGAGGTCACTGTAGCAACACGAAAGAGCTCCGTGGACCAAAAATCAACTCGAGATGAGAGGTTAGTCCCTGGCTTCGACTCCAGAGGTATACCACCTTACCACAAGCACCTCAAGAGGAGGCTTCTCTCAGCTCTAGGTATGTGAGAGGGACCCTGAGTTTGCGGCCTCAAGTGGAATGGAGACCGCGATGCCCTGACTCGAAATAAGGCCGGATATCCCTGCAGTGACTTGAATGCAGGCTCGTCTTGCATCTCCCAAGATGAAAGGATGTCTGAATCCCCTGTGGAGACCACAGAGAAAGACCTAGTTCCCCACCTCATCGCGACCGGAGGCCTCACATCCTTTGAAAACTCTAGAGGTATGCTGAGATCAGTGCCTCCAAAGGAGACGATGCCTGACTCCTCGTGAAACTTGATAGGAGTCGCAGGATTCCTGTGGCACGTGGAAAGGGACCCTTCGTCTCCCACCTCAGCTGGAGAGGCGTCCCAATTGCCCTGCCAAGCCTCGAGGAGAATCCCGAGTTGTCCCTCGCAACTAGGCAGGAGTCTTGACGTCGCTGAAGAAACACGTGGGTGGAAGGGCCATCCCCGTCGTAACTCGAGAATATACCCCAGGTTCCCGCCGCAACTCGAGAAAAACCGTGAGACTTCCCCCTCGCCGCGAGATGAGGCCCGATTCCCCTGCACTGCGTGTAGAGCAATTCCGTGTTGCACATCACACATGAAAGGAGCCTTGATTTCCTTGATGGCACTCCAGAGAAACCCCAAGAACACTGTTTCAAGGCTAGAGGGATCCTGAGGTCACTGTAGCAACACGAAAGAGCTCCGTGGACCAAAAATCAACTCGAGATGAGAGGTTAGTCCCTGGCTTCGACTCCAGAGGAATACCACCTTACCACAAGCACCTGAAGAGGAGGCTTCTCTCAGCTCTAGCTATGTGAGAGGGACCCTGAGTTTGCGGCCTCAAGTGGAATGGACACCGCGATTCCCTGACTCGAAATAAGGCCAGATATCCCTGCAGTGACTTGAATGCAGGCTCGTCTTGCATCTCCCAAGACGAAAGAATGTCTGAATCCCCTGTTGAGACAACAGAGAATGACCTAGTTCCCCACCTCATCGCGACCGGAGGCCTCACATCCTTTGAAAACTCCAATGGTACACGGCGATCAGTGCCTCCAAAGGAGACGATGCCTGACTCCTCGTGAAACTTGATAGGAGTCACAGGATTCCTGTGGCACGTTGAAAGGGACACTTGGTCTCCCGCCTCAGCTGGAGAGGCGTCCCAATTGCCCTGCCAAGCCTCGAGGAGAATCCCGAGTTGTCCCTCGCAACTAGGCAGGAGTCCTGACGTCGCTGAACAAACACGTGGGTGGAAGGGCCATCCCCGTCGTAACTCGAGAATATACCCCAGGTTCCCGCCGCAACTGGAGAAAAACCATGAGACTTCCCCCTCGCTGCGAGATGAGGCCCGATTCCCCTGCACAGCGTGCAGAGCAATTCTGTGTTGCACATCACACATGAAAGGAGCCTTGATTTCCTTGATGGCACTCCAGAGAAACCCCAAGAACACTGTTTCAAGGCTGGAGGAATACTGAGGTATCTGTAGCGGCACGAAAGAGCTCCGTGGACCACAAATCAACTGGAGATGAGAGGTTAGTCCCTGGCTTCGACTCCAGAGGAATACCACCTTACCACAAGCACCTCAAGAGGAGGCTTCTCTTAGCTCTAGGTATTTGAGAGGGACCCTGAGTTTGCGGCCTCAAGTGGAATGGACACCGCGATGCCCTGACTCGAAATCAGGCCGGATATCCCAGCAGTGACTTGAATGCAGGCTCGTCTTGCATCTCCCAAGACGAAAGGATGTCTGAATCCCCTGTGGAGACCACAGAGAAAGACCTAGTTCCCCACCTCATCGCGACCGGAGGCCTCACATCCTTTGAAAACTCCAAAGGTACGCGGAGATCAGTGCCTCCAAAGGAGACGATGCCTGACTCCTCGTGAAACTTGATAGGAGTCCCAGGATTCCTGTGGCACGTGGAAAGGGACCCTTGGTCTCCCGCCTCAGCTGGAGAGGCGTCCCAATTGCCCTGCCAAGTCTCGAGGAGAATCCCGAGTTGTCCCTCGCAACTAGGCAGGAGTCCGGACTTCGCTGAACAAACACGTGGGTGGAAGGGCCATCCCCGTCGTAACTCGAGAATATACCCCAGGTTCCCGCCGCAACTCGAGAAAAACCATGAGACTTCCCCCTCGCCGCGAGATGAGGCCCGATTCCCCTGCACTGCGTGCAGAGCAATTCCGTGTTGCACATCACACATGAAAGGAGCCTTGATTTCCTTGATGGCACTCCAGAGAAACCCCAAGAACACTGTTTCAAGGTTGAGGGATCCTGAGGTCACTGTAGCAACACGAAAGAGCTCCGTGGACCAAAAATCAACTTGAGATGAGAGGTTAGTCCCTGGCTTCGACTCCAGAGGAATACCACCATACCACATGCACCTCAAGAGGAGGCTTCTCTCAGCTCTAGGTATGTGAGAGGGACCCTGAGTTTGCGGCCTCAAGTGGAATGGACACCGCGATGCCCTGACTCGAAATAAGGCCGGATATCCCTGCAGTGACTTGAATGCAGGCTCGTCTTGCATCTCCCAAGACGAAAGGATGTCTGAATCCCATGTGGAGACCACAGAGAAAGAACTAGTTCCCCACCTCATCGCGACCGGAGGCCTCACATCCTTTGAAAACTCCAGAGGTACGCGGAGATCAGTGCCTCCAAAGGAGACGATGCCTGACTCCTCGTGAAACTTGATAGGAGTCCCAGGATTCCTGTGGCATGTGGAAAGGGACACTTGGTCTCCCGCCTCAGTTGGAGAGGCGTCCCAATTGCCCTGCCAAGCCTCGAGGAGAATCCCGAGTTGTCCCTCGCAACTAGGCAGGAGTCCTGACGTCGCTGAAGAAACACGTGAGTGGAAGGGCCATTCCCTTCGTAACTCGAGAATATACCCCAGGTTCCCGCCGCAACTCGAGAAAAACCATGAGACTTCCCCCTCGCCGCGAGATGAGGCCCGATTCCCCTGCACTGCGTGCAGAGCAATTCCGTGTTGCACATCACACATGAAAGAAGCCTTGATTTCCTTGATGGCACTCCAGAGAAACCCCAAGAACAGTGTTTCAAGGCTAGAGGGATCCTGAGGTCACTGTAGCAACACGAAAGAGCTCCGTGGACCAAAAATCAACTCGAGATGAGAGGTTAGTCCCTGGCTTCGACTCCAGAGGAATACCACCTTACCACAAGCACCTCAAGAGGAGGCTTCTCTCAGCTCTAAGTATGTGAGAGGGACCCTGAGTTTGCGGCCTCAAGTGGAATGGAGACCACGATGCCCTGACTCGAAATAAGGCCGGATATCCCTGCAGTGACTTGAATGCAGGCTCGTCTTTCATCTCCCAAGACGAAAGGATGTCTGAATCCCCTGTGGAGACCACAGAGAAAGACCTAGTTCCCCACCTCATCGCGACCGGAGGCCTCACATCCTTTGAAAACTCTAGAGGTATGCTGAGATCAGTGCCTCCAAAGGAGACGATGCCTGACTCCTCGTGAAACTTGATAGGAGTCGCAGGATTCCTGTGGCACGTGGAAAGGGACCCTTGGTCTCCCACCTCAGCTGGAGAGGCGTCCCAATTGCCCTGCCAAGCCTCGAGGAGAATCCCGAGTTGTCCCTCGCAACTAGGCAGGAGTCTTGACGTCGCTGAAGAAACACGTGGGTGGAAGGGCCATCCCCGTCGTAACTCGAGAATATACCCCAGGTTCCCGCCGCAACTCGAGAAAAACCGTGAGACTTCCCCCTCGCCGCGAGATGAGGCCCGATTCCCCTGCACTGCGTGTAGAGCAATTCCGTGTTGCACATCACACATGAAAGGAGCCTTGATTTCCTTGATGGCACTCCAGAGAAACCCCAAGAACACTGTTTCAAGGCTAGAGGGATCCTGAGGTCACTGTAGCAACACGAAAGAGCTCCGTGGACCAAAAATCAACTCGAGATGAGAGGTTAGTCCCTGGCTTCGACTCCAGAGGAATACCACCTTACCACAAGCACCTGAAGAGGAGGCTTCTCTCAGCTCTAGCTATGTGAGAGGGACCCTGAGTTTGCGGCCTCAAGTGGAATGGACACCACGATTCCCTGACGCGAAATAAGGCCGGATATCCCTGCAGTGACTTGAATGCAGGCTCGTCTTGCATCTCCCAAGACGAAAGAATGTCTGAATCCCCTGTGGAGACAACAGAGAATGACCTAGTTCCCCACCTCATCGCGACCGGAGGCCTCACATCCTTTGAAAACTCCAGAGGTACACGGAGATCAGTGCCTCCAAAGGAGACGATGCCTGACTCCTCGTGAAACTTGATAGGAGTCACAGGATTCCTGTGGCACGTTGAAAGGGACACTTGGTCTCCCGCCTCAGCTGGAGAGGCGTCCCAATTGCCCTGCCAAGCCTCGAGGAGAATCCCGAGTTGTCCCTCGCAACTAGGCAGGAGTCCTGACGTCGCTGAACAAACACGTGGGTGGAAGGGCCATCCCCGTCGTAACTCGAGAATATACCCCAGGTTCCCGCCGCAACTGGAGAAAAACCATGAGACTTCCCCCTCGCTGCGAGATGAGGCCCGATTCCCCTGCACAGCGTGCAGAGCAATTCTGTGTTGCACATCACACATGAAAGGAGCCTTGATTTCCTTGATGGCACTCCAGAGAAACCCCAAGAACACTGTTTCAAGGCTGGAGGGATACTGAGGTATCTGTAGCAGCACGAAAGAGCTCCGTGGACCCAGAATCAACTCGAGATGAGAGGTTAGTCCCTGGCTTCGACTCCAGAGGAATACCACCTTACCACAAGCACCTCAAGAGGAGGCTTCTCTCAGCTCTAGGTATTTGAGAGGGACCCTGAGTTTGCGGCCTCAAGTGGAATGGAGACCGCGATGCCCTGACTCGAAATAAGGCCGGATATCCCTGCAGTGACTTGAATGCAGGCTCGTCTTGCATCTCCCAAGATGAAAGGATGTCTGAATCCCCTGTGGAGACCACAGAGAAAGACCTAGTTCCCCACCTCATCGCGACCGGAGGCCTCACATCCTTTGAAAACTCCAGAGGTATGCTGAGATCAGTGCCTCCAAAGGAGACGATGCCTGACTCCTCGTGAAACTTGATAGGAGTCGCAGGATTCCTGTGGCACGTGGAAAGGGATCCTTGGTCTCCCACCTCAGCTGGAGAGGTGTCCCAATTGCCCTGCCAAGCCTCGAGGAGAATCCCGAGTTGTCCCTCGCAACTAGGCAGGAGTCTTGACGTCGCTGAAGAAACACGTGGGTGGAAGGGCCATCCCCGTCGTAACTCGAGAATATACCCCAGGTTCCCGCCGCAACTCGAGAAAAACCGTGAGACTTCCCCCTCGCCGCGAGATGAGGCCCGATTCCCCTGCACTGCGTGTAGAGCAATTCCGTGTTGCACATCACACATGAAAGGAGCCTTGATTTCCTTGATGGCACTCCAGAGAAACCCCAAGAACACTGTTTCAAGGCTAGAGGGATCCTGAGGTCACTGTAGCAACACGAAAGAGCTCCGTGGACCAAAAATCAACTCGAGATGAGAGGTTAGTCCCTGGCTTCGACTCCAGAGGAATACCACCTTACCACAAGCACCTGAAGAGGAGGCTTCTCTCAGGTCTAGCTATGTGAGAGGGACCCTGAGTTTGCGGCCTCAAGTGGAATGGACACCGCGATTCCCTGATGCGAAATAAGGCCGGATATCCCTGCAGTGACTTGAATGCAGGCTCGTCTTGCATCTCCCAAGACGAAAGGATGTCTGAATCCCATGTGGAGACCACAGAGAAAGAACTAGTTCCCCACCTCATCGCGACCGGAGGCCTCACATCCTTTGAAAACTCCAGAGGTACTCGGAGATCAGTGCCTCCAAAGGAGACGATGCCTGACTCCTCGTGAAACTTGATAGGAGTCCCAGGATTCCTGTGGCACGTGGAAAGGGACCCTTGGTCTCCCGCCTCAGCTGGAGAGGCGTCCCAATTGCCCTGCCAAGCCTCGAGGAGAATCCCGAGTTGTCCCTCGCAACTAGGCAGGAGTCCTGACGTCGCTGAAGAAACACGTGAGTGGAAGGGCCATTCCCTTCGTAACTCGAGAATATACCCCAGGTTCCCGCCGCAACTCGAGAAAAACCGTGAGACTTCCCCCTCGCCGCGAGATGAGGCCCGATTCCCCTGCACTGCGTGTAGAGCAATTCCGTGTTGCACATCACACATGAAAGGAGCCTTGATTTCCTTTATGGCACTCCAGAGAAACCCCAAGAACACTGTTTCAAGGCTAGAGGGATACTGAGGTCACTGTAGCAACACGAAAGAGCTCCGTGGACCAAAAATCAACTCGAGATGAGAGGTTAGTCCCTGGCTTCGACTCCAGAGGAATACCACCTTACCACAAGCACCTGAAGAGGAGGCTTCTCTCAGCTGTAGCTATGTGAGAGGGACCCTGAGTTTGCGGCCTCAAGTGGAATGGACACCGCGATTCCCTGACGCGAAATAAGGCCGGATATCCCTACAGTGACTTGAATGCAGGCTCGTCTTGCATCTCCCAAGACGAAAGAATGTCTGAATCCCCTGTGGAGACAACAGAGAATGACCTAGTTCCCCACCTCATCGCGACCGGAGGCCTCACATCCTTTGAAAACTCCAGAGGTACACGGAGATCAGTGCCTCCAAAGGAGACGATGCCTGACTCCTCGTGAAACTTGATAGGAGTCACAGGATTCCTGTGGCACGTTGAAAGGGACACTTGGTCTCCCGCCTCAGCTGGAGAGGCGTCCCAATTGCCCTGCCAAGCCTCGAGGAGAATCCCGAGTTGTCCCTCGCAACTAGGCAGGAGTCCTGACGTCGCTGAACAAACACGTGGGTGGAAGGGCCATCCCCGTCGTAACTCGAGAATATACCCCAGGTTCCCGCCGCAACTCGAGAAAAACCATGAGACTTCCCCCTCGCCGCGAGATGAGGCCCGATTCCCCTGCACAGCGTGCAGAGCAATTCTGTGTTGCACATCACACATGAAAGGAGCTTTGATTTCCTTGATGGCACTCCAGAGAAACCCCAAGAACACTGTTTCAAGGCTGGAGGGATACTGAGGTATCTGTAGCAGCACGAAAGAGCTCCGTGGACCATGAAACAACTCGAGATGAGAGGTTAGTCCCTGGCTTCGACTCCAGAGGAATACCACCTTACCACAAGCACCTCAAGAGGAGGCTTCTCTCAGCTCTAGGTATTTGAGAGGGACCCTGAATTTGCGGCCTCAAGTTGAATGGACACCGCGATGCCCTGACGCGAAATAAGGCCGGATATCCCTGCAGTGACTTGAATGCAGGCTCGTCTTGCATCTCCCAAGACGAAAGGATGTCTGAATCCCCTGTGGAGACCACAGAGAAAGACCTAGATCCCCACCTCATCGCGACCGGAGGCCTCACATCCTTTGAAAACTCCAGAGGTATGCGGAGATTAGTGCCTCAAAGGAGACGATGCCTGACCCCTCGTGAAACTTGATAGGAGTCCCAGGATTCCTGTGGCACGTGGAAAGGGGCCCTTGGTCTCCCGCCTCAGCTGGAGAGGCGTCCCAATTGCCCTGCCAAGCCTCGAGGAGAATCCCGATTTGTCCCTCGCAACTAGGCAGGAGTCCTGCCGTCGCAGAACTAACACGTGGGTGGAAGGGCCATCCCCGTCGTAACTCGAGAATATACCGCAGGTTCCCGGCGCAACTCGAGAAAAACCATGAGACTTCCCCCTCACCGCGAGATGAGGCCCGATTCCGCTGCACTGCGTGCAGAGCAATTCTGTGTTGCACATCACACATGAAAGGAGCCTTGATTTCCTTGATGGTACTCCAGAGAATCCCCAAGAACACTGTTTCAAGGTTGAGGGATCCTGAGGTCACTGTAGCAACACGAAAGAACTCCGGGGACCAAAAATCAACTCGAGATGCGAGGTTAGTCCCTGGCTTCGACTCCAGAGGAATACCACCTTACCACAAGCACCTCAAGAGGAGGCTTCTCTCAGCTCTAGCTATGTGAGAGGGACCCTGAGTTTGCGGCCTCAAGTGGAATGGAGACCGCGATGCCCTGACTCGAAATAAGGCCGGATATCCCTGCAGTGACTTGAATGCAGGCTCGTCTTGCATCTCCCAAGACGAAAGGATGTCTTAATCCCCTGTGGAGACCACAGAGAAAGACCTAGTTCATCACCTCATCGTGACCGGAGGCCTCACATCCTTTGAAAACTCCAGAGGTACGCGGAGATCAGTGCCTCCAAAGGAGACGATGCCTGACTCCTCGTGAAACTTGATAGGAGTCCCAGGATTCCTGTGGCACGTGGAAAGGGACCCTTGGTCTCCCGCCTCAGCTGGAGAGGCGTCCCAATTGCCCTGCCAAGCCTCGAGGAGAATCCCGAGTTGTCCCTCGCAACTAGGCAGGAGTCCTGACGTCGCTGAACAAACACGTGAGTGGAAGGGCCATTCCCTTCGTAACTCGAGAATATACCCCAGGTTCCCGCCGCAACTGGAGAAAAACCATGAGACTTCCCCCTCGCCGCGAGATGAGGCCCGATTCCCCTGCACTGCGTGCAGAGCAATTCCGTGTTGCACATCACACATGAAAGGAGCCTTGATTTCCCTGATGGCACTCCAGAGAAACCCCAAGAACACTGTTTCAAGGCTAGAGGGATCCTGAGGTCACTGTAGCAACACGAAAGAGCTCCGTGTTCCAAAAATCAACTCGAGATGAGAGGTTAGTCCCTGGCTTCGACTCCAGAGGAATACCACCTTACCACAAGCACCTAAAGAGGAGGCTTCTCTCAGCTCTATGTATGTGAGAGGGACCCTGAGTTTGCGGCCTCAAGTGGAATGGACACCGCGATTCCCTGACGCGAAATAAGGCCGGATATCCCTGCAGTGACTTGAATGCAGGCTCGTCTTGCATCTCCCAAGACGAAAGGATGTCTGAATCCCCTGTGGAGACCACAGAGAATGACCTAGTTCCCCACCTCATCGCGACCGGAGGCCTCACATCCTTTGAAAACTCCAGAGGTACTCGGAGACCAGTGCCTCCAAAGGAGACGATGCCTGACTCCTCGTGAAACTTGATAGGAGTCACAGGATTCCTGTGGCACGTGGAAAGGGACACTTGGTCTCCCGCCTCAGCTGGAGAGACGTCCCAATTGCCCTGCCAAGCCTCGAGGAGAATCCTGAGTTGTCCCTCGAAACTAGGCAGGAGTCCTGACGTCGCTGAACAAACACGTGGGTGGAAGGACCATCCCCGTCGTAACTCGAGAATATACCCCAGGTTCCCGCCGCAACTCGAGAAAAACCATGAGACTTCCCCCTCGCCGCGAGATGAGGCCCGATTCCCCTGCATTGCGTGCAGAGCAATTCCGTGTTGCACATCACACATGAAAGGAGCCTTGATTTCCTTGATGGCACTCCAGAGAAACCCCAAGAACACTGTTTCAAGGCTGGTGGGATACTGAGGTCCCTGTAGCAGCACGAAAGAGCTCCATGGACCATGATTCAACTCGAGATGAGAGGTTAGTCCCTGGCTTCGACTCCAGAGGAATACCACCTTACCACAAGCACCTCAAGAGGAGGCTTCTCTCAGCTCTAGGTATGTGAGAGGGACCCTGAGTTTGCGGCCTCAAGTGGAATGGACACTGGGATGCCCTGACGCGAAATAATGCCGGATATCCCAGCAGTGACTTGAATGCAGGCTCGTCTTGCATCTCCCAAGACTAAAGGATGTCTGAATCCCCTGTGGAGACCACAGAGAAAGACCTGGTTCCCCACCTCATCGCGACCGGAGGCCTCACATCCTTTGAAAACTCCAGAGGTATGCGGAGATCAGTGCCTCCAAAGGAGACGATGCCTGACTCCCCGTGAAACTTGATAGCAGTCCCTGGATTCCTGTGGCACGAGGAAAGGGACACTTGGTCTCCCGCCTCAGCTGGAGAGGCATCCCAATTGCCCTGCCAAGCCTCGAGGAGAATCCCGAGTTGTCCCTCGCAACTAGGCAGGAGTCCTGACGTCGCTGAACAAACACGTGGGTGGAAGGGCCATCCCCGTCGTAACTCGAAAATATACCCCAGGTTCCCACAGCAACTCGAGAAAAACCGTGAGACTTCCCCCTCGCCGCAAAATGAGGCCCGATACCCTGCACTGCGTGCAGTGCAATTCCCTGTTGCACATCACACATCAAAGGAGCCTTGATTTCCTTGATGGCACTCCAGAGAAACCCCAAGAACACTGTTTCAAGGTAGAGGGATCCTGAGGTCACTGTAGCCAAACAAAAGAGCTCCGTGGACCAAAAATCAACTCGAGTTGAGAGGTTAGTCCCTGGATTCGACTCCAGAGGAATACTACCTTACCACAAGCACCTCAAAGGAGGCTTCTCTCAGCTCTACATATGTGAGAGGGACCCTGAGTTTGCGGCCTCAAGTGGAATGGACACCGTGATGCCCTGACTCGAAATAAGGCCGAATATCCCTGCAGTGACTTGAATGCAGGCTCGTCTTGCATCTCCCAAGACGAAAGAATGTCTGAATCCCCTGTGGAGACAACAGAGAATGACCTAGTTCCCCACCTCATCGCGACCGGAGGCCTCACATCCTTTGAAAACTCCAGAGGTACACGGAGATCAGTGCCTCCAAAGGAGACGATGCCTGACTCCTCGTGAAACTTGATAGGAGTCACAGGATTCCTGTGGCACGTTGAAAGGGACACTTGGTCTCCCGCCTCAGCTGGAGAGGCGTCCCAATTGCCCTGCCAAGCCTCGAGGAGAATCCCGAGTTGTCCCTCGCAACTAGGCAGGAGTCCTGACGTCGCTGAACAAACACGTGGGTGGAAGGGCCATCCCCGTCGTAACTCGAGAATATACCCCAGGTTCCCGCCGCAACTCGAGAAAAACCATGAGACTTCCCCCTCGCCGCGAGATGAGGCCCGATTCCCCTGCACAGCGTGCAGAGCAATTCTGTGTTGCACATCACACATGAAAGGAGCCTTGATTTCCTTGATGGCACTCCAGAGAAACCCCAAGAACACTGTTTCAAGGCTGGAGGGATACTGAGGTATCTGTAGCAGCACGAAAGAGCTCCGTGGACCATGAAACAACTCGAGATGAGAGGTTAGTCCCTGGCTTCGACTCCAGAGGAATACCACCTTACCACAAGCACCTCAAGAGGAGGCTTCTCTCAGCTCGAGGTATGTGAGAGGGACCCTGAGTTTGCGGCCTCAAGTGGAATGGACACCGCGATGCCCTGACGTGAAGTAAGGCCAGATATCCCTGCAGTGACATGAATGCAGGCTCGTCTTGCATCTCCCAAGACGAAAGGATGTCTGAATCCCCTGTGGAGACCACAGAGAAAGACCTAGTTCCCCACCTCATCGCGACCGGAGGCCTCACATCCTTTGAAAACTCCAGAGGTATGCGGAGATTAGTGCCTCAAAGGAGACGATGCCTGACCCCTCGTGAAACTTGATAGGAGTCCCAGGATTCCTGTGGCACGTGGAAAGGGGCCCTTGGTCTCCCGCCTCAGCTGGAGAGGCGTCCCAATTGCCCTGCCAAGCCTCGAGGAGAATCCCGATTTGTCCCTCGCAACTAGGCAGGAGTCCTGCCGTCGCAGAACTAACACGTGGGTGGAAGGGCCATCCCCGTCGTAACTCGAGAATATACCGCAGGTTCCCGGCGCAACTCGAGAAAAACCATGAGACTTCCCCCTCACCGCGAGATGAGGCCCGATTCCGCTGCACTGCGTGCAGAGCAATTCTGTGTTGCACATCACACATGAAAGGAGCCTTGATTTCCTTAATGGTACTCCAGAGAATCCCCAAGAACACTGTTTCAAGGTTGAGGGATCCTGAGGTCACTGTAGCAACACGAAAGAACTCCGGGGACCAAAAATCAACTCGAGATGCGAGGTTAGTCCCTGGCTTCGACTCCAGAGGAATACCACCTTACCACAAGCACCTCAAGAGGAGGCTTCTCTCAGCTCTAGCTATGTGAGAGGGACCCTGAGTTTGCGGCCTCAAGTGGAATGGAGACCGCGATGCCCTGACTCGAAATAAGGCCGGATATCCCTGCAGTGACTTGAATGCAGGCTCGTCTTGCATCTCCCAAGACGAAAGGATGTCTGAATCCCCTGTGGAGACCACAGAGAAAGACCTAGTTCCCCACCTCATCGCGACCGGAGGCCTCACATCCTTTGAAAACTCCAGAGGTACGCGGAGATCAGTGCCTCCAAAGGAGACGATGCCTGACTCCTCGTGAAACTTGATAGGAGTCCCAGGATTCCTGTGGCACGTGGAAAGGGACCCTTGGTCTCCTGCCTCAGCTGGAGAGGCGTCCCAATTGCCCTGCCAAGCCTCGAGCAGAATCCCGAGTTGTCCCTCGCAACTAGGCAGGAGTCCTGACGTCGCTGAACAAACACGTGGGTGGAAGGGCCATCCCCGTCGTAACTCGAGAATATACCCCAGGTTCCCGCCGCAACTGGAGAAAAACCATGAGACTTCCCCCTCGCCGCGAGATGAGGCCTGATTCCCCTGCACTGCGTGCAGAGCAATTCCGTGTTGCACATCACACATGAAAGGAGCCTTGATTTCCCTGATGGCACTCCAGAGAAACCCCAAGAACACTGTTTCAAGGCTAGAGGGATCCTGAGGTCACTGTAGCAACACGAAAGAGCTCCGTGGACCAAAAATCAACTCGAGATGAGAGGTTAGTCCCTGGCTTCGACTCCAGAGGAATACCACCTTACCACAAGCACCTAAAGAGGAGGCTTCTCTCAGCTCTATGTATGTGAGAGGGACCCTGATTTTGCGGCCTCAAGTGGAATGGACACCGCGATTCCCTGACGCGACATAAGGCCGGATATCCCTGCAGTGACTTGAATGCAGGCTCGTCTTGCATCTCCCAAGACGAAAGGATGTCTGAATCCCCTGTGGAGACCACAGAGAATGACCTAGTTCCCCACCTCATCGCGACCGGAGGCCTCACATTCTTTGAAAACTCCAGAGGTACTCGGAGACCAGTGCCTCCAAAGGAGACGATGCCTGACTCCTCGTGAAACTTGATAGGAGTCACAGGATTCCTGTGGCACGTGGAAAGGGACACTTGGTCTCCCGCCTCAGCTGGAGAGACGTCCCAATTGCCCTGCCAAGCCTCGAGGAGAATCCTGAGTTGTCCCTCGAAACTAGGCAGGAGTCCTGACGTCGCTGAACAAACACGTGGGGGGAAGGGCCATCCCCGTCGTAACTCGAGAATATACCCCAGGTTCCCGCCGCAACTCGAGAAAAACCATGAGACTTCCCCCTCGCCGCGAGATGAGGCCCGATTCCCCTGCATTGCGTGCAGAGCAATTCCGTGTTGCACATCACACATGAAAGGAGCCTTGATTTCCTTGATGGCACTCCAGAGAAACCCCAAGAACACTGTTTCAAGGCTGGTGGGATACTGAGGTCCCTGTAGCAGCACGAAAGAGCTCCATGGACCATGATTCAACTCGAGATGAGAGGTTAGTCCCTGGCTTCGACTCCAGAGGAATACCACCTTACCACAAGCACCTCAAGAGGAGGCTTCTCTCAGCTCTAGGTATGTGAGAGGGACCCTGAGTTTGCGGCCTCAAGTGGAATGGAGACCGCGATGCCCTGCCTCGAAATAAGGCGGATATCCCTGCAGTGACTTGAATGCAGGCTCGTCTTGCATCTCCCAAGACGAAAGGATGTCTGAATCCCCTGTGGAGACCACAGAGAAAGACCTAGTTCCCCACCTCATCGCGACCGGAGGCCTCACATCCTTTGAAAACTCCAGAGGTACTCGGAGATCAGTGCCTCCAAAGGAGACGATGCCTGACTCCTCGTGAAACTTGATAGGAGTCGCAGGATTCCTGTGGCACGTGGAAAGGGACCCTTGGTCTCCCACCTCAGCTGGAGAGGCGTCCCAATTGCCCTGCCAAGCCTCGAGGAGAATCCCGAGTTGTCCCTCGCAACTAGGCAGGAGTCTTGACGTCGCTGAAGAAACACGTGGGTGGAAGGGCCATCCCCGTCGTAACTCGAGAATATACCCCAGGTTCCCGCCGCAACTCGAGAAAAACCGTGAGACTTCCCCCTCGCCGCGAGATGAGGCCCGATTCCCCTGCACTGCCTGCAGAGCAATTCCGTGTTGCACATCACACATGAAAGGAGCATTGATTTCCTTGATGGCACTCCAGAGAAACCCCAAGAACACTGTTTCACGGCTAGAGGGATCCTGAGGTCACTGTAGCAACACGAAAGAGCTCCGTGGACCAAAAATCAACTCGAGATGAGAGGTTAGTCCCTGGCTTCGACTCCAGAGGAATACCACCTTACCACAAGCACCTCAAGAGGAGGCTTCTCTCAGCTCGAGGTATGTGAGAGGGACCCTGAGTTTGCGGCCTCAAGTGGAATGGACACCGCGATGCCCTGACGTGAAGTAAGGCCAGATATCCCTGCAGTGACATGAATGCAGGCTCGTCTTGCATCTCCCAAGACGAAAGGATGTCTGAATCCCCTGTGGAGACCACAGAGAAAGACCTAGTTCCCCACCTCATCGCGACCGGAGGCCTCACATCCTTTGAAAACTCCAGAGGTATGCGGAGATTAGTGCCTCAAAGGAGACGATGCCTGACCCCTCGTGAAACTTGATAGGAGTCCCAGGATTCCTGTGGCACGTGGAAAGGGGCCCTTGGTCTCCCGCCTCAGCTGGAGAGGCGTCCCAATTGCCCTGCCAAGCCTCGAGGAGAATCCCGATTTGTCCCTCGCAACTAGGCAGGAGTCCTGCCGTCGCAGAACTAACACGTGGGTGGAAGGGCCATCCCCGTCGTAACTCGAGAATATACCGCCGGTTCCCGGCGCAACTCGAGAAAAACCATGAGACTTCCCCCTCACCGCGAGATGAGGCCCGATTCCGCTGCACTGCGTGCAGAGCAATTCTGTGTTGCACATCACACATGAAAGGAGCCTTGATTTCCTTAATGGTACTCCAGAGAATCCCCAAGAACACTGTTTCAAGGTTGAGGGATCCTGAGGTCACTGTAGCAACACGAAAGAACTCCGGGGACCAAAAATCAACTCGAGATGCGAGGTTAGTCCCTGGCTTCGACTCCAGAGGAATACCACCTTACCACAAGCACCTCAAGAGGAGGCTTCTCTCAGCTCTAGCTATGTGAGAGGGACCCTGAGTTTGCGGCCTCAAGTGGAATGGAGACCGCGATGCCCTGACTCGAAATAAGGCCGGATATCCCTGCAGTGACTTGAATGCAGGCTCGTCTTGCATCTCCCAAGACGAAAGGATGTCTGAATCCCCTGTGGAGACCACAGAGAAAGACCTAGTTCCCCACCTCATCGCGACCGGAGGCCTCACATCCTTTGAAAACTCCAGAGGTACGCGGAGATCAGTGCCTCCAAAGGAGACGATGCCTGACTCCTCGTGAAACTTGATAGGAGTCCCAGGATTCCTGTGGCACGTGGAAAGGGACACTTGGTCTCCTGCCTCAGCTGGAGAGGCGTCCCAATTGCCCTGCCAAGCCTCGAGCAGAATCCCGAGTTGTCCCTCGCAACTAGGCAGGAGTCCTGACGTCGCTGAACAAACACGTGGGTGGAAGGGCCATCCCCGTCGTAACTCGAGAATATACCCCAGGTTCCCGCCGCAACTGGAGAAAAACCATGAGACTTCCCCCTCGCCGCGAGATGAGGCCTGATTCCCCTGCACTGCGTGCAGAGCAATTCCGTGTTGCACATCACACATGAAAGGAGCCTTGATTTCCCTGATGGCACTCCAGAGAAACCCCAAGAACACTGTTTCAAGGCTAGAGGGATCCTGAGGTCACTGTAGCAACACGAAAGAGCTCCGTGGACCAAAAATCAACTCGAGATGAGAGGTTAGTCCCTGGCTTCGACTCCAGAGGAATACCACCTTACCACAAGCACCTAAAGAGGAGGCTTCTCTCAGCTCTATGTATGTGAGAGGGACCCTGATTTTGCGGCCTCAAGTGGAATGGACACCGCGATTCCCTGACGCGACATAAGGCCGGATATCCCTGCAGTGACTTGAATGCAGGCTCGTCTTGCATCTCCCAAGACGAAAGGATGTCTGAATCCCCTGTGGAGACCACAGAGAATGACCTAGTTCCCCACCTCATCGCGACCGGAGGCCTCACATTCTTTGAAAACTCCAGAGGTACTCGGAGACCAGTGCCTCCAAAGGAGACGATGCCTGACTCCTCGTGAAACTTGATAGGAGTCACAGGATTCCTGTGGCACGTGGAAAGGGACACTTGGTCTCCCGCCTCAGCTGGAGAGACGTCCCAATTGCCCTGCCAAGCCTCGAGGAGAATCCTGAGTTGTCCCTCGAAACTAGGCAGGAGTCCTGACGTCGCTGAACAAACACGTGGGGGGAAGGGCCATCCCCGTCGTAACTCGAGAATATACCCCAGGTTCCCGCCGCAACTCGAGAAAAACCATGAGACTTCCCCCTCGCCGCGAGATGAGGCCCGATTCCCCTGCATTGCGTGCAGAGCAATTCCGTGTTGCACATCACACATGAAAGGAGCCTTGATTTCCTTGATGGCACTCCAGAGAAACCCCAAGAACACTGTTTCAAGGCTGGTGGGATACTGAGGTCCCTGTAGCAGCACGAAAGAGCTCCATGGACCATGATTCAACTCGAGATGAGAGGTTAGTCCCTGGCTTCGACTCCAGAGGAATACCACCTTACCACAAGCACCTCAAGAGGAGGCTTCTCTCAGCTCTAGGTATGTGAGAGGGACCCTGAGTTTGCGGCCTCAAGTGGAATGGACACTGCGATGCCCTGACGCGAAATAATGCCGGATATCCCAGCAGTGACTTGAATGCAGGCTCGTCTTGCATCTCCCAAGACTAAAGGATGTCTGAATCCCCTGTGGAGACCACAGAGAAAGACCTGGTTCCCCACCTCATCGCGACCGGAGGCCTCACATCCTTTGAAAACTCCAGAGGTATGCGGAGATCAGTGCCTCCAAAGGAGACGATGCCTGACTCCCCGTGAAACTTGATAGGAGTCCCTGGATTCCTGTGGCACGAGGAAAGGGACACTTGGTCTCCCGCCTCAGCTGGAGAGGCATCCCAATTGCCCTGCCAAGCCTCGAGGAGAATCCCGAGTTGTCCCTCGCAACTAGGCAGGAGTCCTGACCTCGCTGAACAAACACGTGGGTGGAAGGGCCATCCCCGTCGTAACTCGAAAATATACCCCAGGTTCCCACAGCAACTCGAGAAAAACCATGAGACTTCCCCCTCGCCGCAAAATGAGGCCCGATACCCTGCACTGCGTGCAGTGCAATTCCCTGTTGCACATCACACATGAAAGGAGACTTGATTTCCTTGATGGCACTCCAGAGAAACCCCAAGAACACTGTTTCAAGGCTAGAGGGAAACTCAGGTCACTATAGCAACACGAAAGAGCTCCGTGTACCAAGAATCAACTCGAGATGAGAGGTTAGTCCCTGGCTTCGACTCCAGAGGAATACTACCTTACCACAAGCACCTCAAGAGGAGGCTTCTCTCAGCTCTACATATGTGAGAGGGACCCTGAGTTTGCGGCCTCAAGTGGAATGGACACCGCGATGCCCTGACTCGAAATAAGGCCGAATATCCCTGCAGTGACTTGAATGCAGGCTCGTCTTGCATCTCCCAAGACGAAAGGATATCTGAATCCCCTGTGGAGACCACAGAGAAAACCTACTTCCCCACCTCATCGCGACCGGAGGCCTCACATCCTTTGAAAACTCCAGAGGTACACAGAGATCAGTGCCTCCAAAGGAGACGATGCCTGACTCCTCGTGAAACTTGATAGGAGTCCCAGGATTCCTGTGGCACGTGGAAAGGGACCCTTGGTCTCCCGCCTCAGCTGGAGAGGCGTCCCAATTGCCCTGCCAAGCCTCGAGGAGAATCCCGAGTTGTCCCTCGCAACTAGGCAAGAGTCCTGCCGTCGCTGAACAAACACGTGTGTGGAAGGGCTATCCCCATCGTAACTCGAGAATATACCCCAGGTTCCCGCCGCAACTCGAGAAAAACCATGAGACTTCCCCCTCGGCGCGAGATAAGGGCCGATTCCCCTTCCCTGCATGCAGAGCAATTCCGTGTTGCACATCACACATGAAAGGAGCCTTAATTTCCTTGATGGCACTCCAGAGAAACCCCAAGAACACTGTTTCAAGGCTAGAGGGAACCTGAGGTCACTGTAGCAACACGAAAGAGCTCCGTGGACCAAAAATCAACTCGAGATGAGAGGTTAGTCCCTGGATTCGACTCCAGAGGAATATCACCTTACCAGAAGCACCTCAAGAGGAGGCTTCTCTCAGCTCTAGGTATGTGAGAGGGACCCTGATTTGCGGCCTCAAGTGGAATGGACACCGCGCTGCCCTGACTCGAAATAAGGCCGGATATCCCTGCAGTGACTTGAATGCAGGCTTGTCTTGCATCTCCCAAGACGAAAGGATGTCTGACTCCCCTGTGGAGACCACAGAAAAAGAACTAGTTCCCCACCTCATCGCGACCGGAGGCCTCACATCCTTTGAAAACTCCAGAGGTACGCGGAGATCAGTGCCTCCAAAGGAGACGATGCCTGACTCCTCGTGAAACTTGATAGGAGTCCCAGGATTCCTGTGGCACGGGGAAAGGGACGCTTGGTCTCCCGCCTCACCTGGAGAGGCGTCCCAATTGCCCTGCCAAGCCTCGAGGAGAATCCCGAGTTGTCCCTCGCAACTAGGCAGGAGTCCTGACGTCGCTGAACAAGCACGTGTGTGGAAGGGCCATCCCCGTCGTAACTCGAGAATATACCCCAGGTTCCCGCCGCAACTCGACAAAAACCATGAGACTTCCCCCTCGCCGCGAGATGAGGCCCGATTTCCCTGCACTGCGTGCAGAGCAATTCCTTCTTGCACATCACACATCAAAGGAGCCTTGATTTCCTTGATGGCACTCCAGAGAAACCCCAAGAACACTGTTTCAAGGTAGAGGGATCCTGAGGTCACTGTAGCCACACAAAAGAGCTCCGTGGACCAAAAATCAACTCGAGTTGAGAGGTTAGTCCCTGGATTCGACTCCAGAGGAATACTACCTTACCACAAGCACCTCAAAGGAGGCTTCTCTCAGCTCTACATATGTGAGAGGGACCCTGAGTTTGCGGCCTCAAGTGGAATGGACACCGTGATGCCCTGACTCGAAATAAGGCCGAATATCCCTGCAGTGACTTGAATGCAGGCTCGTCTTGCATCTCCCAAGACGAAAGGATATCTGAATCCCCTGTGGAGACCACAGAGAAAACCTACTTCCCCACCTCATCGCGACCGGAGGCCTCACATCCTTTGAAAACTCCAGAGGTACACAGAGATCAGTGCCTCCAAAGGAGACGATGCCTGACTCCTCGTGAAACTTGATAGGAGTCCCAGGATTGCTGTGGCAGGTGGAAAGGGACCCTTGGTCTCCCGCCTCAGCTGGAGAGGCGTCCCAATTGCCCTGCCAAGCCTCGAGGAGAATCCCGAGTTGTCCCTCCCAACTAGGCAGGAGTCATGACATCGCTGAACAAACACGTGGGTGGAAGGGCCATCCCCGTCGTAACTCGAGAATATACCCCAGGTTCCCGCCGCAACTCGAGAAAAACCATGAGACTTCCCCCTCGCCGCAAAATGAGGCCCGATTCCCCTGCACTGCAGGCAGAGCAATTCCGTGTTGCACATCACACATGAAAGGAGCCTTGATTTCCTTGATGGCACTCCAGAGAAACCCCAAGAACACTGTTTCAAGGCTAGAGGGATCCTGAGGTCACTGTACCAACTCGAAAGAGCTCCGTGGACCAAAAATCAACTCGAGATGAGAGGTTAGTCCCTGGCTTCGACTCCAGAGGAATACCACCTTACTACAAGTACCTCAAGAGGAGGCTTCTCTCAGCTCTAGATATGTGAGAGGGACCCTGAGTTTGCGGCCTCAAATTGAATGGACACCGCGATCCCCTGACTCGAAATAAGGCCGGATATCCCTGCAGTGACTTGAATGCAGGCTCGTCTTGCATCTCCCAAGACGATAGGATGTCTGAATCCACTGTGGAAACTACAGAGAAAGACCTAGTTCCCCACCTCATCGCGACCGGAGGCCTCACATCCTTTGAAAATTCCAGAGGTACGCAGAGATCAGTGCCTGCAAAGGAGACGATGCCTGACTCCTCGTGAAACTTGATAGGAGTCCCAGGATTCCTGTGGCACGTGGAAAGGGACCCTTGGTCTCCCGCCTCACCTGGAGAGGCGTCCCAATTGCCCTGCCAAGCCTCGAGGAGAATCCCGAGTTGTCCCTCGCAACTAGGCAAGAGTCCTGCCGTCGCTGAACAAACACGTGTGTGGAAGGGCTATCCCCATCGTAACTCGAGAATATAACCCAGGTTCCCGCCGCAACTCGAGAAAAACCATGAGACTTCCCCCTCGGCGCGAGATAAGGGCCGATTCCCCTGCACTGCATGCAGAGCAATTCCGTGTTGCACATCACACAAGAAAGGAGCCTTAATTTCCTTGATGGCACTCCAGAGAAACCCCAAGAACACTGTTTCAAGGTTGAGGGATCCTGAGGTCACTGTAGCAAAACGAAAGAGCTCCGTGGACCAAAAATCAACTCGAGATGAGAGGTTAGTCCCTGGATTCGACTCCAGAGGAATATCACCTTACCAGAAGCACCTCAAGAGGAGGCTTCTCTCAGCTGTAGGTATGTGAGAGGGACCCTGATTTGCGGCCTCAAGTGGAATGGACACCGCGCTGCCCTGACTCGAAATAAGGCCGGATATCCCTGCAGTGACTTGAATGCAGGCTTGTCTTGCATCTCCCAAGACGAAAGGATGTCTGACTCCCCTGTGGAGACCACAGAAAAAGAACTAGTTCCCCACCTCATCGCGACCAGAGGCCTCACATCCTTTGAAAACTCCAGAGGTACGCGGAGATCAGTGCCTCCAAAGGAGACGATGCCTGACTCCTCGTGAAACTTGATAGGAGTCCCAGGATTCCTGTGGCACTGGGAAAGGGACGCTTGGTCTCCCGCCTCACCTGGAGAGGCGTCCCAATTGCCCTGCCAAGCCTCGAGGAGAATCCCGAGTTGTCCCTCGCAACTAGGCAGGAGTCCTGACGTCGCTGAACAAGCACGTGTGTGGAAGGGCCATCCCCATCGTAACTCGAGAATATACCCCAGGTTCCCGCCGCAACTCGAGAAAAACCATGAGACTTCCCCCTCGCCGCGAGATGAGGCCCGATTCCCCTGCACTGCGTGCAGAGCAATTCCGTCTTGCACATCACACATCAAAGGAGCCTTGATTTCCTTGATGGCACTCCAGAGAAACCCCAAGAACACTATTTCAAGGTAGAGGGATCCTGAGGTCACTGTAGCCACACAAAAGAGCTCCGTGGACCAAAAATCAACTCGAGTTGAGAGGTTAGTCCCTGGATTCGACTCCAGAGGAATACTACCTTACCACAAGCACCTCAAGAGGAGGCTTCTCTCAGCTCTACATATGTGAGAGGGACCCTGAGTTTGCGGCCTCAAGTGGAATGGACACCGCGATGCCCTGACTCGAAATAAGGCCGAATATCCCTGCAGTGACTTGAATGCAGGCTCGTCTTGCATCTCCCAAGACGAAAGGATATCTGAATCCCCTGTGGAGACCACAGAGAAAACCTACTTCCCCACCTCATCGCGACCGGAGGCCTCACATCCTTTGAAAACTCCAGAGGTACGCGGAGATCAGTGCCTCCAAAGGAGACGATGCCTGACTCCTCGTGAAACTTGATAGGAGTCCCAGGATTCCTGTGGCACGTGGAAAGGGACCCTTGGTCTCCCGCCTCAGCTGGAGAGGCGTCCCAATTGCCCTGCCAAATCTCGAGGAGAATCCCGAGTTGTCCCTCGCAACTAGGCAGGAGTCCTGCCGTCGCTGAACAAACACGTGGGTGGAAGGGCCATCCCCGTCGTAACTCGAGAATATACCCCAGGTTCCCGCCGCAACTCGAGAAAAACCATGAGACTTCCCCCTCGCCGCGAAATGAGGGCCGATTCCCCTGCACTGCGTGCAGAGCAATTCCGTGTTGCACATCACACATGAAAGGAGCCTTGATTTCCTTGATGGCACTCCAGAGAAACCCCAAGAACACTGTTTCAAGGCTAGAGGGATCCTGAGGTCACTGTAGCAACACGAAAGAGCTCCGTGGAAAACAAATCAACTCGAGATGAGAGGTTAGTCCCTGGCTTCGACTCCAGAGGAATACTACCTTACTACAAGCACCTCAAGAGGAGGTTTCTCTCAGCTCTAGCGATGTGAGAGGGACCCTGAGTTTGCGGCCTCAAGTGGAATGGACACCGCGATGCCCTGACTCGAAATAAGGCCGAATATCCCTGCAGTGACTTGAATGCAGGCTCGTCTTGCATCTCCCAAGACGAGAGGATGTCTGAATCCCCTGTGGAGACCATAGAGAAAACCTACTTCCCCACTTCATCGCGACCGGAGGCCTCACATCCTTTGAAAACTCCAGAAGTACGCAGAGATCAGTGCCTCCAAAGGAGACGATGCCTGACTCCTCGTGAAACTTGATAGGAGTCCCAGGATTCCTGTGGCACGTGGAAAGGGACCCTTGGTCTCCCGCCTCAGCTGGAGAGGCGTCCCAATTGCCCTGCCAAGCCTCGAGGAGAATCCCGAGTTGTCCCTCGCAACTAGGCAGGAGTCCTGACATCGCTGAACAAACACGTGGGTGGAAGGGCCATCCCCGTCGTAACTCGAGAATATACCCCAGGTTCCCGCCGCAACTCGAGAAAAACCATGAGACTTCCCCCTCGCCGCAAAATGAGGCCCGATTCCCCTGCACTGCGGGCAGAGCAATTCCGTGTTGCACATCACACATGAAAGGAGCCTTGATTTCCTTGATGGCACTCCAGAGAAACCCAAAGAACACTGTTTCAAGGCTAGAGGGATCCTGAGGTCACTGTAGCAACTCGAAAGAGCTCCGTGGACCAAATATCAACTCGAGATGAGAGGTTAGTCCCTGGCTTCGACTCCAGAGGAATACCACCTTACTACAAGTACCTCAAGAGGAGGCTTCTCTCAGCTCTAGATATGTGAGAGGAACCCTGATTTTGCGGCCTCAAGTTGAATGGACACCGCGATGCCCTGACTCGAAATAAGGCCGGATATCCCTGCAGTGACTTGAATGCAGGCTCGTCTTGCATCTCCCAAGACGATAGGATGTCTGAATCCCCTGTGGAGACCACAGAGAAAGACCTAGTTCCCCACTTCATCGCGACCGGAGGCCTCACATCCTTTGAAAATTCCAGAGGTACGCAGAGATCAGTGCCTCCAAAGGAGACGATGCCTGACTCCTCGTGAAACTTGATAGGAGTCCCAGGATTCCTGTGGCACGTGGAAAGGGACCCTTGGTCTCCCGCCTCAGCTGGAGACGCGTCCCAATTGCCCTGCCAAGCCTCGAGGAGAATCCCGAGTTGTCCCTCGCAACTAGGCAGGAGTCCTGACGTCGCTGAACAAGCACGTGTGTGGAAGGGCCATCCCCGTCGTAACTCGAGAATATACCCCAGGTTCCCGCCGCAACTCGAGAAAAACCATGAGACTTCCCCCTCGCCGCGAGATGAGGCCCGATTCCCCTGCACTGCGTGCAGAGCAATTCCGTCTTGCACATCACACATGAAAGGAGCCTTGATTTCCTTGATGGCACTCCAGAGAAACCCCAAGAACACTGTTTCAAGGTAGAGGGATCCTGAGGTCACTGTAGCCACACAAAAGAGCTCCGTGGACCAAAAATCAACTCGAGTTGAGAGGTTAGTCCCTGGATTCGACTCCAGAGGAATACTACCTTACCACAAGCACCTCAAGAGGAGGCTTCTCTCAGCTCTACATATGTGAGAGGGACCCTGAGTTTGCGGCCTCAAGTGGAATGGACACCGCGATGCCCTGACTCGAAATAAGGCCGAATATCCCTGCAGTGACTTGAATGCAGGCTCGTCTTGCATCTCCCAAGACGAAAGGGTATCTGAATCCCCTGTGGAGACCACAGAGAAAACCTACTTCCATACCTCATCGCGACCGGAGGCCTCACATCCTTTGAAAACTCCAGAGGTACACAGAGATCAGTGCCTCCAAAGGAGACGATGCCTGACTCCTCGTGAAACTTGATAGGAGTCCCAGGATTGCTGTGGCACGTGGAAAGGGACCCTTGGTCTCCCGCCTCAGCTGGAGAGGCGTCCCAATTGCCCTGCCAAGCCTCGAGGAGAATCCCGAGTTGTCCCTCCCAACTAGGCAGGAGTCCTGACATCGCTGAACAAACACGTGGGTGGAACGGCCATCCCCGTCGTAACTCGAGAATATACCCCAGGTTCCCGCCGCAACTCGAGAAAAACCATGAGACTTCCCCCTCGCCGCGAGATGAGGCCCGATTCCCCTGCACTGCGTGCAGAGCAATTCCGTGTTGCACATCACACATGAAAGGAGCCTTGATTTCCTTGATGGCACTCCAGAGAAACCCCAAGAACACTGTTTCAAGGCTAGAGGGATCCTGAGGTCACTGTAGCAACTCGAAAGAGCTCCGTGGACCAAAAATCAACTCGAGATGAGAGGTTAGTCCCTGGCTTCGACTCCAGAGGAATACCACGTTACTACAAGTACCTCAAGAGGAGGCTTCTCTCAGCTCTAGATATGTGAGAGGGACCCTGAGTTTGCGGCCTCAAGTTGAATGGACACCGCGATCCCCTGACTCGAAATAAGGCCGGATATCCCTGCAGTGACTTGAATGCAGGCTCGTCTTGCATCTCCCAAGATGATAGGATGTCTGAATCCCCTGTGGAGACTACAGAGAAAGACCTAGTTCCCCACCTCATCGCGACCGGAGGCCTCACATCCTTTGAAAATTCCAGAGGTACGCAGAGATCAGTGCCTCCAAAGGAGACGATGCCTGACTCCTCGTGAAACTTGATAGGAGTCCCAGGATTCCTGTGGCACGTGGAAAGGGACCCTTGGTCTCCCGCCTCAGCTGGAGAGGCGTCCCAATTGCCCTGCCAAGCCTCGAGGAGAATCCCGAGTTGTCCCTCGCAACTAGGCAAGAGTCCTGCCGTCGCTGAACAAACACGTGTGTGGAAGGGCTATCCCCATCGTAACTCGAGAATATACCCCAGGTTCCCGCCGCAACTCGAGAAAAACCATGAGACTTCCCCCTCGGCGCGAGATAAGGGCCGATTCCCCTGCACTGCATGCAGAGCAATTCCGTGTTGCACATCACAAATGAAAGGAGCCTTAATTTCCTTGATGGCACTCCAGAGAAACCCCAAGAACACTGTTTCAAGGCTAGAGGGAACCTGAGGTCACTGTAGCAACACGAAAGAGCTCCGTGGACCAAAAATCAACTCGAGATGAGAGGTTAGTCCCTGGATTCGACTCCAGAGGAATATCACCTTACCAGAAGCACCTCAAGAGGAGGCTTCTCTCAGCTCTAGGTATGTGAGAGGGACCCTGATTTGCGGCCTCAAGTGGAATGGACACCGCGCTGCCCTGACTCGAAATAAGGCCGGATATCCCTGCAGTGACTTGAATGCAGGCTTGTCTTGCATCTCCCAAGACGAAAGGATGTCTGACTCCCCTGTGGAGACCACAGAGAATGACCTAGTTCCCCACCTCATCGCGACCGGAGGCCTCACATCCTTTGAAAACTCCAGAGGTACGCGGAGATCAGTGCCACCAAAGGAGACGATGCCTGACTCCTCGTGAAATTTGATAGGAGTCCCAGGATTCCTGTGGCACGGGGAAAGGGACGCTTGGTCTCCCGCCTCACCTGGAGAGGCGTCCCAATTGCCCTGCCAAGCCTCGAGGAGAATCCCGAGTTGTCCCTCGCAACTAGGCAGGAGTCCTGACGTCGCTGAACAAGCACGTGTGTGGAAGGGCCATCCCCGTCGTAACTCGAGAATATACCCCAGGTTCCCGCCGCAACTCGAGAAAAACCATGAGACTTCCCCCTCGGCGCGAAATGAGGGCCGATTCCCCTGCACTGCGTGCAGAGCAATTCCGTGTTGCACATCACACATGAAAGGAGCCTTGATTTCCTTGATGGCACTCCAGAGAAACCCCAAGAACACTGTTTCAAGGCTAGAGGGATCCTGAGGTCACTGTAGCAACACGAAAGAGCTCCGTGGACCACAAATCAACTGGAGATGAGAGGTTAGTCCCTGGCTTCGACTCCAGAGGAATACCACCTTACCACAAGCACCTCAAGAGCAGGCTTTTCTCAGCTCTTGCGATGTGAGAGGGACCCTGAGTTTGCGGCCTCAAGTGGAATGGACACCGCGATGCCCTGACTCGAAATAAGGCCGGATATCCCTGCAGTGACTTGAATGCAGGCTCGTCTTGCATCTCCCAAGACGAGAGGATGTCTGAATCTCCTGTGGAGACCGCAGAGAAAACCTACTTCCCACCTCATCGCGACCGGAGGCCTCACATCCTTTGAAAACTCCAGAGGTACGCAGAGATCAGTGCCTCCAAAGGAGACGATGCCTGACTCCTCGTGAAACTTGATAGGAGTCCCAGGATTCCTGTGGCACGTGGAAAGGGACCCTTGGTCTCCCGCCTCAGCTGGAGAGGCGTCCCAATTGCTTTGCCAAGCCCCCAGGAGAATCCCGAGTAGTCCCTCGCCACTAGGCAGGAGTCCTGACGTCGCTGAACAAACACGTGTGTGGAAGGGCCATCCCCGTCGTAACTCGAGAATATACCCCAGCTTCCCGCCGCAACTCGAGAAAAACCATGAGACTTCCCCCTCGCCGCGAGATGCGGCCCGATTCCCCTGCACTGCGTGCAGAGCAATTCCGTCTTGCACATCACACATGAAAGGAGCCTTGATTTCCTTGATGGCACTCCAGAGAAACCCCAAGAACACTGTTTCAAGGTTAGAGGCATCCTGAGGTCACTGTAGCAACACGAAAGAGCTCCGTGGACCAAAAATCAACTCGAGTTGAGAGGTTAGTCCCTGGCTTCGACTCCAGAGGAATACCACCTTACCACAAGCACCTCAAGAGGAGGCTTCTCTCAGCTCTACATATGTGAGAGGGACCCTGAGTTTGCGGCCTCAAGTGGAATGGACACCGCGATGCCCTGACTCGAAATAAGGCCGATTATCCCTCCAGTGACTTGAATGCAGGCTCGCCTTGTATCTCCCAAGACGAAAGGATATCTGAATCCCCTGTGGAGACCACAGAGAAAACCTACTTACCCACCTCATCGCGATCGGAGGCGTCACATCCTTTGAAAACTCCAGAGGTACGCGGAGATCAGTGCCTCCAAAGGAGACGATGCCTGACTCCTCGTGAAACTTGATAGGAGTCCCAGGATTCCTGTGGCACGTGGAAAGGGACCCTTGGTCTCCCGCCTCAGCTGGAGAGGCGTCCCAATTGCCCTGCCAAACCTCGAGGAGAATCCCGAGTTGTCCCTCGCAACTAGGCAGGAGTCCTGACATCGCAGAACAAACACGTGGGTGGAAGGGCCATCCCCGTCGTAACTCGAGAATATACCCCAGGTTCCCGCCGCAACTCGAGAAAAACCATGAGACTTCCCCCTCGGCTCGAAATGAGGGCCGATTCCCCTGCACTGCGTGCAGAGCAATTCCGTGTTGCACATCACACATGAAAGGAGCCTTGATTTCCTTGATGGCACTCCAGAGAAACCCCAAGAACACTGTTTCAAGGCTAGAGGGATCCTGAGGTCACTGTAGCAACACGAAAGAGCTCCGTGGACCACAAATCAACTGGAGATGAGAGGTTAGTCCCTGGCTTCGACTCCAGAGGAATATCACCTTACCACAAGCACCTCAAGAGGAGGCTTTTCTCAGCTCAATCGATGTGAGAGGGACCCTGAGTTTGTGGTCTCAAGTGGAATGGACACCGCGATGTCCTGACTCGAAATAAGGCCGGATATCCCTGCAGTGACTTGAATGCAGGCTCGTCTTGCATCTCCCAAGATGATAGGATGTCTGAATCCCCTGTGGAGAGCACAGAGAAAACCTACTTCCCCACCTCATCGCGACCGGAGGCCTCACATCCTTTGAAAAGTCCAGAGGTATGCAGCGATCAGTGCCTCCAAAGGAGACGATGCCTGACTCCTCGTGAAACTTGATAGGAGACCCAAGATTCCTGTGGCACGTGGAAAGGGACACTTGGTCTCCCCCCTCAGCTGGAGATGCGTCCCAATTGCCCTGCCAAGCCTCGAGGAGAATCCCGAGTTGTCCCTCGCAACTAGGCAGGAGTTCTGACGTCGCTGAACAAGCACGTGTGTGGAAGGGCCATCCCCGTCGTAACTCGAGAATATACCCCAGGTTCCCGCCGCAACTCGAGAAAAACCATGAGACTTCCCCCTCGCCACAAAATGAGGCCCGATTCCCCTGCACTGCGTGCAGAGCAATTCCGTGTTGCACATCACACATGAAAGGAGCCTTGATTTCCTTGATGGCACTCCAGAGAAACCCCAAGAACACTGTTTCAAGGCTAGAGGGATCCTGAGGTCACTGTAGCATCTCGAAAGTGCTCCGTGGACCAAAAATCAACTCGAGATGAGAGGTTAGTCCCTGGCTTCGACTCCAGAGGAATACCACCTTACCACAAGCACCTGAAGAGGAGGCTTTTCTCAGCTCTAGGTATGTGAGAGGGACCCTGAGTTTGGGGCCTCAAGTGGAATGGAGACCGCGATGCCCTGACTCGAAATAAGCCCGAATATCCCTGCAGTGACTTGAATGCAGGCTCGTCTTGCATCTCCCAAGAAGAAAGGATGTCTGAATTCCCTGTGGAGACCACAGAGAAAACCTACTTCCCCACCTCATCGCGACCGGAGGCCTCACATCCTTTGAAAACTCCAGAGGTACGCGGAGATCAGTGCCTCCAAAGGAGACGATGCTTGACTCCTCGTGAAAGTTGATAGGAGTCCCAGGATTCCTGTGGCACGTTGAAAGGGACACTTGGTCTCCCGCCTCAGCTGGAGAGGCGTCCCAATTGCCTTGCGAAGCCCCCAGGAGAATCCCGAGTTGTCCCTCGCAACTAGGCAGGAGTTCTGACGTCGCTGAACAAACACGTCGGTGGAAGGGCCATCCCCGTCGTAACTCGAGAATATACCCCAGGTTCCCGCCGCACCTCGAGAAAAACCATGAGACTTCCCTCTCGCCGCGACATGAGGCCCGATTCCCCTGCACTGCGGGCAGAGCAATTCCGTGTTGCACATCACACATGAAAGGAGCCTTGATTTCCTTGATGGCACTCCAGAGAAACCCCAAGAACACTGTTTCAAGGCTAGAGGGATCCTGAGGTCACTGTGGCAACACGAAAGAGCTCCGTGGACCAAAAATCAACTCGAGATGAGAGGTTAGTCCCTGGCTTCGACTCCAGAGGAATACCACCTTACCACAAGCACCTCAAGAGGAGGCTTTTCTCAGCTCTAGCGATGTGAGAGGGACCCTGAGTTTGCGGCCTCAAGTGGAATGGACACCGCGATGCCCTGACTCGAAATAAGGCCGGATATCCCTGCAGTGACTTAAATGCACTCTCGTTTTGCATCTCCCAAGACGAAAGGATGTCTGACTGCCCTGTGGAGACCACAGAAAAAGAACTAGTTCCCCACCTCATCGCGACCGGCGGCCTCACATCCTTTGAAAATTCCAGAGGTACGCGGAGATCAGTGCCTCCAAAGGAGACGATGCCTGACTCCTCGTGAAACTTGATAGGAGTCCCAGGATTCCTGTGGCACGGGGAAAGGGACCCTTGGTCTCCCACCTCACCTGGAGAGGCGTCCCAATTGCCCTGCCAAGCCTCGAGGAGAATCCCGAGTTGTCCCTCGCAACTAGGCAGGAGTCCTGACGTCGCTGAACAAGCACGTGTGTGGAAGGGCCATCCCCGTCGTAACTCGAGAATATACCTCAGGTTCCCGCCGCAACTTGACAAAAACCATGAGACTTCCCCCTCGCCGCGAGATGAGGCCCGATTCCCCTGCACTGCGTGCAGAGCAATTCCGTCTTGCACATCACACATCAATGGAGACTTGATTTCCTTGATGGCACTCCAGAGAAACCCCAAGAACACTGTTTCAAGGTAGAGGGATCCTGAGGTCACTGTAGCCACACAAAAGAGCTCCGTGGACCACAAATCAACTCGAGATGAGAGGTTAGTCCCTGGCTTCGACTCCAGAGGAATACCACCTTACCACAAGCACCTCAGAGGAGGCTTCTCTCAGCTCTACATATGTGAGAGGGACCCTGAGTTTTCGGCCTCAAGTGGAATGGACACCGCGATGCCCTGACTCGAAATAAAGCCGAATATCCCTGCAGTGACTTGAATGCAGTCTCGTCTTGCATCTCCCAAGACGAAAGGATATCTGAATCCCCTGTGGAGACCACAGAGAAAACCTACTTCCCCACCTCATCGCGACCGGAGGCCTCACATCCTTTGAAAACTCCAGAGGTACGCGGAGATCAGTGCCTCCAAAGGAGACGATGCCTGACTCCTCGTGAAACTTGATCGGAGTCCCAGGATTCCTGTGGCACGTGGAAAGGGACCCTTGGTCTCCCGCCTCAGCTGGAGAGGCGTCCCAATTGCCCTGCCAAACCTCGAGGAGAATCCCGAGTTGTCCCTCGCAGGACTAGACAGGAATCCTGACCTCGCTGAACAAACACGTGGGTGGAAGGGCCATCCCCGTCGTAACTCGAGAATATACCCCAGGTTCCCGCCGCAACTGGAGAAAAACCATGAGACTTCCCCCTCGCCGCAAAATGAGGCCCGATTCCCCTGCACTGCGGGCAGAGCAATTCCGTGTTGCACATCACACATGAAAGGAGCCTTGATTTCCTTGATGGCACTCCAGAGAAACCCCAAGAACACTGTTTCAAGGCTAGAGGGATCCTGAGGTCACTGTAGCAACTCGAAAGAGCTCCGTGGACCAAAAATCAACTCGAGATGAGAGGTTAGTCCCTGGCTTCGACTCCAGAGGAATACCACCTTACCACAAGTACCTTAAGAGGAGGCTTCTCTCAGCTCTAGATATGTGAGAGGGACCCTGATTTTGCGGCCTCAAGTGGAATGGACACCGCGATGCCCTGACTCGAAACAAGGCCGGATATCCCTGCAGTGACTTGAATGCAGGCTCGTCTTGCATCTCCCAAGACGATAGGATGTCTGAATCCCCTGTGGAGACCACAGAGAAAGACTTAGTTCCCCACCTCATCGCGACCGGAGGCCTCACATCCTTTGAAAATTTCAGATTTACGCAGAGATCAGTGCCTCCAAAGGAGACGATGCCTGACTACTCGTGAAACTTGATAGGAGTCCCAGGATTCCTGTGGCACTTGGAAGGGATCCTGGGTCTCCCGCCTCAGCTGGAGAGGCGTCCCAATTGCCCTGCCAAGCCTCGAGGAGAATCCCGAGTTGTCCCTCGCAACTAGGCAAGAGTCATGCCGTCGCTGAACAAACACGTGTGTGGAAGGGCCATCCCCATCGTAACTCGAGAATATACCCCAGGTTCCTGTCGCAACTCGAGAAAAACCATGAGACTTCCCCCTCGGCGCGAAATGAGGGCCGATTCCCCTGCACTGCGTGCAGAGCAATTCCGTGTTGCACATAACACATGAAAGGAGCCTTGATTTCCTTGATGGCACTCCAGAGAAACTCCAAGAACACTGTTTCAAGGCTAGAGGGATCCTGAGGTCACTGTAGCAACACGAAAGAGCTCCGTGGACCACAAATCAACTGGAGATGAGAGGTTAGTCCCTGGCTTCGACTCCAGAGGAATACCACCTTACCACAAGCACCTCAAGAGGAGGCTTTTCTCAGCTCTAGCGATGTGAGAGGGACCCTGAGTTTGCGGCCTCAAGTGGAATGGACACCGCGCTGCCCTGACTCGAAATAAGGCCGGATATCCCTGCAGTGACTTGAATGCAGGCTCGTCTTGCATCTCCCAAGACGAAAGGATGTCTGACTCCCCTGTGGAGACCACAGAAAAAGAACTAGTTCCCCACCTCATCGCGACCGAAGGCCTCACATCCTTTGAAAACTCCAGAGGTACGCGGAGATCAGTGCCTCCAAAGGAGACGATGCCTGACTCCTCGTGAAACTTGATAGGAGTCCCAGGACTCCTGTGGCACGGGGAAAGGGACCCTTGGTCTCCCGCCTCAGCTGGAGAGGCGTCCCAATTGCCCTGCCAAGCCTCGAGGAGAATCCCGAGTTGTCCCTCGCAACTAGGCAGGAGTCCTGACGTCGCTGAACAAGCACGTGTGTGGAAGGGCCATCCCCGTCGTAACTCGAGAATATACCCCAGGTTCCCGCCGCAACTCGAGAAAAACCATGAGACTTCCCCCTGGCCGCGAGATGAGGCCCGTTTCCCCTGCACTGCCTGCAGAGCAATTCCGTCTTGCACATCACACATCAAAGGAGCCTTGATTTCCTTGATGGCACTCCAGAGAAACCCCAAGAACACTGTTTCAAGGTAGAGGGATCCTGAGGTCACTGTAGCCACACAAAAGAGCTCCGTGGACCAAAAATCAACTCGAGTTGAGAGGTTAGTCCCTGGCTTCGACTCCAGAGGAATACCACCTTACCACAAGCACCTCAAGAGGAGGCTTCTCTCAGCTCTACATATGTGAGAGGTACCCTGAATTTGCGGCCTCAAGTGGAATGGACACCGCGATGCCCTGACTCGAAATAAGGCCGAATATCCCTGCAGTGACTTGAATGCAGGCTCGTCTTGCATCTCCCAAGACGAAAGGATATCTGAATCCCCTGTGGAGACCACAGAGAAAACCTACTTTCCCACCTCATCGCGACCGGAGGCCTCACATCCTTTGAAAACTCCAGAGGTACGCGGAGATCAGTGCCTCCAAAGGAGACGATGCCTGACTCCTCGTGAAACTTGATAGGAGTCCCAGGATTCCTGTGGCACGTGGAAAGGGATCCTTGGTCTCCCCCCTCAGCTGGATAGGCCTCACCATTACCCTGCCAAACCTCGAGGAGAATCCCGAGTTGTCCCTCGCAACTAGGCAGGAGTCCTGCCCTCGCTGAACAAACACGTGTGTGGAAGGGCCATCCCCATCGTAACTCGAGAATATACCCCAGGTTCCCGCCGCAACTCGAGAAAAACCATGAGACTTCCCCCTCGGCTCGAAATGAGGGCCGATTCCCCTGCACTGCGGGCAGAGCAATTCCGTGTTGCACATCACACATGAAAGGAGCCTTAATTTCCTTGATGGCACTCCAGAGAAACCCCAAGAACACTGTTTCAAGGCTAGAGGGATCCTGAGGTCACTGTAGCAACTCGAAAGAGCTCCGTGGACCAAAAATCAACTCGAGATGAGAGGTTAGTCCCTGGCTTCGACTCCAGAGGAATACCACCTTACCACAAGTACCTCAAGAGGAGGCTTCTCTCAGCTCTAGATATGTGAGAGGGACCCTGATTTTGCGGCCTCAAGTGGAATGGACACCGCGATGCCCTGGCTCGAAATAAGGCCGGATATCCCTGCAGTGACTTGAATGCAGGCTTGTCTTGCATCTCCCAAGACGATAGGATGTCTGAATTCCCTGTGGAGACCACAGAGAAAGACCTAGTTCCCCACCTCATCGCGACCGGAGGCCTGACATCCTTTGAAAATTCCAGAGGTACGCAGAGATCAGTGCCTCCAAAGGAGACGATGCCTGACTCCTCGTGAAACTTGATAGGAGTCCCCGGATTCCTGTGGCACTTGGAAAGGGACCCTTGGTCTCCCGCCTCAGCTGGAGAGGCGTCCCAATTGCCCTGCCAAGCCTCGAGGAGAATCCCGAGTTGTCCCTCGCAACTAGACAAGAGTCCTGCCGTCGCTGAACAAACACGTGTGTGGAAGGGCCATCCCCATCGTAACTCGAGAATATACCCCAGGTTCCCGCCGCAACTCGAGAAAAACCATGAGACTTCCCCCTCGGCGTGAAATGAGGGCCGATTCCCCTGCACTGTGTGCAGAGCAATTCCGTGTTGCACATCACACATGAAAGGAGCCTTGATTTCCTTGATGGCACTCCAGAGAAACCCCAAGAACACTGTTTCAAGGCTAGAGGGATCCTGAGGTCACTGTAGCAACACGAAAGAGTTCCGTGGACCACAAATCAACTCGAGATGAGAGGTTAGTCCCTGGCTTCGACTCCAGAGGAATACCACCTTACCACAAGCACCTCAAGAGGAGGCTTCTCTCAGCTCTACATATGTGAGAGGGACCCTGAGTTTGCGGCCTCAAGTGGAATGGACACCGCGATGCCCTGACTCGAAATAAGGCCGGATATCCCTGCAGTGACTTGAATGCAGGCACGTCTTGCATCTCCCAAAACGAGAGGATGTCTGAATCCCCTGTGGAGACCACAGAGAAAACCTACTTCCCCACCTCATCGCGACCGGAGGCCTCACATCCTTTGAAAACTCCAGAGGTACGCAGAGATCAGTGCCTCCAAAGGAGACGATGCCTGACTCCTCGTGAAACTTGATAGGAGTCCCAGGATTCCTGTGGCACGGGGAAAGGGACCCTTGGTCTCCCGCCTCAGCTGGAGAGGCGTCCCAATTGCTTTGCCAAGCCCCCAGGAGAATCCCGAGTTGTCCCTCGGCACTAGGCAGGAGTCCTGACGTCGCTGAACAAACACGTGTGTGGAAGGGCCATCCCCGTCGTAACTCGAGAATATACCCCAGGTTCCCGCCGCAACTCGAGAAAAACCATGAGACTTCCCCCTCGCCGCGAGATGAGGCCCGATTCCCCTGCACTGCGTGCAGAGCAATTCCGTGTTGCACATCACACATGAAAGGAGCCTTGATTTCCTTGATGGCACTCCAGAGAAACCCCAAGAACACTGTTTCAAGGCTAGAGGGATCCTGAGGTCACTGTAGCCACACAAAAGAGCTCCGTGGACCAAAAATCAACTCGAGATGAGAGGTTAGTCCCTGGCTTCGACTCCAGAGGAATACCACCTTACCACAAGCACCTCAAGAGCAGGCTTATCTCAGCTCTAGGTATGTGAGAGGGACCCTGAGTTTGCGGCCTCAAGTGGAATGGAGACCGCGATGCCCTGACTCGAAATAAGGCCGAATATCCCTGCAGTGACTTGAATGCAGGCTCGTCTTGGATCTCCCAAGAGGAAAGGATGTCTGAATTCCCTGTGGAGACCACAGAGAAAACCTACTTCACCACCTCATCGCGACCGGAGGCCTCACATCCTTTGAAAACTCCAGAGGTACGCGGAGATCAGTGCCTCCAAAGGAGACGAAGCCTGACTCCTCGTGAAACTTGATAGGAGTCCCAGGATTCCTGTGGCACGTGGAAAGGGACCCTTGGTCTGCCGCATCAGCTGGAGAGGCGTCCCAATTGCCCTGCCAAGCCTCGAGGTGAATCCCGAGTTGTCCCTCGCAACTAGGCAGGAGTCCTGCCGTCGCTGAACAAACACGTGTGTGGAAGGGCCATCCCCGTCGTAACTCGAGAATATACCCCAGGTTCCCGCCGCAACTCGAGAAAAACCATGAGACTTCCCCCTCGCCGCGACATGAGGCCCGATTCCCCTGCACTGCGGGCAGAGTAATTCCGTGTTGCACATCACACATGGAAGGAGCCTTGATTTCCTTGATGGCACTCCAGAGAAACCCCAAGAACACTGTTTCAAGGCTAGAGGGATCCTGAGGTCACTGTAGCAACTCGAAAGAGCTCCGTGGACCAAAAATCAACTCGAGATGAGAGGTTCGTCCATGGCTTCGACTCCAGAGGAATACCACCTTACCACAAGCACCTCAAGAGCAGGCATATCTCAGCTCTAGGTATGTGAGAGGGACCCTGAGTTTGCGGCCTCAAGTGGAATGGAGACCGTGATGCCCTGACTCGATATCAGGCCGGATATCCCTGCAGTGACTTGAATGCAGGCTCGTCTTGCATCTCCCAAGACGAAAGGATGTCTGAATACCCTGTGGAGACCACAGAGAAAACCTACTTCCCGACCTCATCGCGACCGGAGGCCTCACATCCTTTGAAAACTCCAGAGGTACACGGAGATCAGTGCCTATAAAGGAGACGATGCCTGACTCCTCGTGAAACTTGATAGGAGACCCAGGATTCCTGTGGTACGTGGAAAGGGACACTTGGTCTACCGCCTCAGATGGAGAGGCGTCCCAATTGCCCTGCCAAGCCCCCAGGAGAATCCCGAGTTGTCCCTCGCAACTAGGCAGGAGTCCTGACGTCACTGAACAAACACGTGGGTGGAAGGACTATCCCCGACGTAATTCGAGAATATTTCCCACGTTCCCGCCGCAACTCGAGAAAAACCATGAGACTTCCCCCTCGCCGCGAGATGAGGCCCGATTCCCCTGCACTGCGTGCAGAGCAATTCCGTGTTGCACATCACACATGAAAGGAGTCTTGATTTCCTTGATGGCACTCCAGAGAAACCCCAAGAACACTGTTTCAAGGCTAGAGGGATCCTGAGGTCACTGTAGCAACACGAAAGAGCTCCGTGGACCAAAAATCAACTCGAGATGAGAGGTTAGTCCCTGGCTTCGACTCCAGAGGAATACCACCTTACCACAAGCACCTCAAGAGGAAGCTTCTCTCAGCTCTAGCGATGTGAGAGGGACCCTGAATTTGCGGCCTCAAGTGGAATGGACACCGCGATGCCCTGACTCGAAATAAGGCCGGATATCCCTGCAGTGACTTAAATGCACTCTCGTTTTGCATCTCCCAAGACGAAAGGATGTCTGAATCCCCTGTGGAGACCACAGAGAAAGACATAGTTCCCCACTTCATCGCGACCGGAGGGCTCACATCCTTTGAAAACTCCAGAGGTAGGCAGAGATCAGTTCCTCCAAAGGCGACGTTGCCTTACTCCTCGTGAAACTTGATAGGAGACCTAAGATTCCTGTGGCACGTGGAAAGGGACACTTGGTCTCCCCCCTCAGCTGGAGAGGCGTCCCAATTGCCCTGCCAAGCCTCGAGGAGAATCCCGAGTTGTCCCTCGCAACTAGGCAGGAGTTCTGACGTCGCTGAACAAGCAAGTGTGTGGAAGGGCCATCCCCGTCGTAACTCGAGAATATACCCCAGGTTCCCGCCGCAACTCGAGAAAAACCATGAGACTTCCCTCTCGCTGCAAAATGAGGCCCGATTCCCCTGCACTGCGTGCAGAGCAATTCCGTGTTGCACATCACACATGAAAGGAGCCTTGATTTCCTTGATGGCACTCCAGAGAAACCCCAAGAACACTGTTTCAAGGCTAGAGGGATCCTGAGGTCACTGTAGCAACTCGAAAGTGCTCCGTGGACCAAAAATCAACTCGAGATGAGAGGTTAGTCCCTGGCTTCGACTCCAGAGGAATACCACCTTACCACAAGCACCTCAAGAGCAGGCTTATCTCAGCTCTAGGTATGTGAGAGGGACCCTGAGTTTGCGGCCTCAAGTGGAATGGAGACCGCGATGCCCTGACGCGAAATAAGGCCGGATATCCCTGCAGTGACTTGAATGCAGGCTCGTCTTGCATCTCCCAAGACTAAAGGATGTCTGAATCCCCTGTGGAAACCACAGAGAAAACCTACTTCCCCACCTCATCGCGACCGGAGGCCTCACATCCTTTAAAACTACAGAAGTTCTCGGAGATCAGTGCCTCCAAAGGAGACGATGCCTGACTCCTCGTGAAACTTGATAGGAGTCCCAGGATTCCTGTGGCACGTGGAAAGGGACCTTGGTCTCCCGCCTCAGTTGGAGAGGCGTCCCAATTGCCTTACGAAGTCCCCAGGAGAATCCCGACTTGTCCCTCGCAACTAGGCAGGAGTTCTGACGTCGCTGAACAAACACGTGGGTGGAAGGGCCATCCCCGTCGTAACTCGAGAATATACCCCAGGTTCCCGACGCAACTCGAGAAATACCATGAGACTTCCCCCTCGCCGCGACATGAGGCCCGATTCCCCTGCAGTGCGGGCAGAGCAATTCCGTGTTGTACATCACACATGAAAGGAGCCTTGATTTCCTTGATGGCACTCCAGAGAAACCCCAAGAACACTGTTTCAAGGCTAGAGGGATCCTGAGGTCACTGTAGCCACACGAAAGAGCTCCGTGGACCAAAAATCAACACGAGATGAGAGGTTAGTCCCTGGCTTCGACTCCAGAGGAATACCACCTTACTAGAAGCACGTCAAGAGGAGGCTTCTCTCAGCTCTAGGTATGTGAGAGGGACCCTGATTTGCGGCCTCAAGTGGAATGGACACCGCGATGCCCTGACTCGAAATAAGGCCGGATATCCCTACAGGGATTTGAATGCAGGCTCGTCTTGCATCTCCCAAGACGAAAGGATGTCTGACTCCCCTGTGGAGACCACAGAAAAAGAACTAGTTCCCCACCTCATCACGACCGGAGGCCTCACATCCTTTGAAAACTCCAGAGGTACGCGTAGATCAGTGCCTCCAAAGGAGACGATGCCTGACTCCTCGTGAAACTTGATAGGAGTCCCAGGATTCCTGTGGCACGGGGAAAGGGACCCTTGGTCTCCCGCCTCAGATGGAGAGGCGTCCCAATTGCCCTGCCAAGCCTCGAGGAGAATCCCGAGTTGTCCCTCGCAAATAGGCAGGAGTCCTGACGTCGCTGAACAAACACGTGGGTGGAAGGACCATCCCCGTCGTAACTCGAGAATATACCCCAGGTTCCCGCCGCAACTCGAGAAAAACCATGAGACTTCCCCCTCGCCGCGAGATGAGGCCCGATTCCCCTGCACTGCGTGCAGAGCAATTCCGTCATGCACATCACACATCAAAGGAGCCTTGATTTCCTTGATGGCATTCCAGAGAAACCCCAAGAACACTGTTTCAAGGCTAGAGGGATCCTGAGGTCACTGTAGCAACACGAAAGAGCTCCGTGGACCAAAAATCAACTGGAGTTGAGAGGTTAGTCCCTGGCTTCGACTCCAGAGGAATACCACCTTACCACAAGCACCTCAAGAGGAGGCTTCTCTCAGCTTTAGCTATGAGAGAGGGACCCTGAGTTTGCGGCCTCAAGTGGAATGGACACCGCGATGCCCTGACTCGAAATAAGGCCGAATATCCCCGCAGTGACTTGAATGCAGGCTCGTCTTGCATCTCCCAAGACGAAAGGAAGTCTGAATCCCCTGTGGAGACCGCAGAGAAAGACCTAGTTCCCCACCTCATCGCGACCGGAGGCCTCACATCCTTTGAAAACTCCAGAGGTACGTGGAGATCAGTCCCTCCAAAGGAGACGATGCCTGACGCCTCGTGAAACTTGATAGGAGTCCCAGGGTTCCTGTGGAACGTGGAAAGGGACCCTTGTTCTACCGCCTCAGCTAGAGAGGCGTCCCAATTGCCCTGCCAAGCCCCCAGGAGAATCCCGAGTTGTCCCTCGCCACTAGGCAGGAGTCCTGACGTCGCTGAACAAACACGTGGGTGGAAGGGCCATCCCCGTCGTAACTCGAGAATATACCCCAGGTTCCCGCCGCAACTCGAGAAAAACCATGAGACTTCCCCCTCGCCGTGAGATGAGAACCGATTCCCCTGCACTGCGTGCAGAGCAATTCCGTGTTGCACATCACACATGAAAGGAGCCTTGATTTCCTTGATGGCACTCCAGAGAAACCCCAAGAACACTGTTTCAAGGCTAGAGGCATCCTGAGGTAACTGTAGCAACAAGAAAGAGCTCCGTGGACCAAAAATCAACTCGAGATGAGAGGTTAGTCCCTGGCTTCGACTCCAGAAGAATACCACCTTACCACAAGCACCTCAAGAGGAGGCTTTTCTCAGCTCTAGGTATGTGAGAGGGACCCTGATTTTGCGGCCTCAAGTGGAATGGACACTGCGATGCCCTGACGCGAAATAAGGCCGGATATCCCTGCAGTGACTTGAATGCAGGCACGTCTTGCATCTCCCAAAACGAGAGGATGTCTGAATCCCCTGTGGAGACCACAGAGAAAACCTACTTCCCCACCTCATCGCGACCGGAGGCCTCACATCCTTTGAAAACTCCAGAGGTACGCGGAGATCAGTGCCTCCAAAGGAGACGATGCCTGACTCCTCGTGAAACTTGATAGGAGTCCCAGGATTCCTGTGGCACATGGAAAGGGACCCTTGGTCTCCCGCCTCAGCTGGAGAGGCGTCCCAATTGCCCTGCGAAGCCTCGAGGAGAATCCCGAGTTGTCCCTCGCAACTAGGCAGGAGTCCTGACGTCGCTGAACAAACACGTGGGTGGAAGGGCCATCCCCGTCGTACCTCGAGAATATACCCCAGGTTCCCGCCGCAACTCAAGAAAAACCATGAGACTTCCCCCTCGCCGCGAGATGAGGCCCGATTCCCCTGCACTGCGTGCAGTGCAATTCCGTGTTGCACATCACACATGAAAGGAGCCTTGATTTCCTTGATGGCACTCCAGAGAAACCCCAAGAACACTGTTTCAAGGCTAGAGGCATCCTGAGGTAACTGTAGTAAAAGGAAAGAGCTCCGTGGACCACAAATCAACTCGAGATGAGAGGTTAGTCCCTGGCTTCGACTCTAGAGGAATACCACCTTACCACAAGCACCTCAAGAGGAGGCTTCTCTCAGCTCTAGGTATGTGAGAGGGACCCTGAGGTTGCGGCCTCAAGTGGAATGGAGACCGCGATGCCCTGACTCGAAATAAGGCCGGATATCCCTGCAGTGACTTGAATGCAGGCTCGTCTTGCATCTCCCAAGACGAAAGGATGTCTGAATCCCCTGTGGAGACCACAGAGAAAGACCTAGTTCCCCACCTCATCGCGACTGGAGGCCTCACATCCTTTGACAACTCCAGAGGTACACGGAGATCAGTGCCTCCAAAGGAGACGATGCCTGACTCCTCGTGAAACTTGATAGGAGTCCCAGGATTCCTGTGGCACGTGGAAAGGGACACTTGGTCTCCCGCCTCAGCTGGAGAGGCGTCCCAATTGCCCTGCCAAGCCTCGAGGAGAATCCCGAGTTGTCCCTCGCAACTAGGCAGGAGTCCTGACGTCGCTGAACAAACACGTGGGTGGAAGGGATATCCCCGTCATCACTCGAGAATATACCCCAGGTTCCCACCGCAACTCGGGAAATACCATGAGACTTCCCTCTCGCCACGAGATGAGGCCCGATTCCCCTGCACTGCGTGCAGAGCAATTCCGTGTTGCACATCACACATGAAAGGAGCCTTGATTTCCTTGATGGCACTCCAGACAAACCCCAAGAACACTGTTTCAAGGCTAGAGGAATCCTGAGGTCACTGTAGCAACACGAAAGAGCTCCGTGGACCAAGAATCAACTCGAGATGAGAGGTTAGTCCCTGGCTTCGACTCCAGAGGAATACCCCCTTATCACAAGCACCTCAAGAGGAGGCTTCTCTCAGCTCTAGGTATGTGAGAGGGACCCTGAGTTTGCGGCCTCAAGTGGAATGGACACTGCGATGCCCTGACGCGAAATAAGGCCCGATATCCCTGCAGTGACTTGAATGCAGGCTCGTCTTGCATCTCCCAAGACGAAAGGATGTCTGAATCCCCTGTGGAGACCACAGAGAAAGACCTAGTTCACCACCTCATCGTGACCGGAGGCCTCACATCCTTTGAAAACTCCAGAGGTATGCGGAGATCAGTGCCTCCAAAGGAGACGATGCCTGACTCCTCGTGAAACTTGATAGGAGCCCCAGGATTCCTGTGGCACGTGGAAAGGGACACTTGGTCTCCCGCCTCAGCTGGAGAGGCGTCCCAATTGCCCTGCCAAGCCTCGAGGAGAATCCCGAGTTGTCCCTCGCAACTAGGCAGGAGTCCTGACTTCGCTGAACAAACACGTGGGTGGAGGGGCCATCCCCGTCTTAACTCGAGAATATACCCCAGGTTCCCGCCGCAACTCGAGAAAAAACATCAGACTTTCCCCTCGCCGCGAGATGAGGCCCGATTCCTCTGCACTTCTTGCAGAGCAATTCCGTGTTGCACATCACACATGAAAGGAGCCTTGATTTCCTTGATGGCACTCCAGAGAAACCCCAAGAACACTGTTTCAAGTCTAGAGGGATCCTGAGGTCACTGTAGCAACACGAAAGACCTCCGTGGACCAAGAATCAACTCGAGATGAGAGGTTAGTCCCTGGCTTCGACTCCAGAGGAATACCACCTTACCACAAGCACCTCAAGAGGAGGCTTCTCTCAGCTCTAGGTATGTGAGAGGTACCCTGAGTTTGCGGCCTCAAGTGGAATGGACATTGCGATGCCCTGACGCGAAATAAGGCCGGATATCCCTGCAGTGACTTGAATGCAGGCTCGTCTTGCATCTCCCAAGACGAAAGGATGTCTGAATCCCTTGTGGAGACCACACAGGAAGACCTAGTTCCCCACCTCATCGCGACCGGAGGCCTCACATCCTTTGAAAACTCCAGAGGTACGCGGAGATCAGTGCCTCCAAAGGAGACGATGCCTGACCCCTCGTGACTTGATAGGAGTCCCAGCATTCCTGTGGCACACGGAAAGGGACCCTTGGTCTCCCGCCTCAGCTGGAGAGGCGTCCCATTTGCCCTGCCAAGCCTCGAGGAGAATCCCGAGTTGTCCCTCGCAACTAGGCAGGAGTCCTGACGTCGCTGAACAAACACGTGGGTGGAAGGGCCATCCCCGTCGTAACTCGAGAATATACCCCAGGTTACCGCCGCAACTCAAGAAAAACCATGAGATTTCCCCCTCGCCGAGAAATGAGGCCCGATTCCCCTGCACTGCGTGCAGAGCAATTACGTGTTGCGCATCACACATGAAAGGAGCCTTGATTGACTTGGTGGCACTCCAGAGAAACCCCAAGAACACTGTTTCAAGGCTAGAGGGATCCTGAGGTCACTGTAGCAACATGAAAGAGCTCCGTGGACCACAAATCAACTCGAGATGAGAGGTTAGTCCCTGGCTTCAACTCCAGGGGAATACCACGTTACCACAAGCACCTCAAGAGGAGGCTTCTCTCAGCTCTAGGAATGTGAGAGGGACCCTGAGTTTGCGGCCTCAAGTGGAATGGACACCACGATGCCCTGACTCGAAATAAGGCCGGATATCCCTGCAGTGACTTGAATGCAGGCTCGTCTTGCATCTCCCAAGACGAAAGAATGTCTAAATTCCCTGTGGAGACCACAGAGAAAGACCTAGTTCCCCACCTCATCCCGACCGGAGGCCTCACATCCTTTGAAAACTCCAGAGGTACGCGGAGATCAGTGCCTCCAAAGGAGACGATGCCTGACTCCTCGTGAAACTTGATAGGAGTCCCAGGATTCCGGTGGCACATGGAAAGGGACCCTTGGTCTCCGGCCTCTGCTGGAGAGGCGTCCCAATTGCCCTGCCAAGCCTCGAGGAGAATCCCGAGTTGTCCCTCGCAACTAGGCAGGAGTCCTGCCGTCGCTGAACAAACACGTGGGTGGAAGGGCCATCCCTGTCGTAACTCGAGAATATACCCCAGGTTCCCGCCGCAACTCGAGAAAAACCATGAGACTTCCCCCTCGCCGCGAGATGAGGCCCGATTCCCCTGCACTGCGTGCAGAGCAATTCCGTGTTGCACATCACACATGAAAGGAGCCTTGATTTCCTTGATGGCACTCCAGAGAAATCCCAAGAACACTGTTTCAAGGCTAGAGGGATCCTGAGGTCACTGTAGCAACACGAAAGAGCTCCGTGGACCAAGAATCAACTCGAGATGAGAGGTTAGTCCCTGGCTTCGACTCCAGAGAAATACCACCTTACCACAAGCACATCAAGAGGAGGCTTCTCTCAGCTCTAGGTATGTGAGAGGGACCCTGAGTTTGCGGCCTCAAGTGGAATGGACACTGCGATGCCCTGACGCGAAATAAGGCCAGATATCCCTGCAGTGACTTGAATGCAGGCTCGTCTTGCATCTCCCAAGACGAAAGGATGTCTGAATCCCCTCTGGAGACCACAGAGAAACACCTAGTTCCCCACCTCATCGCGACCGGAGGCCTCACATCCTTTGAAAACTCCAGAGGTACGCGGAGATCAGTTCCTCCAAAGGAGATGATGCCTGACTCCTCGTGAAACTTGATAGGAGTCCCAGGATTCCTGTGGCACGTGGAAAGGGACCCTTGGTCTCCCGCCTCAGCTGGAGAGGCATCCCTTTGCCCTGCCAAGCCTCGAGGAGAATCCCGAGTTGTCCCTCGCAACTAGACAGGAGTCCTGACGTCGCTGAACAAACACGTGGGTGGAGGGGCCATCCCCGTCTTAACTCGAGAATATACCCCAGGTTACCGCCGCAATTTGATAAAAACCATGAGACTTCCCCCTCGCCGCGAGATGAGGCCCGATTCCCCTGCACTGCGAGCAGAGCAATTCCGTGTTGCACATCACACATGAAAGGAGCCTTGATTTCCTTGATGGCACTCCAGAGAAACCCCAAGAACACTGTTTCAAGTCTAGAGGGATCCTGAGGTCACTGTAGCAACACGAAAGAGCTCCGTGGACTAAGATTCAACTCGAGATGAGAGGTTAGTCCCTGGCTTCGACTCCAGAGGAATACCACCTTACCAAAAGCACCTCAAGAGGAGGCTTCTCTCAGCTCTAGGTATGTGAGAGGGACCCTGAGTTTGCGGCCTCAAGTGAATGGACACCACGATGCCCTGGCTCGAAATAAGGCCGGATATCCCTGCAGTGACTTGAATGCAGGCTCGTTTTGCATCTCCCAAGACGAAAGGATGTCTGAATCCCCTGTGGAGACCACAGAGAAAGACCTAGTTCCCCACCTCATCGCGACCGGAGGCCTCACATCCTTTGAAAACTCCAGAGGTACGTTGAGATCAGTGCCTCCAAAGGAGACGATGCCTGACTCCTCGTGAAACTTGATAGGAGTCCCAGGATTCCTGTGGCACGTGGAAAGGGACACTTGTTCTCCCGCCTCAGCTGGAGAGGCGTCCCAATTGCCCTGCCAAGCCTCGAGGAGAATCCCGAGTTGTCCCTCTTAACTAGGCAGGAGTCCTGCCTTCGCTGAACAAACACGTGGGTGGAAGGGCCATCCCCGTCGTAACTCGAGAATATACCCCAGGTTCCCGCCGCAACTGGAGAAAAACCATGAGACTTCCCACTCGCCGCCAGATGAGTCCCGATTCCCCTGTACTGCCTGCAGAGCAATTCCATGTTGCACATCACACATGAAAGGAGACTTGATTTCCTTGATGGCACTCCAGAGAAACCCCAAGAACACTGTTTCAAGGCTAGAGGGATCCTGAGGTCACTGTAGCAACAGGAAAGAACTCCGTGGACCATAAATCAACTCGAGATGAGAGGTTAGTCCCTGGCTTCGACTCCAGAGGAATACCACCTTACCACAAGCACCTCAAGAGGAGGCTTCTCTCAGCTCTAGGTATGTGAGAGTGACCCTGAGTTTGCGGCCTCAAGTGGAATGGACACCGCGATGCCCTGACTCGAAATAAGGCCGGATATCCCTGCAGTGACTTGAATGCAGGCTCGTCTTGCATCTCCCAAGACGAAAGGATGTCTGAATCCCCTGTGGAGACCACAGAGAAAGACCTAGTTCCCCACCTCATCGCGACCGGAGGCCTCACATCTTTTGAAAATTCCAGAGGTACGCGGAGATCAGTGCCTCCAAAGGAGACGATGCCTGACTCCTCGTGAAACTTGATAGGAGTCCCAGGATTCCTGTGGCACGTGGAAAGGGACCCTTGGTCTCCCGCCTCAGCTGGAGAGGCGTCCCAATTGCCCTGCCAAGCCTCGAGGAGAATCCCGAGTTGTCCCTCACAACTAGGCAGGAGTCCTGCCATTGCTGAACAAACACGTGGGTGGAAGGGCCATCCCCGTTGTAACTCGAGAATATACCCCAGGTTCCCGCCGCAACTCGAGAAAAACCATGAGACTTCCCCCTCGCCGCGAGATGAGGCCCGATTCCCCTCCACTGAGTGCAGAGCAATTCCGTGTTGCACATTACACATGAAAGGAGCTTTGATTTTCTTGATGGCACTACAGAGAATCCCCAACAACACTGTTTCAAGGCTAGAGGGATCCTGAGGTCACTGTAGTAACACGAAAGAGCTCCGTGGAGCAAAAATCAGCTCGAGATGAGAGGTTAGTCCCTGGCTTCGACTCCAGAGGAATACCACCTTATCACAAGCACCTCAAGAGGAGGCTTCTCTCAGCTCTAGGTATGTGAGAGGGACCCTGAGTTTGCGGCCTCAAGTGGAATGGACACCGCGATGCCCTGACTCGAAATAAGGCCGGATATCCCTGCAGTGACTTGAATGCAGGCTCGTCTTGCATCTCCCAAGACGAAAGGATGTCTGAATCCCCTGTGGAGACCACAGAGAAAGACCTAGTTCCCCACCTCATCGCGACCGGAGGCCTCACATCCTTTGAAAACTCCAGAGGTACGCGGAGATCAGTGCCTCCAAAGGAGACGATGCCTGACTCCTCGTGAAACTTGATAGGAGTCCCAGGATACCTGTGGCACATGGAAAGGGACCCTTGGTCTCCCGCCTCAGCTGGAGAGGCGTCCCAATTGCCCTGCCAAGCCTCGAGGAGAATCCCGAGTTGTCCCTCGCAACTAGGCAGGAGTCCTGACGTCCCTGAACAAACACGTGGGTGGAAGGGCCATCCCCGTTGTAACTCGAGAATATACCCCAGGTTCCCGCCGCAACTCGAGAAAAACCATGAGACTTCCCCCTCGCCGCGATATGAGGATCGATTCCCCTGCACTGCGTGCAGAGCAATTCCGTGTTGCACATCACACATGAAAGGAGACTTGATTTCCTTGATGGCACTCCAGAGAAACCCCAAGAACACTGTTTCAAGGATAGCGGGAACCTGAGGTCACTGTAGCAACAGGAAAGAGCTCCGTGGACCAACAATCAACTCGAGATGAGAGGTTAGTCCCTGGCTTCGACTCCAGAGGAATACCACCTTACCACAAGCACCTCAAGAGGAGGCTTCTCTCAGCTCTAGCTATGTGCTGAGTTTGCGGCCTCAAGTGGAATGGACACCGTGATGCCCTGACGCGAAATAAGGCCGGATATCCCTGCAGTGATTTGAATGCAGGCTCGTCTTCCAACTCCCAAGACGAAAGGATGTCTGAATCCCCTGTGGAGACCACAGAGAAAGACCTAGTTCCCCACCTCATCGCGACCGGAGGCTTCACATCCTTTGAAAACTCCAGAGGTACGCGGAGATCAGTGCCTCCAAAGGAAACGATGCCTGACTCCTCGTGAAACTTGATAGGAGTCCCAGGATTCCTGTGGTACGTGGAAAGGGACCTTTGGTCTTCCGCCTCAGTTGGAGAGGCGTCCCAATTGCCCTGCCAAGCCTCGAGGAGAATCCCGAGTTGTCCCTCGCAACAAGGCAGGAGTCCTGCCGTCGTTGAACTAACACGTGTGTGGAAGGGCCATCCCCGTCGTAACTCGAGAATATACCCCAGGTTCCCGCCGCAACTCGAGAAAAACCATGAGACTTCCCCCTCGGCGCGAGATGAGGCCCGAATCCCCTGCACTGCGTGCAGATCAATTCCGTGTTGCACATCACACATGAAAGGAGCCTTGATTTCCTTGATGGCACTCCAGAGAATCCCCTAGAACACTGTTTCAAGGTTGAGGGATCCTGAGGTCACTGTAGCAACACGAAAGAGCTCCGTGGACCAAAAATCAACTCAAGATGAGAGGTTAGTCCCTGGCTTCGACTCCAGAGGAATACTACCTTACCACAAGCACCTCAAGAGGAGGCTTCTCTCAGCTCTATGTATGTGAGAGGGACCCTGAGTTTGCGGCCTCAAGTGGAATGGAGACCGCGATGCCCTGACTCGAAATAAGGCCGGATATCCCTGCAGTGACTTGAATGCAGGCTCGTCTTGCATCTGCCAAGACGAAATGATGTCTGAATCCCCTGTGGAGACCACAGAGAAAGACCTAGTTCCCCACCTCATCGCGACCGGAGGCCTCACATCCTTTGAAAACTCCAGAGGTACGCGGAGATCAGTGCCTCCAAAGGAGACGATGCCTGACTCCTCGTGAAACTTGATAGGAGTCCCAGGATTCCTGTGGCACGTGGAAAGGGACCCTTGGTCTCCCGCCTCAGCTGGAGAGGCGTCCCAATTGCCCTGCCAAGCCTCGAGGAGAATCCCGAGTTGTCCCTCGCAACTAGGCAGGAGTCCTGACGTCGCTGAACAAACACGTGTGTGGAAGGGCCATCCCCGTCGTAACTCGAGAATATAACCCAGGTTCCCGCCGCAACTCGAGAAAAACCATGAGACTTCCCCCTCGCCGCGAGATGAGGCCCGATTCCCCTGCACTGCGTGCAGAGCAATTCCGTGTTGCACATCACACATGAAAGGAGCCTTGATTTCCTTGATGGCACTCCAGAGAAACTCCAAGAACACTGTATCAAGGTTGAGGGATCCTGAGGTCACTGTAGCAACACGAAAGAGCTCCGTGGACCAAAAATCAACTCGAGATGAGAGGTTAGTCCCTGGCTTCGACTCCAGAGGAATACCACCTTACCACAAGCACCTCAAGAGGAGGCTTCTCTCAGCTCTAGGTATGTGAGAGGGACACTGAGTTTGCGGCCTCAAGTGGAATGGAGACCGCGATGCCCTGACTCGAAATAAGGCCGGATATCCCTGCAGTGACTTGAATGCAGGCTCGTCTTGCATCTCCCAAGACGAAAGGATGTCTGAATCCCCTGTGGAGACCACAGAGAAAGACCTAGTTCCCCACCTCATCGCGACCGGAGGCCTCACATCCTTTGAAAACTCCAGAGGTACGCGGAGATCAGTGCCTCCAAAGGAGACGATGCCTGACTCCTCGTGAAACTTGATAGGAGTCCCAGGATTCCTGTGGCACGTGGAAAGGGACCCTTGGTCTCCCGCCTCAGCTGGAGAGGAGTCCCAATTGCCCTGCCAAGCCTCGAGGAGAATCCCGAGTTGTCCCTCGCAACTAGGCAGGAGTCCTGACGTCGCTGAACAAACACGTGTGTGGAAGGGCCATCCCCGTCGTAACTTGAGAATATAACCCAGGTTCCCGCCGCAACTCGAGAAAAACCATGAGACTTCCCCCTCGCCGCGAGATGAGGCCCGGTTCCCCTGCACTGCGTGCAGAGCAATTCCGTGTTGCACATCACACATGAAAGTAGCCTTGATTTCCTTGATGGCACTCCAGAGAAACCCCAAGAACACTGTTTCAAGGTTGAGGGATCCTGAGGTCACTGTAGCAACACGAAAGAGCTCCGTGGACCATGAATCAACTCGAGATGAGAGGTTAGTCCCTGGCTTCGACTCCAGAGGAATACCACCTTACCACAAGCACCTCAAGAGGAGGTTTCTCTCAGCTCTATGTATGTGAGAGGGACCCTGAGTTTGCGGCCTCAATTGGAATGGAGACTGCGATGCCCTGACTCGAAATAAGGCCGGATATCCCTGCAGTGACTTGAATGCAGGCTCGTCTTGCATCTCCCAAGACGAAAGGATGTCTGAATCCCCTGTGGAGACCACAGAGAAAGACCTAGTTCCCCACCTCATCGCGACCGGAGGCCTCACATCCTTTGAAAACTCCAGAGGTACGCGGAGATCAGTGCCTCCAAAGGAGACGATGCCTGACTCCTCGTGAAACTTGATAGGAGTCCCAGGATTCCTGTGGCACGTGGAAAGGGACCCTTGGTCTCCCGCGTCAGCTGGAGAGGCGTCCCAATTGCCCTGCCAACCCTCGAGGAGAATCCCGAGTTGTCCCTCGCAACTAGGCAGGAGTCCTGACGTCGCTGAAGAAACTCTTGGGTGGAAGGGCCATCCCCGTTGTAACTCGAGAATATACCCCAGGTTCCTGCCGCAACTCGAGAAAAACCATGAGACTTCCCCCTCGCCGCGAGATGAGGCCCGATTCCCCTGCACTGCGTGCAGAGCAATTCCGTGTTGCACATCACACATGAAAGGAGCCTTGATTCCCTTGATGGCACTCCAGAGAAACCCCAAGAACACTGTTTCAAGGTTGAGGGATCCTGAGGTCACTGCAGCAACACGAAAGACCTCGGTGGACCAAAAATCAACTCGAGATGAGAGGTTAGTCCCTGGCTTCGACTCCAGAGGAATACCACCTTACCACAAGCACCTCAAGAGGAGGCTTCTCTCAGCTCTATGTATGTGAGAGGGACCCTGAGTTTGCGGCCTCAAGTGGAATGGACACCGCGATGCCCTAACTCGAAATAAGGCCGGATATCCCTGCAGTGACTTGAATGCAGGCTCGTCTTGCATCTCCCAAGACGAAAGGATGTCTGAATCCCCTGTGGAGACCACAGAGAAAGACCTAGTTCCCCACCTCATCGCGACCGGAGGCCTCACATCCTTTGAAAACTCCAGAGGTACGCGGAGATCAGTGCCTCCAAAGGAGACGATGCCTGACTCCTCGTGAAACTTGATAGGAGTCCCAGGATTCCTGTGGCACGTGGAAAGGGACCCTTGGTCTCCCGCCTCAGCTGGAGAGGAGTCCCAATTGCCCTGCCAAGCCTCGAGGAGAATCCCGAGTTGTCCCTCGCAACTAGGCAGGAGTCCTGACGTCGCTGAACAAACACGTGTGTGGAAGGGCCATCCCCGTCGTAACTTGAGAATATACCCCAGGTTCCCGCCGCAACTCGAGAAAAACCATGAGACTTCCCCCTCGCCGCGAGATGAGGCCCGGTTCCCCTGCACTGCGTGCAGAGCAATTCCGTGTTGCACATCACACATGAAAGTAGCCTTGATTTCCTTGATGGCACTCCAGAGAAACCCCAAGAACACTGTTTCAAGGTTGAGGGATCCTGAGGTCACTGTAGCAACACGAAAGAGCTCCGTGGACCATGAATCAACTCGAGATGAGAGGTTAGTCCCTGGCTTCGACTCCAGAGGAATACCACCTTACCACAAGCACCTCAAGAGGAGGTTTCTCTCAGCTCTATGTATGTGAGAGGGACCCTGAGTTTGCGGCCTCAATTGGAATGGAGACTGCGATGCCCTGACTCGAAATAAGGCCGGATATCCCTGCAGTGACTTGAATGCAGGCTCGTCTTGCATCTCCCAAGACGAAAGGATGTCTGAATCCCCTGTGGAGACCACAGAGAAAGACCTAGTTCCCCACCTCATCGCGACCGGAGGCCTCACATCCTTTGAAAACTCCAGAGGTACGCGGAGATCAGTGCCTCCAAAGGAGACGATGCCTGACTCCTCGTGAAACTTGATAGGAGTCCCAGGATTCCTGTGGCACGTGGAAAGGGACCCTTGGTCTCCCGCGTCAGCTGGAGAGGCGTCCCAATTGCCCTGCCAACCCTCGAGGAGAATCCCGAGTTGTCCCTCGCAACTAGGCAGGAGTCCTGACGTCGCTGAAGAAACTCTTGGGTGGAAGGGCCATCCCCGTTGTAACTCGAGAATATACCCCAGGTTCCTGCCGCAACTCGAGAAAAACCATGAGACTTCCCCCTCGCCGCGAGATGAGGCCCGATTCCCCTGCACTGCGTGCAGAGCAATTCCGTGTTGCACATCACACATGAAAGGAGCCTTGATTCCCTTGATGGCACTCCAGAGAAACCCCAAGAACACTGTTTCAAGGTTGAGGGATCCTGAGGTCACTGCAGCAACACGAAAGACCTCGGTGGACCAAAAATCAACTCGAGATGAGAGGTTAGTCCCTGGCTTCGACTCCAGAGGAATACCACCTTACCACAAGCACCTCAAGAGGAGGCTTCTCTCAGCTCTATGTATGTGAGAGGGACCCTGAGTTTGCGGCCTCAAGTGGAATGGACACCGCGATGCCCTAACTCGAAATAAGGCCGGATATCCCTGCAGTGACTTGAATGCAGGCTCGTCTTGCATCTCCCAAGACGAAAGGATGTCTGAATCCCCTGTGGAGACCACAGAGAAAGACCTAGTTCCCCACCTCATCGCGACCGGAGGCCTCACATCCTTTGAAAACTCCAGAGGTACGCGGAGATCAGTGCCTCCAAAGGAGACGATGCCTGACTCCTCGTGAAACTTGATAGGAGTCCCAGGATTCCTGTGGCACGTGGAAAGGGACCCTTGGTCTCCCGCCTCAGCTGGAGAGGAGTCCCAATTGCCCTGCCAAGCCTCGAGGAGAATCCCGAGTTGTCCCTCGCAACTAGGCAGGAGTCCTGACGTCGCTGAACAAACACGTGTGTGGAAGGGCCATCCCCGTCGTAACTTGAGAATATACCCCAGGTTCCCGCCGCAACTCGAGAAAAACCATGAGACTTCCCCCTCGCCGCGAGATGAGGCCCGGTTCCCCTGCACTGCGTGCAGAGCAATTCCGTGTTGCACATCACACATGAAAGTAGCCTTGATTTCCTTGATGGCACTCCAGAGAAACCCCAAGAACACTGTTTCAAGGTTGAGGGATCCTGAGGTCACTGTAGCAACACGAAAGAGCTCCGTGGACCAAAAATCAACTCGAGATGAGAGGTTAGTCCCTGGCTTCGACTCCAGAGGAATACCACCTTACCACAAGCACCTCAAGAGGAGGCTTCTCTCAGCTCTAGCTATGTGAGAGGGACCCTGAATTTGCGGCCTCAAGTGGAATGGACACCGCGATGCCCTGACTCGAAATAAGGCCGGATATCCCTGCAGTGACTTGAATGCAGGCTCGTCTTGCATCTCCCAAGACGAAAGGATGTCTGAATCCCCTGTGGAGACCACAGAGAATGACCTAGTTCCCCAACTCATCGCGACCGGAGGCCTCACATCCTTTGAAAACTCCAGAGGTACGCGGAGATCAGTGCCTCCAAAGGAGACGGTGCCTGACTCCTCGTGAAACTTGATAGGAGTCCCAGGATTCCTGTGGCACGTGGAAAGGGACCCTTGGTCTCCCGCCTCAGCTGGAGAGGCGTCCCAATTGCCCTGCCAAGCCTCGAGGAGAATCCCGAGTTGTCCCTCGCAACTAGGCAGGAGTCCTGACGTCCCTGAACAAACACGTGGGTGGAAGGGCCATCCCCGTTGTAACTCGAGAATATATCCCAGGTTCCCGCCGCAACTCGAGAAAAACCATGAGACTTCCCCCTCGCCGCGATATGAGGCCCAATTCCCCTGCACTGCGTGCAGAGCAATTCCGTGTTGCACATCACACATGAAAGGAGCCTTGATTTCCTTGATGGCACTCCAGAGAAACCCCAAGAACACTGTTTCAAGGATAGCGGGATCCTGAGGTCACTGTAGCAACAGGAAAGAGCTCCGTGGACCAAGAATCAACTCGAGATGAGAGGTTAGTCCCTGGCTTCGACTCCAGAGGAATACCACCTTACCACAAGCACCTCAAGAGGAGGCTTCTCTCAGCTCTAGCTATGTGCTGAGTTTGCGGCCTCAAGTGGAATGGACACCGCGATGCCCTGACGCGAAATAAGGCCGGATATCCCTGCAGTGATTTGAATGCAGGCTCGTCTTCCAACTCCCAAGACGAAAGGATGTCTGAATCCCCTGTGGAGACCACAGAGAAAGACCTAGTTCCCCACCTCATCGCGACCGGAGGCCTCACATCCTTTGAAAACTCCAGAGGTACGCGGAGATCAGTGCCTCCAAAGGAAACGATGCCTGACTCCTCGTGAAACTTGATAGGAGTCCCAGGATTCCTGTGGTACGTGGAAAGGGACCCTTGGTCTCCCGCCTCAGCTGGAGAGGCGTCCCAATTGCCCTGCCAAGCCTCGAGGAGAATCCCGAGTTGTCCCTCGCAACTAGGCAGGAGTCCTGCCATCGCTGAACTAACACGTGTGTGGAAGGGCCATCCCCGTGGTAACTCGAGAATATACCCCAGGTTCCCGCCGCAACTCGTGAAAAACCATGAGACTTCCCCCTCGGCGCGAGATGAGGCCCGAATCCCCTGCACTGCGTGCAGAGCAATTCCGTGTTGCACATCACACATGAAAGGAGCCTTGATTTCCTTGATGGCACTCCAGAGAATCCCCTAGAACACTGTTTCAAGGTTGAGGGATCCTGAGGTCACTGTAGCAACACGAAAGAGCTCCGTGGACCAAAAATCAACTCAAGATGAGAGGTTAGTCCCTGGCTTCGACTCCAGAGGAATACCACCTTACCACAAGCACCTCAAGAGGAGGCTTCTCTCAGCTCTAGGTATGTGAGAGGGACCCTGAGTTTGCGGCCTCAAGTGGAATAGAGACCGCGATGCCCTGACTCGAAATAAGGCCGGATATCCCTGCAGTGACTTGAATGCAGGCTCGTCTTGCATCTGCCAAGACGAAATGATGTCTGAATTCCCTGTGGAGACCACAGAGAAAGACCTAGTTCCCCACCTCATCGCGACCGGAGGCCTCACATCCTTTGAAAACTCCAGAGGTACGCGGAGATCAGTGCCTCCAAAGGAGACGATGCCTGACTCCTCGTGAAACTTGATAGGAGTCCCAGGATTCCTGTGGGACGTGGAAAGGGACCCTTGGTCTCCCGCCTCAGCTGGAGAGGCGTCCCAATTGCCCTGCCAAGCCTCGAGGAGAATCCCGAGTTGTCCCTCGCAACTAGGCAGGAGTCCTGACGTCGCTGAACAAACACGTGTGTGGAAGGGCCATCCCCGTCGTAACTCGAGAATATACCCCAGGTTCCCGCCGCAACTCGAGAAAAACCATGAGACTTCCCCCTCGCCGCGAGATGAGGCCCGATTCCCCTGCACTGCGTGCAGAGCAATTCCGTGTTGCACATCACACATGAAAGTAGCCTTGATTTCCTTGATGACACTCCAGAGAACCCCAAGAACACTGTTTCAAGGTTGAGGGATCCTGAGGTCACTGTAGCAACACGAAAGAGCTCCGTGGACCATGAATCAACTCGAGATGAGAGGTTAGTCCCTGGCTTCGACTCCAGAGGAATACCACCTTACCACAAGCACCTCAAGAGGAGGTTTCTCTCAGCTCTATGGATGTGAGAGGGACCCTGAGTTTGCGGCCTCAATTGGAATGGAGACCGCGATGCCCTGACTCGAAATAAGGCCGGATATCCCTGCAGTGACTTGAATGCAGGCTCGTCTTGCATCTCCCAAGACGAAAGGATGTCTGAATCCCCTGTGGAGACCACAGAGAAAGACCTAGTTCCCCACCTCATCGCGACCGGAGGCCTCACATCCTTTGAAAACTCCAGAGGTACGCGGAGATCAGTGCCTCCAAAGGAGACGATGCCTGACTCCTCGTGAAACTTGATAGGAGTCCCAGGATTCCTGTGGCACGTGGAAAGGGACCCTTGGTCTCCCGCGTCAGCTGGAGAGGCGTCCCAATTGCCCTGCCAACCCTCGAGGAGAATCCCGAGTTGTCCCTCGCAACTAGGCAGGAGTCCTGACGTCGCTGAAGAAACTCTTGGGTGGAAGGGCCATCCCCGTTGTAACTCGAGAATATACCCCAGGTTCCCGCCGCAACTCGAGAAAAACCATGAGACTTCCCCCTCGCCGCGAGATGAGGCCCGGTTCCCCTGCACTGCGTGCAGAGCAATTCCGTGTTGCACATCACACATGAAAGGAGCCTTGATTTCCTTGATGGCACTCCAGAGAAACCCCAAGAACACTTTTTCAAGGTTGAGGGATCCTGAGGTCATTGTAGCAACACGAAAGAGCTCCGTGGACCAAAAATCAACTCGAGATGAGAGGTTAGTCCCTGGCTTCGACTCCAGAGGAATACCACCTTACCACAAGCACCACAAGAGGAGGTTTCTCTCAGCTCTATGTATGTGAGAGGGACCCTGAGTTTGCGGCCTCAAGTGGAATGGAGACCGCGATGCCCTGACTCGAAATAAGGCCGGATATCCCTGCAGTGACTTGAATGCAGGCTCGTCTTACATCTCCCAAGACGAAAGGATGTCTGAATCCCCTGTGGAGACCACAGAGAAAGACCTAGTTCCCCACCTCATCGCGACCGGAGGCCTCACATCCTTTGAAAACTCCAGAGGTACGCGGAGATCAGTGCCTCCAAAGGAGACGATGCCTGACTCCTCGTGAAACTTGATAGGAGTCCCAGGATTGCTGTGGCACGTGGAAAGGGACCCTTGGTCTCCCGCCTCAGCTGGAGAGGCGTCCCAATTGCCCTGCCAAGCCTCGAGGAGAATCCCGAGTTGTCCCTCGCAACTAGGCAGGAGTCCTGACGTCCCTGAACAAACACGTGGGTGGAAGGGCCATCCCCGTTGTAACTCGAGAATATACCCCAGGTTCCCGCCGCAACTCGAGAAAAACCATGAGACTTCCCCCTCGCCGCGATATGAGGCCCAATTCCCCTGCACTGCGTGCAGAGCAATTCCGTGTTGCACATCACACATGAAAGGAGACTTGATTTCCTTGATGGCACTCCAGAGAAACCCCAAGAACACTGTTTCAAGGATAGCGGGATCCTGAGGTCACTGTAGCAACAGGAAAGAGCTCCGTGGACCAAGAATCAACTCGAGATGAGAGGTTAGTCCCTGGCTTCGACTCCAGAGGAATACCACCTTACCACAAGCACCTCAAGAGGAGGCTTCTCTCAGCTCTAGCTATGTGCTGAGTTTGCGGATTCAAGTGGAATGGACACCGCGATGCCCTGACGCGAAATAAGGCCGGATATCCCTGCAGTGATTTGAATGCAGGCTCGTCTTCCAACTCCCAAGACGAAAGGATGTCTGAATCCCCTGTGGAGACCACAGAGAAAGACCTAGTTCCCCACCTCATCGCGACCGGAGGCCTCACATCCTTTGAAAACTCCAGAGGTACGCGTAGATCAGTGCCTCCAAAGGAAACGATGCCTGCCTCCTCGTGAAACTTGATAGGAGTCCCAGGATTCCTGTGGTACGTGGAAAGGGACGCTTGGTCTCCCGCCTCAGCTGGAGAGGCGTCCCAATTGCCCTGCCAAGCCTCGAGGAGAATCCCGAGTTGTCCCTCGCAACTAGGCAGGAGTCCTGCCATCGCTGAACTAACACGTGTGTGGAAGGGCCATCCCCGTCGTAACTCGAGAATATACCCCAGGTTCCCGCCGCAACTCGTGAAAAGCCATGAGACTTCCCCCTCGGCGCGAGATGAGGCCCGAATCCCCTGCACTGCGTGCAGATCAATTCCGTGTTGCACATCACACATGAAAGGAGCCTTGATTTCCTTGATGGCACTCCAGAGAATCCCCTAGAACACTGTTTCAAGGTTGAGGGATCCTGAGGTCACTGTAGCAACACGAAAGAGCTCCGTGGACCAAAAATCAACTCAAGATGAGAGATTAGTCCCTGGCTTCGACTCCAGAGGAATACCACCTTACCACAAGCACCTCAAGAGGAGGCTTCTCTCAGCTCTAGGTATGTGAGAGGGACCCTGAGTTTGCGGCCTCAAGTGGAATGGAGACCGCGATGCCCTGACTCGAAATAAGGCCGGATATCCCTGCAGTGACTTGAATGCAGGCTCGTCTTGCATCTGCCAAGACGAAATGATGTCTGAATTGCCTGTGGAGACCACAGAGAAAGACCTAGTTCCCCACCTCATCGCGACCGGAGGCCTCACATCCTTTGAAAACTCCAGAGGTAGGCGGAGATCAGTGCCTCCAAAGGAGACGATGCCTGACTCCTCGTGAAACTTGATAGGAGTCCCAGGATTCCTGTTGCACGTGGAAAGGGACCCTTGGTCTCCCGCCTCAGCTGGAGAGGCGTCCCAATTGCCCTGCCAAGCCTCGAGGAGAATCCCGAGTTGTCCCTCGCAACTAGGCAGGAGTCCTGACGTCGCTGAACAATCACGTGGGTGGACGGGCCATCCCCGTCGTAACTCGAGAATATACCCCAGGTTCCCGCCGCAACTCGAGAAAAACCATGAGACTTCCCCCTTGCCGCGAGATGAGGCCCGATTCCCCTGCACTGCGTGCAGAGCAATTCCGTGTTGCACATCACACATGAAAGGAGCCTTGATTTCCTTGATGGCACTCCAGAGAAACCCCAAGAACACTGTTTCAAGGCTAGAGGGATCCTGAGGTCACTGTAGCAACACGAAAGAGCTCCGTGGACCAAAAATCAACTCGAGATGAGAGGTTAGTCCCTGGCTTCGACTCCAGAGGAATACCACCTTACCACAAGCACCTCAAGAGGAGGCTTCTCTCAGCTCTATGTTTGTGAGAGGGACCCTGAGTTTGCGGCCTCAAGTGGAATGGAGACCGCGATGCCCTGACTCGAAATAAGGCCGGATATCCCTGCCGTGACTTGAATGCAGGCTCGTCTTGCATCTCCCAAGACGAAAGGATGTCTGAATCCGCTGTGGAGACCACAGAGAAAGGCCTAGTTCCCCACCTCATCGCAACCTGAGGCCTCACATTCTTTGAAAACTCCAGAGGTACGCGGAGATCAGTGCCTCAAAAGAAGGCGATGCCTGACTCCTCGTGAAACTTGATAGGAGTCCCAGGATTCCTGTGGCACGTGGAAAGGGACCCTTGGTCTCCCGCTTCAGCTGGAGAGGCGTCCCAATTGCCCTGCCAAGCCTCGAGGAGAATCCCGAGTTGTCCCTCGCAACTAGGCAGGAGTCCTGACGTCGCTGAACAAACACGTGGGTGGAAGGGCCATCCCCGTCGAAACTCGAGAATATACCCCAGGTTCCCGCCGCAACTCGAGAAAAACCATGAGACATCCCCCTCGCCGCGAGATGAGGCCCGATTCCCCTGCACTGCGTGCAGAGCAATTCCGTGTTGCACATCACACATGAAAGGAGCCTTGATTTCCTTGATGGCACTCCAGAGAAACCCCAAGAACACTGTTTCAAGGTTGAGGGATCCTGAGGTCACTGTAGCAACACGAAAGAGCTCCGTGGACCAAAAATCAACTCGAGATGAGAGGTTAGTCCCTGGCTTCGACTCCAGAGGAATACCACCTTACCACAAGCACCTCAAGAGGAGGCTTCTCTCAGCTCTATGTATGTGAGAGGGACCCTGAGTTTGCGGCCTCAAGTGGAATGGAGACCGCGATGCCCTGACTCGAAATAAGGCCGGATATCCCTGCAGTGACTTGAATGCAGGCTCGTCTTGCATCTCCCAAGACGAAAGGATGTCTGAATCCCCTGTGGAGACCACAGAGAAAGACCTAGTTCACCACCTCATCGCGACCGGAGGCCTCACATCCTTTGAAAACTCCAGAGGTACGCGGAGATCAGTGCCTCCAAAGGAGACGATGCCTGACTCCTCGTGAAACTTGATAGGAGTCCCAGGATTCCTGTGGCACGTGGAAAGGGACCCTTGGTCTCCCGCCTCAGCTGGAGAGGCGTCCCAATTGCCCTGCAAAGCCTCGAGGAGATTCCCGAGTTGTCCCTCGCAACTAGCCAGGAGTCCTGACGTCGCTGAACAAACACGTGGGTGGAAGGACCATCCCCGTCGTAACTCGAGAATATACCCCAGGTTCCCGCCGCAACTCGAGAAAAACCATGAGACTTCCCCCTCGCCGCGCGATGAGGCCCGATTCCCCTGCACTGCGTGCAGAGCAATTCCGTGTTGCACATCACACATGAAAGGAGCCTTGATTTTCTTGATGACACTACAGAGAAACCCCAAGAACACTGTTTCAAGGTTGAGGGATCCTGAGGTCCCTGTAGCAACATGAAAGAGCTCCGTGGACCAAAAATCAACTCGAGATGAGAGGTTAGTCCCTGGCTTCGACTCCAGAGGAATACCATCTTACCACAAGCACCTCAAGAGGAGGCTTCTCTCAGCTCTATGTATGTGAGAGGGACCCTGAGTTTGCGGCCTCAAGTGGAATGGAGACTGCGATGCCCTGACTCGCAATAAGGCCGGATATCCCTGCAGTGACTTGAATGCAGGCTCGTCTTGCATCTCCCAAGACGAAAGGATGTCTGAATCCCCTGTGGAGACCACAGAGAAAGACCTAGTTCCCCACCTCATCGCGACCGGAGGCCTCACATCCTTTGAAAACTCCAGAGGTACGCGGAGATCAGTGCCTCCAAAGGAGACGATGCTTGACTCCTCGTGAAACTTGATAGGAGTCCCAGGATTCCTGTGGCACGTGGAAAGGGACCCTTGGTCTCCCGCCTCAGCTGGAGAGGCGTCCCAATTGCCCTGCCAAGCCTCGAGGAGAATCCCGAGTTGTCCCTCGCAACTAGGCAGGAGTCCTGACGTCTCTGAACAAACAGGTGTGTGGAAGGGCCATCCCCGTCGTAACTCGAGAATATACCTCAGGTTCCCGCCGCAACTCGAGAAAAACCATGAGACTTCCCCCTCGCCGCGAGATGAGGCCCGATTCCCCTGCACTGCGTGCAGAGCAATTCCGTGTTGCACATCACACATGAAAGGAGCCTTGATTTCCTTGATGGCACTCCAGAGAAACCCGAAGAACACTGTTTCAAGGTTGAGGGATCCTGAGGTCACTGTAGCAACACGAAAGAGCTCCGTGGACCAAAAATCAACTCGAGATGAGAGGTTAGTCCCTGGCTTCGACTCCAGAGGAATACCACCTTACCACAAGCACCTCAAGAGGAGGTTTCTCTCAGCTCTATGTATGTGAGAGGGACCCTGAGTTTGCGGCCTCAAGTTGAATGGAGACCGTGATGCCCTGACTCGAAATAAGGCCGGATATCCCTGCAGTGACTTCAATGCAGGCTCCTCTTGCATCTCCCAAGACGAAAGGATGTCTGAATCCCCTGTGGAGACCACAGAGAAAGACCTAGTTCCCCACCTCATCGCGACCGGAGGCCTCACATCCTTTGAAAACTCCAGAGGTACGCGGAGATCAGTGCCTCCAAAGGAGACGAGGCCTGACTCCTCGTGAAACTTGATAGGAGTCCCAGGATTCCTGTGGCACGTGGAAAGGGACCCTTGGTCTCCCGCCTCAGCTGGAGAGGCGTCCCAATTGCCCTGCCAAGCCTCGAGGAGAATCCCGAGTTGTCCCTCGCAACTAGGCAGGAGTCCTGACGTTGCTGAAGGAACACGTGGGTGGAAGGGCCATCCCCGTTGTAACTCGAGAATATACCCCAGGTTCCCGCCGCAACTCGAGAAAAACCATGAGACTTCCCCCTCGCCGCGAGATGAGGCCCGATTCCCCCGCACTGCGTGCAGAGCAATTCCGTGTTTCACATCACACATGAAAGCAGCCTTGATTTCCTTGATGGCACTCCAGAGAAACCACAAGAACACTGTTTCAAGGTTGAGTGATCCTGAGGTCACTGAAGCAAAACGAAAGAGCTCCGTGGACCAAAAATCAACTCGAGATGAGAGGTTAGTCCCTGGCTTCGACTCCAGAGGAATACCACCTTACCACAAGCACCTCAAGAGGAGGCTTCTCTCAGCTCTATGTATGTGAGAGGGACCCTGAGTTTGCGGCCTCAAGTGGAATGGACACCGCGATGCCCTGACGCGAAATAAGGCCGGATATCCCTGCAGTGACTTGAATGCAGGCTCGTCTTGCATCTGCCAAGACGAAATGATGTCTGAATCCCCTGTGGAGACCACAGAGAAAGACCTAGTTCCCCACCTCATCGCGACCGGAGGCCTCACATCCTTTGAAAACTCCAGAGGTACGCGGAGATCAGTGCCTCCAAAGGAGAGGATGCCTGACTCCTCGTGAAACTTGATAGGAGTCCCAGGATTCCTGTGGCACGTGGAAAGGGACCCTTGGTCTCCCGCCTCAGCTGGAGAGGCGTCCCAATTGCCCTGCCAAGCCTCGAGGAGAATCCCGAGTTGTCCCTCGCAACTAGGCAGGAGACCTGACGTTGCTGAACAAACACGTGTGTGGAAGGGCCATCCCCGTCGTAACTCGAGACTATACCGCAGGTTCCCGCCGCAACTCGAGAAAAACCATGAGACTTCCCCCTCGCCGCGAGATGAGGCCCGATTCCCCTGCACTGCGTGCAGAGCAATTCCGTGTTGCACATCACACATGAAAGGAGCCTTGATTTCCTTGATGGCACTCCAGAGAAACCCCAAGAACACTGTATCAAGGTTGAGGCATCCTGGGGTCACTGTAGCAACACGAAAGAGCTCCGTGGACCAAAAATCAACTCGAGATGAGAGGTTAGTCCCTGGCTTCGACTCCAGAGGAATACCACCTTACCACAAGCACCTCAAGAGGAGGCTTCTCTCAGCTCTACGTATGTGAGAGGGACCCTGAGTTTGCGGCCTCAAGTGGAATGGACACCGCGATGCCCTGACTGGAAATAAGGCCGGATATCCCTGCAGTGACTTGAATGCAGGCTCGTCTTGCATTTCCCAAGACGAAAGGATGTCTGAATCCCCTGTGGAGACCACAGAGAAAGACCTAGTTCCCCACCTCATCGCGACCGGAGGCCTCACATCCTTTGAAAACTCCAGAGGTACGCGGAGATCAGTGCCTCCAAAGGAGACGATGCCTGACTCCTCGTGAAACTTGATAGGAGTCCCAGGATTCCTGTGGCACGTGGAAAGGGACCCTTGGTCTCCCGCCTCAGCTGGAGAGGCGTCCCAATTGCCCTGCCAAGCCTCGAGGAGAATCCCGAGTTGTCCCTCGCAACTAGGCAGGAGTCCTGAAGTCGCTGAACAAACACGTGGGTGGAAGGGCCATCCCCGTCGTAACTCGAGACTATACCCCAGGTTCCTGCCGCAACTCGAGAAAAACCATGAGACTTCCCCCTCGCCGCGAGATGAGGCCCGGTTCCCCTGCACTGCGTGCAGAGCAATGCCGTGTTGCACATCACACATGAAAGGAGCCTTGATTTCCTTGATGACACTCCGGAGAAACCCCAAGAACACTGTATCAAGGTTGAGGGATCCTGAGGTCACTGTAGCAACACGAAAGAGCTCCATGGACCAAAAATCAACTCGAGATGAGAGGTTAGTCCCTGGCTTCGACTCCAGAGGAATACCACCTTACCACAAGCACCTCAAGAGGAGGCTTCTCTCAGCTCTAGGTATGTGAGAGGGACCCTGAGTTTGCGGCCTCAAGTGGAATGGACACCGCGATGCCCTGACTCGAAATAAGGCCGGATATCCCTGCAGTGACTTGAATGCAGGCTCGTCTTGCATCTCCCAAGACGAAAGGATGTCTGAATCCCCTGTGGAGACCACAGAGAAAGACCTAGTTCCCCACCTCATCGCGACCGGAGGCTTCACATTCTTTGAAAACTCCAGAGGTACGCGGAGATCAGTGCCTCCAAAGGAGACGATGCCTGACTCCTCGTGAAACTTGATAGGAGTCCCAGGATTCCTGTGGCACGTGGAAAGGGACCCTTGGTCTCCCGCCTCAGCTGGAGAGGCGTCCCAATTGCCCTGCCAAGCCTCGAGGAGAATCCCGAGTTGTCCCTCGCAACTAGGCAGGAGTCCTGACGTCGCTGAACAAACACGTGTGTGGAAGGGCCATCCCCGTCGTAACTCGAGAATATACCCCAGGTTCCCGCCGCAACTCGAGAAAAACCATGAGACTTCCCCCTCGCCGCGAAATGAGGCCCGGTTTCCCTGCACTGCGTGCAGAGCAATTCCGTGTTGCACATCACACATGAAAGGAGCCTTGATTTCCTTGATGGCACTCCAGAGAAACCCCAAGAACACTGTTTCAAGGTTGAGGGATCCTGAGGTCACTGTAGCAACACGAAAGAGCTCCGTGGACAAAAAATCAACTCGAGATGAGAGGTTAGTCCCTGGCTTCGACTCCAGAGGAATACCACCTTACCACAAGCACCTCAAGAGGAGGTTTCTCTCAGCTCTATGTATGTGAGAGGGACCCTGAGTTTGCGGCCTCAAGTGGAATGGAGACCGCGATGCCCTGACTCGAAATAAGGCCGGATATCCCTGCAGTGACTTGAATGCAGGCTCGTCTTGCATCTCCCAAGACGAAAGGATGTCTGAATCCCGTGTGGAGACCACAGAGAAAGACCTAGTTCCCCACCTCATCGCGACCGGAGGCCTCACATCCTTAGAAAACTCCAGAGGTACGCGGAGATCAGTGCCTCCAAAGGAGACGATGCCTGACTCCTCGTGAAACTTGATAGGAGTCCCAGGATTCCTGTGGCACGTGGAAAGGGACCCTTGGTCTCCCGCCTCAGCTGGAGAGGCGTCCCAATTGCCCTGCCAACCCTCGAGGAGAATCCCGAGTTGTCCCTCGCAACTAGGCAGGAGTCCTGACGTCGCTGAACAAACACGTGTGTGGAAGGGCCATCCCCGTTGTAACTCGAGAATATACCCCAGGTTCCCGCCGCAACTCGAGAAAAACCATGAGACTTCCCCCTCGCCACGAGATGAGGCCCGATTCCCCTGCACTGCGTGCAGAGCAATTCCGTGTTGCACATCACACATGAAAGGAGCCTTGATTTACTTGATGGCACTCCAGAGAATCCCCAAGAACACTGTTTCAAGGTTGAGGGAATCTGAGGGCACTGTAGCAACACGAAAGAGCTCGGTGGACCAAAAATCAACTCGAGATGAGAGGTTAGTCCCTGGCTTCGACTCCAGAGGAATACCACCTTACCACAAGCACCTCAAGAGGAGGCTTCTCTCAGCTCTAGCTATGTGAGAGGGACCCTGAGTTTGCGGCCTCAAGTGGAATGGACACCGCGATGCCCTGACGCGAAATAAGGCCGGATATCCCTGCAGTGACTTGAATGCAGGCTCGTCTTGCATCTCCCAAGACGAAAGGATGTCTGAATCCCCTGTGGAGACCACGGAGAAAGACCTAGTTCCCCACCTCATCGCGACCGGAGGCCTCACATCCTTTGAAAACTCCAGAGGTACGCGGAGATCAGTGCCTCCAAAGGAGACGATGCCTGACTCCTCGTGAAACTTGATAGGAGTCCCAGGATTCCTGTGGCACGTGGAAAAGAAACCTTGGTCTCCCGCCTCAGCTGGAGAGGCGTCCCAATTGCCCTGCCAAGCCTCGAGGAGAATCCCGAGTTGTCCCTCGCAACTAGGCAGGAGTCTTGACGTCGCTGAACAAACACGTGGGTGGAAGGGCCATCCCCGTCGTAACTCGAGAATATACCCCAGGTTCCCGCCGCAACTCGAGAAAAACCATGAGACTTCCCCCTCGCCGCGAGATGAGGCCCGATACCCCTGCACTGCGTGCAGAGCAATTCCGTGTTACACATCACACATGAAAGCAGCCTTGATTTCCTTGATGGCACTCCAGAGAAACCCCAAGAACACTGTTTCAAGTTTGAGGGATCCTGAGGTCACTGTAGCAACACGAAAGAGCTCCGTGGACCAAAAATCAACTCGAGATGAGAGGTTAGTCCCTGGCTTCGACTCCAGAGGAATACCACCTTACCACAAGCACCTCAAGAGGAGCCTTCTCTCAGCTCTAGGTATGTGAGAGGAACCCAGAGTTTGCGGCCTCAAGTGGAATGGAGACCGCGATGCCCTGACTCGAAATAAGGCCGGATATCCCTGCAGTGACTTGAATGCAGGCTCGTCTTGCATCTCCCAAGACGAAAGGATGTCTGAATCCCCTGTGGAGACCACAGAGAAAGACCTAGTTCCCCACCTCATCGCGACCGGAGGCCTCACATCCTTTGAAAACTCCAGAGGGACGCGGAGATCAGTGCCTCCAAAGGAGACGATGCCTGACTCCTCGTGAAACTTGATAGGAGTCCCAGGATTCCTGTGGCACGTGGAAAGGGACCCTTGGTCTCCCACCTCAGCTGGAGAGGCGTCCCAATTGCCCTGCCAAGCCTCGAGGAGAATCCCGACTTGTCCCTCGCAACTAGGCAGGAGTCCTGACGTCGCTGAACAAACACGTGGTTGGAAGGGCCATCCCAGTCGTAACTCGAGAATATAACCCAGGTTCCCGCCGCAACTCGAGAAAAACCATGAGACTTCCCCCTCGCCGCGAGATGAGGCCCGATTCCCCTGCACTGCATGCAGAGCAATTCCGTGTTGCACATCACACATGAAAGGAGCCTTGATTTCCTTGATGGCACTCCAGTGAAACCCCAAGAACACTGTTTCAAGGCTAGAGGGATCCTGAGGTCACTCTAGCAACACGAAAGAGCTCCGTCGACCACGAATCAACTCGAGATGAGAGGTTAGTCCCTGGCTTCGACTCCAGAGGAATACCACCTTACCACAAGCACCTCAAGAGGAGGCTTCTCTCAGCTCTAGGTATGTGAGAGGGACCCTGAGTTTGCGGCCTCAAGTGGAATGGACACCGCGATGCCCTGACTCGAAATAAGGCCGGATATCCCTGCAGTGACTTGAATGCAGGCTCGTCTTGCATCTCCCAAGACGAAAGGATGTCTGAATCTCCTGTGGAGACCACAGAGAATGACCTAGTTCCCCACCTCATCGCGACCGGAGGCCTCACATCCTTTGAAAACTCCAGAGGTACGCGGAGATCAGTGCCTCCAAAGGAGACGATGCCTGACTCCTCGTGAAACTTGATAGGAGTCCCAGGATTCCTGTGGCACGTGGAAAGGGACCCTTGGTCTCCCGCCTCAGCTGGAGAGGCGTCCCAATTGCCCTGCCAAGCCTCGAGGAGAATCCCGAGTTGTCCCTCTTAACTAGGCAGGAGTCCTGCCGTCGCTGAACTAACACGTGTGTGGAAGGGCCATCCCCGTCGTAACTCGAGAATATACCCCAGGTTCCCGCCGCAACTCGAGAAAAACCATGAGACTTCCCCCTCGCCGCGAGATGAGGCCCGATTCCCCTGCACTGCGTGCAGAGCAATTCTGTGTTGCACATCACACATGAAAGGAGCCTTGATTTCCTTGATGGCAATCCAGAGAAACACCAAGAACACTGTTTCAAGGTTGAGGGATCCTGAGGTCACTGTAGCAACACGAAAGAGCTCCGTGGACCAAAAATCAACTCGAGATGAGAGGTTAGTCCCTGGCTTCGACTCCAGAGGAATACCACCTTACCACAAGCACCTCAAGAGGAGGCTTCTCTCAGCTCTATGTATGTGAGAGGGACCCTGAGTTTGCGGCCTCAAGAGGAATGGAGACCGCGATGCCCTGACTCGAAATAAGGCCGGATATCGCTGCAGTGACTTGAATGCAGGCTCGTCTTGCATCTCCCAAGACTAAAGGATGTCTGAATCCCCTGTGGAGACCACAGAGAAAGACCTAGTTCCCCACCTCATCGCGACCGGAGGCCTCACATCCTTTGAAAACTCCAGAGGTACGCGGAGATCAGTGCCTCCAAAGGAGACGATGCCTGACTCCTCGTGAAACTTGATAGGAGTCCCAGGATTCCTGTGGCACGTGGAAAGGGACCCTTGGTCTCCCGCCTCAGCTGGAGAGGCGTCCCAATTGCCCTGCCAAGCCTCGAGGAGAATCCCGAGTTGTCCCTCGCAACTAGGCAGGAGTCCTGACGTCGCTGAACAAACACGTGGGTGGAAGGGCCATCCCCGTCGTAACTCGAGACTATACCCCAGGTTCCCGCCGCAACTCGAGAAAAACCATGAGACTTCCCCCTCGCCGCGAGATGAGGCCCGGTTCCCATGCACTGCGTGCAGAGCAATTCCGTGTTGCACATCACACATGAAAGGAGCCTTGATTTCCTTGATGGCACTCCAGAGAAACCCCAAGAACACTGTATCAAGGTTGAGGGATCCTGAGGTCACTGTAGCAACACGAAAGAGCTCCGTGGACCAAAAATCACCTCGAGATGAGAGGTTAGTCCCTGGCTTCGACTCCAGAGGAATACCACCTTACCACAAGCACCTCAAGAGGAGGCTTCTCTCAGCTCTAGGTATGTGAGAGGGACACTGAGTTTGCTGCCTCAAGTGGAATGGACACCGCGATGCCCTGACTGGAAATAAGGCCGGATATCCCTGCAGTGACTTGAATGCAGGCTCGTCTTGCATCTCCCAAGACGAAAGGATGTCTGAATCCCCTGTGGAGACCACAGAGAAAGACCTAGTTCCCCACCTCATCGCGACCGGAGGCCTCACATCCTTTGAAAACTCCAGAGGTACGCGGAGATCAGTGCCTCCAAAGGAGACGATGCCTGACTCCTCGTGAAACTTGATAGGAGTCCCAGGATTCCTGTGGCACGTGGAAAGGGACCCTTGGTCTCCCGCCTCAGCTGGAGGGGCGTCCCAATTGCCCTGCCAAGCCTCGAGGAGAATCCCGAGTTGTCCCTCGCAACTAGGCAGGAGTCCTGACATCGCCGAACAAACACGTGTGTGGAAGGGCCATCCCCGTCGTAATCCGAGACTATACCCCAGGTTCCCGCCGCAACTCGAGAAAAACCATGAGACTTCCCCCTCGCCGCGAGATGAGGCCCGATTCCCCTGCACTGCGTGCAGAGCAATTCCGTGTTGCACATCACACATGAAAGGAGCCTTGATTTCCTTGATGGCACTCCGGAGAAACCCCAAGAACACTGTATCAAGGTTGAGGGATCCTGAGGTCACTGTAGCAACACGAAAGAGCTCCGTGGACCAAAAATCAACTCGAGATGAGAGGTTAGTCCCTGGCTTCGACTCCAGAGGAATACCACCTTACCACAAGCACCTCAAGAGGAGGCTTCTCTCAGCTCTAGATATGTGAGAGGGACCCTGAGTTTGCGGCCTCAAGTGGAATGGACACCGCGATGCCCTGACGCGAAATAAGGCCGGATATCCCTGCAGTGACTTGAATGCAGGCTCGTCTTGCATCTCCCAAGACGAAAGGATGTCTGAATCCCCTGTGGAGACCACGGAGAAAGACCTAGTTCCCCACCTCATCGCGACCGGAGGCCTCACATCCTTTGAAAATTCCAGAGGTACGCGGAGATCAGTGCCTCCAAAGGAGACGATGCCTGACTCCTCGTGAAACTTGATAGGAGTCCCAGGATTCCTGTGGCACGTGGAAAGGAACACTTGGTCTCCCACCTCAGCTGGAGAGGCGTCCCAATTGCCCTGCTAAGCCTCGAGGAGAATCCCGAGTTGTCCCTCGCAACTAGGCAGGAGTCCTGACGTCGCTGAACAAACACGTGGTTGGAAGGGCCATCCCAGTCGTAACTCGAGAATATAACCCAGGTTCCCGCCGCAACTCGAGAAAAACCATGAGACTTCCCCCTCGCCGCGAGATGAGGCCCGATTCCCCTGCACTGCGTGCAGAGCAATTCCGTGTTGCACATCACACATGAAAGGAGCTTGATTTCCTTGATGGCACTCCAGTGAAACCGCAAGAACACTGTTTCAAGGCTAGAGGGATCCTGAGGTCACTCTAGCAACACGAAAGAGCTCCGTGGACCACGAATCAACTCGAGATGAGAGGTTAGTCCCTGGCTTCGACTCCAGAGGAATACCACCTTACCACAAGAACCTCAAGAGGAGGCTTCTCTCAGCTCTAGGTATGTGAGAGGGACCCTGAGTTTGCGTCCTCAAGTGGAATGGACACCGCGATGCCCTGACTCGAAATAAGGCCGGATATCCCTGCAGTGACTTGAATGCAGGCTCGTCTTGCATCTCCCAAGACGAAAGGATGTCTGAATCTCCTGTGGAGACCACAAAGAATGACCTAGTTCCCCACCTCATCGCGACCGGAGGCCTCACATCCTTTGAAAACTCCAGAGGTACGCGGAGATCAGTGCCTCCAAAGGAGACGATGCCTGACTCCTCGTGAAACTTGATAGGAGTCCCAGGATTCCTGTGGCACGTGGAAAGGGACCCTTGGTCTCCCGCCTCAGCTGGAGAGGCGTCCCAATTGCCCTGCCAAGCCTCGAGGAGAATCCCGAGTTGTCCCTCTTAACTAGGCAGGAGTCCTGCCGTCGCTGAACTAACACGTGTGTGGAAGGGCCATCCCAGTCGTAACTCGAGAATATACCGCAGATTCCCGCCGCAACTCGAGAAAAACCATGAGACTTCCCCCTCGCCGGGAGATGAGGCCCGATTCCCCTGCACTGCGTGCAGAGCAATTCGGTGTTGCACATCACACATGAAAGGAGCCTTGATTTCCTTGTTGGCATTCCAGAGAAACCCCAAGAACACTGTTTCAAGGTTGAGGGATCCTGAGGTCACTGTAGCAACACGAAAGAGCTCGGTGGACCAAAAATCAACTCGAGATGAGAGGTTAGTCCCTGGCTTCAACTCCAGAGGAATACTACCTTACCACAAGCACCTCAAGAGGAGGCTTCTCTCAGCTGTATGTATGTGAGAGGAACCCTGAGTTTGCGGCCTCAAGTGGAATGGAGACCGCGATGCCCTGACTCGAAATAAGGCCGGATATCCCTGCAGTGACTTGAATGCAGGCTCGTCTTGCATTTCCCAAGATGAAAGGATGTCTGAATCCCCTGTGGAGACCACAGAGAAAGACCTAGTCCCCACCTCATCGCGACCGGCGGCCTCACATCCTTTGAAAACTTCAGAGGTACGCGGAGATCAGTGCCTCCAAAGGAGACGATGCCTGACTCCTCGTGAAACTTGATAGGAGTCCCAGGATTCCTGTGGCACGTGGAAAGGGACCCTTGGTCTCCCGCCTCAGCTGGAGAGGCGTCCCAATTGCCCTGCCAAGCCTCGAGGAGGATCCCGAGTTGTCCCTCGCAACTATGCAGGAGTCCTGACGTCACTGAACAAACACGTGGCTGGGAGGGCCATCCCCGTCATAACTCGAGAATATACACCAATGTCCCGCCGCAACTCGAGAAAAACCATGAGACTTCCCCTCGCCGCTAGATGAGGCTCGATTCTCCTGCACTGCGTGCAGAGCAATTCCGTGTTGCACATCACACATGAAAGGAGCCTTGATTTCCTTGATGGCACTCCAAAGAAACCCCAAGAACACTGTTTCAAGGCTAGAGGGATCCTGAGGTCACTGTAGCAACACGAAAGTGCTCTGTGGACCAAAAATCAACTCGAGATGAGAGGTTAGTCCCTGGCTTCGACTCCAGAGGAGAACCACCTTACCACAAGCACCTCAAGAGGAGGCTTCTCTCAGCTCTAGATATGTGAGAGGGACCCTGATTTTGCGGCCTAAAGTGGAATGGACACCGCGATGCCCTGACTCGAAATAAGGCCGGATATCCCGGCAGTACCTTGAATGCAGGCTCGTCTTGCATCTCCCAAGATGAAAGAAGGTCTGAATCCCCTGGGGAGACCACAGAGAGAGACCTAGTTTCCCACCTCATGGCGACCGGAATCTTCACATCCTTTGAAAACTCCAGAGGTACGCGGAGATCAGTGCCTCCAAAGGAGACGATGCCTGACTCCTCGTGAAACTTGATAGGAGTCCCAGGATTCCTGTGGCACGTGGATAGGGACCCTTGGTCTCCCGCCTCAGCTGGAGAGGCGTCCCAATTGCCCTGCCAAGCCTCGAGGAGAATCCCGATTTGTCCCTCGCAACTAGGCAGGAGTCCTGACGTCGCTGAACAAACACGTGTGTGGAAGGGCCATCCCCGTCGTAACTCGAGAATATACCCCAGGTTCCCGCCGCAACTCGAGAAAAACCATGAGACTTCCCCCTCGCCGCGAGATGAGTACTGATTCCCCTGCACTGCGTGCAGAGCAATTCCGTGTTGCACATCACACATGAAAGGAGCCTTGATTTCCTTGATGGCACTCCAGAGAAACCCCAAGTACACTGTTTCAAGGCTAGAGGGATCCTGAGGTCACTGGAGCAACACGAAAGAGCTCCGTGGACCAAAAATCAACTCGAGATGGGAGATTAGTCCCTGGCTTCGACTCCAGAGGAATACCACCTTACCACAAGCACCTCAAGAGGAGGCTTCTCTCAGCTCTACGTATGTGAGAGGGACCCTGAATTTGCGGCCTCAAGTGGAATGGACACCGCGATGCCCTGACTCGAAATAAGGCCGGATATCCCTGCAGTGACTTGAATGCAGGCTCGTCTTGCATCTCCCAAGATGAAAGGATGTCTGAATCCCCTGTGGAGACCACAGAGAAAGACCTAGTTCCCCACCTCATGGCGACCGGAGGTCTCACATCCTTTGAAAAGTCCAGAGGTACGCGGAGATCAGTTCTGCCAAAGGATACGATGCCTGACTCCTCGTGAAACTTGATACGAGTCCCAGGATTCCTGTGGCACGTGGAAAGGGACCCTTGGTCTCCCGCCTCAGCTGGAGAGGCGTCCCAATTGCCCTGCCAAGCCTCGAGGAGAATCCCGAGTTGTCCCTCGCAACTAGGCAGGAGTCTGACTTCGCTGAACAAACACGTGTGTCGAAGGGCCATCCCCGTCGTAACTCGAGAATATACCCCAGGTTCCCGCCGCAACTCGAGAAAAACCATGAGACTTCCCCCTCGCCGCGAGATGAGGCCCGATTCCCCTGAACTGCGTGCAGAGCAATTCCGTGTTGCACATCACACATGAAAGGAGCCTTGATTTCCTTGATGGCACTCCAGAGAAACCCCAAGAACACTGTTTCAAGGCTAGAGGGATCCTGAGGTCACTGTAGCAATACAAAAGAGCTCCATAGACCAAAAATCAACTCGAGATGAGAGGTTAGTCCCTGGCTTCGACTCCAGAGGAATACCACCTTACCACAAGCACCTCAAGAGGAGGCTTCTCTCAGCTCAAGGTATGTGAGAGGGACCCTGAGTTTGCGGCCTCAAGTGGAATGGACACCGCGATGCCCTGGCTCGAAATAAGGCTGGATATCCCTGCAGTGACTTGAATGCAGGCTCGTCTTGCATCTCCCAAGACGAAAGGATGTCTGAATCCCCTGTGGAGACCACAGAGAAAGACCTAGTTCCCCACCTCATCGCGACCAGAGGCCTCACATCCTTTGAAAACTCCAGAGGTACGCGGAGATCAGTGCCTCCAAAGGAGACGATACCTGACTCCTCGTGAAACTTGATAGGAGTCCCAGGATTCCTGTGGCACGTGGAAAGGGACCCTTGGTCTCCTGCGTCAGCTGGAGAGGCGTCCCAATTGCCCTGCCAAGCCTCGAGGAGAATCCCGAGTTGTCCCTCGCAACTAGGCAGGAGTCCTGACGTCGCTGAACAAACACGTGGGTGGAAGGGCCATCCCCGTCGTAACTCGAGAATATACCCCAGGTTCCCGCCGCAACTCGAGAAAAACCATGAGACTTCCCCCTCGCCGCGAGATGAGGCCCGATTCCCCTGCACTGCGTGCAGAGCAATTCCGTGTTGCACATCACACATGAAAGGACCCTTGATTACCTTGATGGCCCTCCAGAGAAACCCCAAGAACACTGTTTCAAGGTTGAGGGATCCTGAGGTCACTGTAGCAACACGAAAGAGCTGCGTGGACCAAAAATCAACTCGAGATGAGAGGTTAGTCCCTGGCTTCGACTCCAGAGGAATACCACCTTACCACAAGCACCTCAAGAGGAGGCTTCTCTCAGCTCTAGGTATGTGAGAGGGACCCTGAGTTTGCGGCCTCAAGTGGAATGGGCACCCGGATTCCCTGACGCGAAATAAGGCCGGATATCCCTGCAGTGACTTGAATGCAGGCTCGTCTTGCATCTCCCAAGACGAAAGGATGTCTGAATCCCCTGTGGAGACCACAGAAAATGACCTAGTTCCACACCTCAGCGCGACCGGAGGCCGCACATCCTTTGAAAACTCCAGAGGTACGCGGAGATCAGTGCCTCCAAAGGAGACGATGCCTGACTCCTCGTGAAACTTGATAGGAGTCACAGGATTCCTGTGGCAAGTGGAAAGGGACACTTGGTTTCCCTCCTCACCTGGAGAGGCGTCCCAATTGCCCTGCCAAGCCTCGAGGAGAATCCCGAGTTGTCCCTCGCAACTAGGCAGGAGTCCTGACGTCGCTGAACAAACACGTGGGTGGAAGGGCCATCCCCGTCGTAACTCGAGAATATACCCCAGGTTCCCACCGCAACTCGAGAAAAACCATGAGACTTCCCCCTCGCCGCCAGATGAGGCCCGATTCCCCTGAACTGCGTGCAGAGCAATTCCGTGTTGCACATCACACATGAAAGGACCCTTGATTTCCTTGATGGCACTCCAGAGAAACCCCAAGAACACTATGTCAAGGCTAGAGGGAAACTGAGGTCACTGTAGCAATACGAAAGAGCTCCGTGGACCAAGAATCAACTCGAGATGAGAGGTTAGTCCCTGGCTTCGACTCCAGAGGAATACCACCTTACCATAAGCACCTCAAGAGGAGGCTTCTCTCAGCTCTAGGTATGTGAGAGGGACCCTGATTTTGCGGCCTCAAGTGGAATGGACACTGCGATGCCCTGACGCGAAATAAGGCCGGATATCCCAGCAGTGACTTGAATGCAGGCTCGTCTTGCATCTCCCAAGATGAAAGAAGGTCTGAATCCCCTGGGGAGACCACAGAGAGAGACCTAGTTTCCCACCTCATGGCGACCGGAATCTTCACATCCTTTGAAAACTCCAGAGGTACGCGGAGATCAGTGCCTCCAAAGGAGACGATGCCTGACTCCTCGTGAAACTTGATAGGAGTCCCAGGATTCCTGTGGCACGTGGATAGGGACCCTTGGTCTCCCGCCTCAGCTGGAGAGGCGTCCCAATTGCCCTGCCAAGCCTCGAGGAGAATCCCGATTTGTCCCTCGCAACTAGGCAGGAGTCCTGACGTCGCTGAACAAACACGTGTGTGGAAGGGCCATCCCCGTCGTAACTCGAGAATATACCCCAGGTTCCCGCCGCAACTCGAGAAAAACCATGAGACTTCCCCCTCGAACGCGAGATGAGTCCTGATTCCCCTGCACTGCGTGCAGAGCAATTCCGTGTTGCACATCACACATGAAAGGAGCCTTGATTTCCTTGATGGCACTCCAGAGAAACCCCAAGTACACTGTTTCAAGGCTAGAGGGATCCTGAGGTCACTGGAGCAACACGAAAGAGCTGCGTGGACCAAAAATCAAGTCGAGATGAGAGGTTAGTCCCTGGCTTCGACTCCAGAGGAATACCACCTTACGACAAGCACCTCAAGAGGAGGCTTCTCTCAGCTCTACGTATGTGAGAGGGACCCTGAATTTGCGGCCTCAAGTGGAATGGACACCGCGATGCCCTGACTCGAAATAAGGCCGGATATCCCTGCAGTGACTTGAATGCAGGCTCGTCTTGCATCTCCCAAGATGAAAGGATGTCTGAATCCCCTGTGGAGACCACAGAGAAAGACCTAGTTCCCCACCTCATGGCGACCGGAGGTCTCACATCCTTTGAAAAGTCCAGAGGTACGCGGAGATCAGTTCTGCCAAAGGATACGATGCCTGACTCCTCGTGAAACTTGATACGAGTCCCAGGATTCCTGTGGCACGTGGAAAGGGACCCTTGGTCTCCCGCCTCAGCTGGAGAGGCGTCCCAATTGCCCTGCCAAGCCTCGAGGAGAATCCCGAGTTGTCCCTCGCAACTAGGCAGGAGTCCTGACGTCGCTGAAGAAACACGTGTGTCGAAGGGCCATCCCCGTCGTAACTCGAGAATATACCCCAGGTTCCCGCCGCAACTCGAGAAAAACCATGAGACTTCCCCCTCGCCGCGAGATGAGGCCCGATTCCCCTGAACTGCGTGCAGAGCAATTCCGTGTTGCACATCACACATGAAAGGAGCCTTGATTTCCTTGATGGCACTCCAGAGAAACCCCAAGAACACTGTTTCAAGGCTAGAGGGATCCTGAGGTCACTGTAGCAATACAAAAGAGCTCCATAGACCAAAAATCAACTCGAGATGAGAGGTTAGTCCCTGGCTTCGACTCCAGAGGAATACCACCTTACCACAAGCACCTCAAGAGGAGGCTTCTCTCAGCTCAAGGTATGTGAGAGGGACCCTGAGTTTGCGGCCTCAAGTGGAATGGACACCGCGATGCCCTGGCTCGAAATAAGGCTGGATATCCCTGCAGTGACTTGAATGCAGGCTCGTCTTGCATCTCCCAAGACGAAAGGATGTCTGAATCCCCTGTGGAGACCACAGAGAAAGACCTAGTTCCCCACCTCATCGCGACCAGAGGCCTCACATCCTTTGAAAACTCCAGAGGTACGCGGAGATCAGTGCCTCCAAAGGAGACGATACCTGACTCCTCGTGAAACTTGATAGGAGTCCCAGGATTCCTGTGGCACGTGGAAAGGGACCCTTGGTCTCCTGCGTCAGCTGGAGAGGCGTCCCAATTGCCCTGCCAAGCCTCGAGGAGAATCCCGAGTTGTCCCTCGCAACTAGGCAGGAGTCCTGACGTCGCTGAACAAACACGTGGGTGGAAGGGCCATCCCCGTCGTAACTCGAGAATATACCCCAGGTTCCCGCCGCAACTCGAGAAAAACCATGAGACTTCCCCCTCGCCGCGAGATGAGGCCCGATTCCCCTGCACTGCGTGCAGAGCAATTCCGTGTTGCACATCACACATGAAAGGACCCTTGATTACCTTGATGGCCCTCCAGAGAAACCCCAAGAACACTGTTTCAAGGTTGAGGGATCCTGAGGTCACTGTAGCAACACGAAAGAGCTGCGTGGACCAAAAATCAACTCGAGATGAGAGGTTAGTCCCTGGCTTCGACTCCAGAGGAATACCACCTTACCACAAGCACCTCAAGAGGAGGCTTCTCTCAGCTCTAGCTATGTGAGAGGGACCCTGAGTTTGCGGCCTCAATTGGAATGGGCACCCGGATTCCCTGACGCGAAATAAGGCCGGATATCCCTGCAGTGACTTGAATGCAGGCTCGTCTTGCATCTCCCAAGACGAAAGGATGTCTGAATCCCCTGTGGAGACCACAGAGAATGACCTAGTTCCACACCTCATCGCGACCGGAGGCCGCACATCCTTTGAAAACTCCAGAGGTACGCGGAGATCAGTGCCTCCAAAGGAGACGATGCCTGACTCCTTGTGAAACTTGATAGGAGTCCCAGGATTCCTGTGGCACGTGGAAAGGGACCCTTGGTCTCCAGCCTCAGCTGGAGAGGCCTCCAAATTGCCCTGCCAAGCCTCGAGGAGAATCCCGAGTTGTCCCTCGCAACTAGGCAGGAGTCCTGACGTCGCTGAACAAACACGTGGGTGGAAGGGCCATCCCCGTCGAAACTCGAGAATATACCCCAGGTTCCCGCCGCAACTCGAGAAAAACCATGAGACTTCCCCCTCGCCGCGAGATGAGGCCCGATTTCCCTGCACTGCGTGCAGAGCAATTCCGTGTTGCACATCACACGTGAAAGGAGCCTTGATTTCCTTGATGGCACTCCAGAGAAACCCCAAGAATACTGTTTCAAGGTTGAGGGATCCTGAGGTCACTGTAGCAACACGAAAGAGCTCCGTGGACCAAAAATGAACTCGAGTTGAGAGGTTAGTCCCTGTCTTCGACTCCAGAGGAATACCACCTTACCACAAGCACCTCAAGAGGAGGCTTCTCTCAGCTCTAGGTATGTGAGAGGGACCCTGAGTTTGCGGCCTCAAGTGGAATGGACACCGCGATGCCCTGACGCGAAATAAGGCCGGATATCCCTGCAGTGACTTGAATGCAGGCTCGTCTTGCATCTCCCAAGACGAAAGGATGTCTGAATCCCCTGTGGAGACCACAGAGAATGACCTAGTTCCCCACCTCATCGCGACCGGAGGCCTCACATCCTTTGAAAACTCCAGAGGGACGCGGAGATCAGTGCCTCCAAAGGAGACGATGCCTGACTCCTCGTGAAACTTGATAGGAGTCCCAGGATTCCTGTGGCACGTGGAAAGGGACCCTTGGTCTCCCGCCTCAGCTGGAAAGGCGTCGCAATTGCCCTTCCAAGCCTCGAGGAAAATCCCGAGTTGTCCCTCGCAACTAGGCAGGAGTCCTGACGTCGCTGAAGAAACACGTGTGTGGAAGGGCCATCCCCGTCGTAACTCGAGAATATACCCCAGGTTCCCGCCGCAACTCGAGAAAAACCATGAGACTTCCCCCTCGCCGCGAGATGAGGCCCGATTCCCCTGCACTGCGTACAGAGCAATTCCGTGTTGCACATCACACATGAAAGGAGCCTTGATTTCCTTGATGGCACTCCAGAGAAACCCCAAGAACACTGTTTCAAGGTTGAGGGATCCTGAGGTAACTGTAGCAACACGAAAGAGCACCGTGGACTAAAAATCAACTCGAGATGAGAGGTTAGTCCCTGGCTTCGACTCCAGAGGAATACCACCTTACCACAAGCACCTCAAGAGGAGGCTTCTCTCAGCTCTAGGTATGTGAGAGGGACCCTGAGTTTGCGGCCTAAAGTGGAATGGAGACCGCGATGCCCTGACTCGAAATAAGGCCGGATATCCCTGCAGTGTCTTGAATGCAGGCTCGTGCTGCATCTCCCAAGACGAAAGGATGTCTGAATCCCCTGTGGAGACCACAGAGAAAGACCTAGTTCCCCACCTCATCGCGACCGGAGGCCTCACATCCTTTGAAAACTCCAGAGGTACGCGGAGATCAGTGCCTCCAAAGGAGACGATGCCTGACTCCTCGTGAAACTTGATAGGAGTCCCAGGATTCCTGTGGCACGTGGAAAGGGACCCTTGGTCTCCCGCCTGAGCTGGAGAGGCGTCCCAATTGCCCTGCCAAGCCTCGAGGAGAATCCCGAGTTGTCCCACGCAACTAGGCAGGAGTCCTGCCGTCGCTGAACAAACACGTGGGTGGAAGGGCCATCCCCGTCGTAACTCGAGAATATACCCCAGGTTCCCGCCGCAACTCGAGAAAAACCATGAGACTTCCCCCTCGCCGCGAGATGAGGCCCGATTCCCCTGCACTGCGTGCAGAGCAATTCCGTGTTGCACATCACACATGAAAGGAGCCTTGATTTCCTTGATGGCACTCCAGAGAAACCCCAAGAACACTGTTTCAAGGCTAGAGGGATCCTGAGGTCACTCTAGCAACACGAAAGAGCTCCGTGGACCACAAATCAACTCGAGATGAGAGGTTAGTCCCTGTCTTCGACTCCAGAGGAATACCACCTTAACACAAGCACCTCAAGAGGAGGCTTCTCTCAGCTCTAGGTATGTGAGAGGGACCCTGAGTTTGTGGCCTCAAGTGGAATGGACACTGTGATGCCCTGACGCGAAATAAGGCCGGATATCCCTGCAGTGACTTGAATGCAGGCTCGCCTTGCATCTCCCAGGATGAAAGGATGTCTGAATCCCCTGTTTAGACTACAGAGAAAGACCTAGTTCCCCACCTCATTGCTACCGGAGGCCTCATATCATTTGAAAACTCCAGAGGTACGCGGAGATCAGTGCCTCCGAAGGAGACGATGCCTGACTCCTCGTGAAACTTGATAGGAATCCCAGGATTCCTGTGGCACGTGGAAAGGGACTCTTGGTCTCCCACCTCAGCTGGAAAGGCGTCCCAATTGCACTGCCAAGCCTCGAGGAGAATCCCGAGTTGTCCCTCGCAACGAGGCAGGAGTCCTGACGTCGCTGAACAAACACGTGTGTGGAAGGGCCATCCCCGTCGTAACTCGAGAATATACCCCAGGTTCCCGCCGCAACTCGAGAAAAACCATGAGACTTCCCCCTCGCCGCGAGATGAGGCCCGATTCCCATGCACTGCGTGCAGAGCAATTCCGTCTTGCACATCACACATGAAAGGAGCCTTGATTTCCTTGATGGCACTCCAGAGAAACCCCAAGAACACTGTTTCAAGGCTAGAGGGATCCCGAGGTCACTGTAGCAACACGAAAAAGCTCCGTGGACCAAAAATCAACTCGAGATGAGAGGTTAGTCCCTGGCTTCAACTCCAGAGGAATACCACCTTAACACAAGCACCTCAAGAGGAGGCTTCTCTCAGCTCTAGGTATGTGAGAGGGACCCTGAGTTTGCGGCCTCAAATGGAATGGACACCGCGATGCCCTGACGCGAAATAAGGCTGGATATCCCTGCAGTGACTTGAATGCAGGCTCGTCTTGCATCTCCCAAGACGAAAGGATGTCTGAATCCCCTGTGGAGACCACAGAGAAAGACCTAGTTCCCCACATAATCGCGACCGGAGGCCTCACATCCTTTGAAAACTCCAGAGGTACGCGGAGATCAGTGCCTCCAAAGGAGACGATGCCTGACTCCTCGTGAAACTTGATAGGAGTCCCAGGATTCCTGTGGCACGTGGAAAGGGACCCTTGGTCTCCCGCCTCAGCTGGAGAGGCGTCGCAATTGCCCTGCCAAGCCTCGAGGAGAATCCCAAGTTGTCCCTCGCAACTAGGCAGGAGTCCTGCCGTCCTGAACTAACACGTGTGTGGAAGGGCCATCCCCGTCGTAACTCGAGAATATACCCCAGGTTCCCGCCGCAACTCGAGAAAAACCATGAGACTTCCCCCTCGCCGCGAGATGAGGCCCGATTCCCCTGCACTGCGTGCAGATCAATTCCGTGTTGCACATCACACATGAAAGGAGCCTTGATTTCCTTGATGGCACTCCAGAGAATCCCCAAGAACACTGTTTCAAGGTTGAGGGATCCTGAGGTCACTGTAGCAACACGAAAGAGCTCCGTGGACCAAAAATCAACTCGAGATGAGAGGTTAGTCCCTGGCTTCGACTCCAGAGGAATACCACCTTACCACAAGCACCTCAAGAGGAGGCTTCTCTCAGCTCTATGTATGTGAGAGGGACCCTGAGTTTGCGGCCTCAAGTGGAATGGAGACCGCGATGCCCTGACTCGAAATAAGGCCGGATATCCCTGCAGTGACTTGAATGCAGGCTCGTCTTGCATCTCCCAAGACAAAAGGATGTCTGAATCCCCTGTGGAGACCACAGAGAAAGACCTAGTTCCCCACCTCATCGCGACCGGAGGCCTCACATCCTTTGAAAATTCCAGAGGTACGCGGAGATCAGTGCCTCCAAAGGAGACGATGCCTGACTCCTTGTGAAACTTGATAGGAGTCCCAGAATTCCTTTGGCACGTGGAAAGGGACCCTTGGTCTCCAGCCTCAGCTGGAGAGGCCTCCAAATTGCCCTGCCAAGCCTCGAGGAGAATCCCGAGTTGTCCCTCGCAACTAGGCAGGAGTCCTGACGTCCCTGAACAAACACGTGGGTGGAAGGGCCATCCCCGTCGTAACTCGAGAATATACCCCAGGTTCCCGCCGCAACTCGAGAAAAACCATGAGACTTCCCCCTCGCTGCGAGATGAGACCCGATTCCCCTTCACTGCGTGCAGAGCAATTCCGTGTTGCACATCACACATGAAAGGAGCCTTGATTTCCTTGATGGCACTCCAGAGAAACCCCAAGAACACTGTTTCAAGGCTAGAGGGATCCTGAGGTCACTGTAGCAACATGAAAGAGCTCCGTGGACCAAAAATCAACTCGAGATGAGAGGTTAGTCCCTGGCTTCGACTCCAGACGAATACCACCTTACCACAAGCACCTCAAGAGGAGGCTTCTCTCAGCTCTAGGTATGTGAGAGGGACCCTGAGTTTGCGGCCTCAAGTGGAATGGACACCGCGATTCCCTGACGCGAAATAAGGCCGGATATCCCTGCAGTGACTGGAATGCAGGCTCGTCTTGCATCTCCCAAGACGAAAGGATGTCTGAATCCCCTGTGGAGACCACAGAGAATGCCCTAGTTCCCCACCTCATCGCGACCGGAGGCCACATATCCTTTGAAAACTCCAGAGGTACGCGGAGATCAGTGCCTCCAAAGGAGACGATGCCTGACTCCTCGTGAAACTTGATAGGAGTCACAGGATTCCTGTGGCACGTGGAAAGGGACACTTGGTCTCCCGCCTCAGCTGGAGAGGCGTCCCAATTGCCCTGCCAAGCCTCGAGGAGAATCCCGAGTTGTCCCTCGCAACTAGGCAGGAGTCCTGACGTCGCTGAACAAACACGTGGGTGGAAGGGCCATCCCCGTCGTAACTCGAGAATATACCCCAGGTTCCCACCGCAACTCGAGAAAAACCATGAGACTTCCCCCTCGCCGCGAGATGAGGCCCGATTCCCCTGCACTGCATGCAGAGCAATTCCGTGTTGCACATCACACATGAAAGGAGCCTTGATTTCCTTGATGGCACTCCAGAGAAACCCCAAGAACACTGTTTCAAGGCTAGAGGGATCCTGAGGTCACTGTAGCAGCACGAAAGAGCTCCGTGGACCATGAATCAACTCGAGATGAGAGGTTAGTTCCTGGCTTCGACTCCAGAGGAATACCACCTTACCACAAGCACCTCAAGAGGAGGCTTCTCTCAGCTCTAGGTATTTGAGAGGGACCCTGAGTTTGCGGCCTCAAGTGGAATGGACACCGCGATGCCCTGACGCGACATAAGGCCGGATATCCCTGCAGTGACTTGAATGCAGGCTCGTCTTGCATCTCCCAAGACGAAAGGATGTCTGAATCCCCTGTGGAGACCACAGAGAAAGACCTAGTTCCCCACCTCATCGCGACCGGAGGCCTCACATCCTTTGAAAACTCCAGAGGTACGCGGAGATCAGTGCCTCCAAAGGAGACGATGCCTGACTCCTCGTGAAACTTGATAGGAGTCACAGGATTCCTGTGGCACGTGGAAAGGGACCCTTGGTCTCCCGCCTCAGCTGGAGAGGCGTCGCAATTGCCCTGCCAAGCCTCGAGGAAAATCCCGAGTTGTCCCTCGCAACTAGGCAGGAGTCCTGCCGTCGCTGAACAAACACGTGTGTGGAAGGGCCATCCCCGTCATAACTCGAGAATATACCCCAGGTTCCCGCCGCAACTCGAGAAAAACCATGAGACTTCCCCCTCGCCGCGAGATGAGGCCCGATTCCCCTGCACTGCGTGCAGAGCAATTCCGTGTTGCACATCACACATGAAAGGAGCCTTGATTTCCTTGATGGCACTCCAGAGAAACCCCAAGAACACTGTTTCAAGGCTAGATGGATCCTGAGGTCACTGTAGCAACACGAAAGAGCTCCGTGGACGAAAAATCAACTCGAGATGAGAGGTTAGTCCCTGGCTTCGACTCCAGAGGAATACCACCTTACCACAAGCACCTCAAGAGGAGGCTTCTCTCAGCTCTAGGTATGTGAGAGGGACCCTGAGTTTGCGGCCTCAAGTGGAATGGACACCGCGATGCCCTGACGCGAAATAAGGCTGGATATCCCTGCAGTGACTTGAATGCAGGCTCGTCTTGCATCTCCCAAGACGAAAGGATGTCTGAATCCCCTGTGGAGACCACAGAGAAAGGCCTAGTTCCCCACCTCATCGCGACCGGAGGCCTCACATCCTTTGAAAACTCCAGAGGTACGCGGAGATCAGTGCCTCCAAAGGAGACGATGCCTGACTCCTTGTGAAACTTGATAGGAGTCCCAGGATTCCTGTGGCACGTGGAAAGGGACCCTTGGTCTCCAGCCTCAGCTGGAGAGGCCTCCAAATTGCCCTTCCAAGCCTCGAGAAGAATCCCGAGTTGTCCCTCGCAACTAGGCAGGAGTCCTGGTGTCGCTAAACAAACACGTGGGTGGAAGGGCCATCCCCGTCGTAACTCGAGAATATACCCCAGATTCCCGCCGCAACTCGAGAAAAACCATGAGACTTCCCCCTCGCTGCGAGATGAGGCCCGATTCCCCTGCACTGCGTGCAGAGCAATTCCGTGTTGCACATCACACATGAAAGGAGCCTTGATTTCCTTGATGGCACTCCAGAGAAACCCCAAGAACACTGTTTCAAGGTTGAGGGATTCTGAGGTCACTGTAGCAACACGAAAGAGCTCCGTGGACCAAAAATCAACTCGAGATGAGAGGTTAGTCCCTGGCTTCGACTCCAGAGGAATACCACCTTACCACAAGCACCTCAAGAGGAGGCTTCTCTCAGCTCTAGCTATGTGAGAGGGACCCTGAGTTTGCGGCCTCAAGTGGAATGGACACCGCGATTCCCTGACGCGAAATAAGGCCGGATATCCCTGCAGTGACTTGAATGCAGGCTCGTCTTGCATCTCCCAAGACGAAAGGATGTCTGAATCCCCTGGGGAGACCACAGAGAATGACCTAGTTCCCCACCTCATCGCGACCGGTGGCCGCACATCCTGTGAAAACTCCAGAGGTACGCGGAGATCAGTGCCTCCAAAGGAGACGATGCCTGACTCCTCGTGAAACTTGATAGGAGTCACAGGATTCCTGTGGCACGTGGAAAGGGACACTTGGTCTCCCGCCTCACCTGGAGAGGCGTCCCAATTGCCCTGCCAAGCCTCGAGGAGAATCCCGAGTTGTCCCTCGCAAATAGGCAGGAGTCCTGACGTCGCTGAACAAACACGTGGGTGGAAGGGCCATCCCCGTCGTAACTCGAGAATATACCCCAGGTTCCCGCCGCAACTCGAGAAAAACCATGAGACTTCCCCCTCGCCGCGAGATGAGGCCCGATTCCCCTGCACTGCGTGCAGAGCAATTCCGTGTTGCACATCACACATGAAAGGAGCCTTGATTTCCTTGATGGCACTCCAGAGAATCCCCAAGAACACTGTTTCAAGGCTGGAGGGATCCTGAGGTCCCTGTAGCAGCACGAAAGAGCTCCGTGGACCATGAATCAACTCGAGATGAGAGGTTAGTCCCTGGCTTCGACTCCAGAGGAATACCACCTTACCACAAGCACCTCAAGAGGAGGCTTCTCTCAGCTCTAGGTATGTGAAAGGGACCCTGAGTTTGCGGCCTCAAGTGGAATGGACACCGCGATGCCCTGACGCGACATAAGGCCAGATATCCCTGCAGTGACTTGAATGCAGGCTCGTCTTGCATCTCCCAAGACGAAAGGATGTCTGAATCCCATGTGGAGACCACAGAGAAAGACCTAGTTCCCCACCTCATCGCGACCGGAGGCCTCACATCCTTTGAAAACTCCAGAGGTACGCGGAGATCAGTGCCTCCAAAGGAGACGATGCCTGACTCCTCGTGAAACTTGATAGGAGTCACAGGATTCCTGTGGCACGTGGAAAGGGACCCTTGGTCTCCCGCCTCAGCTGGAGAGGCGTCCCAATTGCCCTGCCAAGCCTCGAGGAGAATCCCGAGTTGTCCCTCGCAACTAGGCAGGAGTCCTGACGTCGCTGAACAAACACGTGGGTGGAAGGGCCATCCCCGTCGTAACTCGAGAATATACCCCAGGTTCTCGCCGCAACTCGAGAAAAACCATGAGACTTCCCCCTCGCCGCGAGATGAGGCCCGATTCCCCTGCACTGCGTGCAGAGCAATTCCGTGTTGCACATCACACATGAAAGGAGCCTTGATTTCCTTGATGGCACTCCAGAGAATCCCCAAGAACACTGTTTCAAGGCTGGAGGGATCCTGAGGTCCCTGTAGCAGCACGAAAGAGCTCCGTGGACCATGAATCAACTCGAGATGAGAGGTTAGTCCCTGGCTTCGACTCCAGAGGAATACCACCTTACCACAAGCACCTCAAGAGGAGGCTTCTCTCAGCTCTAGGTATGTGAGAGGGACCCTGATTTTGCGGCCTCAAGTGGAATGGACACCGCGATGCCCTGACGCGACATAAGGCCAGATATCCCTGCAGTGACTTGAATGCAGGCTCGTCTTGCATCTCCCAAGACGAAAGGATGTCTGAATCCCATGTGGAGACCACAGAGAAAGACCTAGTTCCCCACCTCATCGCGACCGGAGGCCTCACATCCTTTGAAAACTCCAGAGGTACGCGGAGATCAGTGCCTCCAAAGGAGACGATGCCTGACTCCTCGTGAAACTTGATAGGAGTCCCAGGATTCCTGTGGCACGTGGAAAGGGACCCTTGGTCTCCCGCCTCAGCTGGAGAGGCGTCCCAATTGCCCTGCCAAGCCTCGAGGAGAATCCCGAGTTGTCCCTCGCAACTAGGCAGGAGTCTGACTTCGCTGAACAAACACGTGGGTGGAAGGGCCATTCCCGGCGTAACTCGAGAATATACCCCAGGTTCCAATCGCAACTCGAGAAAAACCATGAGACTTCCCCCTCGCCGCGAGATGAGGCCCGATTCCCCTGCACTGCGTGCAGAGCAATTCCGTGTTGCACATCACACATGAAAGGAGCCTTGATTTCCTTGATGGCACTCCAGAGAATCCCCAAGAACACTGTTTCAAGGCTGGAGGGATCCTGAGGTCCCTGTAGCAGCATGAAAGAGCTCCGTGGACCATGAATCAACTCGAGATGAGAGGATAGTCCCTGGCTTCGACTCCAGAGGAATACCACCTTACCACAAGCACCTCAAGAGGAGGCTTCTCTCAGCTCTAGGTATGTGAGAGGGACCCTGAGTTTGCGGCCTCAAATGGAATGGACACCGCGATGCCCTGACTCGAAATAAGGACAGATATCCCTGCAGTGACTTGAATGCAGGCTCGTCTTGCATCTCCCAAGACAAAAGGATGTCTGAATCCCCTGTGGAGACCACAGAGAAAGACCTAGTTCCCCACCTCATCGCGAGCGGAAGCCTCACATCCTTTGAAAACTCCAGAGGTACGCGGAGATCAGTGCCTCCAAAGGAGACGATGCCTGACTCCTTGTGAAACTTGATAGGAGTCCCAGAATTCCTGTGGCACGTGGAAAGGGACCCTTGGTCTCCAGCCTCAGCTGGAGAGGCCTCCAAATTGCCCTGCCAAGCCTCGAGGAGAATCCCGAGTTGTCCCTCCCAACTAGGCAGGAGTCCTGACGTCCCTGAACAAACACGTGGGTGGAAGGGCCATCCCCGTCGTAACTCGAGAATATACCCCAGGTTCCCGCCGCAACTCGAGAAAAACCATGAGACTTCCCCGTCGCTGCGAGATGAGGCCAGATTCCCCTGCACTGCGTGCAGAGCAATTCCGTGTTGCACATCACACATGAAAGGAGCCTTGATTTCCTTGATGGCACTCCAGAGAAACCCCAAGAACACTGTTTCAAGGTTGAGGGATCCTGAGGTCACTGTAGCAACACGAAAGAGCTCCGTGGACCAAAAGTCAACTCGAGATGAGAGGTTAGTCCCTGGCTTCGACTCCAGACGAATACCACCTTACCACAAGCACCTCAAGAGGAGGCTTCTCTCAGCTCTAGGTATGTGAGAGGGACCCTGAGTTTGCGGCCTCAAGTGGAATGGACACCGCGATTCCCTGACGCGAAATAAGGCCGGATATCCCTGCAGTGACTGGAATGCAGGCTCGTCTTGCATCTCCCAAGACGAAAGGATGTCTGAATCCCCTGTGGAGACCACAGAGAATGCCCTAGTTCCCCACCTCATCGCGACCGGAGGCCGCATATCCTTTGAAAACTCCAGAGGTACGCGGAGATCAGTGCCTCCAAAGGAGACGATGCCTGACTCCTCGTGAAACTTGATAGGAGTCCCAGGATTCCTGTGGCACGTGGAAAGGGACCCTTGGTCTCCCGCCTCAGCTGGAGAGGCGTCGCAATTTCCCTGCCAAGCCTCGAGGAAAATCCCGAGTTGTCCCTCGCAACTAGGCAGGAGTCCTGCCGTCGCTGAACAAACACGTGTGTGGAAGGGCCATCCCCGTCGTAACTCGAGAATATACCCCAGGTTCCCGCCGCAACTCGAGAAAAACCATGAGACTTCCCCCTCGCCGCGAGATGAGGCCCGATTCCCCTGCACTGCGTGCAGAGCAATTCCGTGTTGCACATCACACATGAAAGGAGCCTTGATTTCCTTGATGGCACTCCAGAGAAACCCCAAGAACACTGTTTCAAGGCTAGAGGGATGCTGAGGTCACTGTAGCAACACGAAAGAGCTCCGTGGACGAAAAATCAACTCGAGATGAGAGGTTAGTCCCTGGCTTCGACTCCAGAGGAATACCACCTTACCACAAGAACCTCAAGAGGAGGCTTCTCTCAGCTCTAGGTATGTGAGAGGGACCCTGAGTTTGCGGCCTCAAGTGGAATGGACACCGCGATGCCCTGACGCGAAATAAGGCTGGATATCCCTGCAGTGACTTGAATGCAGGCTCGTCTTGCATCTCCCAAGACGAAAGGATGTCTGAATCCCCTGTGGAGACCACAGAGAAAGACCTAGTTCCCCACCTCATCGCGACCGGAGGCCTCACATCCTTTGAAAACTCCAGAGGTACGCGGAGATCAGTGCCTCCAAAGGAGACGATGCCTGACTCCTCGTGAAACTTGATAGGAGTCCCAGGATTCCTGTGGCACGTGGAAAGGGACCCTTGGTCTCCGGCCTCAGCTGGAGAGGCGTCCCAATTGCCCTGCCAAGCCTCGAGGAGAATCCCGAGTTGTCCCTCGCAACTAGGCAGGAGTCCTGCCGTCGCTGAACTAACACGTGTGTGGAAGGGCCATCCCCGTCGTAACTCGAGAATATACCGCAGGTTCCCGCCGCAACTCGAGAAAAATCATGAGACTTCCCCCTCGCCGCGAGATGAGGCCCGATTCCCCTGCACTGCGTGCAGAGCAATTCCGTGTTGCACATCACACATGAAAGGAGCCTTGATTTCCTTGATGGCACTCCAGAGAAACCCCAAGAACACTGTTTCAAGGCTAGAGGGATCCTGAGGTCACTGTAGCAACACGAAAGAGCTTCGTGGACCAAAAATCAACTCGAGATGAGAGGTTAGTCCCTGGGTTCGACTCCAGAGGAATACCACCTTACCACAAGCACCTCAAGAGGAGGCTTCTCTCAGCTCTATGTATGTGAGAGGGACCCTGAGTTTGCGGCCTCAAGTGGAATGGAGACCGCGATGCCCTGACTCGAAATAAGGCCGGATATCCCTGCAGTGACTTGAATGCAGGCTCGTCTTGCATCTCCCAAGACGAAAGGATGTCTGAATCCCCTGTGGAGACCACAGAGAAAGACCTAGTTCCCCACCTCATCGCGACCGGAGGCCTCACATCCTTTGAAAACTCCAGAGGTACGCGGAGATCAGTGCCTCCAAAGGAGACGATGCCTGACTCCTTGTGAAACTTGATAGGAGTCCCAGGATTCCTGTGGCACGTGGAAAGGGACCCTTGGTCTCCCGCCTCAGCTGGAGAGGCGTCCCAATTGCCCTGCCAAACCTCGAGGAGAATCCCGAGTTGTCCCTCGCAACTAGGCGGGAGTCTGACTTCGCTGAACAAACACGTGGGTGGAAGGGCCATTCCCGGCGTAACTCGAGAATATACCCCAGGTTCCCGCCGCAACTCGAGAAAAACCATTAGACTTCCCCCTCACCGCAAAATGAGGCCCGATACCCTGCACTGCGTGCAGAGCAATTCCGTGTTGCACATCACACATGAAAGGAGCCTTGATTTCCTTGATGGCACTCCAGAGAAACCCCAACAACACTGTTTCAAGGCTGGAGGGATCCTGAGGTCACTGTAGCAACACGAAAGACCTCCGTGGACCAAAAATCAACTCGAGATGAGAGGTTAGTCCCTGGCTTCGACTCCAGAGGAATACCACCTTACCACAAGCACCTCAAGAGGAGGCTTCTCTCAGCTCTAGCTATGTGAGAGGGACCCTGAGTTTGCGGCCTCAAGTGGAATGGACACCGCCATTCCCTGACATGAAATAAGGCCGGATATCCCTGCAGTGACTTGAATGCAGGCTCGTCTTGCATCTCCCAAGACGAAAGGATGTCTGAATCCCCTGTGGAGACCACAGAGAATGACCTAGTTCCCCACCTCATCGCGACCGGAGGCCTCACATCCTTTGAAAACTCCAGAGGTACGCGGAGATCAGTGCCTCCAAAGGAGACGATGCCTGACTCCTCGTGAAACTTGATAGGAGTCCCAGGATTCCTGTGGCACGTCTAAAGGGACCCTTGGTCTCCCGCCTCAGCTGGAGAGGCGTCCCAATTGCCCTGCCAAGCCTCGAGGAGAATCCCGAGTTGTCCCTCGCAACTAGGCAGGAGTCGTGACGTCGCTGAACAAACACGTGTGTGGAAGGGCCATCCCCGTCGTAACTCGAGAATATACCCCAGGTTCCAATCGCAACTCGAGAAAAACCATGAGACTTCCCCCTCGCCGCAAAATGAGGCCCGATACCCTGCACTGCGTGCAGAGCAATTCCGTGTTGCACATCACACATGAAAGGAGCCTTGATTTCCTTAATGGCACTCCAGAGAAACACCAAGAACACTGTTTCAAGGCTGGAGGGATCCTGAGGTCACTGTAGCAACACGAAAGAGCTCCGTGGACCAAAAATCAACTCGAGATGAGAGGTTAGTCCCTGGCTTCGACTCCAGAGGAATACCACCTTAACACAAGCACCTCAAGAGGAGGCTTCTCTCTGCTCTAGGTATGTGAGAGGGACCCTGATTTTGCGGCCTCAAGTGGAATGGACACCGCGATTCCCTGACACGAAATAAGGCCGGATATCCCTGCAGTGACTTGAATGCAGGCTCGTCTTGCATTTCCCAAGATGAAAGGATGTCTGAATCCCCTGTGGAGACCACAGAGAATGACCTAGTTCCCCACCTCATCGCGACCTGAGGCCTCACATCCTTTGAAAACTCCAGAGGTACGCGGAGATCAGTGCCTCCAAAGGAGACGATGCCTGACTCCTCGTGAAACTTGATAGGAGTCCCAGGATTCCTGTGGCACGTGGAAAGGGACACTTGGTCTCCCGCCTCAGCTGGAGAGGCGTCCCAATTGCCCTGCCAAGCCTCGAGGAGAATCCCGAGTTGTCCCTCGCAACAAGGCAGGAGTCCTGCCGTCGCTGAACTAACACGTGTGTGGAAGGGCCATCCCCGTCGTAACTCGAGAATATACCCCCGGTTCCCGCGGCAACTCGAGAAAAACCATGAGACTTCCCCCTCGCCGCGAGATGAGGCCCGATTACCCTGCACTGCGTGCAGAGCAATTCCGTGTTGCACATCACACATGAAAGGAGCCTTGATTTCCTTGATGGCACTCCAGAGAAACCCCAAGAACACTGTTTCAAGGCTGGAGGGATCCTGAGGTCCCTGTAGCAGCACGAAAGAGCTCCGTGGACCATGAATCAACTCGAGATGAGAGGTTAGTCCCTGGCTTCGACTCCAGAGGAATACCACCTTACCACAAGCACCTCAAGAGGAGGCTTCTCTCAGCTCTAGGTATGTGAGAGGGACCCTGAGTTTGCGGCCTCAAGTGGAATGGACACCGCGATGCCCTGACTCGAAATAAGGCCGGATATCCCTGCAGTGACTTGAATGCAGGCTCGTCTTGCATCTCCCAAGACGAAAGGATGTCTGAATCCCCTGTGGAGACCACAGAGAAAGACCTAGTTCCCCACCTCATCGCGACCGGAGGCCTCACATCCTTTGAAAACTCCAGAGGTACGCGGAGATCAGTGCCTCCAAAGGAGACGATGCCTGACTCCTCGTGAAACTTGATAGGAGTCCCAGGATTCCTGTGGCACGTGGAAAGGGACCCTTGGTCTCCCGCCTCAGCTGGAGAGGCGTCGCAATTGCCCTGCCAAGCCTCGAGGAGAATCCCGAGTTGTCCCTCGCAACTAGGCAGGAGTCCTGACGTCGCTGAACTAACACGTGTGTGGAAGGGCCATCCCCGTCGTAACTCGAGAATATACCCCAGGTTCCCGCCGCAACTCGAGAAAAACCATGAGACTTCCCCCTCGCCGCGAGATGAGGCCCGATTCCCCTGCACTGCGTGCAGAGCAATTCCGTGTTGCACATCACACATGAAAGGAGCCTTGATTTCCTTGATGGCACTCCAGAGAAACCCCAAGAACACTGTTTCAAGGCTAGAGGGATCCTGAGGTCACTGTAGCAACACGAAAGAGCTGCGTGGACCAAAAATCAACTCGAGATGAGGGGTTAGTCCCTGGCTTCGACTCCAGAGGAATACCACCTTACCACAAGCACCTCAAGAGGAGGCTTCTCTCAGCTCTAGGTATGTGAGAGGGACACTGAGTTTGCGGCCTCAAGTGGAATGGACACCGCGATTCCCTGACGCGACATAAGGCCGGATATCCCTGCAGTGACTTGAATGCAGGCTCGTCTTGCATCTCCCAAGACGAAAGGATGTCTGAATCCCCTGTGGAGACCACAGAGAATGACCTAGTTCCCCACCTCATCGCGACCGGAGGCCTCACATCCTTTGAAAACTCCAGAGGTACGCGGAGATCAGTGCCTCCAAAGGAGACGATGCCTGACTCCTCGTGAAACTTGATAGGAGTCCCAGGATTCCTGTGGCACGTCTAAAGGGACCCTTGGTCTCCCGCCTCAGCTGGAGAGGCGTCCCAATTGCCCTGCCAAGCCTCGAGGAGAATCCCGAGTTGTCCCTCGCAACTAGGCAGGAGTCCTGACGTCGCTGAACAAACACGTGTGTGGAAGGGCCATCCCCGTCGTAACTCGAGAATATACTCCAGGTTCCCACCGCAACTCGAGAAAAACCATGAGACTTCCCCCTCGCCGCGAGATGAGGCCCGATTCCCCTGCACTGCGTGCAGAGCAATTCCGTGTTGCACATCACACATGAAAGGAGCCTTGATTTCCTTGATGGCACTCCAGAGAAACCCCAAGAACACTGTTTCAAGGCTGGAGGGATCCTGAGGTCCCTGTAGCAGCACGAAAGAGCTCCGTGGACCATGAATCAACTCGAGATGAGAGGATAGTCCCTGGCTTCGACTCCAGAGGAATACCACCTTACCACAAGCACCTCAAGAGGAGGCTTCTCTCAGCTCTAGGTATGTGAGAGGGACCCTGAGTTTGCGGCCTCAAATGGAATGGACACCGCGATGCCCTGACGCGAAATAAGGCCGGATATCCCTGCAGTGACTTGAATGCAGGCTCGTCTTGCATCTCCCAAGACGAAAGGATGTCTGAATCCCCTGTGGAGACCACAGAGAATGACCTAGTTCCCCACCTCATCGCGACCGGAGGCCTCACATCCTTTGAAAACTCCAGAGGTACGCGGAGATCAGTGCCTCCAAAGGAGACGATGCCTGACTCCTCGTGAAACTTGATAGGAGTCCCAGGATTCCTGTGGTACGTGGAAAGGGACACTTGGTCTCCCGCCTCAGCTGGAGAGGCGTCCCAATTGCCCTGCCAAGCCTCGAGGAGAATCCCGAGTTGTCCCTCGCAACAAGGCAGGAGTCCTGCCGTCGCTGAACTAACACGTGTGTGGAAGGGCCATCCCCGTCGTAACTCGAGAATATACCCCAGGTTCCAATCGCAACTCGAGAAAAACCATTAGACTTCCCCCTCGCCGCGAGATGAGGCGCGATTCCCCTGCACTGCGTGCAGAGCAATTCCGTGTTGCACATCACACATGAAAGGAGCCTTGATTTCCTTGATGGCACTCCAGAGAAACCCCAAGAACACTGTTTCAATGCTGGAGGGATCCTGAGGTCCCTGTAGCAGCACGAAAGAGCTCCGTGGACCATGAATCAACTCGAGATGAGAGGTTAGTCCCTGGCTTCGACTCCAGAGGAATACCACCTTACCACAAGCACCTCAAGAGGAGGCTTCTCTCAGCTCTAGGTATGTGAGAGGGACCCTGAGTTTGCGGCCTCAAGTGGAATGGACACCGCGATGCCCTGACTCGAAATAAGGCCGGATATCCCTGCAGTGACTTGAATGCAGGCTCGTCTTGCATCTCCCAAGACGAAAGGATGTCTGAATCCCCTGTGGAGACCACAGAGAAAGACCTAGTTCCCCACCTCATCGCGACCGGAGGCCTCACATCCTTTGAAAACTCCAGAGGTACGCGGAGATCAGTGCCTCCAAAGGAGACGATGCCTGACTCCTCGTGAAACTTGATAGGAGTCCCAGGATTCCTGTGGCACGTGGAAAGGGACCCTTGGTCTCCCGCCTCAGCTGGAGAGGCGTCGCAATTGCCCTGCCAAGCCTCGAGGAGAATCCCGAGTTGTCCCTCGCAACTAGGCAGGAGTCCTGACGTCGCTGAACAAACACGTGGGTGGAAGGGCCATCCCCGTCGTAACTCGAGAATATACCCCAGGTTCCCGCCGCAACTCGAGAAAAACCATGAGACTTCCCCCTCGCCGCGAGATGAGGCCCGATTCCCCTGCACTGCGTGCAGAGCAATTCCGTGTTGCACATCACACATGAAAGGAGCCTTGATTTCCTTGATGGCACTCCAGAGAAACCCCAAGAACACTGTTTCAAGGCTAGAGGGATCCTGAGGTCACTGTAGCAACACGAAAGAGCTGCGTGGACCAAAAATCAACTCGAGATGAGAGGTTAGTCCCTGGCTTCGACTCCAGAGGAATACCACCTTACCACAAGCACCTCAAGAGGAGGCTTCTCTCAGCTCTAGGTATGTGAGAGGGACACTGAGTTTGCGGCCTCAAGTGGAATGGACACCGCGATTCCCTGACGCGACATAAGGCCGGATATCCCTGCAGTGACTTGAATGCAGGCTCGTCTTGCATCTCCCAAGACGAAAGGATGTCTGAATCCCCTGTGGAGACCACAGAGAATGACCTAGTTCCCCACCTCATCGCGACCGGAGGCCTCACATCCTTTGAAAACTCCCGAGGTACGCGGAGATCAGTGCCTCCAAAGGAGACGATGCCTGACTCCTCGTGAAACTTGATAGGAGTCCCAGGATTCCTGTGGCAAGTGGAAAGGGACCCTTGGTCTCCCGCCTCAGCTGGAGAGGCGTCGCAATTGCCCTGCCAAGCCTCGAGGAGAATCCCGAGTTGTCCCTCGCAACTAGGCAGGAGTCCTGTCGTCGCTGAACAAACACGTGGGTGGAAGGGCCATCCCCGTCGTAACTCGAGAATATACCCCAGGTTCCCGCCGCAACTCGAGAAAAACCATGAGACTTCCCCCTCGCCGCGAGATGAGGCCCGATTCCCCTGCACTGCGTGCAGAGCAATTCCGTGTTGCACATCACACATGAAAGGAGCCTTGATTTCCTTGATGGCACTCCAGAGAATCCCCAAGAACACTGTTTCAAGGCTGGAGGGATCCTGAGGTCCCTGTAGCAGCACGAAAGAGCTCCGTGGACCATGAATCAACTCGAGATGAGAGGATAGTCCCTGGCTTCGACTCCAGAGGAATACCACCTTACCACAAGCACCTCAAGAGGAGGCTTCTCTCAGCTCTAGGTATGTGAGAGGGACCCTGAGTTTGCGGCCTCAAGTGGAATGGACACCGCGATGCCCTGACGCGAAATAAGGCCGGATATCCCTGCAGTGACTTGAATGCAGGCTCGTCTTGCATCTCCCAAGACGAAAGGATGTCTGAATCCCCTGTGGAGACCACAGAGAATGACCTAGTTCCCCACCTCATCGCGACCGGAGGCCTCACATCCTTTGAAAACTCCAGAGGTACGTGGAGATCAGTGCCTCCAAAGGAGACAATGCCTGACTCCTCGTGAAACTTGATAGGAGTCCCAGGATTCCTGTGGTACGTGGAAAGGGACACTTGGTCTCCCGCCTCAGCTGGAGAGGCGTCCCAATTGCCCTGCCAAGCCTCGAGGAGAATCCCGAGTTGTCCCTCGCAACAAGGCAGGAGTCCTGCCGTCGCTGAACTAACACGTGTGTGGAAGGGCCATCCCCGTCGTAACTCGAGAATATACCCCAGGTTCCAATCGCAACTCGAGAAAAACCATTAGACTTCCCCCTCGCCGCAAAATGAGGCCCGATACCCTGCACTGCGTGCAGAGCAATTCCGTGTTGCACATCACACATGAAAGGAGCCTTGATTTCCTTAATGGCACTCCAGAGAAACACCAAGAACACTGTTTCAAGGCTGGAGGGATCCTGAGGTCACTATAGCAACACGAAAGAGCTCCGTGGACCAAAAATCAACTCGAGATGAGAGGTTAGTCCCTGGCTTCGACTCCAGAGGAATACAACCTTAAGACAAGCACCTCAAGAGGAGGCTTCTCTCAGCTCTAGATATGTGAGAGGGACCCTGAGTTTGCGGCCTCAAGTGGAATGGACACCGCGATTCCCTGACACGAAATAAGGCCGGATATCCCTGCAGTGACTTGAATGCAGGCTTGTCTTGCATCTCCCAAGATGAAAGGATGTCTGAATCCCCTGTGGAGACCACAGAGAATGACCTAGTTCCCCACCTCATCGCGACCGGAGGCCTCACATCCTTTGAAAACTCCAGAGGTACGCGGAGATCAGTGCCTCCAAAGGAGACGATGCCTGACTCCTCGTGAAACTTGATAGGAGTCCCAGGATTCCTGTGGCACGTGGAAAGGGACACTTGGTCTCCCGCCTCAGCTGGAGAGGCGTCCCAATTGCCCTGCCAAGCCTCGAGGAGAATCCCGAGTTGTCCCTCGCAACAAGGCAGGAGTCCTGCCGTCGCTGAACTAACACGTGTGTGGAAGGGCCATCCCCGTCGTAACTCGAGAATATACCCCCGGTTCCCGCGGCAACTCGAGAAAAACCATGAGACTTCCCCCTCGCCGTGAGATGAGGCCCGATTACCCTGCACTGCGTGCAGAGCAATTCCGTGTTGCACATCACACATGAAAGGAGCCTTGATTTCCTTGATGGCACTCCAGAGAAACCCCAAGAACACTGTTTCAAGGCTGGAGGGATCCTGAGGTCCCTGTAGCAGCACGAAAGAGCTCCGTGGACCATGAATCAACTCGAGATGAGAGGTTAGTCCCTGGCTTCGACTCCAGAGGAATACCACCTTACCACAAGCACCTCAAGAGGAGGCTTCTCTCAGCTCTAGGTATGTGAGAGGGACCCTGAGTTTGCGGCCTCAAGTGGAATGGACACCGCGATGCCCTGACTCGAAATAAGGCCGGATATCCCTGCAGTGACTTGAATGCAGGCTCGTCTTGCATCTCCCAAGACGAAAGGATGTCTGAATCCCCTGTGGAGACCACAGAGAAAGACCTAGTTCCCCACCTCATCGCGACCGGAGGCCTCACATCCTTTGAAAACTCCAGAGGTACGCGGAGATCAGTGCCTCCAAAGGAGACGATGCCTGACTCCTCGTGAAACTTGATAGGAGTCCCAGGATTCCTGTGGCACGTGGAAAGGGACCCTTGGTCTCCCGCCTCAGCTGGAGAGGCGTCGCAATTGCCCTGCCAAGCCTCGAGGAGAATCCCGAGTTGTCCTTCGCAACTAGGCAGGAGTCCTGACGTCGCTGAACAAACACGTGGGTGGAAGGGCCATCCCCGTCGTAACTCGAGAATATACCCCAGGTTCCCGCCGCAACTCGAGAAAAACCATGAGACTTCCCCCTCGCCGCGAGATGAGGCCCGATTCCCCTGCACTGCGTGCAGAGCAATTCCGTGTTGCACATCACACATGAAAGGAGCCTTGATTTCCTTGATGGCACTCCAGAGAAACTCCAAGAACACTGTTTCAAGGCTAGAGGGATCCTGAGGTCACTGTAGCAACACGAAAGAGCTGCGTGGACCAAAAATCAACTCGAGATGAGAGGTTAGTCCCTGGCTTCGACTCCAGAGGAATACCACCTTACCACAAGCACCTCAAGAGGAGGCTTCTCTCAGCTCTAGGTATGTGAGAGGGACACTGAGTTTGCGGCCTCAAGTGGAATGGACACCGCGATTCCCTGACGCGACATAAGGCCGGATATCCCTGCAGTGACTTGAATGCAGGCTCGTCTTGCATCTCCCAAGACGAAAGGATGTCTGAATCCCCTGTGGAGACCACAGAGAATGACCTAGTTCCCCACCTCATCGCGACCGGAGGCCTCACATCCTTTGAAAACTCCAGAGGTACGCGGAGATCAGTGCCTCCAAAGGAGACGATGCCTGACTCCTCGTGAAACTTGATAGGAGTCCCAGGATTCCTGTGGCAAGTGGAAAGGGACCCTTGGTCTCCCGCGTCAGCTGGAGAGGCGTCGCAATTGCCCTGCCAAGCCTCGAGGAGAATCCCGAGTTGTCCCTCGCAACTAGGCAGGAGTCCTGACGTCGCTGAACAAACACGTGGGTGGAAGGGCCATCCCCGTCGTAACTCGAGAATATACCCCAGGTTCCCGCCGCAACTCGAGAAAAACCATGAGACTTCCCCCTCGCCGCGAGATGAGGCCCGATTCCCCTGCACTGCGTGCAGAGCAATTCCGTGTTGCACATCACACATGAAAGGAGCCTTGATTTCCTTGATGGCACTCCAGAGAATCCCCAAGAACACTGTTTCAAGGCTGGAGGGATCCTGAGGTCCCTGTAGCAGCACGAAAGAGCTCCGTGGACCATGAATCAACTCGAGATGAGAGGATAGTCCCTGGCTTCGACTCCAGAGGAATACCACCTTACCACAAGCACCTCAAGAGGAGGCTTCTCTCAGCTCTAGGTATGTGAGAGGGACCCTGAGTTTGCGGCCTCAAGTGGAATGGACACCGCGATTCCCTGACTCGAAATCAGGCCGGATATCCCTGCAGTGACTTGAATGCAGGCTCGTCTTGCATCTCCCAAGACGAAAGGATGTCTGAATCCCCTGTGGAGACCACAGAGAATGACCTAGTTCCCCACCTCATCGCGACCGGAGGCCTCACATCCTTTGAAAACTCCAGAGGTACGCGGAGATCAGTGCCTCCAAAGGAGACGATGCCTGACTCCTCGTGAAACTTGATAGGAGTCCCAGGATTCCTGTGGCACGTGGAAAGGGACACTTGGTCTCCCGCCTCAGCTGGAGAGGCGTCCCAATTGCCCTGCCAAGCCTCGAGGAGAATCCCGAGTTGTCCCTCGCAACAAGGCAGGAGTCCTGCCGTCGTTGAACTAACACGTGTGTGGAAGGGCCATCCCCGTCGTAACTCGAGAATATACCCCAGGTTCCCGCCGCAACTCGAGAAAAACAATGAGACTTCCCCCTCGCCGCGAGATGAGGCCCGATTTCCCTGCACTGCGTGCAGAGCAATTCTGTGTTGCACATCACACATGAAAGGAGCCTTGATTTCCTTGATGGCACTCCAGAGAAACCCCAAGAACACTGTTTCAAGGTTGAGGGATCCTGAGGTCACTGTAGCAACACGAAAGAGCTCAGTGGACCAAAAATCAACTCGAGATGAGAGGTTAGTCCCTGGCTTCGACTCCAGAGGAATACCACCTTACCACAAGCACCTCAAGAGGAGGCTTCTCTCAGCTCTAGGTATGTGAGAGGGACCCTGAGTTTGCGGCCTCAAGTGGAATGGAGACCGCGATGCCCTGACTCGAAATAAGGCCGGATATCCCTGCAGTGACTTGAATGCAGGCTCGTCTTGCATCTCCCAAGACAAAAGGATGTCTGAATCCCCTGTGGAGACCACAGAGAAAGACCTAGTTCCCCACCTAATCGCGACCAGAGGCCTCACATCCTTTGAAAACTCCAGAGGTACGCGGAGATCAGTGCCTCCAAAGGAGACGATGCCTGACTCCTCGTGAAACTTGATAGGAGTCCCAGGATTCCTGTGGCACGTGGAAAGGGACACTTGGTCTCCCGCCTCAGCTGGACAGGGGTCCCAATTGCCCTGCCAAGCCTCGAGGAGAAACCCGAGTTGTCCCTCGCAACTAGGCAGGAGTCCTGACGTCGCTGAACAAACACGTGTTTGGAAGGGCCATCCCCGTCGTAACTCGAGAATATACCCCCGGTTCCCGCGGCAACTCGAGAAAAACCATGAGACTTCCCCCTCGCAGCGAGATGAGGCCCGATTCCCCTGCACTGCGTGCAGAGCAATTCCGTGTTGCACATCACACATGAAAGGAGCCTTGATTTCCTTGATGGCACTCCAGAGAAACCCCAAGAACACTGTTTCAAGGCTGGAGGGATCCTGAGGTCCCTGTAGCAGCACGAAAGAGCTCCGTGGACCATGAATCAACTCGAGATGAGAGGTTAGTCCCTGGCTTCGACTCCAGAGGAATACCACCTTACCACAAGCACCTCAAGAGGAGGCTTCTCTCAGCTCTAGGTATGTGAGAGGGACCCTGAGTTTGCGGCCTCAAGTGGAATGGACACCGCGATGCCCTGACTCGAAATAAGGCCGGATATCCCTGCAGTGACTTGAATGCAGGCTCGCCTTGCATCTCCCAAGACGAAAGGATGTCTGAATCCCCTGTGGATACCACAGAGAAAGACCTAGTTCCCCACCTCATCGCGACCGGAGGCCTCACATCCTTTGAAAACTCCAGAGGTACGCGGAGATCAGTGCCTCCAAAGGAGACGATGCCTGACTCCTCGTGAAACTTGATAGGAGTCCCAGGATTCCTGTGGCACGTGGAAAGGGACCCTTGGTCTCCCGCCTCAGCTGGAGAGGCGTCCCAATTGCCCTGCCAAGCCTCGAGGAGAATCCCGAGTTGTCCCTCGCAACAAGGCAGGAGTCCTGCCGTCGCTGAACTAACACGTGTGTGGAAGGGCCATCCCCGTCGTAACTCGAGAATATACCGCAGGTTCCCGCCGCAACTCGAGAAAAACCATGAGACTTCCCCCTCACAGCGAGATGAGGCCCGATTCCCCTGCACTGCGTGCAGAGCAATTCTGTGTTGCACATCACACATGAAAGGAGCCTTGATTTCCTTGAGGGCACTCCAGAGAAACCCCAAGAACACTGTTTCAAGGTTGAGGGATCCTGAGGTCACTGTAGCAACACGAAAGAGCTCAGTGGACCAAAAATCAACTCGAGATGAGAGGTTAGTCCCTGGCTTCGACTCCAGAGGAATACCACCTTACCACAAGCACCTCAAGAGGAGGCTTCTCTCAGCTCTAGGTATGTGAGAGGGACCCTGAGTTTGAGGCCTCAAGTGGAATGGAGACCGCGATGCCCTGACTCGAAATAAGGCCGGATATCCCTGCAGTGACTTGAATGCAGGCTCGTCTTGCATCTCCCAAGACGAAAGGATGTCTGAATCCCCTGTGGAGACCACAGAGAAAGACCTAGTTCCCCACCTCATCGTGACCGGAGGCCTCACATCCTTTGAAAACTCCAGAGGTACGCGGAGATCAGTGCCTCCAAAGGAGAGGATGCCTGACTCCTCGTGAAACTTGATAGGAGTCCCAGGATTCCTGTGGCACGTGGAAAGGGACACTTGGTCTCCCGCCTCAGCTGGACAGGGGTCCCAATTGCCCTGCCAAGCCTCGAGGAGAATCCCGAGTTGTCCCTCGCAACTAGGCAGGAGTCCTGACGTCGCTGAACAAACACGTGTGTGGAAGGGCCATCCCCGTCGTAACTCGAGAATATACCCCCGGTTCCCGCGGCAACTCGAGAAAAACCATGAGACTTCCCCCTCGCCGCGAGATGAGGCCCGATTCCCCTGCACTGCGTGCAGAGCAATTCCGTGTTGCACATCACACATGAAAGGAGCCTTGATTTCCTTGATGGCACTCCAGAGAAACCCCAAGAACACTGTTTCAAGGCTGGAGGGATCCTGAGGTCCCTGTAGCAGCACGAAAGATCTCCGTGGACCATGAATCAACTCGAGATGAGAGGTTAGTCCCTGGCTTCGACTCCAGAGGAATACCACCTTACCACAAGCACCTCAAGAGGAGGCTTCTCTCAGCTCTAGGTATGTGAGAGGGACCCTGAGTTTGCGGCCTCAAGTGGAATGGAGACCGCGATGCCCTGACTCGAAATAAGGCCGGATATCCCTGCAGTGACTTGAATGCAGGCTCGTCTTGCATCTCCCAAGACGAAAGGATGTCTGAATCCCCTGTGGAGACCACAGAGAAAGACCTAGTTCCCCACGTCATCGCGACCGGAGGCCTCACATCCTTTGAAAACTCCAGAGGTACGCGGAGATCAGTGCCTCCAAAGGAGACGATGCCTGACTCCTCGTGAAACTTGATAGGAGTCCCAGGATTCCTGTGGCACGTGGAAAGGGACCCTTGGTCTCCCGCCTCAGCTGGAGAGGCGTCCCAATTGCCCTGCCAAGCCTCGAGGAGAATCCCGAGTTGTCCCTCGCATCTAGGCAGGAGTCCTGACGTCGCTGAACTAACACGTGGGTGGAAGGGCCATCCCCGTCTAACTCGAGAATATACCGCAGGTTCCCGCCGCAACTCGAGAAAAACCATGAGACTTCCCCCTCACCGCGAGATGAGGCCCGATTCCCCTGCACTGCGTGCAGAGCAATTCCGTGTTGCACATCACACATGAAAGGAGCCTTGATTTCCTTGATGGCACTCCAGAGAAACCCCAAGAACACTGTTTCAAGGTTGAGGGATACTGAGGTCACTGTAGCAACACGAAAGAGCTCCGTGGACCAAAAATCAACTCGAGATGAGTGGTTAGTCCCTGGCTTCGACTCCAGAGGAATACCACCTTACCACAAGCACCTCAAGAAGAGGCTTCTCTCAGCTCTAGCTATGTGAGAGGGACCCTGAGTTTGCGGCCTCAAGTGGAATGGACACCGCGATTCCCTGACGCGAAATAAGGCCGGATATCCCTGCAGTGACTTGAATGCAGGCTCGTCTTGCATCTCCCAAGACGAAAGGATGTCTGAATCCCATGTGGAGACCACAGAGAAAGACCTAGTTCCCCACCTCATCGCGACCGGAGGCCTCACATCCTTTGAAAACTCCAGAGGTACGCGGAGATCAGTGCCTCCAAAGGAGACGATGCCTGACTCCTCGTGAAACTTGATAGGAGTCCCAGGATTCCTGTGGCACGTGGAAAGGGACCCTTGGTCTCCCGCCTCAGCTGGAGAGGCGTCCCAATTGCCCTGCCAAGCCTCGAGGAGAATCCCGAGTTGTCCCTCGCAACTAGGCAGGAGTCCTGACGTGGCTGAACAAACACGTGGGTGGAAGGGCCATCCCCGTCGTAACTCGAGAATATACCCCAGGTTTCCGCCGCAACTCGAGAAAAGCCATGAGACTTCCCCCTCGCCGCGAGATCAGGCCCGATTCCGCTGCACTGCGTGCAGAGCAATTCCGTGTTGCACATCACACATGAAAGGAGCCTTGATTTCCTTGATGGCACTCCAGAGAAACCCCAAGAACACTGTTTCAAGGCTAGAGGGATCCTGAGGTCACTGTAGCAACACGAAAGAGCTCCGTGGACCAAAAATCAACTCGAGATGAGAGGTTAGTCCCTGGCTTCGACTCCAGAGGAATACCACCTTACCACAAGCACCTCAAGAGGAGGCTTCTCTCAGCTCTGTGTATGTGAGAGGGACCCTGAGTTTGCGGGCTCAAGTGGAATGGACACCGCGATGCCCTGAGGCGAAATAGGGCCGGATATCCCTGCAGTGACTTGAATGCAGGCTCGTCTTGCATCTCCCAAGACGAAAGGATGTCTGAATCCCCTGTGGAGACCACAGAGAAAGACCTAGTTCCCCACCTCATCGCGACCGGAGGCCTCACATCCTTTGAAAACTCCAGAGGTACGCGGAGATCAGTGCCTCCAAAGGAGACGATGCCTGACTCCTCGTGAAACTTGATAGGAGTCCCAGGATTCCTGTGGCACGTGGAAAGGGACCCTTGGTCTCCCGCCTCAGCTGGAGAGGCGTCCCAATTGCCCTGCCAAGCCTCGAGGAGAATCCCGAGTTGTCCCTCGCAACTAGGCAGGAGTCCTGCCGTCGCTGAACAAACACGTGGGTGGAAGGGCCATCCCCGTCGTAACTCGAGAATATACCCCAGGTTCCCGCCGTAACTCGAGAAAAACCATGAGACTTCCCCCTCGCCGGGAGATGAGGCCCGATTAACGTGCACTGCGTGCAGAGCAATTGCGTGTTGCACATCACACATGAAAAGAGCCTTGATTTCCTTGATGGCCCTCCAGAGAAACCCCAAGAACACTGTTTCAAGGTTGAGGGATCCTGAGGTCCCTGTAGCAGCACGAAAGAGCTCTGTGGACCATGAATCAACTCGAGATGAGAGGTTAGTCCCTGGCTTCGACTCCAGAGGAATACCACCTTCCCACAAGCACCTCAAGAGGAGGCTTCTCTCAGCTCTAGGTATGTGAGAGGGACCCTGATTTTGCGGCCTCAAGTTGAATGGACACTGCAATGCCCTGACGCAAAATAAGGCCGGATATCCCTGCAGTGACTTGAATGCAGGCTCGTCTTGCATCTCCCAAGATAAACGGATGTCTGAATCCCCTGTGGAGACCGCAGAGAAAGACCTAGTTACCCACCTCATCGCGACCGGAGGCCTCACATCCTTTGAAAACTCCAGAGGTACGCGGAGATCAGTGCCTCCAAAGGAGACGATGCCTGACTCCTCGTGAAACTTGATAGGAGTCCCAGGATTCCTGTGGCACGTGGAAAGGGACACTTGGTCTCCCGCCTCAGCTGGAGAGGCGTCCCAATTGCCCTGCCAAGCCTCGAGGAGAATCCCGAGTTGTCCCTCGCAACTAGGCAGGAGTCCTGACGTCGCTGAACAAACACGTGGGTGGAAGGGCCATCCCGATCGTAACTCGAGAATATACCCCAGGTTCCCGCCGCAACTCGAGAAAAACCATGAGACTTCCCCCTCGCCGCGAGATGAGGCCCGATTCCCCTGCACTGCGTGCAGAGCAATTCCGTGTTGCACATCACACATGAAAGGAGCCTTGATTTCCTTGATGGCACTCCAGAGAAACCCCAAGAACACTGTTTCAAGGCTAGAGGGATCCTGAGGTCACTGTAGCAACACGAAAGAGCTCCGTCGACCAAAAATCAACTCGAGATGAGAGGTTAGTCCCTGGCTTCGACTCCAGAGGAATACCACCTTACCACAAGCACCTCAAGAGGAGGCTTCTCTCAGCTCTAGGTATGTGGGAGGGACCCTGAGTTTGCGGCCTCAAGTGGAATGGAGACCGTGATGCCCTGACCCGAAATAAGGCCGGATATCCCTGCAGTGACTTGAATGCAGGCTCGTCTTGCACCTCCCAAGACGAAAGGATGTCTGAATCCCCTGTGGAGACCACAGAGAAAGACCTAGTTCCCACCTCATCGCGACCGGAGGCCTCACATCCTTTGAAAACTCCAGAGGTACGCGGAGATCAGTGCCTCCAAAGGAGACGATGCCTGACTCCTCGTGAAACTTGATAGGAGTCCCAGGATTCCTGTGGCACGTGGAAAGGGACCCTTTGTCTCCCGCCTCAGCTGGAGAGGCGTCCCAATTGCCCTGCCATGCCTCGAGAAGAATCCCGAGTTGTCCCTCGCAACTAGGCAGGATTCCTGACGTCGCTGAACAAACATGTGGGTGGAAGGGCTATATCCGTCGTAACTCGAGAATATACCCCAGGTTCCTGCCGCAACTCGAGAAAAACCATGAGACTTCCCCCTCGCCGCGAGATGAGGCCCGATTCCCCTGCACTGCGTGCAGAGCAATTCCGTGTTGCTCATCACACATGAAAGGAGCCTTGATTTCCTTGATGGCACTCCAGAGAAACCCCAAGAACACTGTTTCAAGGTTGAGGTATCCTGAGGTCACTGTAGCAACACGAAAGAGCTCCGTCGACCAAAAATCAACTCGAGATGAGAGGTTAGTCCCTGGCTTCGACTCCAGAGGAATACCACCTTACCACAAGCACCTCAAGAGGAGGCTTCTCTCAGCTCTAGGTATGTGAGAGGGACCCTGAGTTTGCGGCCACAAGTGGAATGGAGACCCCGATGCCCTGACTCGAAATAAGGCCGGATATCCCTGCAGTGACTTGAATGCAGGCTCGTCTTGCATCTCCCAAGACGAAAGGATGTCTGAATCCCCTGTGGAGACCACAGAGAAAGACCTAGTTCCCCACCTCATCGCGACCGGAGTCCTCACATCCTTTGAAAACTCCAGAAGTACGCGGAGATCAGTGCCTCCAAAGGAGACGATGCCTGATTCCTCCTGAAACTTGATAGGAGTCCCAGGATTCCTGTGGCACGTGGAACGGGACCCTTGGTCTCCCGCCTCAGCTGGAGAGGGGTCCCAATTGCCCTGCCAAGCCTCGAGGGGAATCCCGAGTTGTCCCTCGCAACTAGGCAGGAGTCCTGACGTCGGTGAACAAACACGTGGGTGGAAGGGCCATCCCGGTCGTAACTCGAGAATATACCCCAGGTTCCCGCCGCAACTCGAGAAAAACCATGAGACTTCCCCCTCGCCGCGAGATGAGGCCCGATTAACGTGCACTGCGTGCAGAGCAATTGCGTGTTGCACATCACACATGAAAGGAGCCTTGATTTCCTTGATGGCCCTCCAGAGAAACCCCAAGAACACTGTTTCAAGGTTGAGGGATCCTGAGGTCCCTGTAGCAGCACGAAAGAGCTCTGTGGACCATGAATCAACTCGAGATGAGAGGTTAGTCCCTGGCTTCGACTCCAGAGGAATACCACCTTACCACAAGCACCTCAAGAGGAGGCTTCTCTCAGCTCTAGGTATGTGAGAGGGACCCTGATTTTGCGGCCTCAAGTGGAATGGACACTGCAATGCCCTGACGCAAAATAAGGCCGGATATCCCTGCAGTGACTTGAATGCAGGCTCGTCTTGCATCTCCCAAGATAAACGGATGTCTGAATCCCCTGTGGAGACCGCAGAGAAAGACCTAGTTACCCACCTCATCGCGACCAGAGGCCTCACATCCTTTGAAAACTCCAGAGGTACGCGGAGATCAGTGCCTCCAAAGGAGACGATGCCTGACTCCTCGTGAAACTTGATAGGAGTCCCAGGATTCCTGTGGCACTTGGAAAGGGACACTTGGTCTCCCGCCTCAGCTGGAGAGGCGTCCCAATTGCCCTGTCAAGCCTCGAGGAGAATCCCGAGTTGTCCCTCGCAACTAGGCAGGAGTCCTGACGTCGCTGAACAAACACGTGGGTGGAAGGGCCATCCCGATCGTAACTCGAGAATATACCCCAGGTTCCCGCCGCAACTCGAGAAAAACCATGAGACTTCCCCCTCGCCGCGAGATGAGGCCCGATTCCCCTGCACTGCGTGCAGAGCAATTCCGTGTTGCACATCACACATGAAAGGAGCCTTGAATTCCTTGATGGCACTCCAGAGAATCCCCAAGAACACGGTTTCAAGGCTAGAGGGATCCTGAGGTCACTGTAGCAACACGAAAGAGCTCCGTGGACCAAAAATCAACTCGAGATGAGAGGTTAGTCCGTGGCTTCGACTCCAGAGGAATACCACCTTACCACAGGCACCTCAAGAGGAGGCTTCTCTCAGCTCTAGCTATGTGAGAGGGACCCTGAGTTTGCGGCCTCAAGTGGAATGGACACCGCGATTTCCTGACGCGAAATAAGGCCGGATATCCCTGCAGTGACTTGAATGCAGGCTCGTCTTGCATCTCCCAAGACGAAAGGATGTCTGAATCCCCTGTGGAGACCACAGAGAATGACCTAGTTCCCCACCTCATCGCGACCGGAGGCCTCACATCCTTTGAAAACTCCAGAGGTACGCGGAGATCAGTGCCTCCAAAGGAGACGATGCCTGACTCCTCGTGAAACTTGATAGGAGTCCCAGGATTCCTGTGGCACGTGGAAAGGAACACTTGGTCTTCCGCCTCAGCTGGAGAGGCGTCCCAATTGCCCTGCCAAGCCTCGAGGAGAATCCCGAGTTGTCCCTCGCAACTAGGCAGGAGTCCTGACGTCCCTGAACAAACACGTGGGTGGAAGGGCCATCCCCGTTGTAACTCGAGAATATACCCCAGGTTCCCGCCGCAACTCGAGAAAAACCATGAGACTTCCCCCTCGCTGCGAGATGAGGCCCGATTCCCCTGCACTGCGTGCAGAGCAATTCCGTGTTGCAAATCACACATGAAAGGAGCCTTGATTTCCTTGATGGCACTCCAGAGAAACCCCAAGAACACTGTTTCAAGGCTGGAGGGATCCTGAGGTCCCTGTAGCAGCACGAAAGAGCTCCGTGGACCATGAATCAACTCGAGATGAGAGGTTAGTCCCTGGCTTCGACTCCAGAGGAATACCACCTTACCACAAGCACCTCAAGAGGAGGCTTCTCTCAGCTCTAGGTATGTGAGAGGGACCCTGAGTTTGCGGCCTCAAGTGGAATGGACACCGCGATGCCCTGATTCGAAATAAGGCCGGATATCCCTGCAGTGACTTGAATGCAGGCTCGTCTTGCATCTCCCAAGACGAAAGGATGTCTGAATCCCCTGTGGAGACCACAGAGAAAGACCTAGTTCCCCACCTCATCGCGACCGGAGGCCTCACATCCTTTGAAAACTCCAGAGGTACGCGGAGATCAGTGCCTCCAAAGGAGACGATGCCTGACTCCTCGTGAAACTTGATAGGAGTCCCAGGATTCCTGTGGCACATGGAAAGGGACCCTTGGTCTCCCGCCTCAGCTGGAGAGGCGTCCCAATTGCCCTGCCAAGCCTCGAGGAGAATCCCGAGTTGTCCCTCGCAACTAGGCAGGAGTCCTGACGTCGCTGAACAAACACGTGGGTGGAAGGGCCATCCCCGTCGTAACTCGAGAATATACCCCAGGTTCCCGCCGCAACTCGAGAAAAACCATGAGACTTCCCCCTCGCCACGAGATGAGGCCCGATTCCCCTGCACTGCGTGCAGAGCAATTCCGTGTTGCACATCACACATGAAAGGAGCCTTGATTTCCTTGATGGCACTCCAGAGAAACCCCAAGAACACTGTTTCAAGGCTAGAGGGATCCTGAGGTCACTGTAGCAACACGAAAGAGCTCCGTGGACCAAAAATCAACTCGAGATGAGAGGTTAGTCCCTGGCTTCGACTCCAGAGGAATACCCCCTTACCACAAGCACCTCAAGAGGAGGCTTCTCTCAGCTCTAGCTATGTGAGAGGGACCCTGAGTTTGCGGCCTCAAGTGGAATGGACACCGCGATTCCGTGACGCGAAATAAGGCCGGATATCCCTGCAGTGACTTGAATGCAGGCTCGTCTTGCATCTCCCAAGACGAAAGGATGTCTGAATCCCCTGTGGAGACCACAGAAAATGACCTAGTTCCCCACCTCATCGCGACCGGAGGCCTCACATCCTTTGAAAACTCCAGAGGTACGCGGAGATCAGTGCCTCCAAAGGAGACGATGCCTGACTCCTCGTGAAACTTGATAGGAGTCCCAGGATTCCTGTGGCACGTGGAAAGGGACACTTGGTCTCCCGCCTCAGCTGGAGAGGCGTCCCAATTGCCCTGCCAAGCCTCGAGGAGAATCCCGAGTTGTCCCTCGCAACTAGGCAGGAGTCCTGACGTCGCTGAACAAACACGTGGGTGGAAGGGCCATCCCGATCGTAACTCGAGAATATACCCCAGGTTCCCGCCGCAACTCGAGAAAAACCATGAGACTTCCCCCTCGCCGCGAGATGAGGCCCGATTCCCCTGCACTGCGTGCAGAGCAATTCCGTGTTGCACATCACACATGAAAGGAGCCTTGAATTCCTTGATGGCACTCCAGAGAAACCCCAAGAACACGGTTTCAAGGCTAGAGGGATCCTGAGGTCACTGTAGCAACACGAAAGAGCTCCGTGGACCAAAAATCAACTCGAGATGAGAGGTTAGTCCGTGGCTTCGACTCCAGAGGAATACCACCTTACCACAGGCACCTCAAGAGGAGGCTTCTCTCAGCTCTAGCTATGTGAGAGGGACCCTGAGTTTGCGGCCTCAAGTGGAATGGACACCGCGATTTCCTGACGCGAAATAAGGCCGGATATCCCTGCAGTGACTTGAATGCAGGCTCGTCTTGCATCTCCCAAGACGAAAGGATGTCTGAATCCACTGTGGAGACCACAGAGAATGACCTAGTTCCCCACCTCATCGCGACCGGAGGCCTCACATCCTTTGAAAACTCCAGAGGTACGCGGAGATCAGTGCCTCCAAAGGAGACGATGCCTGACTCCTCGTGAAACTTGATAGGAGTCCCAGGATTCCTGTGGCACGTGGAAAGGAACACTTGGTCTCCCGCCTCAGCTGGAGAGGCGTCCCAATTGCCCTGCCAAGCCTCGAGGAGAATCCCGAGTTGTCCCTCGCAACTAGGCAGGAGTCCTGACGTCGCTGAACAAACACGTGGGTGGAAGGGCCATCCCCGTCGTAACTCGAGAATTTACCCCAGGTTCCCGCCGCAACTCGAGAAAAACCATGAGACTTCCCCCTCGCCGCGAGATGAGGCCTGATTCCCCTGCACTGCGTGCAGAGCAATTCCGTGGTGCACATCACACATGAAAGGAGCCTTGATTTCCTTGATGGCACTCCAGAGAATCCCCGAGAACACTGTTTCAAGGTTAGAGGGATCCTGAGGTCACTGTAGCAACACGAAAGAGCTCCGTGGACCAAAAATCAACTCGAGATGAGAGGTTAGTCCCTGGCTTCGACTCCAGAGGAATACCACCTTACCACAAGCACCTCAAGAGGTGGCTTCTCTCAGCTCTAGCTATGTGACAGGGACCCTGAGTTTGCGGCCTCAAGTGGAATGGACACCGCGATTCCCTGACGCGAAATAAGGCCGGATATCCCTGCAGTGACTTGAATGCAGGCTCGTCTTGCATCTCCCAAGACGAAAGGATGTCTGAATCCCCTGTGGAGACCACAGAGAATGACCTAGTTCCCCACCTCATCGCGACCGGAGGCCTCACATCCTTTGAAAACTCCAGAGGTACGCGGAGATCAGTGCCTCCAAAGGAGACGATGCCTGACTCCTCGTGAAACTTGATAGGAGTCCCAGGATTCCTGTGGCACGTGGAAAGGGACCCTTGGTCTCCCGCCTCAGCTGGAGAGGCGTCCCAATTGCCCTGCCAAGCCTCGAGGAGAATCCCGAGTTGTCCCTCGCAACTAGGCAGGAGTCCTTACGACGCTGAACAAACACGTGGGTGGAAGGGCCATCCCCGTCGTAACTCGAGAATATAACCCAGGTTCCCGCCGCAACTCGAGAAAAACCATGAGACTTCCCCCTCGCCGCGAGATGAGGCCCGATTCCCCTGCACTGCGTGCAGAGCAATTCCGTGTTGCACATCACACATGAAAGGAGCCTTGATTTCCTTGATGGCATTCCAGAGAAACCCCAAGAACACTGTTTCAAGGCTGGAGGGATCCTGAGGTCCCTGCAGCAGCACGAAAGAGCTCCGTGGACCATGAATCAACTCGAGATGAGAGGTTAGTCCCTGGCTTCGACTCCAGAGGAATACCACCTTACCACAAGCACCTCAAGAGGAGGCTTCTCTCAGCTCTAGGTATGTGAGAGGGACCCTGAGTTTGCGGCCTCAAGTGGAATGGACACCGCGATGCCCTGACTCGAAATAAGGCCGGATATCCCTGCAGTGACTTGAATGCAGGCTCGTCTTGCATCTCCCAAGACGAAAGGATGTCTGAATCCCCTGTGGAGACCACAGAGAAAGACCTAGTTCCCCACCTCATCGCGACCGGAGGCCTCACATCCTTTGAAAACTCCAGAGGTAGGCGGAGATCAGTGCCTCCAAAGGAGACGATGCCTGACTCCTCGTGAAACTTGATAGGAGTCCCAGGATTCCTGTGGCACGTGGAAAGGGACCCTTGGTCTCCCGCCTCAGCTGGAGAGGCGTCCCAATTGCCCTGCCAAGCCTCGAGGAGAATCCCGAGTTGTCCCTCGCAACTAGGCAGGAGTCCTGCCGTCGCTGAACTAACACGTGTGTGGAAGGGCCATCCCCGTCGTAACTCGAGATTATACGGCAGGTTTGCGCCGCAACTCGAGAAAAACCATGAGACTTCCCCCTTGCCGCGAGATGAGGCCCGATTCCCCTGCACTGCGTGCAGAGCAATTCCGTGTTGCACATCACACATGAAAGGAGCCTTGATTTCCTTGATGGCACTCCAGAGAAACCCCAAGAACACTGTTTCAAGGTTGAGGGATCCTGAGGTCACTGTAGCAACACGAAAGAGCTCCATGGACCAAAAATCAACTCGAGATGAGAGGTTAGTCCCTGGCTTCGACTCCAGAGGAATACCACCTTACCACAAGCACCTCAATAGGAGGCTTCTCTCAGTTCTATGTATGTGAGAGGGACCCTGAGTTTGCGGCCTCAAGTGGAATGGAAACCGCGATGCCCTGACTCGAAATAAGGCCGGATATCCCTGCAGTGACTTGAATGCAGGCTCGTCTTGCATCTCCCAAGACGAAAGGATGTCTGAATCCCCTGTGGAGACCACAGAGAAAGACCTAGTTCCCCACCTCATCGCGACCGGAGGCCTCACATCCTTTGAAAACTCCAGAGGTACGCGGAGATCAGTGCCTCCAAAGGAGACGATGCCTGACTCCTCGTGAAACTTGATAGGAGTCCCAGGATTGCTGTGGCACGTGGAAAGGGACACTTGGTCTCCCGCCTCAGCTGGAGAGGCGTCCCAATTGCCCTGCCAAGCCTCGAGGAGAATCCCGAGTTGTCCCTCGCAACTAGGCAGGAGTATTGACGTCGCTGAACAAACACGTGGGTGGAAGGGCCATCCCCGTCGTAACTCGAGAATATACCCCAGGTTCCCGCCGCAACTCGAGAAAAACCATGAGACTTCCCCCTCGCCGCGAGATGAGGCCCGATTCCCCTGCACTGCGTGCAGAGCAATTCCGTGATGCACATCACACATGAAAGGAGCCTTGATTTCCTTGATGGCACTCCAGAGAAAACCCAAGAACAGTGTTTCAAGGCTGGAGGGATCCTGAGGTCCCTGTAGCAGCACGAAAGAGCTCCGTGGACCATGAATCAACTCGAGATGAGAGGTTAGTCCCTGGCTTCGACTCCAGAGGAATACCACCTTACCACAAGCACCTCAAGAGGAGGCTTCTCTCAGCTCTAGGTATGTGAGAGGGACCCTGAGTTTGCGGCCTCAAGTGGAATGGAGACCGCGATGCCCTGACTCAAAATAAGGACAGATATCCCTGCAGTGACTTGAATGCAGGCTCGTCTTGCATCTCCCAAGACGAAAGGATGTCTGAATCCCCTGTGGAGACCACAGAGAAAGACCTAGTTCCCCACCTCATCGCGACCGGAGGCCTCACATCCTTTGAAAACTCCAGAGGTACGCGGAGATCAGTGCCTCCAAAGGAGACGATGCCTGACTCCTCGTGAAACTTGATAGGAGTCCCAGCATTCCTGTGGCACGTGGAAAGGGACCCTCGGTCTCCCGCCTCAGTGGAGAGGCGTCCCAATTGCCCTGCCAAGCCTCGAGGAGAATCCCGAGTTGTCCCTCGCAAATAGGCAGGAGTCCTGACGTCGCTGAACAAACACGTGGGTGGAAGGGCCATCCCCGTCGCAACTCGAGAATATACCCCAGGTTCCAATCGCAACTCGAGAAAAACCATGAGACTTCCCCCTCGCCGCGAGATGAGGCCCGATTCCCCTGCACTGCGTGCAGAGCAATTCCGTGTTGCACATCACACATGAAAGGAGCCTTGATTTCCTTGATGGCACTCCAGAGAAACCCCAAGAACACTGTTTCAAGGCTAGAGGGATCCTGAGGTCACTGTAGCAACACGAAAGAGCTCCGTGGACCAAAAATCAACTCGAGATGAGAGGTTAGTCCCTGGCTTCGACTCCAGAGGAATACCACCTTACCACAAGCACCTCAAGAGGAGGCTTCTCTCAGCTCTAGCTATGTGACAGGGACCCTGAGTTTGCGGCCTCAAGTGGAATGGACACCGCGATTCCCTGACCCGAAATAAGGCCGGATATCCCTGCAGTGACTTGAATGCAGGCTCGTCTTGCATCTCCCAAGACGAAAGGATGTCTGAATCCCCTGTGGAGACCACAGAGAATGACCTAGTTCCCCACCTCATCGCGACCGGAGGCCTCACATCCTTTGAAAACTCCAGAGGTACGCGGAGATCAGTGCCTCCAAAGGAGACGATGCCTGACTCCTCGTGAAAGTTGATAGGAGTCCCAGGATTGCTGTGGCACATGGAAAGGGACCCTTGGTCTCCCGCCTCAGCTGGAGAGGCGTCCCAATTGCCCTGCCAAGCCTCGAGGAGAATCCCGAGTTGTCCCTCGCAACTAGGCAGGAGTCCTGACGTCGCTGAACAAACACGAGGGTGGAAGGGCCATCCCCGTCGTAACTCGAGAATATACCCCAGGTTCCCGCCGCAACTCGAGAAAAACCATGAGACTTCCCCCTCGCCGCGAGATGAGGCCCGATTCCCCTGCACTGCGTGCAGAGCAATTCCGTGTTGCACATCACACATGAAAGGAGCCTTGATTTCCTTAATGGCACTCCAGAGAAACCCCAAGAACACTGTTTCAAGGCTGGAGGGATCCTGAGGTCCCTGTAGCAGCACGAAAGAGCTCCGTGGACCATGAATCAACTCGAGATGAGAGGTTAGTCCCTGGCTTCGACTCCAGAGGAATACCACCTTACCACAAGCACCTCAAGAGGAGGCTTCTCTCAGCTGTATGTATGTGAGAGGGACCCTGAGTTTGCGGCCTCAAGTGGAATGGACACCGCGATGCCCTGACTCGAAATAAGGCCGGATATCCCTGCAGTGACTTGAATGCAGGCTCGTCTTGCATCTCCCAAGACGAAAGGATGTCTGAATCCCATGTGGAGACCACAGAGAAAGACCTAGTTCCCCACCTCATCGCGACGGAGGCCTCACATCCTTTGAAAACTCCAGAGGTAGGCGGAGATCAGTGCCTCCAAAGGAGACGATGCCTGACTCCTCGTGAAACTTGATAGGAGTCCCAGGATTCCTGTGGCACGTGGAAAGGGACCCTTGGTCTCCCGCCTCAGCTGGAGAGGCGTCCCAATTGCCCTGCCAAGCCTCGAGGAGAATCCCGAGTTGTCCCTCGCAACTAGGCAGGAGTCCTGCCGTCGCTGAACTAACACGTGTGTGGAAGGGCCATCCCCGTCGTAACTCGAGATTATACCGCAGGTTCCCGCCGCAACTCGAGAAAAACCATGAGACTTCCCCCTCGCCGCGAGATGAGGCCCGATTCCCCTGCACTGCGTGCAGAGCAATTCCGTATTGCACATCACACATGAAAGGAGCCTTGATTTCCTTGATGGCACTCCAGAGAAACCCCAAGAACACTGTTTCAAGGTTGAGGGATCCTGAGGTCACTGTAGCAACACGAAAGAGCTCCGTGGACCAAAAATCAACTCGAGATGAGAGGTTAGTCCCTGGCTTCGACTCCAGAGGAATACCACCTTACCACAAGCACCTCAAGAGGAGGCTTCTCTCAGTTCTATGTATGTGAGAGGGACCCTGAGTTTGCGGCCTCAAGTGGAATGGAGACCTCGATGCCCTGACTCGAAATAAGGCCGGATATCCCTGCAGTGACTTGAATGCAGGCTCGTCTTGCATCTCCCAAGACGAAAGGATGTCTGAATCCCCTGTGGAGACCACAGAGAAAGACCTAGTTCCCCACCTCATCGCAACCGGAGGCCTCACATCCTTTGAAAACTCCAGAGGTACGCGGAGATCAGTCCCTCCAAAGGAGACGATGCCTGACTCCTCGTGAAACTTGATAGGAGTCACAGGATACCTGTGGCACGTGGAAAGGGACTCTTGGTCTCTCGCCTCAGCTGGAGAGGGGTCCCAATTTCCCTGCCAAGCCTCGAGGAGCATCCTGAGTTGTCCCTCGCAACTAGGCAGGAGTCCTGACGTCGCTGAACAAACACGTGGGTGGAAGGGCCATCCCCGTCGTAACTCGAGAATATACCCCAGGTTCCCGCCGCAACTCGAGAAAAACCATGAGACTTCCCCCTCGCCGCGAGATGAGGCCCGATTCCCCTGCACTGCGTGCAGAGCAATTCCGTGTTGCACATCACACATGAAAGGAACCTTGATTTCCTTAATGGCACTCCAGAGAAACCCCAAGAACACTGTTCCAAGGCTAGAGGGATCCTGAGGTCACTGTAGCAACACGAAAGAGCTCCGTGGACCAAAAATGAACTCGAGATGAGAGGTTAGTCCCTGGCTTCGACTCCAGAGGAATACCACCTTACCACAAGCACCTCAAGAGGAGGCTTCTCTCAGCTCTAGGTATGTGAGAGGTATCCTGAGTTTGCGGCCTCAAGTGGAATGGAGACCGTGATGCCCTGACTCGAAATAAGGCCGGATATCCCTGCAGTGACTTGAATGCAGGCTCGTCTTGCATCTCCCAAGACGAAAGGATGTCTGAATGCCCTGTGGAGACCACAGAGAAAGACCTAGTTCCCCACCTCATGGCGACCGGAGGCCTCACATCCTTTGAAAACTCCAGAGGTACGCGGAGATCAGTGCCTCCAAAGGAGACGATGCCTGACTCCTCGTGAAACTTGATAGGAGTCCCAGGATTCCTGTGGCACGTGGGAAGGGACCCTTGGTCTCCCGCCTCATCTGGAGAGGCCTCCCAATTGCCCTGCCAAGCCTCGAGGAGAATCCCGAGTTGTCCCTCGCAACTAGGCAGGAGTCCTGACGTCGCTGAACAAACACGTGGGTGGAAGGGCCATCCCCGTCGTAACTCGTGAATATACCCCAGGTTCCGCCGCAACTCGAGAAAAACCATGAGACTTCCCCCTCACCGCGAGATGAGGCCCGATTCCCCTGCACTGCATGCAGAGTAATTCCGTGTTGCACATCACACATGAAAGAAGCCTTATTTTCCTTGATGGCACTCCAGAGAAACCCCAAGAACACTGTTTCAAGGCTAGAGGGATCCTGAGGTCACTGTAGCCACAAGAAAGAGCTCCGTGGACCAAAAATCAACTCGAGATGAGAGGTTAGTCCCTGGCTTCGACTCCAGAGGAATACCACCTTACCACAAGCACCTCAAGAGGAGGCTTCTCTCAGCTTTAGATATGTGAGAGGGACCCTGAGTTTGCGGCACCAAGTGGAATGGATACCACGATGCCCTGACTCGATATAAGGCCGGATATCCCTGCAGTGACTTGAATGCAGGCTCGTCTTGCATCTCCCAAGACGAAAGGATGTCTGAATCCCCTGTGGAGACCACAGAGAAAGACCTAGTTCCCCACCTCATGTCGACCGGAGGCCTCACATCCTTTGAAAACTCCAGAGGTACGCGGAGATCAGTGCCTCCAAAGGCGACGATGCTTGACTCCTCGTGAAACTTGATAGGAGTCCCAGGATTCCTGTGGCACGTGGAAAGGGACCCTTGGTCTCCCGCCTCAGCTGGAGAGGCGTCCCAATTGCCCTGCCAAGCCTCGAGGAGAATCCCGAGTTGTCCCTCGCAAGTAGGCAGGAATCCTGACGTCGCTGAACAAACACGTGGGTGGAAGGGCCATCCCCGCCGTAACTCGAGAATATACCCTAGGTTCCCACAGCAACTCGAGAAAAACCATGAGACTTCCCCCTCACCGCAAAATGAGGCCCGATACCCTGCACTGCGTGCAGAGCAATTCCCTGTTGCACATCACACATGAAAGGAGCCTTGATTTCCTTGATGGCACTCCAGAGAAACCCCAAGAACACTGTTTCAAGGCTAGAGGGATCCAGAGGTCACTGTAGCAACACGAAAGAGCTCCGTGTACCAAGAATCAATTCGAGATGAGAGGTTAGTTCCTGGCTTCGACTCCAGAGGAATACCACCTTACCACAAGCACCTCAAGAGGAGGCTTCTCTCAGCTCTAGGTATGTGAGAGGGACCCTGAGTTTGCGGCCTCAAGTGGAATGGACACCGCGATGCCCTGACTCGAAATAAGGCCGGATATCCCTGCAGTGACTTCAATGCAGGCTCGTCTTGCATCTCCCAAGATGAAAGGTTGTCTGAATCCCCTGTGGAGACCACAGAGAAAGACCTAGTTCCCCACCTCATCGCTACCGGAGGCCTCACATCCTTTGAAAACTCCAGAGGTACGCGGAGATCAGTTCCTCCAAAGGAGACGATGCCTGACTCCTCGTGAAACTTGATAGGAGTCCCAGGATTGCTGTGGCACGTGGAAAGGGACTCTTGGTCTCTCGCCTCAGCTGGAGAGGGGTCCCAATTTCCCTGCCAAGCCTCGAGGAGCATCCTGAGTTGTCCCTCGCAACTAGGCAGGAGTCCTGACGTCGCTGAACAAACACGTGGGTGGAAGGGCCATCCCCGTCGTAACTCGAGAATATACCCCAGGTTCCCGCCGCAACTCGAGAAAAACCATGAGACTTCCCCCTCGCCGCGAGATGAGGCCCGATTCCCCTGCACTGCGTGCAGAGCAATTCCGTGTTGCACATCACACATGAAAGGAACCTTGATTTCCTTAATGGCACTCCAGAGAAACCCCAAGAACACTGTTCCAAGGCTAGAGGGATCCTGAGGTCACTGTAGCAACACGAAAGAGCTCCGTGGACCAAAAATGAACTCGAGATGAGAGGTTAGTCCCTGGCTTCGACTCCAGAGGAATACCACCTTACCACAAGCACCTCAAGAGGAGGCTTCTCTCAGCTCTAGGTATGTGAGAGGTATCCTGAGTTTGCGGCCTCAAGTGGAATGGAGACCGTGATGCCCTGACTCGAAATAAGGCCGGATATCCCTGCAGTGACTTGAATGCAGGCTCGTCTTGCATCTCCCAAGACGAAAGGATGTCTGAATGCCCTGTGGAGACCACAGAGAAAGACCTAGTTCCCCACCTCATGGCGACCGGAGGCCTCACATCCTTTGAAAACTCCAGAGGTACGCGGAGATCAGTGCCTCCAAAGGAGACGATGCCTGACTCCTCGTGAAACTTGATAGGAGTCCCAGGATTCCTGGGGCACGTGGGAAGGGACCCTTGGTCTCCCGCCTCATCTGGAGAGGCCTCCCAATTGCCCTGCCAAGCCTCGAGGAGAATCCCGAGTTGTCCCTCGCAACTAGGCAGGAGTCCTGACGTCGCTGAACAAACACGTGGGTGGAAGGGCCATCCCCGTCGTAACTCGTGAATATACCCCAGGTTCCGCCGCAACTCGAGAAAAACCATGAGACTTCCCCCTCACCGCGAGATGAGGCCCGATTCCCCTGCACTGCATGCAGAGTAATTCCGTGTTGCACATCACACATGAAAGAAGCCTTATTTTCCTTGATGGCACTCCAGAGAAACCCCAAGAACACTGTTTCAAGGCTAGAGGGATCCTGAGGTCACTGTAGCCACAAGAAAGAGCTCCGTGGACCAAAAATCAACTCGAGATGAGAGGTTAGTCCCTGGCTTCGACTCCAGAGGAATACCACCTTACCACAAGCACCTCAAGAGGAGGCTTCTCTCAGCTTTAGATATGTGAGAGGGACCCTGAGTTTGCGGCACCAAGTGGAATGGATACCACGATGCCCTGACTCGATATAAGGCCGGATATCCCTGCAGTGACTTGAATGCAGGCTCGTCTTGCATCTCCCAAGACGAAAGGATGTCTGAATCCCCTGTGGAGACCACAGAGAAAGACCTAGTTCCCCACCTCATGTCGACCGGAGGCCTCACATCCTTTGAAAACTCCAGAGGTACGCGGAGATCAGTGCCTCCAAAGGCGACGATGCTTGACTCCTCGTGAAACTTGATAGGAGTCCCAGGATTCCTGTGGCACGTGGAAAGGGACCCTTGGTCTCCCGCCTCAGCTGGAGAGGCGTCCCAATTGCCCTGCCAAGCCTCGAGGAGAATCCCGAGTTGTCCCTCGCAAGTAGGCAGGAATCCTGACGTCGCTGAACAAACACGTGGGTGGAAGGGCCATCCCCGCCGTAACTCGAGAATATACCCCAGGTTCCCACAGCAACTCGAGAAAAACCATGAGACTTCCCCCTCACCGCAAAATGAGGCCCGATACCCTGCACTGCGTGCAGAGCAATTCCCTGTTGCACATCACACATGAAAGGAGCCTTGATTTCCTTGATGGCACTCCAGAGAAACCCCAAGAACACTGTTTCAAGGCTAGAGGGATCCAGAGGTCACTGTAGCAACACGAAAGAGCTCCGTGTACCAAGAATCAATTCGAGATGAGAGGTTAGTTCCTGGCTTCGACTCCAGAGGAATACCACCTTACCACAAGCACCTCAAGAGGAGGCTTCTCTCAGCTCTAGGTATGTGAGAGGGACCCTGAGTTTGCGGCCTCAAGTGGAATGGACACCGCGATGCCCTGACTCGAAATAAGGCCGGATATCCCTGCAGTGACTTCAATGCAGGCTCGTCTTGCATCTCCCAAGATGAAAGGTTGTCTGAATCCCCTGTGGAGACCACAGAGAAAGACCTAGTTCCCCACCTCATCGCTACCGGAGGCCTCACATCCTTTGAAAACTCCAGAGGTACGCGGAGATCAGTTCCTCCAAAGGAGACGATGCCTGACTCCTCGTGAAACTTGATAGGAGTCCCAGGATTGCTGTGGCACGTGGAAAGGGACCCTTGGTCTCCCGCCTCAGCTGGAGAGGCGTCCCAATTGCCCTGCCAAGCCTCGAGGAGAATCCCGAGTTGTCCCTCGCAACTAGGCAGGAGTCCTGCAGTCCCTGAACTAACACGTGGGTGGAAGGGCCATCCCCGTCGTAACTCGAGAATATACCCCAGGTTCCCGCCGCAACTCGAGAAAAACCATGAGACTTCCCCCTCGCCGCGAGATGAGGCCCGATTCCCCTGCACTGCGTGCAGAGCAATTCCGTGTTGCACATCACACATGAAAGGAGCCTTGATTTCCTTAATGGCACTCCAGAGAAACCCCAAGAACACTGTTTCAAGGCTGGAGGGATCCTGAGGTCCCTGTAGCAGCACGAAAGAGCTCCGTGGACCATGAATCAACTCGAGATGAGAGGTTAGTCCCTGGCTTCAACTCCAGAGGAATACCACCTTACCACAAGCACCTCAAGAGGAGGCTTCTCTCAGCTCTAGGTATGTGAGAGGGACCCTGAGTTTGCGGCCTCAAGTGGAATGGACACCGCGATGCCCTGATTCGAAATAAGGCCGGATATCCCTGCAGTGACTTGAATGCAGGCTCGTCTTGCATCTCCCAAGACGAAAGGATGTCTGAATCCCCTGTGGAGACCACAGAGAAAGACCTAGTTCCCCACCTCATCGCGACCGGAGGCCTCACATCCTTTGAAAACTCCAGAGGTACGCGGAGATCAGTGCCTCCAAAGGAGACGATGCCTGACTCCTCATGAAACTTGATAGGAGTCCCAGGATTCCTGTGGCACATGGAAAGGGACCCTTGGTCTCCCGCTTCAGCTGGAGAGGCGTCCCAATTGCCCTGCCAAGCCTCGAGGAGAATCCCGAGTTGTCCCTCGCAACTAGGCAGGAGTCCTGACGTCGCTGAACAAACACGTGGGTGGAAGGGCCATCCCCGTCGTAACTCGAGAATATACCCCAGGTTCCCGCCGCAACTCGAGAAAAACCATGAGACTTCCCCCTCGCCACGAGATGAGGCCCGATTCCCCTGCACTGCGTGCAGAGCAATTCCGTGTTGCACATCACACATGAAAGGAGCCTTGATTTCCTTGATGGCACTCCAGAGAAACCCCAAGAACACTGTTTCAAGGCTAGAGGGATCCTGAGGTCACTGTAGCAACACGAAAGAGCTCCGTGGACCAAAAATCAACTCGAGATGAGAGGTTAGTCCCTGGCTTCGACTCCAGAGGAATACCCCCTTACCACAAGCACCTCAAGAGGAGGCTTCTCTGAGCTCTAGCTATGTGAGAGGGACCCTGAGTTTGCGGCCTCAAGTGGAATGGACACCGCGATTCCGTGACGCGAAATAAGGCCGGATATCCCTGCAGTGACTTGAATGCAGGCTCGTCTTGCATCTCCCAAGACGAAAGGATGTCTGAATCCCCTGTGGAGACCACAGAAAATGACCTAGTTCCCCACCTCATCGCGACCGGAGGCCTCACATCCTTTGAAAACTCCAAAGGTACGCAGAGATCAGTGCCTCCAAAGGAGACGATGCCTGACTCCTCGTGAAACTTGATAGGAGACCCAGGATTCCTGTGGCACGTGGAAAGGGACCCTTGGTCTCCCGCTTCAGCTGGAGAGGCGTCGCAATTGCCCTGCCAAGCCTCGAGGAAAATCCCGAGGTGTCCCTCGCAACTAGGCAGGAGTCCTGACGTGGCTGAACAAACACGTGGGTGGAAGGGCCATCCCCGTCGTAACTCGAGAATATACCCCAGGTTCCCGCCGCAACTCGAGAAAAACCATGAGACTTCCCCCTCGCCGCGAGATGAGGCCCGATTCCCCTGCACTGCGTGCAGAGCAATTCCGTGTTGCACATCACACATGAAAGGAGCCTTGATTTCCTTGATGGCACTCCAGAGAAACCCCAAGAACACTGTTTCAAGGCTAGAGGGATCCTGAGGTCACTGTAGCAACACGAAAGAGGTCCGTCGACCAAAAATCAACTCGAGATGAGAGGTTAGTCCCTGGCTTCGACTCCAGAGGAATACCACCTTACCACAAGCACCTCAAGAGGAGGCTTCTCTCAGCTCTAGGTATGTGGGAGGGACCCTGAGTTTGCGGCCTCAAGTGGAATGGAGACCGTGATGCCCTGACCCGAAATAAGGCCGGATATCCCTGCAGTGACTTGAATGCAGGCTCGTCTTGCACCTCCCAAGACGAAAGGATGTCTGAATCCCCTGTGGAGACCACAGAGAAAGACCTAGTTCCCACCTCATCGCGACCGGAGGCCTCACATCCTTTGAAAACTCCAGAGGTACGCGGAGATCAGTGCCTCCAAAGGAGACGATGCCTGACTCCTCGTGAAACTTGATAGGAGTCCCAGGATTCCTGTGGCACGTGGAAAGGGACCCTTTGTCTCCCGCCTCAGCTGGAGAGGCGTCCCAATTGCCCTGCCATGCCTCGAGAAGAATCCCGAGTTGTCCCTCGCAACTAGGCAGGATTCCTGACGTCGCTGAACAAACATGTGGGTGGAAGGGCTATATCCGTCGTAACTCGAGAATATACCCCAGGTTCCTGCCGCAACTCGAGAAAAACCATGAGACTTCCCCCTCGCCGCGAGATGAGGCCCGATTCCCCTGCACTGCGTGCAGAGCAATTCCGTGTTGCTCATCACACATGAAAGGAGCCTTGATTTCCTTGATGGCACTCCAGAGAAACCCCAAGAACACTGTTTCAAGGTTGAGGGATCCTGAGGTCACTGTAGCAACACGAAAGAGCTCCGTCGACCAAAAATCAACTCGAGATGAGAGGTTAGTCCCTGGCTTCGACTCCAGAGGAATACCACCTTACCACAAGCACCTCAAGAGGAGGCTTCTCTCAGCTCTAGGTATGTGAGAGGGACCCTGAGTTTGCGGCCTCAAGTGGAATGGAGACCCCGATGCCCTGACTCGAAATAAGGCCGGATATCCCTGCAGTGACTTGAATGCAGGCTCGTCTTGCATCTCCCAAGACGAAAGGATGTCTGAATCCCCTGTGGAGACCACAGAGAAAGACCTAGTTCCCCACCTCATCGCGACCGGAGTCCTCACATCCTTTGAAAACTCCAGAGGTACGCGGAGATCAGTGCCTCCAAAGGAGACGATGCCTGATTCCTCCTGAAACTTGATAGGAGTCCCAGGATTCCTGTGGCACGTGGAACGGGACCCTTGGTCTCCCGCCTCAGCTGGAGAGGGGTCCCAATTGCCCTGCCAAGCCTCGAGGAGAATCCCGAGTTGTCCCTCGCAACTAGGCAGGAGTCCTGACGTCGGTGAACAAACACGTGGGTGGAAGGGCCATCCCCGTCGTAACTCGAGAATATACCCCAGGTTCCCGCCGCAACTCGAGAAAAACCATGAGACTTCCCCCTCGCCGCGAGATGAGGCCCGATTAACGTGCACTGCGTGCAGAGCAATTGCGTGTTGCACATCACACATGAAAGGAGCCTTGATTTCCTTGATGGCCCTCCAGAGAAACCCCAAGAACACTGTTTCAAGGTTGAGGGATCCTGAGGTCCCTGTAGCAGCACGAAAGAGCTCTGTGGACCATGAATCAACTCGAGATGAGAGGTTAGTCCCTGGCTTCGACTCCAGAGGAATACCACCTTACCACAAGCACCTCAAGAGGAGGCTTCTCTCAGCTCTAGGTATGTGAGAGGGACCCTGATTTTGCGGCCTCAAGTGGAATGGACACTGCAATGCCCTGACGCAAAATAAGGCCGGATATCCCTGCAGTGACTTGAATGCAGGCTCGTCTTGCATCTCCCAAGATAAACGGATGTCTGAATCCCCTGTGGAGACCGCAGAGAAAGACCTAGTTACCCACCTCATCGCGACCAGAGGCCTCACATCCTTTGAAAACTCCAGAGGTACGCGGAGATCAGTGCCTCCAAAGGAGACGATGCCTGACTCCTCGTGAAACTTGATAGGAGTCCCAGGATTCCTGTGGCACTTGGAAAGGGACACTTGGTCTCCCGCCTCAGCTGGAGAGGCGTCCCAATTGCCCTGCCAAGCCTCGAGGAGAATCCCGAGTTGTCCCTCGCAACTAGGCAGGAGTCCTGACGTCGCTGAACAAACACGTGGGTGGAAGGGCCATCCCGATCGTAACTCGAGAATATACCCCAGGTTCCCGCCGCAACTCGAGAAAAACCATGAGACTTCCCCCTCGCCGCGAGATGAGGCCCGATTCCCCTGCACTGCGTGCAGAGCAATTCCGTGTTGCACATCACACATGAAAGGAGCCTTGAATTCCTTGATGGCACTCCAGAGAAACCCCAAGAACACGGTTTCAAGGCTAGAGGGATCCTGAGGTCACTGTAGCAACACGAAAGAGCTCCGTGGACCAAAAATCAACTCGAGATGAGAGGTTAGTCCGTGGCTTCGACTCCAGAGGAATACCACCTTACCACAGGCACCTCAAGAGGAGGCTTCTCTCAGCTCTAGCTATGTGAGAGGGACCCTGAGTTTGCGGCCTCAAGTGGAATGGACACCGCGATTTCCTGACGCGAAATAAGGCCGGATATCCCTGCAGTGACTTCAATGCAGGCTCGTCTTGCATCTCCCAAGATGAAAGGTTGTCTGAATCCCCTGTGGAGACCACAGAGAAAGACCTAGTTCCCCACCTCATCGCTACCGGAGGCCTCACATCCTTTGAAAACTCCAGAGGTACGCGGAGATCAGTTCCTCCAAAGGAGACGATGCCTGACTCCTCGTGAAACTTGATAGGAGTCCCAGGATTGCTGTGGCACGTGGAAAGGGACCCTTGGTCTCCCGCCTCAGCTGGAGAGGCGTCCCAATTGCCCTGCCAAGCCTCGAGGAGAATCCCGAGTTGTCCCTCGCAACTAGGCAGGAGTCCTGACGTCGCTGAACAAACACGAGGGTGGAAGGGCCATCCCCGTCGTAACTCGAGAATATACCCCAGGTTCCCGCCGCAACTCGAGAAAAACCATGAGACTTCCCCCTCGCCGCGAGATGAGGCCCGATTCCCCTGCACTGCGTGCAGAGCAATTCCGTGTTGCACATCACACATGAAAGGAGCCTTGATTTCCTTAATGGCACTCCAGAGAAACCCCAAGAACACTGTTTCAAGGCTGGAGGGATCCTGAGGTCCCTGTAGCAGCACGAAAGAGCTCCGTGGACCATGAATCAACTCGAGATGAGAGGTTAGTCCCTGGCTTCGACTCCAGAGGAATACCACCTTACCACAAGCACCTCAAGAGGAGGCTTCTCTCAGCTCTAGGTATGTGAGAGGGACCCTGAGTTTGCGGCCTCAAGTGGAATGGACACCGCGATGCCCTGATTCGAAATAAGGCCGGATATCCCTGCAGTGACTTGAATGCAGGCTCGTCTTGCATCTCCCAAGACGAAAGGATGTCTGAATCCCCTGTGGAGACCACAGAGAAAGACCTAGTTCCCCACCTCATCGCGACCGGAGGCCTCACATCCTTTGAAAACTCCAGAGGTACGCGGAGATCAGTGCCTCCAAAGGAGACGATGCCTGACTCCTCATGAAACTTGATAGGAGTCCCAGGATTCCTGTGGCACATGGAAAGGGACCCTTGGTCTCCCGCTTCAGCTGGAGAGGCGTCCCAATTGCCCTGCCAAGCCTCGAGGAGAATCCCGAGTTGTCCCTCGCAACTAGGCAGGAGTCCTGACGTCGCTGAACAAACACGTGGGTGGAAGGGCCATCCCCGTCGTAACTCGAGAATATACCCCAGGTTCCCGCCGCAACTCGAGAAAAACCATGAGACTTCCCCCTCGCCACGAGATGAGGCCCGATTCCCCTGCACTGCGTGCAGAGCAATTCCGTGTTGCACATCACACATGAAAGGAGCCTTGATTTCCTTGATGGCACTCCAGAGAAACCCCAAGAACACTGTTTCAAGGCTAGAGGGATCCTGAGGTCACTGTAGCAACACGAAAGAGCTCCGTGGACCAAAAATCAACTCGAGATGAGAGGTTAGTCCCTGGCTTCGACTCCAGAGGAATACCCCCTTACCACAAGCACCTCAAGAGGAGGCTTCTCTGAGCTCTAGCTATGTGAGAGGGACCCTGAGTTTGCGGCCTCAAGTGGAATGGACACCGCGATTCCGTGACGCGAAATAAGGCCGGATATCCCTGCAGTGACTTGAATGCAGGCTCGTCTTGCATCTCCCAAGACGAAAGGATGTCTGAATCCCCTGTGGAGACCACAGAAAATGACCTAGTTCCCCACGTCATCGCGACCGGAGGCCTCACATCCTTTGAAAACTCCAAAGGTACGCAGAGATCAGTGCCTCCAAAGGAGACGATGCCTGACTCCTCGTGAAACTTGATAGGAGACCCAGGATTCCTGTGGCACGTGGAAAGGGACCCTTGGTCTCCCGCTTCAGCTGGAGAGGCGTCGCAATTGCCCTGCCAAGCCTCGAGGAAAATCCCGAGGTGTCCCTCGCAACTAGGCAGGAGTCCTGACGTGGCTGAACAAACACGTGGGTGGAAGGGCCATCCCCGTCGTAACTCGAGAATATACCCCAGGTTCCCGCCGCAACTCGAGAAAAACCATGAGACTTCCCCCTCGCCGCGAGATGAGGCCCGATTCCCCTGCACTGCGTGCAGAGCAATTCCGTGTTGCACATCACACATGAAAGGAGCCTTGATTTCCTTGATGGCACTCCAGAGAAACCCCAAGAACACTGTTTCAAGGCTAGAGGGATCCTGAGGTCACTGTAGCAACACGAAAGAGGTCCGTCGACCAAAAATCAACTCGAGATGAGAGGTTAGTCCCTGGCTTCGACTCCAGAGGAATACCACCTTACCACAAGCACCTCAAGAGGAGGCTTCTCTCAGCTCTAGGTATGTGGGAGGGACCCTGAGTTTGCGGCCTCAAGTGGAATGGAGACCGTGATGCCCTGACCCGAAATAAGGCCGGATATCCCTGCAGTGACTTGAATGCAGGCTCGTCTTGCATCTCCCAAGACGAAAGGATGTCTGAATCCCCTGTGGAGACCACAGAGAAAGACCTAGTTCCCACCTCATCGCGACCGGAGGCCTCACATCCTTTGAAAACTCCAGAGGTACGCGGAGATCACTGCCTCCAAAGGAGACGATGCCTGACTCCTCGTGAAACTTGATAGGAGTCCCAGGATTCCTGTGGCACGTGGAAAGGGACCCTTTGTCTCCCGCCTCAGCTGGAGAGGCGTCCCAATTGCCCTGCCATGCCTCGAGAAGAATCCCGAGTTGTCCCTCGCAACTAGGCAGGATTCCTGACGTCGCTGAACAAACATGTGGGTGGAAGGGCTATATCCGTCGTAACTCGAGAATATACCCCAGGTTCCTGCCGCAACTCGAGAAAAACCATGAGACTTCCCCCTCGCCGCGAGATGAGGCCCGATTCCCCTGCACTGCGTGCAGAGCAATTCCGTGTTGCTCATCACACATGAAAGGAGCCTTGATTTCCTTGATGGCACTCCAGAGAAACCCCAAGAACACTGTTTCAAGGTTGAGGGATCCTGAGGTCACTGTAGCAACACGAAAGAGCTCCGTCGACCAAAAATCAACTCGAGATGAGAGGTTAGTCCCTGGCTTCGACTCCAGAGGAATACCACCTTACCACAAGCACCTCAAGAGGAGGCTTCTCTCAGCTCTAGGTATGTGAGAGGGACCCTGAGTTTGCGGCCTCAAGTGGAATGGAGACCCCGATGCCCTGACTCGAAATAAGGCCGGATATCCCTGCAGTGACTTGAATGCAGGCTCGTCTTGCATCTCCCAAGACGAAAGGATGTCTGAATCCCCTGTGGAGACCACAGAGAAAGACCTAGTTCCCCACCTCATCGCGACCGGAGTCCTCACATCCTTTGAAAACTCCAGAGGTACGCGGAGATCAGTGCCTCCAAAGGAGACGATGCCTGATTCCTCCTGAAACTTGATAGGAGTCCCAGGATTCCTGTGGCACGTGGAACGGGACCCTTGGTCTCCCGCCTCAGCTGGAGAGGGGTCCCAATTGCCCTGCCAAGCCTCGAGGAGAATCCCGAGTTGTCCCTCGCAACTAGGCAGGAGTCCTGACGTCGGTGAACAAACACGTGGGTGGAAGGGCCATCCCGGTCGTAACTCGAGAATATACCCCAGGTTCCCGCCGCAACTCGAGAAAAACCATGAGACTTCCCCCTCGCCGCGAGATGAGGCCCGATTAACGTGCACTGCGTGCAGAGCAATTGCGTGTTGCACATCACACATGAAAGGAGCCTTGATTTCCTTGATGGCCCTCCAGAGAAACCCCAAGAACACTGTTTCAAGGTTGAGGGATCCTGAGGTCCCTGTAGCAGCACGAAAGAGCTCTGTGGACCATGAATCAACTCGAGATGAGAGGTTAGTCCCTGGCTTCGACTCCAGAGGAATACCACCTTACCACAAGCACCTCAAGAGGAGGCTTCTCTCAGCTCTAGGTATGTGAGAGGGACCCTGATTTTGCGGCCTCAAGTGGAATGGACACTGCAATGCCCTGACGCAAAATAAGGCCGGATATCCCTGCAGTGACTTGAATGCAGGCTCGTCTTGCATCTCCCAAGATAAACGGATGTCTGAATCCCCTGTGGAGACCGCAGAGAAAGACCTAGTTACCCACCTCATCGCGACCAGAGGCCTCACATCCTTTGAAAACTCCAGAGGTACGCGGAGATCAGTGCCTCCAAAGGAGACGATGCCTGACTCCTCGTGAAACTTGATAGGAGTCCCAGGATTCCTGTGGCACTTGGAAAGGGACACTTGGTCTCCCGCCTCAGCTGGAGAGGCGTCCCAATTGCCCTGCCAAGCCTCGAGGAGAATCCCGAGTTGTCCCTCGCAACTAGGCAGGAGTCCTGACGTCGCTGAACAAACACGTGGGTGGAAGGGCCATCCCGATCGTAACTCGAGAATATACCCCAGGTTCCCGCCGCAACTCGAGAAAAACCATGAGACTTCCCCCTCGCCGCGAGATGAGGCCCGATTCCCCTGCACTGCGTGCAGAGCAATTCCGTGTTGCACATCACACATGAAAGGAGCCTTGAATTCCTTGATGGCACTCCAGAGAAACCCCAAGAACACGGTTTCAAGGCTAGAGGGATCCTGAGGTCACTGTAGCAACACGAAAGAGCTCCGTGGACCAAAAATCAACTCGAGATGAGAGGTTAGTCCGTGGCTTCGACTCCAGAGGAATACCACCTTACCACAGGCACCTCAAGAGGAGGCTTCTCTCAGCTCTAGCTATGTGAGAGGGACCCTGAGTTTGCGGCCTCAAGTGGAATGGACACCGCGATTTCCTGACGCGAAATAAGGCCGGATATCCCTGCAGTGACTTGAATGCAGGCTCGTCTTGCATCTCCCAAGACGAAAGGATGTCTGAATCCCCTGTGGAGACCACAGAGAATGACCTAGTTCCCCACCTCATCGCGACCGGAGGCCTCACATCCTTTGAAAACTCCAGAGGTACGCGGAGATCAGTGCCTCCAAAGGAGACGATGCCTGACTCCTCGTGAAACTTGATAGGAGTCCCAGGATTCCTGTGGCACGTGGAAAGGAACACTTGGTCTTCCGCCTCAGCTGGAGAGGCGTCCCAATTGCCCTGCCAAGCCTCGAGGAGAATCCCGAGTTGTCCCTCGCAACTAGGCAGGAGTCCTGACGTCCCTGAACAAACACGTGGGTGGAAGGGCCATCCCCGTTGTAACTCGAGAATATACCCCAGGTTCCCGCCGCAACTCGAGAAAAACCATGAGACTTCCCCCTCGCTGCGAGATGAGGCCCGATTCCCCTGCACTGCGTGCAGAGCAATTCCGTGTTGCAAATCACACATGAAAGGAGCCTTGATTTCCTTGATGGCACTCCAGAGAAACCCCAAGAACACTGTTTCAAGGCTGGAGGGATCCTGAGGTCCCTGTAGCAGCACGAAAGAGTTCCGTGGACCATGAATCAACTCGAGATGAGAGGTTAGTCCCTGGCTTCGACTCCAGAGGAATACCACCTTACCACAAGCACCTCAAGAGGAGGCTTCTCTCAGCTCTAGGTATGTGAGAGGGACCCTGAGTTTGCGGCCTCAAGTGGAATGGACACCGCGATGCCCTGATTCGAAATAAGGCCGGATATCCCTGCAGTGACTTGAATGCAGGCTCGTCTTGCATCTCCCAAGACGAAAGGATGTCTGAATCCCCTGTGGAGACCACAGAGAAAGACCTAGTTCCCCACCTCATCGCGACCGGAGGCCTCACATCCTTTGAAAACTCCAGAGGTACGCGGAGATCAGTGCCTCCAAAGGAGACGATGCCTGACTCCTCGTGAAACTTGATAGGAGTCCCAGGATTCCTGTGGCACATGGAAAGGGACCCTTGGTCTCCCGCCTCAGCTGGAGAGGCGTCCCAATTGCCCTGCCAAGCGTCGAGGAGAATCCCGAGTTGTCCCTCGCAACTAGGCAGGAGTCCTGACGTCGCTGAACAAACACGTGGGTGGAAGGGCCATCCCCGTCGTAACTCGAGAATATACCCCAGGTTCCCGCCGCAACTCGAGAAAAACCATGAGACTTCCCCCTCGCCACGAGATGAGGCCCGATTCCCCTGCACTGCGTGCAGAGCAATTCCGTGTTGCACATCACACATGAAAGGAGCCTTGATTTCCTTGATGGCACTCCAGAGAAACCCCAAGAACACTGTTTCAAGGCTAGAGGGATCCTGAGGTCACTGTAGCAACACGAAAGAGCTCCGTGGACCAAAAATCAACTCGAGATGAGAGGTTAGTCCCTGGCTTCGACTCCAGAGGAATACCCCCTTACCACAAGCACCTCAAGAGGAGGCTTCTCTCAGCTCTAGCTATGTGAGAGGGACCCTGAGTTTGCGGCCTCAAGTGGAATGGACACCGCGATTCCGTGACGCGAAATAAGGCCGGATATCCCTGCAGTGACTTGAATGCAGGCTCGTCTTGCATCTCCCAAGACGAAAGGATGTCTGAATCCCCTGTGGAGACCACAGAAAATGACCTAGTTCCCCACCTCATCGCGACCGGAGGCCTCACATCCTTTGAAAACTCCAGAGGTACGCGGAGATCAGTGCCTCCAAAGGAGACGATGCCTGACTCCTCGTGAAACTTGATAGGAGTCCCAGGATTCCTGTGGCACGTGGAAAGGGACACTTGGTCTCCCGCCTCAGCTGGAGAGGCGTCCCAATTGCCCTGCCAAGCCTCGAGGAGAATCCCGAGTTGTCCCTCGCAACTAGGCAGGAGTCCTGACGTCGCTGAACAAACACGTGGGTGGAAGGGCCATCCCGATCGTAACTCGAGAATATACCCCAGGTTCCCGCCGCAACTCGAGAAAAACCATGAGACTTCCCCCTCGCCGCGAGATGAGGCCCGATTCCCCTGCACTGCGTGCAGAGCAATTCCGTGTTGCACATCACACAGGAAAGGAGCCTTGAATTCCTTGATGGCACTCCAGAGAAACCCCAAGAACACGGTTTCAAGGCTAGAGGGATCCTGAGGTCACTGTAGCAACACGAAAGAGCTCCGTGGACCAAAAATCAACTCGAGATGAGAGGTTAGTCCGTGGCTTCGACTCCAGAGGAATACCACCTTACCACAGGCACCTCAAGAGGAGGCTTCTCTCAGCTCTAGCTATGTGAGAGGGATCCTGAGTTTGCGGCCTCAAGTGGAATGGACACCGCGATTTCCTGACGCGAAATAAGGCCGGATATCCCTGCAGTGACTTGAATGCAGGCTCGTCTTGCATCTCCCAAGACGAAAGGATGTCTGAATCCCCTGTGGAGACCACAGAGAATGACCTAGTTCCCCACCTCATCGCGACCGGAGGCCTCACATCCTTTGAAAACTCCAGAGGTACGCGGAGATCAGTGCCTCCAAAGGAGACGATGCCTGACTCCTCGTGAAACTTGATAGGAGTCCCAGGATTCCTGTGGCACGTGGAAAGGAACACTTGGTCTCCCGCCTCAGCTGGAGAGGCGTCCCAATTGCCCTGCCAAGCCTCGAGGAGAATCCCGAGTTGTCCCTCGCAACTAGGCAGGAGTCCTGACATCGCTGAACAAACACGTGGGTGGAAGGGCCATCCCCGTCGTAACTCGAGAATTTACCCCAGGTTCCCGCCGCAACTCGAGAAAAACCATGAGACTTCCCCCTCGCCGCGACATGAGGCCTGATTCCCCTGCACTGCGTGCAGAGCAATTCCGTGGTGCACATCACACATGAAAGGAGCCTTGATTTCCTTGATGGCACTCCAGAGAATCCCCGAGAACACTGTTTCAAGGTTAGAGGGATCCTGAGGTCACTGTAGCAACACGAAAGAGCTCCGTGGACCAAAAATCAACTCGAGATGAGAGGTTAGTCCCTGGCTTCGACTCCAGAGGAATACCACCTTACCACAAGCACCTCAAGAGGTGGCTTCTCTCAGCTCTAGCTATGTGACAGGGACCCTGAGTTTGCGGCCTCAAGTGGAATGGACACCGCGATTCCCTGACGCGAAATAAGGCCAGATATCCCTGCAGTGACTTGAATGCAGGCTCGTCTTGCATCTCCCAAGACGAAAGGATGTCTGAATCCCCTGTGGAGACCACAGAGAATGACCTAGTTCCCCACCTCATCGCGACCGGAGGCCTCACATCCTTTGAAAACTCCAGAGGTACGCGGAGATCAGTGCCTCCAAAGGAGACGATGCCTGACTCCTCGTGAAACTTGATAGGAGTCCCAGGATTCCTGTGGCACGTGGAAAGGGACCCTTGGTCTCCCGCCTCAGCTGGAGAGGCGTCCCAATTGCCCTGCCAAGCCTCGAGGAGAATCCCGAGTTGTCCCTCGCAACTAGGCAGGAGTCCTTACGACGCTGAACAAACACGTGGGTGGAAGGGCCATCCCCGTCGTAACTCGAGAATATAACCCAGGTTCCCGCCGCAACTCGAGAAAAACCATGAGACTTCCCCCTCGCCGCGAGATGAGGCCCGATTCCCCTGCACTGCGTGCAGAGCAATTCCGTGTTGCACATCACACATGAAAGGAGCCTTGATTTCCTTGATGGCATTCCAGAGAAACCCCAAGAACACTGTTTCAAGGCTGGAGGGATCCTGAGGTCCCTGCAGCAGCACGAAAGAGCTCCGTGGACCATGAATCAACTCGAGATGAGAGGTTAGTCCCTGGCTTCGACTCCAGAGGAATACCACCTTACCACAAGCACCTCAAGAGGAGGCTTCTCTCAGCTCTAGGTATGTGAGAGGGACCCTGAGTTTGCGGCCTCAAGTGGAATGGACACCGCGATGCCCTGACTCGAAATAAGGCCGGATATCCCTGCAGTGACTTGAATGCAGGCTCGTCTTGCATCTCCCAAGACGAAAGGATGTCTGAATCCCCTGTGGAGACCACAGAGAAAGACCTAGTTCCCCACCTCATCGCGACCGGAGGCCTCACATCCTTTGAAAACTCCAGAGGTAGGCGGAGATCAGTGCCTCCAAAGGAGACGATGCCTGACTCCTCGTGAAACTTGATAGGAGTCCCAGGATTCCTGTGGCACGTGGAAAGGGACCCTTGGTCTCCCGCCTCAGCTGGAGAGGCGTCCCAATTGCCCTGCCAAGCCTCGAGGAGAATCCCGAGTTGTCCCTCGCAACTAGGCAGGAGTCCTGCCGTCGCTGAACTAACACGTGTGTGGAAGGGCCATCCCCGTCGTAACTCGAGATTATACGGCAGGTTTGCGCCGCAACTCGAGAAAAACCATGAGACTTCCCCCTCGCCGCGAGATGAGGCCCGATTCCCCTGCACTGCGTGCAGAGCAATTCCGTGTTGCACATCACACATGAAAGGAGCCTTGATTTCCTTGATGGCACTCCAGAGAAACCCCAAGAACACTGTTTCAAGGTTGAGGGATCCTGAGGTCACTGTAGCAACACGATAGAGCTCCATGGACCAAAAATCAACTCGAGATGAGAGGTTAGTCCCTGGCTTCGACTCCAGAGGAATACCACCTTACCACAAGCACCTCAATAGGAGGCTTCTCTCAGTTCTATGTATGTGAGAGGGACCCTGAGTTTGCGGCCTCAAGTGGAATGGAAACCGCGATGCCCTGACTCGAAATAAGGCCGGATATCCCTGCAGTGACTTGAATGCAGGCTCGTCTTGCATCTCCCAAGACGAAAGGATGTCTGAATCCCCTGTGGAGACCACAGAGAAAGACCTAGTTCCCCACCTCATCGCGACCGGAGGCCTCACATCCTTTGAAAACTCCAGAGGTACGCGGAGATCAGTGCCTCCAAAGGAGACGATGCCTGACTCCTCGTGAAACTTGATAGGAGTCCCAGGATTGCTGTGGCACGTGGAAAGGGACACTTGGTCTCCCGCCTCAGCTGGAGAGGCGTCCCAATTGCCCTGCCAAGCCTCGAGGAGAATCCCGAGTTGTCCCTCGCAACTAGGCAGGAGTATTGACGTCGCTGAACAAACACGTGGGTGGAAGGGCCATCCCCGTCGTAACTCGAGAATATACCCCAGGTTCCCGCCGCAACTCGAGAAAAACCATGAGACTTCCCCCTCGCCGCGAGATGAGGCCCGATTCCCCTGCACTGCGTGCAGAGCAATTCCGTGTTGCACATCACACATGAAAGGAGCCTTGATTTCCTTGATGGCACTCCAGAGAAAACCCAAGAACAGTGTTTCAAGGCTGGAGGGATCCTGAGGTCCCTGTAGCAGCAGGAAAGAGCTCCGTGGACCATGAATCAACTCGAGATGAGAGGTTAGTCCCTGGCTTCGACTCCAGAGGAATACCACCTTACCACAAGCACCTCAAGAGGAGGCTTCTCTCAGCTCTAGGTATGTGAGAGGGACCCTGAGTTTGCGGCCTCAAGTGGAATGGAGACCGCGATGCCCTGACTCAAAATAAGGCCAGATATCCCTGCAGTGACTTGAATGCAGGCTCGTCTTGCATCTCCCAAGACGAAAGGATGTCTGAATCCCCTGTGGAGACCACAGAGAAAGACCTAGTTCCCCACCTCATCGCGACCGGAGGCCTCACATCCTTTGAAAACTCCAGAGGTACGCGGAGATCAGTGCCTCCAAAGGAGACGATGCCTGACTCCTCGTGAAACTTGATAGGAGTCCCAGCATTCCTGTGGCACGTGGAAAGGGACCCTCGGTCTCCCGCCTCAGTGGAGAGGCGTCCCAATTGCCCTGCCAAGCCTCGAGGAGAATCCCGAGTTGTCCCTCGCAAATAGGCAGGAGTCCTGACGTCGCTGAACAAACACGTGGGTGGAAGGGCCATCCCCGTCGCAACTCGAGAATATACCCCAGGTTCCCGCCGCAACTCGAGAAAAACCATGAGACTTCCCCCTCGCCGCGAGATGAGGCCCGATTCCCCTGCACTGCGTGCAGAGCAATTCCGTGTTGCACATCACACATGAAAGGAGCCTTGATTTCCTTGATGGCACTCCAGAGAAACCCCAAGAACACTGTTTCAAGGCTAGAGGGATCCTGAGGTCACTGTAGCAACACGAAAGAGCTCCGTGGACCAAAAATCAACTCGAGATGAGAGGTTAGTCCCTGGCTTCGACTCCAGAGGAATACCACCTTACCACAAGCACCTCAAGAGGAGGCTTCTCTCAGCTCTAGCTATGTGACAGGGACCCTGAGTTTGCGGCCTCAAGTGGAATGGACACCGCGATTCCCTGACCCGAAATAAGGCCGGATATCCCTGCAGTGACTTGAATGCAGGCTCGTCTTGCATCTCCCAAGACGAAAGGATGTCTGAATCCCCTGTGGAGACCACAGAGAATGACCTAGTTCCCCACCTCATCGCGACCGGAGGCCTCACATCCTTTGAAAACTCCAGAGGTACGCGGAGATCAGTGCCTCCAAAGGAGACGATGCCTGACTCCTCGTGAAAGTTGATAGGAGTCCCAGGATTGCTGTGGCACGTGGAAAGGGACCCTTGGTCTCCCGCCTCAGCTGGAGAGGCGTCCCAATTGCCCTGCCAAGCCTCGAGGAGAATCCCGAGTTGTCCCTCGCAACTAGGCAGGAGTCCTGACGTCGCTGAACAAACACGAGGGTGGAAGGGCCATCCCCGTCGTAACTCGAGAATATACCCCAGGTTCCCGCCGCAACTCGAGAAAAACCATGAGACTTCCCCCTCGCCGCGAGATGAGGCCCGATTCCCCTGCACTGCGTGCAGAGCAATTCCGTGTTGCACATCACACATGAAAGGAGCCTTGATTTCCTTAATGGCACTCCAGAGAAACCCTAAGAACACTGTTTCAAGGCTGGAGGGATCCTGAGGTCCCTGTAGCAGCACGAAAGAGCTCCGTGGACCATGAATCAACTCGAGATGAGAGGTTAGTCCCTGGCTTCGACTCCAGAGGAATACCACCTTACCACAAGCACCTCAAGAGGAGGCTTCTCTCAGTTCTATGTATGTGAGAGGGACCCTGAGTTTGCGGCCTCAAGTGGAATGGAGACCTCGATGCCCTGACTCGAAATAAGGCCGGATATCCCTGCAGTGACTTGAATGCAGGCTCGTCTTGCATCTCCCAAGACGAAAGGATGTCTGAATCCCCTGTGGAGACCACAGAGAAAGACCTAGTTCCCCACCTCATCGCGACCGGAGGCCTCACATCCTTTGAAAACTCCAGAGGTACGCGGAGATCAGTCCCTCCAAAGGAGACGATGCCTGACTCCTCGTGAAACTTGATAGGAGTCACAGGATTCCTGTGGCACGTGGAAAGGGACTCTTGGTCTCTCGCCTCAGCTGGAGAGGGGTCCCAATTTCCCTGCCAAGCCTCGAGGAGCATCCTGAGTTGTCCCTCGCAACTAGGCAGGAGTCCTGACGTCGCTGAACAAACACGTGGGTGGAAGGGCCATCCCCGTCGTAACTCGAGAATATACCCCAGGTTCCCGCCGCAACTCGAGAAAAACCATGAGACTTCCCCCTCGCCGCGAGATGAGGCCCGATTCCCCTGCACTGCGTGCAGAGCAATTCCGTGTTGCACATCACACATGAAAGGAACCTTGATTTCCTTAATGGCACTCCAGAGAAACCCCAAGAACACTGTTCCAAGGCTAGAGGGATCCTGAGGTCACTGTAGCAACACGAAAGAGCTCCGTGGACCAAAAATGAACTCGAGATGAGAGGTTAGTCCCTGGCTTCGACTCCAGAGGAATACCACCTTACCACAAGCACCTCAAGAGGAGGCTTCTCTCAGCTCTAGGTATGTGAGAGGTATCCTGAGTTTGCGGCCTCAAGTGGAATGGAGACCGTGATGCCCTGACTCGAAATAAGGCCGGATATCCCTGCAGTGACTTGAATGCAGGCTCGTCTTGCATCTCCCAAGACGAAAGGATGTCTGAATGCCCTGTGGAGACCACAGAGAAAGACCTAGTTCCCCACCTCATGGCGACCGGAGGCCTCACATCCTTTGAAAACTCCAGAGGTACGCGGAGATCAGTGCCTCCAAAGGAGACGATGCCTGACTCCTCGTGAAACTTGATAGGAGTCCCAGGATTCCTGTGGCACGTGGGAAGGGACCCTTGGTCTCCCGCCTCATCTGGAGAGGCCTCCCAATTGCCGTGCCAAGCCTCGAGGAGAATCCCGAGTTGTCCCTCGCAACTAGGCAGGAGTCCTGACGTCGCTGAACAAACACGTGGGTGGAAGGGCCATCCCCGTCGTAACTCGTGAATATACCCCAGGTTCCGCCGCAACTCGAGAAAAACCATGAGACTTCCCCCTCACCGCGAGATGAGGCCCGATTCCCCTGCACTGCATGCAGAGTAATTCCGTGTTGCACATCACACATGAAAGAAGCCTTATTTTCCTTGATGGCACTCCAGAGAAACCCCAAGAACACTGTTTCAAGGCTAGAGGGATCCTGAGGTCACTGTAGCCACAAGAAAGAGCTCCGTGGACCAAAAATCAACTCGAGATGAGAGGTTAGTCCCTGGCTTCGACTCCAGAGGAATACCACCTTACCACAAGCACCTCAAGAGGAGGCTTCTCTCAGCTTTAGATATGTGAGAGGGACCCTGAGTTTGCGGCACCAAGTGGAATGGATACCACGATGCCCTGACTCGATATAAGGCCGGATATCCCTGCAGTGACTTGAATGCAGGCTCGTCTTGCATCTCCCAAGACGAAAGGATGTCTGAATCCCCTGTGGAGACCACAGAGAAAGACCTAGTTCCCCACCTCATGTCGACCGGAGGCCTCACATCCTTTGAAAACTCCAGAGGTACGCGGAGATCAGTGCCTCCAAAGGAGACGATGCTTGACTCCTCGTGAAACTTGATAGGAGTCCCAGGATTCCTGTGGCACGTGGAAAGGGACCCTTGGTCTCCCGCCTCAGCTGGAGAGGCGTCCCAATTGCCCTGCCAAGCCTCGAGGAGAATCCCGAGTTGTCCCTCGCAAGTAGGCAGGAATCCTGACGTCGCTGAACAAACACGTGGGTGGAAGGGCCATCCCCGCCGTAACTCGAGAATATACCCCAGGTTCCCACAGCAACTCGAGAAAAACCATGAGACTTCCCCCTCACCGCAAAATGAGGCCCGATACCCTGCACTGCGTGCAGAGCAATTCCCTGTTGCACATCACACATGAAAGGAGCCTTGATTTCCTTGATGGCACTCCAGAGAAACCCCAAGAACACTGTTTCAAGGCTAGAGGGATCCTGAGGTCACTGTAGCAACACGAAAGAGCTCCGTGTACCAAGAATCAATTCGAGATGAGAGGTTAGTTCCTGGCTTCGACTCCAGAGGAATACCACCTTACCACAAGCACCTCAAGAGGAGGCTTCTCTCAGCTCTAGGTATGTGAGAGGGACCCTGAGTTTGCGGTCTCAAGTGGAATGGACACCGCGATGCCCTGACTCGAAATAAGGCCGGATATCCCTGCAGTGACTTCAATGCAGGCTCGTCTTGCATCTCCCAAGATGAAAGGTTGTCTGAATCCCCTGTGGAGACCACAGAGAAAGACCTAGTTCCCCACCTCATCGCTACCGGAGGCCTCACATCCTTTGAAAACTCCAGAGGTACGCGGAGATCAGTTCCTCCAAAGGAGACGATGCCTGACTCCTCGTGAAACTTGATAGGAGTCCCAGGATTGCTGTGGCACGTGGAAAGGGACCCTTGGTCTCCCGCCTCAGCTGGAGAGGCGTCCCAATTGCCCTGCCAAGCCTCGAGGAGAATCCCGAGTTGTCCCTCGCAACTAGGCAGGAGTCCTGACGTCGCTGAACAAACACGAGGGTGGAAGGGCCATCCCCGTCGTAACTCGAGAATATACCCCAGGTTCCCGCCGCAACTCGAGAAAAACCATGAGACTTCCCCCTCGCCGCGAGATGAGGCCCGATTCCCCTGCACTGCGTGCAGAGCAATTCCGTGTTGCACATCACACATGAAAGGAGCCTTGATTTCCTTAATGGCACTCCAGAGAAACCCCAAGAACACTGTTTCAAGGCTGGAGGGATCCTGAGGTCCCTGTAGCAGCACGAAAGAGCTCCGTGGACCATGAATCAACTCGAGATGAGAGGTTAGTCCCTGGCTTCGACTCCAGAGGAATACCACCTTACCACAAGCACCTCAAGAGGAGGCTTCTCTCAGCTGTATGTATGTGAGAGGGACCCTGAGTTTGCGGCCTCAAGTGGAATGGACACCGCGATGCCCTGACTCGAAATAAGGCCGGATATCCCTGCAGTGACTTGAATGCAGGCTCGTCTTGCATCTCCCAAGACGAAAGGATGTCTGAATCCCCTGTGGAGACCACAGAGAAAGACCTAGTTCCCCACCTCATCGCGACCGGAGGCCTCACATCCTTTGAAAACTCCAGAGGTAGGCGGAGATCAGTGCCTCCAAAGGAGACGATGCCTGACTCCTCGTGAAACTTGATAGGAGTCCCAGGATTCCTGTGGCACGTGGAAAGGGACCCTTGGTCTCCCGCCTCAGCTGGAGAGGCGTCCCAATTGCCCTGCCAAGCCTCGAGGAGAATCCCGAGTTGTCCCTCGCAACTAGGCAGGAGTCCTGCCGTCGCTGAACTAACACGTGTGTGGAAGGGCCATCCCTGTCGTAACTCGAGATTATACCGCAGGTTCCCGCCGCAACTCGAGAAAAACCATGAGACTTCCCCCTCGCCGCGAGATGAGGCCCGATTCCCCTGCACTGCGTGCAGAGCAATTCCGTATTGCACATCACACATGAAAGGAGCCTTGATTTCCTTGATGGCACTCCAGAGAAACCCCAAGAACACTGTTTCAAGGTTGAGGGATCCTGAGGTCACTGTAGCAACACGAAAGAGCTCCGTGGACCAAAAATCAACTCGAGATGAGAGGTTAGTCCCTGGCTTCGACTCCAGAGGAATACCACCTTACCACAAGCACCTCAAGAGGAGGCTTCTCTCAGCTCTAGCTATGTGACAGGGACCCTGAGTTTGCGGCCTCAAGTGGAATGGACACCGCGATTCCCTGACGCGAAATAAGGCCGGATATCCCTGCAGTGACTTGAATGCAGGCTCGTCTTGCATCTCCCAAGACGAAAGGATGTCTGAATCCCCTGTGGAGACCACAGAGAAAGACCTAGTTCCCCACCTCATCGCGACCGGAGGCCTCACATCCTTTGAAAACTCCAGAGGTACGCGGAGATCAGTGCCTCCAAAGGAGACGATGCCTGACTCCTCGTGAAACTTGATAGGAGACCCAGGATTCCTGTGGCACGTGGAAAGGGACTCTTGGTCTCCCGCCTCAGCTGGAGAGGCGTCCCAATTGCCCTGCCAAGCCTCGAGGAGAATCCCGAGTTGTCCCTCGCAACTAGGCAGGAGTCCTGACGTCGCTGAACAAACACGTGGGTGGAAGGGCCATCCCCGACGTAACTCGAGAATATACCCCAGGTTCCCGCCGCAACTCGAGAAAAACCATGAGACTTCCCCCTCGCCGCGAGATGAGGCCCGATTCCCCTGCACTGCGTGCAGAGCAATTCCGTCTTGCACATCACACATGAAAGGAGCCTTGATTTCCTTGATGGCACTCCAGAGAAACCCCAAGAACACTGTTTCAAGGCTGGAGGGATCCTGAGGTCCCTGTAGCAGCACGAAAGAGCTCCGTGGACCATGAATCAACTCGAGATGAGAGGTTAGTCCCTGGCTTCGACTCCAGAGGAATACCACCTTACCACAAGCACCTCAAGAGGAGGCTTCTCTCAGTTCTATGTATGTGAGAGGGACCCTGAGTTTGCGGCCTCAAGTGGAATGGAGACCTCGATGCCCTGACTCGAAATAAGGCCGGATATCCCTGCAGTGACTTGAATGCAGGCTCGTCTTGCATCTCCCAAGACGAAAGGATGTCTGAATCCCCTGTGGAGACCACAGAGAAAGACCTAGTTCCCCACCTCATCGCAACCGGAGGCCTCACATCCTTTGAAAACTCCAGAGGTACGCGGAGATCAGTCCCTCCAAAGGAGACGATGCCTGACTCCTCGTGAAACTTGATAGGAGTCACAGGATTCCTGTGGCACGTGGAAAGGGACTCTTGGTCTCTCGCCTCAGCTGGAGAGGGGTCCCAATTTCCCTGCCAAGCCTCGAGGAGCATCCTGAGTTGTCCCTCGCAACTAGGCAGGAGTCCTGACGTCGCTGAACAAACACGTGGGTGGAAGGGCCATCCCCGTCGTAACTCGAGAATATACCCCAGGTTCCCGCCGCAACTCGAGAAAAACCATGAGACTTCCCCCTCGCCGCGAGATGAGGCCCGATTCCCCTGCACTGCGTGCAGAGCAATTCCGTGTTGCACATCACACATGAAAGGAACCTTGATTTCCTTAATGGCACTCCAGAGAAACCCCAAGAACACTGTTCCAAGGCTAGAGGGATCCTGAAGTCACTGTAGCAACACGAAAGAGCTCCGTGGACCAAAAATGAACTCGAGATGAGAGGTTAGTCCCTGGCTTCGACTCCAGAGGAATACCACCTTACCACAAGCACCTCAAGAGGAGGCTTCTCTCAGCTCTAGGTATGTGAGAGGTATCCTGAGTTTGCGGCCTCAAGTGGAATGGAGACCGTGATGCCCTGACTCGAAATAAGGCCGGATATCCCTGCAGTGACTTGAATGCAGGCTCGTCTTGCATCTCCCAAGACGAAAGGATGTCTGAATGCCCTGTGGAGACCACAGAGAAAGACCTAGTTCCCCACCTCATGGCGACCGGAGGCCTCACATCCTTTGAAAACTCCAGAGGTACGCGGAGATCAGTGCCTCCAAAGGAGACGATGCCTGACTCCTCGTGAAACTTGATAGGAGTCCCAGGATTCCTGTGGCACGTGGGAAGGGACCCTTGGTCTCCCGCCTCATCTGGGGAGGCCTCCCAATTGCCCTGCCAAGCCTCGAGGAGAATCCCGAGTTGTCCCTCGCAACTAGGCAGGAGTCCTGACGTCGCTGAACAAACACTTCGGTGGAAGGGCCATCCCCGTCGTAACTCGTGAATATACCCCAGGTTCCGCCGCAACTCGAGAAAAACCATGAGACTTCCCCCTCACCGCGAGATGAGGCCCGATTCCCCTGCACTGCATGCAGAGTAATTCCGTGTTGCACATCACACATGAAAGAAGCCTTATTTTCCTTGATGGCACTCCAGAGAAACCCCAAGAACACTGTTTCAAGGCTAGAGGGATCCTGAGGTCACTGTAGCCACAAGAAAGAGCTCCGTGGACCAAAAATCAACTCGAGATGAGAGGTTAGTCCCTGGCTTCGACTCCAGAGGAATACCACCTTACCACAAGCACCTCAAGAGGAGGCTTCTCTCAGCTTTAGATATGTGAGAGGGACCCTGAGTTTGCGGCACCAAGTGGAATGGATACCACGATGCCCTGACTCGATATAAGGCCGGATATCCCTGCAGTGACTTGAATGCAGGCTCGTCTTGCATCTCCCAAGACGAAAGGATGTCTGAATCCCCTGTGGAGACCACAGAGAAAGACCTAGTTCCCCACCTCATGTCGACCGGAGGCCTCACATCCTTTGAAAACTCCAGAGGTACGCGGAGATCAGTGCCTCCAAAGGAGACGATGCTTGACTCCTCGTGAAACTTGATAGGAGTCCCAGGATTCCTGTGGCACGTGGAAAGGGACCCTTGGTCTCCCGCCTCAGCTGGAGAGGCGTCCCAATTGCCCTGCCAAGCCTCGAGGAGAATCCCGAGTTGTCCCTCGCAAGTAGGCAGGAATCCTGACGTCGCTGAACAAACACGTGGGTGGAAGGGCCATCCCCGCCGTAACTCGAGAATATACCACAGGTTCCCACAGCAACTCGAGAAAAACCATGAGACTTCCCCCTCACCGCAAAATGAGGCCCGATACCCTGCACTGCGTGCAGAGCAATTCCCTGTTGCACATCACACATGAAAGGAGCCTTGATTTCCTTGATGGCACTCCAGAGAAACCCCAAGAACACTGTTTCAAGGCTAGAGGGATCCTGAGGTCACTGTAGCAACACGAAAGAGCTCCGTGTACCAAGAATCAATTCGAGATGAGAGGTTAGTTCCTGGCTTCGACTCCAGAGGAATACCACCTTACCACAAGCACCTCAAGAGGAGGCTTCTCTCAGCTCTAGGTATGTGAGAGGGACCCTGAGTTTGCGGCCTCAAGTGTAATGGACACCGCGATGCCCTGACTCGAAATAAGGCCGGATATCCCTGCAGTGACTTCAATGCAGGCTCGTCTTGCATCTCCCAAGATGAAAGGTTGTCTGAATCCCCTGTGGAGACCACAGAGAAAGACCTAGTTCCCCACCTCATCGCTACCGGAGGCCTCACATCCTTTGAAAACTCCAGAGGTACGCGGAGATCAGTTCCTCCAAAGGAGACGATGCCTGACTCCTCGTGAAACTTGATAGGAGTCCCAGGATTGCTGTGGCACGTGGAAAGGGACCCTTGGTCTCCCGCCTCAGCTGGAGAGGCGTCCCAATTGCCCTGCCAAGCCTCGAGGAGAATCCCGAGTTGTCCCTCGCAACTAGGCAGGAGTCCTGACGTCGCTGAACAAACACGAGGGTGGAAGGGCCATCCCCGTCGTAACTCGAGAATATACCCCAGGTTCCCGCCGCAACTCGAGAAAAACCATGAGACTTCCCCCTCGCCGCGAGATGAGGCCCGATTCCCCTGCACTGCGTGCAGAGCAATTCCGTGTTGCACATCACACATGAAAGGAGCCTTGATTTCCTTAATGGCACTCCAGAGAAACCCCAAGAACACTGTTTCAAGGCTGGAGGGATCCTGAGGTCCCTGTAGCAGCACGAAAGAGCTCCGTGGACCATGAATCAACTCGAGATGAGAGGTTAGTCCCTGGCTTCGACTCCAGAGGAATACCACCTTACCACAAGCACCTCAAGAGGAGGCTTCTCTCAGCTGTATGTATGTGAGAGGGACCCTGAGTTTGCGGCCTCAAGTGGAATGGACACCGCGATGCCCTGACTCGAAATAAGGCCGGATATCCCTGCAGTGACTTGAATGCAGGCTCGTCTTGCATCTCCCAAGACGAAAGGATGTCTGAATCCCCTGTGGAGACCACAGAGAAAGACCTAGTTCCCCACCTCATCGCGACCGGAGGCCTCACATCCTTTGAAAACTCCAGAGGTAGGCGGAGATCAGTGCCTCCAAAGGAGACGATGCCTGACTCCTCGTGAAACTTGATAGGAGTCCCAGGATTCCTGTGGCACGTGGAAAGGGACCCTTGGTCTCCCGCCTCAGCTGGAGAGGCGTCCCAATTGCCCTGCCAAGCCTCGAGGAGAATCCCGAGTTGTCCCTCGCAACTAGGCAGGAGTCCTGCCGTCGCTGAACTAACACGTGTGTGGAAGGGCCATCCCCGTCGTAACTCGAGATTATACCGCAGGTTCCCGCCGCAACTCGAGAAAAACCATGAGACTTCCCCCTCGCCGCGAGATGAGGCCCGATTCCCCTGCACTGCGTGCAGAGCTATTCCGTATTGCACATCACACATGAAAGGAGCCTTGATTTCCTTGATGGCACTCCAGAGAAACCCCAAGAACACTGTTTCAAGGTTGAGGGATCCTGAGGTCACTGTAGCAACACGAAAGAGCTCCGTGGACCAAAAATCAACTCGAGATGAGAGGTTAGTCCCTGGCTTCGACTCCAGAGGAATACCACCTTACCACAAGCACCTCAAGAGGAGGCTTCTCTCAGCTCTAGCTATGTGACAGGGACCCTGAGTTTGCGGCCTCAAGTGGAATGGACACCGCGATTCCCTGACGCGAAATAAGGCCGGATATCCCTGCAGTGACTTGAATGCAGGCTCGTCTTGCATCTCCCAAGACGAAAGGATGTCTGAATCCCCTGTGGAGACCACAGAGAAAGACCTAGTTCCCCACCTCATCGCGACCGGAGGCCTCACATCCTTTGAAAACTCCAGAGGTACGCGGAGATCAGTGCCTCCAAAGGAGACGATGCCTGACTCCTCGTGAAACTTGATAGGAGACCCAGGATTCCTGTGGCACGTGGAAAGGGACTCTTGGTCTCCCGCCTCAGCTGGAGAGGCGTCCCAATTGCCCTGCCAAGCCTCGAGGAGAATCCCGAGTTGTCCCTCGCAAGGAGGCAGGAGTCCTGACGTCGCTGAACAAACACGTGGGTGGAAGGGCCATCCCCGACGTAACTCGAGAATATACCCCAGGTTCCCGCCGCAACTCGAGAAAAACCATGAGACTTCCCCCTCGCCGCGAGATGAGGCCCGATTCCCCTGCACTGCGTGCAGAGCAATTCCGTCTTGCACATCACACATGAAAGGAGCCTTGATTTCCTTGATGGCACTCCAGAGAAACCCCAAGAACACTGTTTCAAGGCTGGAGGGATCCTGAGGTCCCTGTCGCAGCACGAAAGAGCTCCGTGGACCATGAATCAACTCGAGATGAGAGGTTAGTCCCTGGCTTCGACTCCAGAGGAATACCACCTTACCACAAGCACCTCAAGAGGAGGCTTCTCTCAGCTCTAGGTATGTGAGAGGGACCCTGAGTTTGCGGCCTCAAGTGGAATGGACACCGCGATGCCCTGACTCGAAATAAGGCCGGATATCCCTGCAGTGACTTGAATGCAGGCTCGTCTTGCATCTCCCAAGACGAAAGGATGTCTGAATCCCCTGTGGAGACCACAGAGAAAGACCTAGTTCCCCACCTCATCGCGACCGGAGGCCTCACATCCTTTGAAAATTCCAGAGGTACGCGGAGATCAGTGCCTCCAAAGGAGACGATGCCTGACTCCTCGTCAAACTTGATAGGAGTCCCAGGATTCCTGTGGCACGTGGAAAGGGACCCTTGGTCTCCCGCCTCAGCTGGAGAGGCGTCCCAATTGCCCTGCCAAGCCTCGAGGAGAATCCCGAGTTGTCCCTCGCAACTAGGCAGGAGTCCTGACGTGGCTGAACAAACACGTGTGTGGAAGGACCATCCCCGTAGTAACTCGAGAATATACCCCTGGTTCCCACTGCAACTCGAGTAAAACCATGAGACTTCCCCCTCGCCGCGAGATGAGGCCCGATTCCCCTGCACTGCATGCAGAGCAATTCCGTGTTGCACATCACACATGAAAGGAGCCTTGATTTCCTTGATGGCACTCCAGAGAAACCCCAAGAACACTGTTTCAAGGCTAGAGGGATCCTGAGGTCACTGTAGCAACAAGAAAGAGCTCCGTGGACCAAAAATCAACTCGAGATGAGAGGTTAGTCCCTGGCTTCGACTCCAGAGGAATACCACCTTACCAGAAGCACCTCAAGAGCAGGCTTATCTCAGCTCTAGGTATGTGAGAGGGACCCTGAGTATGCGGCCTCAACTGGAATGGACACCGCGATGCCCTGACGCGAAATAAGGCCGGATATGCCTTCAGTGACTTGAATGCAGGCTCGTCTTGCATCTCCCTTGATGAAAGGATGTCTGAATCCCCTGTGGAGACCACAGAGAAAGACCTAGTTCCCCACCTCATCGCGACCGGAGGCTTCACATCCTTTGAAAACTCCAGAGGTACGCGGAGATCAGTGCCTCCAAAGGAGACGGTGCCTGACTCCACGTGAAACTTGATAGGAGTCCCAGGATTCCTGTGGCACGTGGAAAGGGACCCTTGGTCTCCCGCCTCAGCTGGAGAGGCGTCCCAATTGCCCTGCCAAGCCTCGAGGAGAATCCCGAGTTGTCCCTCGCAACTAGGCAGGAGTCCTGACGTGGCTGAACAAACACGTGGGTGGAAGGGCCATCCCCGTCGTAACTCGAGAATATACCCCAGGTTCCGGCCGCAACTCGAGAAAAATCATGAGACTTCCCCCTTGCCGTGAGATGAGGCCCGATTCCCCTGCTCTGCATGCAGAGTAATTCCGTGTTGCACATCACACATGAAAGGAGCCTTATTTTCCTTGATGGCACTCCAGAGATACCCCAAGAACACTGTTTCAAGGCTAGAGGGATCCTGAGGTCACTGTAGCCACACGAAAGAGCTCCGTGGACCACAAATCAACTCGAGATGAGAGGTTAGTCCCTGGCTTCCACTCCAGAGGAATACCACCTTACCACAGCACCTCAAGAGGAGGCTTCTCTCAGCTCTAGGTATGTGAGAGGGACCCTGAGTTTGCGGCCTCAAGTGGAATGGACACCGCGATGCCCTGACGCGAAATAAGGCCGGATATCCCTGCAGTGACTTGAATGCAGGCTCGTCTTGCATCTCCCAAGACGAAAGGATGTCTGAATCCCCTGTGGAGACCACAGAGAAAGACCTAGTTCCCCACCTCATCGCGACCGGAGTCCTCTCATCCTTTGAAAACTCCAGAGGGACGCGGAGATCAGTGCCTCCAAAGGAGACGATGCCTGACTCCTCCTGAAACTTGATAGGAGTCCCAGGATTCCTGTGGCACGTGGAAAGGGACTTTTGGTCTCCCGCCTCAGCTGGAGAGGCGTCCCAATTGCCCTGCCAAGCCTCGAGGAGAATCCCGAGTTGTCCCTCGCAACTAGGCAGGAGTCCTGACGTCGCTGAACAAACACGTGGGTGGAAGGGCCCTCCCAGTCGTAACTGGAGAATATACCCCAGGTTTCGGCCGCAACTCGAGAAAAACCATGAGACTTCCCCCTCGCCGCGAGATGAGGCCCGATTCCCCTGCACTGCGTGCAGAGCAATTCTGTGTTGCACATCACACATGAAAGGAGCCTTGATTTCCTTGATGGCACTCCAGAGAAACCCCAAGAACACTGTTTCAAGGTTGAGGGATCCTGAGGTCACTGTAGCAACACGAAAGAGCTCCGTGGACCAAAAATCAACTCGAGATGAGAGGTTAGTCCCTGGCTTCGACTCCAGAGGAATACCACCTTACCACAAGCACCTCAGGAGGAGGCTTCTCTCAGCTCTATGTATGTGAGAGGGACCCTGAGTTTGCGGCCTCAATGGAATGGAGACCGCGATACCCTGACTCGAAATAAGGCCGGATATCCCTGCAGTGACTTGAATGCAGGCTCGTCTTGCATCTCCCAAGACGAAAGGATGTCTGAATACCCTGTGGAGACCACAGAGAAAGACCTAGTTCCCCACCTCATCGCGACCGGAGGCCTCACATCCTTTGAAAATTCCAGAGGTACGCGGAGATCAGTGCCTCCAAAGGAGACGATGCCTGACTCCTCCTGAAACTTGATAGGAGTCCCAGGATTCCTGTGGCACGTGGAAAGCGACCCTTGGTCTCCCACCTCAGCTGGAGAGGCGTCCCAATTGCCCTGCCAAGCCTCGAGGAGAATCCCGAGTTGTCCCTCGCAACTAGGCAAGAGTCCTGACGTCGCTGAACAAACACGTGGGTGGAAGGGCCATCCCCGTCGTAACTCGAGAATATACCCCAGGTTCCCGCCGCAACTCGAGAAAAACCATGAGACTTCCCCCTCGCCGCGAGATGAGGCCCGATTCCCCTGCACTGCGTGCAGAGCAATTCTGTGTTGCACATCACACATGAAAGGAGCCTTGATTTCCTTGATGGCACTCCAGAGAAACCCGAAGAACACTGTTTCAAGGCTGGAGGGATCCTGAGGTCCCTGTAGCAGTACGAAAGAGCTCCGTGGACCATGAAAGAACTCGAGATGAGAGGTTAGTCCCTGGCTTCGACTCCAGAGGAATACCACCTTACCACAAGCACCTAAAGAGGAGGCTTCTCTCAGCTCTAGCTATGTGAGAGGGACCCTGAGTTTGCGGACTCAAGTGGAATGGACACCGCGATGCCCTGACTCAAAATAAGGCCGGATATCCCTGCAGGGACTTGAATGCAGGCTCGTCTTGCATCTCCCAAGACGAAAGGATGTCTGAATCCCCTGTGGAGACCACAGAGAATGACCTAGTTCCCCACCTCATCGCGACCGGGGGCCTCATATCCTTTGAAAACTCCAGAGGTACGCGGAGATCAGTGCCTCCAAAGGAGACGATGCCTGACTCCTCGTGAAACTTGATAGGAGTCCCAGGATTCCTGTGGCACGTGGAAAGGGACACTTGGTCTCCCGCCTCAGCTGGAGAGGCGTCGCAATTGCCCTGCCAAGCCTCGAGGAGAATCCCGAGTTGTCCCTCCCAACTAGGCAGGAGTCCTGACGTCGCTGAAGAAACACGTGGGTGGAAGGGCCATCCCCGTCGTAACTCGAGAATATACCCCAGGTTCCGCCGCAACTCGAGAAAAACCATGAGACTTCCCCCTCGCCGCGAGATGAGGCCCGATTCCCCTGCACTGCGTGCAGAGCAATTCCGTCTTGCACATCACACATGAAAGGAGCCTTGATTTCCTTGATGGCACTCCAGAGAAACCCCAAGAATACTGTTTCAAGGTTGAGGGATCCTGAGGTCCCTGTAGCAGCACGAAAGAGCTCCGTGGACCATGAATCAACTCGAGATGAGAGGTTAGTCCCTGGCTTCGACTCCAGAGATATACCACCTTACCACAAGCACCTCAAGAGGAGGCTTCTCTCAGCTCTAGGTATGTGAGAGGGACCCTGAGTTTGCGGCCACAAATGGAATAGAGAACGCGATGCCTTGACGCGAAATAAGGCCGGATATCCCTGCAGTGACTTGAATGCAGGCTCGTCTTGCATCTCCCAAGACGAAAGGATGTCTGAATCCCCTGTGGAGACCACAGAGAAAGACCTAGTTCCCCACCTCATCGCGACCGGAGGCCTCACATCCTTTGAAAACTCCAGAGGTACGCGGAGATCAGTGCCTCCAAAGGAGACGATGCCTGACTCCTTGTGAAACTTGATAGGAGTCCCAGGATTCCTGTGGCACGTGGAAAGGGACCCTTGGTCTCCCGCCTCAGCTGGAGAGGCGTCCCAATTGCCCTGCCAAGCCTCGAGGAGAATCCCGAGTTGTCCCTCGCAACTAGGCAGGAGTCCTGACATGGCTGAACAAACACGTGGGTGGAAGGGCCCTCCCAGTCGTAACTGGAGAATATACCCCAGGTTTCGGCCGCAACTCGAGAAAAACCATGAGACTTCCCCCTCGCCGCGAGATGAGGCCCGATTCCCCTGCACTGCGTGCAGAGCAATTCTGTGTTGCACATCACACATGAAAGGAGCCTTGATTTCCTTGATGGCACTCCAGAGAAACCCCAAGAACACTGTTTCAAGGTTGAGGGATCCTGAGGTCACTGTAGCAACACGAAAGAGCTCCGTGGACCAAAAATCAACTCGAGATGAGAGGTTAGTCCCTGGCTTCGACTCCAGAGGAATACCACCTTACCACAAGCACCTCAGGAGGAGGCTTCTCTCAGCTCTATGTATGTGAGAGGGACCCTGAGTTTGCGGCCTCAATGGAATGGAGACCGCGATACCCTGACTCGAAATAAGGCCGGATATCCCTGCAGTGACTTGAATGCAGGCTCGTCTTGCATCTCCCAAGACGAAAGGATGTCTGAATACCCTGTGGAGACCACAGAGAAAGACCTAGTTCCCCACCTCATCGCGACCGGAGGCCTCACATCCTTTGAAAATTCCAGAGGTACGCGGAGATCAGTGCCTCCAAAGGAGACGATGCCTGACTCCTCCTGAAACTTGATAGGAGTCCCAGGATTCCTGTGGCACGTGGAAAGCGACCCTTGGTCTCCCACCTCAGCTGGAGAGGCGTCCCAATTGCCCTGCCAAGCCTCGAGGAGAATCCCGAGTTGTCCCTCGCAACTAGGCAAGAGTCCTGACGTCGCTGAACAAACACGTGGGTGGAAGGGCCATCCCCGTCGTAACTCGAGAATATACCCCAGGTTCCCGCCGCAACTCGAGAAAAACCATGAGACTTCCCCCTCGCCGCGAGATGAGGCCCGATTCCCCTGCACTGCGTGCAGAGCAATTCTGTGTTGCACATCACACATGAAAGGAGCCTTGATTTCCTTGATGGCACTCCAGAGAAACCCGAAGAACACTGTTTCAAGGCTGGAGGGATCCTGAGGTCCCTGTAGCAGTACGAAAGAGCTCCGTGGACCATGAAACAACTCGAGATGAGAGGTTAGTCCCTGGCTTCGACTCCAGAGGAATACCACCTTACCACAAGCACCTCAAGAGGAGGCTTCTCTCAGCTCTAGCTATGTGAGAGGGACCCTGAGTTTGCGGACTCAAGTGGAATGGACACCGCGATGCCCTGACTCAAAATAAGGCCGGATATCCCTGCAGGGACTTGAATGCAGGCTCGTCTTGCATCTCCCAAGACGAAAGGATGTCTGAATCCCCTGTGGAGACCACAGAGAATGACCTAGTTCCCCACCTCATCGCGACCGGGGGCCTCATATCCTTTGAAAACTCCAGAGGTACGCGGAGATCAGTGCCTCCAAAGGAGACGATGCCTGACTCCTCGTGAAACTTGATAGGAGTCCCAGGATTCCTGTGGCACGTGGAAAGGGACACTTGGTCTCCCGCCTCAGCTGGAGAGGCGTCGCAATTGCCCTGCCAAGCCTCGAGGAGAATCCCGAGTTGTCCCTCCCAACTAGGCAGGAGTCCTGACGTCGCTGAAGAAACACGTGGGTGGAAGGGCCATCCCCGTCGTAACTCGAGAATATACCCCAGGTTCCCGCCGCAACTCGAGAAAAACCATGAGACTTCCCCCTCGCCGCGAGATGAGGCCCGATTCCCCTGCACTGCGTGCAGAGCAATTCCGTCTTGCACATCACACATGAAAGGAGCCTTGATTTCCTTGATGGCACTCCAGAGAAACCCCAAGAATACTGTTTCAAGGTTGAGGGATCCTGAGGTCCCTGTAGCAGCACGAAAGAGCTCCGTGGACCATGAATCAACTCGAGATGAGAGGTTAGTCCCTGGCTTCGACTCCAGAGGAATACCACCTTACCACAAGCACCTCAAGAGGAGGCTTCTCTCAGCTCTAGGTATGTGAGAGGGACCCTGAGTTTGCGGCCACAAATGGAATAGAGAACGCGATGCCTTGACGCGAAATAAGGCCGGATATCCCTGCAGTGACTTGAATGCAGGCTCGTCTTGCATCTCCCAAGACGAAAGGATGTCTGAATCCCCTGTGGAGACCACAGAGAAAGACCTAGTTCCCCACCTCATCGCGACCGGAGGCCTCACATCCTTTGAAAACTCCAGAGGTACGCGGAGATCAGTGCCTCCAAAGGAGACGATGCCTGACTCCTTGTGAAACTTGATAGGAGTCCCAGGATTACTGTGGCACGTGGAAAGGGAACCTTGGTCTCCCGCCTCAGCTGGAGAGGCGTCCCAATTGCCCTGCCAAGCCTGGAGGAGAATCCCGAGTTGTCCCTCGCAACTAGGCAGGAGTCCTGACGTCGCTGAACAAACACGTGTGTGGAAGGCCCATCCCCGTCGTAACTCGAGAATATACCCCAGGTTCCCGCCGCAACTCGAGAAAAACCATGAGACTTCCCCCTCGCCGCGAGATGAGGCCCGATTCCCCTGCACTGCGTGCAGAGCAATTCCGTGTTGCACATCACACATGAAAGGAGCCTTGATTTCCTTGATGGCACTCCAGAGAAACCCCAAGAACACTGTTTCAAGGCTGGAGGGATCCTGAGGTCCCTGTCGCAGCACGAAAGAGCTCCGTGGACCATGAATCAACTCGAGATGAGAGGTTAGTCCCTGGCTTCGACTCCAGAGGAATACCACCTTACCACAAGCACCTCAAGAGGAGGCTTCTCTCAGCTCTAGGTATGTGAGAGGGACCCTGAGTTTGCGGCCTCAAGTGGAATGGACACCGCGATGCCCTGACTCGAAATAAGGCCGGATATCCCTGCAGTGACTTGAATGCAGGCTCGTCTTGCATCTCCCAAGACGAAAGGATGTCTGAATCCCCTGTGGAGACCACAGAGAAAGACCTAGTTCCCCACCTCATCGCGACCGGAGGCCTCACATCCTTTGAAAATTCCAGAGGTACGCGGAGATCAGTGCCTCCAAAGGAGACGATGCCTGACTCCTCGTCAAACTTGATAGGAGTCCCAGGATTCCTGTGGCACGTGGAAAGGGACCCTTGGTCTCCCGCCTCAGCTGGAGAGGCGTCCCAATTGCCCTGCCAAGCCTCGAGGAGAATCCCGAGTTGTCCCTCGCAACTAGGCAGGAGTCATGCCGTCGCTGAGCTAACACGTCTGTGGAAGGGCCATCCCCGTCGTAACTCGAGATTATACCGCAGGTTCCCGCCGCAACTCGAGAAAAACCATGAGACTTCCCCCTCGCCGCGAGATGAGGCCCGATTCCCCTGCACTGCGTGCAGAGCAATTCCGTGTTGCACACCACACATGAAAGGAACCTTGATTTCCTTGATGGCACTCCAGAGAAACCCCAAGAACACTGTTTCAAGGTTGAGAGATCCTGAGGTCACTGTAGCAACACGAAAGAGCTCCGTGGACCACAAATCAACTCGAGATGAGAGGTTAGTCCCTGGCGTCGACTCCAGAGGAATACCACCTTACCACAAGCACCTCAAGAGGAGGCTTCTCTCAGTTCTATGTATGTGAGAGGGACCCTGAGTTTGCGGCCTCAAGTGGAATGGAGACCGCGATGCCCTGACTCGAAATAAGGCCGGATATCCCTGCAGTGACTTGAATGCAGGCTCGTCTTGCATCTCCCAAGACGAAAGGATGTCTGAATCCCCTGTGGAGACCACAGAGAAAGACCTAGTTCCCCACCTCATCGCGACCGGAGGCCTCACATCCTTTGAAAACTCCAGAGGTAGGCGGAGATCAGTTCCTCCAAAGGAGACGATGCCTGACTCCTCGTGAAACTTGATAGGAGTCCCAGGATTCCTGTGGCACGTGGAAAGGGACCCTTGGTCTCCCACCTCAGCTGGAGAGGCGTCCCAATTGCCCTGCCAAGCCTCGAGGAGAATCCTGTGTTGTCCCTCGCAACTAGGCAGGAGTCCTGGTGTCGCTAAACAAACACGTGGGTGGAAGGGCCATCCCCGTCGTAACTCGAGAATATACCCCAGGTTCCCGCCGCAACTCGAGAAAAACCATGAGACTTCCCCCTCGCCGCGAGATGAGGCCCGATTCCCCTGCACTGCGTGCAGAGCAATTCCGTGTTGCACATCACACATGAAAGGAGCCTTGATTTCCTTGATGGCACTCCAGAGAAACCCCCAGAACACTGTTTCAAGGCTAGAGGGATCCTGAGGTCACTGTAGCAACACGAAAGAGCTCCGTGGACCAAAAATCAACTCGAGATGAGAGGTTAGTCCCTGGCTTCGACTCCAGAGGAATACCACCTTACCACAAGCACCTCAAGAGGAGGCTTCTCTCAGCTGTATGTATGTGAGAGGGACCCTGAGTTTGCGGCCTCAAGTGGAATGGACACCGCGATGCCCTGACGCGAAATAAGGCCGGATATCCCTGCAGTGACTTGAATGCAGGCTCGTCTTGCATCTCCCAAGACGAAAGGATGTCTGAATCCCCTGTGGAGACCACAGAGAATGACCTAGTTCCCCACCTCATCGCGACCGGAGGCCTCACATCCTTTGAAAACTCCAGAGGTACGCGGAGATCAGTGCCTCCAAAGGAGACGGTGCCTGACTCCACGTGAAACTTGATAGGAGTCCCAGGATTCCTGTGGCACGTGGAAAGGGACCCTTGGTCTCCCGCCTCAGCTGGAGAGGCGTCCCAATTGCCCTGCCAAGCCTCGAGGAGAATCCCGAGTTGTCCCTCGCAACTAGGCAGGAGTCCTGACGTGGCTGAACAAACACGTGGGTGGAAGGGCCATCCCCGTCGTAACTCGAGAATATACCCCAGGTTCCCGCCGCAACTCGAGAAAAATCATGAGACTTCCCCCTTGCCGTGAGATGAGGCCCGATTCCCCTGCTCTGCATGCAGAGTAATTCCGAGTTGCACATCACACATGAAAGGAGCCTTATTTTCCTTGATGGCACTCCAGAGATACCCCAAGAACACTGTTTCAAGGCTAGAGGGATCCTGAGGTCACTGTAGCCACACGAAAGAGCTCCGTGGACCACAAATCAACTCGAGATGAGAGGTTAGTCCCTGGCTTCCACTCCAGAGGAATACCACCTTACCACAAGCACCTCAAGAGGAGGCTTCTCTCAACTCTAGCTATGTGAGAGGGACCCTGAGTTTGCGGACTCAAGTGGAATGGACACCGCGATGCCCTGACTCAAAATAAGGCCGGATATCCCTGCAGGGACTTGAATGCAGGCTCGTCTTGCATCTCCCAAGACGAAAGGATGTCTGAATCCCCTGTGGAGACCACAGAGAATGACCTAGTTCCCCACCTCATCGCGACCGGGGGCCTCATATCCTTTGAAAACTCCAGAGGTACGCGGAGATCAGTGCCTCCAAAGGAGACGATGCCTGACTCCTCGTGAAACTTGATAGGAGTCCCAGGATTCCTGTGGCACGTGGAAAGGGACACTTGGTCTCCCGCCTCAGCTGGAGAGGCGTCGCAATTGCCCTGCCAAGCCTCGAGGAGAATCCCGAGTTGTCCCTCCCAACTAGGCAGGAGTCCTGACGTCGCTGAAGAAACACGTGGGTGGAAGGGCCATCCCCGTCGTAACTCGAGAATATACCCCAGGTTCCCGCCGCAACTCGAGAAAAACCATGAGACTTCCCCCTCGCCGCGAGATGAGGCCCGATTCCCCTGCACTGCGTGCAGAGCAATTCCGTCTTGCCCATCACACATGAAAGGAGCCTTGATTTCCTTGATGGCACTCCAGAGAAACCCCAAGAATACTGTTTCAAGGTTGAGGGATCCTGAGGTCCCTGTAGCAGCACGAAAGAGCTCCGTGGACCATGAATCAACTCGAGATGAGAGGTTAGTCCCTGGCTTCGACTCCAGAGGAATACCACCTTACCACAAGCACCTCAAGAGGAGGCTTCTCTCAGCTCTAGGTATGTGAGAGGGACCCTGAGTTTGCGGCCACAAATGGAATAGAGAACGCGATGCCTTGACGCGAAATAAGGCCGGATATCCCTGCAGTGACTTGAATGCAGGCTCGTCTTGCATCTCCCAAGACGAAAGGATGTCTGAATCCCCTGTGGAGACCACAGAGAAAGACCTAGTTCCCCACCTCATCGCGACCGGAGGCCTCACATCCTTTGAAAACTCCAGAGGTACGCGGAGATCAGTGCCTCCAAAGGAGACGATGCCTGACTCCTTGTGAAACTTGATAGGAGTCCCAGGATTACTGTGGCACGTGGAAAGGGACCCTTGGTCTCCCGCCTCAGCTGGAGAGGCGTCCCAATTGCCCTGCCAAGCCTGGAGGAGAATCCCGAGTTGTCCCTCGCAACTAGGCAGGAGTCCTGACGTCGCTGAACAAACACGTGTGTGGAAGGCCCATCCCCGTCGTAACTCGAGAATATACCCCAGGTTCCCGCCGCAACTCGAGAAAAACCATGAGACTTCCCCCTCGCCGCGAGATGAGGCCCGATTCCCCTGCACTGCGTGCAGAGCAATTCCGTGTTGCACATCACACATGAAAGGAGCCTTGATTTCCTTGATGGCACTCCAGAGAAACCCCTAGAACACTGTTTCAAGGCTAGAGGGATCCTGAGGTCACTGTAGCAACACGAAAGAGCTCCGTGGACCAAAAATCAACTCGAGATGAGAGGTTAGTCCCTGGCTTCGACTCCAGAGGAATACCACCTTACCACAAGCACCTCAAGAGGAGGCTTCTCTCAGCTCTAGCTATGTGAGAGGGACCCTGAGTTTGCGGCCTCAAGTGGAATGGACAACGCGATTCCCTGACTCGAAATAAGGCCGGATATCCCTGCAGTGACTTGAATGCAGGCTCGTCTTCCATCTCCCAAGATGAACGGATCTCTGAATCCCCTGTGGAGACCGCAGAGAAAGACCTAGTTCCCCACCTCATCGCGACCGGAGGCCTCACATCCTTTGAAAACTCCAGAGGTACGCGGAGATCAGTGCCTCCAAAGGAGACGATGCCTGACTCCTCGTGAAACTTGATAGGAGTCCCAGGATCCCTGTGGCACGTGGAAAGGGATCCTTGGTCTCCCGCCTCAGCGGGAGAGTCGTTCCAATTGCCCTGCCAAGCGTCGAGGAGAATCCCGAGTTGTCCCTCGCAACTAGGCAGGAGGCTGACTTCACTGAACAAACACGTGGGTGGAAGGGCCATCCCCGTTGTAACTCGAGAATATACCCCAGGTTCCAATCGCAACTCGAGAAAAACCATTAGACTACCCCCTCGCCGCAAAATGAGGCCCGATACCCTGCACTGCGTGCAGAGCAATTCCGTGTTGCACATCACACATGAAAGAAGCCTTGATTTCCTTGGTGGCACTCCAGAGAAACCCCAAGAACACTGTTTCAAGGCTAGAGGGATCCTGAGGTCACTGTAGCAACACGAAAGTGCTCAGTGGACCAAAAATCAACTCGAGATGAGAGGTTAGTCCCTGGCTTCGACTCCAGAGTAATACCACCTTACCACAAGCACCTCAAGAGGAGGCTTCTCTCAGCTCTAGGTATGTGAGAGGGACCCTGAGTTTGCGGCCTCAAGTGGAATGGACACCGCGATGCCCTGACTCGAAATACGGCCGGATATCCCTGCAGTGACTTGAACGCAGGCTCGTCTTGCATCTCCCAAGACGAAAGGATGTCTGAATCCCCTGTTGAGACCACAGAGAAAGACCTAGTTCCCCACCTCATCGCGACCGGAGGCCTCACATCCTTTGAAAACTCCAGAGGTACGCGGAGATCAGTGCCTCCAAAGGAGACGATGCCTGACTCCTCGTGAAACTTGATAGGAGTCCCAGGATCCCTGTGGCACGTGGAAAGGGATCCTTGGTCTCCCGCCTCAGCGGGAGAGTCGTTCCAATTGCCCTGCCAAGCGTCGAGGAGAATGCCGAGTTGTCCCTCGCAACTAGGCCGGCGTCCTGACGTGGCTGAACAAACACGTGGGTGGAAGGGCCATCCCCGACGTAACTCGATAATATACCCCAGGTTCCCGCCGCAACTCGAGAAAAACGATGAGACTTCCCCCTCGCCGCGAGATGAGGCCCGATTCCCCTGCACTGCGTGCAGAGCAATTCCGTGTTGCACATCACACATGAAAGGAGCCTTGATTTCCTTGATGGCACTCCAGAGAAACCCCAAGAACACTGTTTCAAGGTTGAGGGATCCTGAGGTCAATGTAGCAACAGGAAAGAGCTCCGTGGACAAAAAATCAACTCGACATGAGAGGTTAGTCCCTGGATTCGACTCCAGAGGAATACCACCTTACCACAAGCACCTCACGAGGAGGCTTCTCTCAGCTGTAGCTATGTGAGAGGGACCCTGAGTTTGCGGCCTCAAGTGGAATGGACACCGCGATGCCCTGACTTGAAATAAGGCCGGATATCCCTGCAGTGACTTGAATGCAGGCTCGTCTTGCATCTCCCAAGACGAAAGGATGTCTGAATCCCCTGTGGAGACCACAGAGAAAGACCTAGTTCCCCACCTCATCACGACCGGAGGCCTCACATCCTTTGAAAATTCCAGAGGTACGCGGAGAGCAGTGCCGCCCAAGGAGACGATGCCTGACTCCTCCTGAAACTTGATAGGAGTCCCAGGATTCCTGTGGCACGTGGAAAGGGACCCTTGGTTTCCCGCCTCAGCTGGAGAGGCGTCCCAATTGCCCTGCCAAGCCTCGAGGAGATTCCCGAGTTGTCCCTCGCAACTAGGCAGGAGTCCTGACGTCGCTGAACAAACACGTGGGTGGAAGGGCCATCCCCGTCGTAACTCGAGAATATACCCCAGGTTCCCGTCGCAACTCGAGAAAAACCATGAGACTTCCCCCTCGCCGCGAGATGAGGCCCGATTCCCCTGCACTGCGTGCAGAGCAATTCCGTGTTGCACATCACACATGAAAGGAGCCTTGATTTCCTTGATGGCACTCCAGAGAAACCCCAAGAACACTGTTTCAAGGTTCAGGGATCCTGAGGTCACTGTAGCAACACTAAAGAGCTCTGTGGACCAAAAATCAACTCGAGATGAGAGGTTAGTCCCTGGCTTCGACTCCAGAGGAATACCACCTTACCACAAGCACCTCAAGAGGAGGCTTCTCTCAGCTCTATGTATGTGAGAGGGACCCTGAGTTTGCGGCCTCAAGTGGAATGGACACCGCGATGCCCTGACTCGAAATCAGGCCGGATATCCCTGCAATGCCTTGAATGCAGGCTCGTCTTGCATCTCCCAAGACGAAAGGATGTCTGAATCCCCTGTGGAGACCACAGAGAAAGACCTAGTTCCCCGCCTCATCGCGACCAGAGGCCTCACATCCTTTGAAAACTCCAGAGGTACGCGGAGATCAGTGCCTCCAAAGGTGACGATGCCTGACTCCTCGTGAAACTTGATAGAAGTCCCAGGATTCCTGTGGCACGTGGAAAGGGACCGTTGGTCTCCCGCCTCAGCTGGAGAGGCGTCCCAATTGCCCTGCCAAGCCTCGAGGAGAATCCCGAGTTGTCCCTCGCAACTAGGCAGGAGTCCTGACGTCGCTGAACAAACACGTGGGTGGAAGGGCCATCCCCGTCGTAACTCGAGAATATACCCCAGGTTCCCGCCGCAACTCGAGAAAAACCATGAGACTTCCCCCTCGCCGCGAGATGAGGCCCGATTCCCCTGCACTGCGTGCAGAGCAATTCCGTCTTGCACATCACACATGAAAGGAGCCTTGATTTCCTTGATGGCACTCCAGAGAAACCCCAAGAACACTGTTTCAAGGCTGGAGGGATCCTGAGGTCCCTGTAGCAGCACGAAAGAGCTCCGTGGACCATGAATCAACTCGAGATGAGAGGTTAGTCCCTGGCTTCGACTCCAGAGGAATACCACCTTACCACAAGCACCTCAAGAGGAGGCTTCTCTCAGTTCTATGTATGTGAGAGGGACCCTGAGTTTGCGGCCTCAAGTGGAATGGAGACCGCGATGCCCTGACTCGAAATAAGGCCGGATATCCCTGCAGTGACTTGAATGCAGGCTCGTCTTGCATCTCCCAAGACGAAAGGATGTCTGAATCCCCTGTGGAGACCACAGAGAAAGACCTAGTTCCCCACCTCATCGCGACCGGAGGCCTCACATCCTTTGAAAACTCCAGAGGTGGGCGGAGATCAGTTCCTCCAAAGGAGACGATGCCTGACTCCTCGTCAAACTTGATAGGAGTCCCAGGATTCCTGTGGCACGTGGAAAGGGACCCTTGGTCTCCCACCTCAGCTGGAGAGGCGTCCCAATTGCCCTGCCAAGCCTCGAGGAGAATCCTGAGTTGTCCCTCGCAACTAGGCAGGAGTCCTGGTGTCGCTAAACAAACACGTGGCTGGAAGGGCCATCCCCGTCGTAACTCGAGAATATACCCCAGGTTCCCGCCGCAACTCGAGAAAAACCATGAGACTTCCCCCTCGCCGCGAGATGAGGCCCGATTCCCCTGCACTGCGTGCAGAGCAATTCCGTGTTGCACATCACACATGAAAGGAGCCTTGATTTCCTTGATGGCACTCCAGAGAAACCCCAAGAACACTGTTTCAAGGCTAGAGGGATCCTGAGGTCACTGTAGCAACACGAAAGAGCTCCGTGGACCAAAAATCAACTCGAGATGAGAGGTTAGTCCCTGGCTTCGACTCCAGAGGAATACCACCTTACCACAAGCACCTCAAGAGGAGGCTTCTCTCAGCTGTATGTATGTGAGAGGGACCCTGAGTTTGCGGCCTCAAGTGGAATGGAGACCGCGATGCCCTGACGCGAAATAAGGCCGGATATCCCTGCAGTGACTTGAATGCAGGCTCGTCTTGCATCTCCCAAGACGAAAGGATGTCTGAATCCCCTGTGGAGACCACAGAGAATGACCTAGTTCCCCACCTCATCGCGACCGGAGGCCTCACATCCTTTGAAAACTCCAGAGGTACGCGGAGATCAGTGCCTCCAAAGGAGACGATGCCTGACTCCTCGTGAAACTTGATAGGAGTCCCAGGATTCCTGTGGCACGTGGAAAGGGACACTTGGTCTCCCGCCTCAGCTGGAGAGGCGTCCCAATTGCCCTGCCAAGCCGCGAGGAGAATCCCGAGTTGTCCCTCGCAACTAGGCAGGAGTCCTGACGTCGCTGAACAAACACGTGGGTGGAAGGGCCATCCCCGTCGTAACTCGAGAATATACCCCAGGTTCCCGCCGCAACTCGAGAAAAACCATGAGACTTCCCCCTCGCCGCGAGATGAGGCCCGATTCCCCTGCACTGCGTGCAGAGCAATTCCGTCTTGCACATCACACATGAAAGGAGCCTTGATTTCCTTGATGGCACTCCAGAGAAACCCCAAGAACACTGTTTCAAGGCTGGAGGGATCCTGAGGTCCCTGTAGCAGCACGAAAGAGCTCCGTGGACCATGAATCAACTCGAGATGAGAGGTTAGTCCCTGGCTTCGACTCCAGAGGAATACCACCTTACCACAAGCACCTCAAGAGGAGGCTTCTCTCAGCTCTAGCTATGTGAGAGGGACCCTGAGTTTGCGGCCTCAAGTGGAATGGACAACGCGATTCCCTGACTCGAAATAAGGCCGGATATCCCTGCAGTGACTTGAATGCAGGCTCGTCTTCCATCTCCCAAGATGAACGGATGTCTGAATCCCCTGTGGAGACCGCAGAGAAAGACCTAGTTCCCCACCTCATCGCGACCGGAGGCCTCACATCCTTTGAAAACTCCAGAGGTACGCGGAGATCAGTGCCTCCAAAGGAGACGATGCCTGACTCCTCGTGAAACTTGATAGGAGTCCCAGGATTCCTGTGGCACGTGGAAAGGGACCCTTGGTCTACCGCCTCAGCAGGAGAGGCGTCCCAATTGCCCTGCCAAGCCTTGAGGAGAATCCCGAGTTGTCCCTCGCAACTAGGCAGGAGGCTGACTTCACTGAACAAACACGTGGGTGGAAGGGCCATCCCCGTCGTAACTCGAGAATATACCCCAGGTTCCAATCGCAACTCGAGAAAAACCATTAGACTTCCCCCTCGCCGCAAAATGAGGCCCGATACCCAGCACTGCGTGCAGAGCAATTCCGTGTTGCACATCACACATGAAAGAAGCCTTGATTTCCTTGGTGGCACTCCAGAGAAACCCCAAGAACACTGTTTCAAGGCTAGAGGGATCCTGAGGTCACTGTAGCAACACGAAAGAGCTCCGTGGACCAAAAATCAACTCGAGATGAGAGGTTAGTCCCTGGCTTCGACTCCAGAGGAATACCACCTTACCACAAGCACCTCAAGAGGAGGCTTCTCTCAGCTCTAGGTATGTGAGAGGGACCCTGAGTTTGCGGCCTCAAGTGGAATGGACACCGCGATGCCCTGACTCGAAATACGGCCGGATATCCCTGCAGTGACTTGCACGCAGGCTCGTCTTGCATCTCCCAAGACGAAAGGATGTCTGAATCCCCTATGGAGACCACAGAGAAAGACCTAGTTCCCCACCTCATCGCGACCGGAGGCCTCACATCCTTTGAAAACTCCAGAGGTACGCGGAGATCAGTGCCTCCAAAGGAGACGATGCCTGACTCCTCGTGAAACTTGATAGGAGTCCCAGGATCCCTGTGGCACGTGGAAAGGGATCCTTGGTCTCCTGCCTCAGCGGGAGAGTCGTTCCAATTGCCCTGCCAAGCGTCGAGGAGAATGCCGAGTTGTCCCTCGCAACTAGGCCGGAGTCCTGACGTGGCTGAACAAACACGTGGGTGGAAGGGCCATCCCCGACGTAACTCGATAATATACCCCAGGTTCCCGCCGCAACTCGAGAAAAACCATGAGACTTCCCCCTCGCCGCGAGATGAGGCCCGATTCCCCTGCACTGCGTGCAGAGCAATTCCGTGTTGCACATCACACATGAAAGGAGCCTTGATTTCCTTGATGGCACTCCAGAGAAACCCCAAGAACACTGTTTCAAGGTTGAGGGATCCTGAGGTCAATGTAGCAACAGGAAAGAGCTCCGTGGACAAAAAATCAACTCGAGATGAGAGGTTAGTCCCTGGCTTCGACTCCAGAGGAATACCACCTTACCACAAGCACCTCAAGAGGAGGCTTCTCTCAGCTCTATGTATGTGAGAGGGACCCTGAGTTTGCGGCCTCAAGTGGAATGGACACCGCGATGCCCTGACTCGAAATCAGGCCGGATATCCCTGCAATGCCTTGAATGCAGGCTCGTCTTGCATCTCCCAAGACGAAAGGATGTCTGAATCCCCTGTGGAGACCACAGAGAAAGACCTAGTTCCCCGCCTCATCGCGACCAGAGGCCTCACATCCTTTGAAAACTCCAGAGGTACGCGGAGATCAGTGCCTCCAAAGGTGACGATGCCTGACTCCTCGTGAAACTTGATAGGAGTCCCAGGATTCCTGTGGCACGTGGAAAGGGACCGTTGGTCTCCCGCCTCAGCTGGAGAGGCGTCCCAATTGCCCTGCCAAGCCTCGAGGAGAATCCCGAGTTGTCCCTCGCAACTAGGCAGGAGTCCTGACGTCGCTGAACAAACACGTGGGTGGAAGGGCCATCCCCGTCGTAACTCGAGAATATACCCCAGTTTCCCGCCGCAACTCGAGAAAAACCATGAGACTTCCCCCTCGCCGCGAGATGAGGCCCGATTCCCCTGCACTGCGTGCAGAGCAATTCCGTCTTGCACATCACACATGAAAGGAGCCTTGATTTCCTTGATGGCACTCCAGAGAAACCCCAAGAACACTGTTTCAAGGCTGGAGGGATCCTGAGGTCCCTGTAGCAGCACGAAAGAGCTCCGTGGACCATGAATCAACTCGAGATGAGAGGTTAGTCCCTGGCTTCGACTCCAGAGGAATACCACCTTACCACAAGCACCTCAAGAGGAGGCTTCTCTCAGCTCTAGGTATGTGAGAGGGACCCTGAGTTTGCGGCCTCAAGTGGAATGGAGACCGCGATGCCCTGACTCGAAATAAGGCCGGATATCCCTGCAGTGACTTGAATGCAGGCTCGTCTTGCATCTCCCAAGACGAAAGGATGTCTGAATCCCCTGTGGAGACCACAGAGAAAGACCTAGTTCCCCACCTCATCGCGACCGGAGGCCTCACATCCTTTGAAAACTCCAGAGGTACGCGGAGATCAGTGCCTCCAAAGGAGACGATGCCTGACTCCTCGTGAAACTTGATAGGAGTCCCAGGATTCCTGTGGCACGTGGAAAGGGACCCTTGGTCTCTCGCCTCAGCTGGAGAGGCGTCCCAATTGCCCTGCCAAGCCTCGAGGAGAATCCCCATTTGTCCCTCGCAACTAGGCAGGAGTCCTGACGTCGCTGAAGAAGCACGTGGGTGGAAGGGCCATCCCCGTCGTAACTCGAGATTATACCCCAGGTTCCCGCCGCAACTCGAGGAAAACCATGAGACTTCCCCCTCGCCGCGAGATGAGGCCCGATTCCCCTGCACTGCGTGCAGAGCAATTCCGTGTTGCACATCACACATGAAAGGAGCCTTGATTTCCTTGATGGCACTCCAGAGAAACCCCAAGAACACTGTTTCAAGGCTAGAGGGATCCTGAGGTCACTGTAGCAACACGAAAGCGCTCCGTGGACCAAAAATCAACTCGAGATGAGAGGTTAGTCCCTGGCTTCGACTTCAGAGGAATACCACCTTACCACAAGCACCTCAAGAGGAGGCTTCTCTCAGTTCTATGTATGTGAGAGGGACCCTGAGTTTGCGGCCTCAAGTGGAATGGAGACCGCGATGCCCTGACTCGAAATAAGGCCGGATATCCCTGCAGTGACTTGAATGCAGGCTCGTCTTGCATCTCCCAAGACGAAAGGATGTCTGAATCCCCTGTGGAGACCACAGAGAAAGACCTAGTTCCCCACCTCATCGCGACCGGAGGCCTCACATCCTTTGAAAACTCCAGAGGTGGGCGGAGATCAGTTCCTCCAAAGGAGACGATGCCTGACTCCTCGTCAAACTTGATAGGAGTCCCAGGATTCCTGTGGCACGTGGAAAGGGACCCTTGGTCTCCCACCTCAGCTGGAGAGGCGTCCCAATTGCCCTGCCAAGCCTCGAGGAGAATCCTGAGTTGTCCCTCGCAACTAGGCAGGAGTCCTGGTGTCGCTAAACAAACACGTGGGTGGAAGGGCCATCCCCGTAGTAACTCGAGAATATACCCCAGGTTCCCGCCGCAACTCGAGAAAAACCATGAGACTTCCCCCTTGCCGCGAGATGAGGCCCGAATCCCCTGCAATGCGTGCAGAGCAATTCCGTCTTGCACATCACACATGAAAGGAGCCTTGATTTCCTTGATGGCACTCCAGAGAAACCCCAAGAACACTGTTTCAAGGCTGGAGGGATCCTGAGGTCCCTGTAGCAGCACGAAAGAGCTCCGTGGACCATGAATCAACTCGAGATGAGAGGTTAGTCCCTGGCTTCGACTCCAGAGGAATACCACCTTACCATAAGCACCTCAAGAAGAGGCTTCTCTCAGCTCTAGGTATGTGAGAGGGACCCTGAGGTTGCGGCCTCAAGTGGAATGGAGACCGCGATGCCCTGACTCGAAATAAGGCCGGATATCCCTGCAGTGACTTGAATGCAGGCTCGTCTTGCATCTCCCAAGACGAAAGGATGTCTGAATCCCCTGTGGAGACCACAGAGAATGACCTAGTTCCCCACCTCATGGCGCCCGGAGGCCTCACATCCTTTGAAAACTCCAGAGGTACGCGGAGATCAGTGCCTCCAAAGGAGACGATGCCTGACTCCTCGTGAAACTTGATAGGAGACCCAGGATTCCTGTGGCACGTGGAAAGGGACCCTTGGTCTCCCGCCTCAGCTGGAGAGGCGTCCCAATTGCCCTGCCAAGCCTCGAGGAGAATCCCGAGTTGTCCCTCGCAACTAGGCAGGAGTCCTGACGTCGCTGAACAAACACGTGGGTCGAAGGGCCATCCCCGTCGTAACTCGAGAATATACCCCAGGTTCCCGCCGCAACTCGAGAAAAACCATGAGACTTCCCCCTCGCCGCGAGATGAGGCCCGATTCCCCTGCACTGCGTGCAGAGCAATTCCGTCTTTCACATCACACATGAAAGGAGCCTTGATTTCCTTGATGGCACTCCAGAGAAACCCCAAGAACACTGTTTCAAGGCTGGAGGGATCCTGAGGTCCCTGTAGCAGCACGAAAGAGCTCCGTGGACCATGAATCAACTCGAGATGAGAGGTTAGTCCCTGGCTTCGACTCCAGAGGAATACCACCTTACCACAAGCACCTCAAGAGGAGGCTTCTCTCAGCTCTAGGTATGTGAGAGGGACCCTGAGTTTGCGGCCTCAAGTGGAATGGACACCGCGATGCCCTGACTCGAAATAAGGCCGGATATCCCTGCAGTGACTTGAATGCAGGCTCGTCTTGCATCTCCCAAGACGAAAGGATGTCTGAATCCCCTGTGGAGACCACAGAGAAAGACCTAGTTCCCCACCTCATCGCGACCGGAAGCCTCACATCCTTGGAAAACTCCAGAGGTAGGCGGAGATCAGTGCCTCCAAAGGAGACGATGCCTGACTCCTCGTGAAACTTGATAGGAGTCCCAGGATTCCTGTGGCACGTGGAAAGGGACCCTTGGTCTCCCGCCTCAGCTGGAGAGGCGTCCCAATTGCCCTGCCAAGCCTCGAGGAGAATCCCGAGTTGTCCCTCGCAACTAGGCAGGAGTCCTGCCGTCGCTGAACTAACACGTCTGTGGAAGGGCCATCCCCGTCGTAACTCGAGATTATACCGCAGGTTCCCGCCGCAACTCGAGAAAAACCATGAGACTTCCCCCTCGCCGCGAGATGAGGCCCGATTCCCCTGCACTGCGTGCAGAGCAATTCCGTGTTTCACATCACACATGAAAGGAGCCTTGATTTCCTTGATGGCACTCCAGAGAAACCCCAAGAACACTGTTTCAAGGTTGAGGGATCCTGAGGTCACTGTAGCAACACGAAAGAGCTCCGTGGACCAAAAATCAACTCGAGATGAGAGGTTAGTCCCTGGCTTCGACTCCAGAGGAATACCACCTTACCACAAGCACCTCAAGAGGAGGCTTCTCTCAGTTCTATGTATGTGAGAGGGACCCTGAGGTTGCGGCCTCAAGTGGAATGGAGACCGCGATGCCCTGACTCGAAATAAGGCCGGATATCCCTGCAGTGACTTGAATGCAGGCTCGTCTTGCATCTCCCAAGACGAAAGGATGTCTGAATCCCCTGTGGAGACCACAGAGAAAGACCTAGTTCCCCACCTCATCGCGACCGGAGGCCTCACATCCTTTGAAAACTCCAGAGGTGGGCGGAGATCAGTTCCTCCAAAGGAGACGATGCCTGACTCCTCGTGAAACTTGATAGGAGTCCCAGGATTCCTGTGGCACGTGGAAAGGGACCCTTGGTCTCCCACCTCAGCTGGAGAGGCCTCCCAATTGCCCTGCCAAGCCTCGAGGAGAATCCTGAGTTGTCCCTCGCAACTAGGCAGGAGTCCTGGTGTCGCTAAACAAACACGTGGGTGGAAGGGCCATCCCCGTCGTAACTCGAGAATATACCCCAGGTTCCCGCCGCAACTCGAGAAAAACCATGAGACTTCCCCCTCGCCGCGAGATGAGGCCCGATTCCCCTGCTCTGCGTGCAGAGCAATTCTGTATTGCACATCACACATGAAAGAAGCCTTGATTTCCTTGATGGCACTCCAGAGAAACCCCCAGAACACTGTTTCAAGGCTAGAGGGATCCTGAGGTCACTGTAGCAACACGAAAGAGCTCCGTGGACCAAAAATCAACTCGAGATGAGAGGTTAGTCCCTGGCTTCGAATCCAGAGGAATACCACCTTACCACAAGCACCTCAAGAGGAGGCTTCTCTCAGCTGTATGTATGTGAGAGGGACCCTGAGTTTGCGGCCTCAAGTGGAATGGAGACTGCGATGCCCTGACGCGAAATAAGGCCGGATATCCCTGCAGTGACTTGAATGCAGGCTCGTCTTGCATCTCCCAAGACGAAAGGATGTCTGAATCCCCTGTCGAGACCACAGAGAATGACCTAGTTCCCCACCTCATCGCGACCGGAGGCCTCACATCCTTTGAAAACTCCAGAGGTACGCGGAGATCAGTGCCTCCAAAGGAGACGATGCCTGACTCCTCGTGAAACTTGATAGGAGTCCCAGGATTCCTGTGGCACGTGGAAAGGGACCCTTGGTCTCCCGCCTCAGCTGGAGAGGCGTCCCAATTGCCCTGCCAAGCCGCGAGGAGAATCCCGAGTTGTCCCTCGCAACTAGGCAGGAGTCCTGACGTCGCTGAACAAACACGTGGGTGGAAGGGCCATCCCCGTCGTAACTCGAGAATATACCCCAGGTTCCCGCCGCAACTCGAGAAAAACCATGAGACTTCCCCCTCGCCGCGAGATGAGGCCCGATTCCCCTGCACTGCGTGCAGAGCAATTCCGTCTTGCACATCACACATGAAAGGAGCCTTGATTTCCTTGATGGCACTCCAGAGAAACCCCAAGAACACTGTTTCAAGGCTGGAGGGATCCTGAGGTCCCTGTAGCAGCACGAAAGAGCTCCGTGGACCATGAATCAACTCGAGATGAGAGGTTAGTCCCTGGCTTCGACTCCAGAGGAATACCACCTTACCACAAGCACCTCAAGAGGAGGCTTCTCTCAGCTCTAGGTATGTGAGAGGGACCCTGAGTTTGCGGCCTCAAGTGGAATGGACACCGCGATGCCCTGACTCGAAATAAGGCCGGATATCCCTGCAGTGACTTGAATGCAGGCTCGTCTTGCATCTCCCAAGACGAAAGGATGTCTGAATCCCCTGTGGAGACCACAGAGAAAGACCTAGTTCCCCACCTCATCGCGACCGGAGGCCTCACATCCTTTGAAAACTCCAGAGGTACGCGGAGATCAGTGCCTCCAAAGGAGACGATGCCTGACTCCTCGTGAAACTTGATAGGAGTCCCAGGATTCCTGTGGCACGTGGAAAGGGACCCTTGGTCTCCCGCCTCAGCTGGAGAGGCGTCCCAATTGCCCTGCCAAGCCTCGAGGAGAATCCCGAGTTGTCCCTCGCAACTAGGCAGGAGTCCTGCCGTCGCTGAACTAACACGTGTGTGGAAGGGCCATCCCCGTCGTAACTCGAGATTATACCGCAGGTTCCCGTCGCAACTCGAGAAAAACCATGAGATTTCCCCCTCGCCGCGAGATGAGGCCCGATTCCCCTGCACTGCGTGCAGAGCAATTCCGTGTTGCACATCAGACATGAAAGGAGCCTTGATTTCCTTGATGGCACTCCAGAGAAACCCCAAGAACACTGTTTCAAGGTTGAGGGACCCTGAGGTCACTGTAGCAACACGAAAGAGCTCCGTGGACCAAAAATCAACTCGAGATGAGAGGTTAGTCCCTGGCTTCGACTCCAGAGGAATACCACCTTACCACAAGCACCTCAAGAGGAGGCTTCTCTCAGTTCTATGTATGTGAGAGGGACCCTGAGTTTGCGGCCTCAAGTGGAATGGAGACCGCGATGCCCTGACTCGAAATAAGGCCGGATATCCCTGCAGTGACTTGAATGCAGGCTCGTCTTGCATCTCCCAAGACGAAAGGATGTCTGAATCCCCTGTGGAGACCACAGAGAAAGACCTAGTTCCCCACCTCATCGCGACCGGAGGCCTCACATCCTTTGAAAACTCCAGAGGTGGGCGGAGATCAGTTCCTCCAAAGGAGACGATGCCTGACTCCTCGTGAAACTTGATAGGAGTCCCAGGATTCCTGTGGCACGTGGAAAGGGACCCTTGGTCTCCCACCTCAGCTGGAGAGGCCTCCCAATTGCCCTGCCAAGCCTCGAGGAGAATCCTGAGTTGTCCCTCGCAACTAGGCAGGAGTCCTGGTGTCGCTAAACAAACACGTGGGTGGAAGGGCCATCCCCGTCGTAACTCGAGAATATACCCCAGGTTCCCGCCGCAACTCGAGAAAAACCATGAGACTTCCGCCTCGCCGCGAGATGAGGCCCGATTCCCCTGCACTGCGTGCAGAGCAATTCCGTGTTGCACATCACACATGAAAGAAGCCTTGATTTCCTTGATGGCACTCCAGAGAAACCCCCAGAACACTGTTTCAAGGCTAGAGGGATCCTGAGGTCACTGTAGCAACACGAAAGAGCTCCGTGGACCAAAAATCAACTCGAGATGAGAGGTTAGTCCCTGGCTTCGACTCCAGAGGAATACCACCTTACCACAAGCACCTCAAGAGGAGGCTTCTCTCAGCTGTATGTATGTGAGAGGGACCCTGAGTTTGCGGCCTCAAGTGGAATGGACACCGCGATGCCCTGACGCGAAATAAGGCCGGATATCCCTGCAGTGACTTGAATGCAGGCTCGTCTTGCATCTCCCAAGACGAAAGGATGTCTGAATCCCCTGTGGAGACCACAGAAAATGACCTAGTTCCCCACCTCATCGCGACCGGAGGCCTCACATCCTTTGAAAACTCCAGAGGTACGCGGAGATCAGTGCCTCCAAAGGAGACGATGCCTGACTCCTCGTGAAACTTGATAGGAGTCCCAGGATTCCTGTGGCACGTGGAAAGGGACACTTGGTCTCCCGCCTCAGCTGGAGAGGCGTCCCAATTGCCCTGCCAAGCCTCGAGGAGAATCCCGAGTTGTCCCTCGCAACTAGGCAGGAGTCCTGCCGTCGCTGAACAAACACGTGGGTGGAAGGGCCATCCCTGTCGTAACTCGAGAATATACCCCAGATTCCCGCCGCAACTCGAGAAAAACCATGAGACTTCCCCCTCGCCGCGAGATGAGGCCCGATTCCCCTGCACTGCGTGCAGAGCAATTCCGTCTTGCACATCACACATGAAAGGAGCCTTGATTTCCTTGATGGCACTCCAGAGAAACCCCAAGAACACTGTTTCAAGGCTGGAGGGATCCTGAGGTCCCTGTAGCAGCACGAAAGAGCTCAGTGGACCATGAATCAACTCGAGATGAGAGGTTAGTCCCTGGCTTCGACTCCAGAGGAATACCACCTTACCACAAGCACCTCAAGAGGAGGCTTCTCTCAGCTCGAGGTATGTGAGAGGGACCCTGAGTTTGCGGCCTCAAGTGGAATGGAGACCGCGATGCCCTGACTCGAAATAAGGCCGGATATCCCTGCAGTGACTTGAATGCAGGCTCGTCTTGCATCTCCCAAGACGAAAGGATATCTGAATCCCCTGTGGAGACCACAGAGAAAGACCTAGTTCCCCACCTCATCGCGACCGGAGGCCTCACATCCTTTGAAAACTCCAGAGGTACGCGGAGATCAGTGCCTCCAAAGGAGACGATGCCTGACTCCTCGTGAAACTTGATAGGAGACCCAGGGTTCCTGTGGCACGTGGAAAGGGACCCTTGGTCTCCCGCCTCAGCTGGAGAGGCGTCCCAATTGCCCTGCCAAGCCTCGAGGAGAATCCAGAGTTGTCCCTCACAACTAGGCAGGAGTCCTGACGTCGCTGAACAAACACGTGGGTGGAAGGGCCATCCCCGTCGTAACTCGAGAATATACCCCAGGTTCCCGCCGCAACTCGAGAAAAACCATGAGACTTCCCCCTCGCCGCGAGATGAGGCCCGATTCCCCTGCACTGCGTGCAGAGCAATTCCGTGTTGCACATCACACATGAAAGGAGCCTTGATTTCCTTGATGGCACTCCAGAGAAACCCCAAGAACACTGTTTCAAGGCTAGAGGGATCCTGAGGTCACTGTAGCAACACGAAAGAGCTCCGTGGACCAAAAATCAACTCGAGATGAGAGGTTAGTCCCTGGCTTCGACTCCAGAGGAATACCACCTTACCACAAGCACCTCAAGAGGAGGCTTCTCTCAGCTCTAGGTATGTGAGAGGGACGCTGAGTTTGCGGCCTCAAGTGGAATGGACACCGCGATGCCCTGACTCGAAATAAGGCCGGATATCCCTGCAGTGACTTGAATGCAGGCTCGTCTTGCATCTCCCAAGACGAAAGGATGTCTGAATCCCCTGTGGAGACCACAGAGAATGACCTAGTTCCCCACCTCATCGCGACCGGAGGCCTCACATCCTTTGAAAACTCCAGAGGTACGCGGAGATCAGTGCCTCCAAAGGAGACGATGCCTGACTCCTCGTGAAACTTCATAGGAGTCCCAGGATTCCTGTGACACGTGGAAAGGGACACTTGGTCTCCCGCCTCAGCTGGAGAGGCGTCCCAATTGCCCTGCCAAGCCTCGAGGAGAATCCCGAGTTGTCCCTCGCAACTAGGCAGGAGTCCTGACGACGCTGAACAAACACGTGGGTGGAAGGACCATCCCCATCGTAACTCGAGAATATACCCCAGGTTCCCGCCGCAACTCGAGAAAAACCATGAGACTTCCCCCTCGCCGCGAGATGAGGCCCGATTCCCCTGCACTGCGTGCAGAGCAATTCCGTGTTGCACATCACACATGAAAGGAGCCTTGATTCCTTAATGGCACTCCAGAGAAACCCCAAGAACACTGTTTCAAGGCTGGAGGGATCCTGAGGTCCCTGTAGCAGCATGAAAGAGCTCCGTGGACCATGAATCAACTCGAGATGAGAGGTTAGTCCCTGGCTTCGAATCCAGAGGAATACCACCTTACCACAAGCACCTCAAGAGGAGGCTTCTCTCAGCTCTAGGTATGTGAGAGAGACCCTGAGTTTGCGGCCTCAAGTGGAATGGACACCGTGATGCCCTGACTCGAAATAAGGCCGGATATCCCTGCAGTGACTTGAATGCAGGCTCGTCTTGCATCTCCCAAGGCGAAAGGATGTCTGAATCCCCTGTGGAGACCACAAAGAAAGACCTAGTTCCCCACCTCATGGCGACCGGAGGCCTCACATCCTTTGAAAACTCCAGAGGTACGCGGAGATCAGTGCCTCCAAAGGAGACGATGCCTGACTCCTCGTGAAACTTGATAGGAGTTCCAGGATTCCTGTGGAACGTGGAAAGGGACCCTTGGTCTCCCGCCTCAGCTGGAGGGGCGTCCCAATTGCCCTGCCAAGCCTCGAGGAGAATCCCGAGTTGTCCCTCGCAACTAGGCAGGAGTCCTGCCGTCGCTGAACTAACACGTGTGTGGAATGGCCATCCCCGTCGTAACTCGAGAATATACCGCAGGTTCCCGCCGCAACTCGAGAAAAACCATTAGACTTCCCCCTCACCGCGAGATGAGGCCCGATTCCCCTGCACTGCGTGCAGAGCAATTCTGTGTTGCACATCACACATGAAAGGAGCCTTGATTTCCTTGATGGCACTCCAGAGAAACCCCAAGAACACTGTTTCAAGGTTGAGGGATCCTGAGGTCACTGTAGCAACACGAAAGAGCTCCGTGGACCAAAAATCAACTCGAGATGAGAGGTTAGTCCCTGGCTTCGAGTCCAGAGGAATACCACCTTACCACAAGCACCTCAAGAAGAGGCTTCTCTCATCTCTATGTATGTGAGAGGGACCCTGAGTTTGCAGCCTCAAGTGGAATGGAGACCGCGATGCCCTGACTCGAAATAAGGCCGGATATCCCTGCAGTGACTTGAATGCAGGCTCCTCTTGCATTTCCCAAGACGAAAGGAAGTCGGAATCCCCTGTGGAGACCACAGAAAAAGACCTAGTTCCCCACCTGATCGAGACCGGAGGCCTCATATGCTTGGAAAAATTCCAGAGGTACGCGGAGATCAGTGCCTCCAAAGGAGACGATGCCTGACTCCTCATGAACCTTGATAGGAGCCCCAGGATTCCGGGGGCACGTGGAAAGGGACCCTTGGTCTCCCGCCTCACTTGGAGAGGCGTCCCAATTGCCCTGCCAAGCCTCGAGGAGAATCCCGAGTTGTCCCTCGCAACTAGGCAGGAGTCCCGACGTCCCTGAACAAACACGTGGGTGGAAGGGCCATCCCCGTCGTAACTCAAGAATATACCCCAGGTTCCCATCGCAACTCGAGAAAAACCATGAGACTTCCCCCTCGCCGCAAAATGAGGCCCGATACCCGGCACTGCGAGCAGAGGAATTCAGTGTTGCACATCACACATGAAAGGAGCCTTGATTTCCTTGATGGCACTCCAGAGAAACCCCAAGAACACTGTTTCAAGGCTAGAGGGATCCTGAGGTCACTGTAGCAACACGAAAGAGCTCCGTGGACCAAAAATCAACTCGAGATGAGAGGTTAGTCCCTGGCATCGACTCCAGAGGAATACCACCTTACCACAAGCACCTCAAGAGGAGGCTTCTCTCAGCTCTAGGTATGTGAGAGGGACCCTGAGTTTGCGGCCTCAAGTGGAATGGACACCGCGATGCCCTGACTCGAAATGAGGCCTGATATCCCTGCAGTGACTTGAATGCAGGCTCGTCTTGCATCTCCCAATACGAAAGGATGTGTGAATCCCCTGTGGAGACCACAGAGAAAGACCTAGTTCCCCACCTCATCACGACCAGAGGCCTCACATCCTTTGAAAACTCCAGAGGTACGCGGAGATCAGTGCCTCCAAAGGAGACGATGCCTGACTCCTCGTGAAACTTGATAGGAGTCCCATGATTCCTGTGGCACGTGAAAAGGGACCCTTGGTCTCCCGCCTCAGCTGGAGAGGCGTCCCAATTGCCCTGCCAAGCCTCGAGGAGAATCCCGAGTTGTCCCTCGCAACTAGGCAGGAGTCCTGACGTCGCTGAACAAACACGTGGGTGGAAGGGCCATCCCCGTCGTCACTCGAGAATATACCCCAGGTTCCCGCCGCAACTCGAGAAAAACCATGAGACTTCCCCCTCGCCGTGAGATGAGGCCCGATTCCCCTGCACTGCGTGCAGAGCAATTCAGTGTCGCACATCACACATGAAAGGAGCCTTGATTTCTTTGATGGCACTCCAGAGAAACCCCAAGAACACTGTTTCAAGGCTAGAGGGATCCTGAGGTCACTGTAGCAACACGAAAGAGCTCCGTGGACCAAGAATCAACTCGAGATGAGAGGTTAGTCCCTGGCTTCGACTCCAGAGGAATACCACCTTACCACAAGCACCTCAAGAGGAGGCTTCTCTCAGCTCTAGGTATGTGAGAGGGACGCTGAGTTTGCGGCCTCAAGTGGAATGGACACCGCGATGCCCTGACTCGAAATAAGGCCGGATATCCCTGCAGTGACTTGAATGCAGGCTCGTCTTGCATCTCCCAAGACGAAAGGATGTCTGAATCCCCTGTGGAGACCACAGAGAATGACCTAGTTCCCCACCTCATCGCGACCGGAGGCCTCACATCCTTTGAAAACTCCAGAGGTACGTGGAGATCAGTGCCTCCAAAGGAGACGATGCCTGACTCCTCGTGAAACTTGATAGGAGTCCCAGGATTCCTGTGGCACGTGGAAAGGGACACTTGGTCTCCCGCCTCAGCTGGAGAGGCGTCCCAATTGCCCTGCCAAGCCTCGAGGAGAATCCCGAGTTGTCCCTCGCAACTAGGCAGGAGTCCTGACGACGCTGAAGAAACACGTGGGTGGAAGGACCATCCCCATCGTAACTCGAGAATATACCCCAGGTTCCCGCCGCAACTCGAGAAAAACCATGAGACTTCCCCCTCGCCGCGAGATGAGGCCCGATTCCCCTGCACTGCGTGCAGAGCAATTCCGTGTTGCACATCACACATGAAAGGAGCCTTGATTCCTTAATGGCACTCCAGAGAAACCCCAAGAACACTTTTTCAAGGCTGGAGGGATCCTGAGGTCCCTGTAGCAGCACGAAAGAGCTCCGTGGACCATGAATCAACTCGAGATGAGAGGTTAGTCCCTGGCTTCGAATCCAGAGGAATACCACCTTACCACAAGCACCTCAAGAGGAGGCTTCTCTCAGCTCTAGGTATGTGAGAGGGACCCTGAGTTTGCGGCCTCAAGTGGAATGGACACCGTGATGCCCTGACTCGAAATAAGGCCGGATATCCCTGCAGTGACTTGAATGCAGGCTCGTCTTGCATCTCCCAAGGCGAAAGGATGTCTGAATCCCCTGTGGAGACCACAGAAAAAGACCTAGTTTCCCACCTCATGGCGACCGGAATCCTCACATCCTTTGAAAACTCCAGAGGTAGGCGGAGATCAGTGCCTCCAAAGGAGACGATGCCTGACTCCTCGTGAAACTTGATAGGAGTCCCACGATTCCTGTGGCACGTGGAAAGGGACCCTTGGTCTCCCGCCTCAGCTGGAGAGGCGTCCCAATTGCCCTGCCAAGCCTCGAGGAGAATCCCGAGTTGTCCCTCGCAACTAGGCAGGAATCCTACGCCGCTGAACAAACACGTGTGTGGAAGGGCCATCCCAGTCGTAACTCGAGAATATACCCCAGGTTCCCGCCGCAACTCGAGAAAAACCATGAGACTTCCCCCTCGCCGCGAGATGAGTCCTGATTCCCCTGCACTGCGTGCAGAGCAATTCCGTGTTGCACATCACACATGAAAGGAGCCTTGATTTCCTTGATGGCACTCCAGAGAAACCCCAAGAACACTGTTTCAAGGCTAGAGGGATCCTGAGGTCACTGTAGCCACACGAAAGAGCTCCGTGGACCAAAAATCAACTCGAGATGAGAGATTAGTCCCTGGATTCGACTCCAGAGGAATAACACCTTACCACAAGCACCTCAAGAGGAGGCTTCTCTCAGCTCTAGGTATGTGAGAGGGACCTTGAGTTTGAGTCATAGAGTGGAATGAACACCGCGATGCCCTGACGCGAAATAAGGCCGGATATCCCTGCAGTGACTTGAATGCAGGCTCGTCTTGCATCTCGAAAGATGAAAGAATGTCTGAATCCCCTTTGAAGACCACAGAGAAAGACCTAGTTCCCCACCTCATCGCGACCGGAGGCCTCACATCCTTTGAAAACTCCAAAGGTACGCGGAGATTATTGCCTTTAAAGGAGACGATGCCTGACTCCTCGTGAAACTTGATAGGAGTCCCAGGATTCCTGTGGCACGTTGAAAGGGACCCTTGGTCTCCCGCCTCAGCTGGAGAGGCGTCCCAATTGCCCTGCCAAGCCTCGAGGAGAATCCCGAGTTGTCCCACACAACTAGGCAGGAGTCCTGCCGTCGCTGAACAAACACGTGGGTGGAAGGGCCATCCCCGTCGTAACTCAAGAATATACCCCAGGTTCCCGCCGCAACTCGAGAAAAACCATGAGACTTTCCCCTCGCCGCGAGATGAGGCCCGATTCCCCTACACTGTGTGCAGAGCAATGCCGTGTTGCACATCACACATGAAAGGAGCCTTGATTTCCTTGATGGCACTCCAGAGAAACCCCAAGAACACTGTTTCAAGGCTAGCGGGATCCTGAGGTCACTGTAGCAACACGAAAGAGCTCCGTGGACCACAAATCAACTCGAGATGAGAGGTTAGTCCCTGGCTTCGACTCCAGAGTAATACCACCTTACCACGAGCACCTCAAGAGGAGGCTTCTCTCAGCTCTAGGTATGTGAGAGGGACCCTGATTATGCGGCCTCAAGTGGAATGGACACTGCGATGCCCTGACTCGAAATCAGGCCGGATATCCCTGCAGTGACTTGAATGCAGGCTCGTCTTGCATCTCCCAAGATGAAAGGAGGTCTGAATCCCCTGTGGAGACCACAGAGAAAGACCTAGTTCCCCACGTCATCGCGACCGGAGGCCTCACATCCTTTGAAAACTCCAGAGGTACGCGGAGATCAGTGCCTCCAAAGGAGACGATGCCTGTCTCCTCGTGAAACTTGATAGGAGTCCCAGGATTCCTGTGGCACCTGGAAATGGACCCTTGGTCTCCTGCCTCAGCTGGAGAGGCGTCCCAATTGCCCTGCCAAGACTCGAGGAGAATCCCGAGTTGTCCCTCTTAACTAGGCAGGAGTCTGACGTCGCTGAACAAACACGTGGGTGGAAGGGCCATCCGCGTCGTAACTGGAGAATATACCCCAGGTTCCCGCCGCAACTCGAGAGAAACCATTAGACTTCCCCCTCGCCGCAAAATGAGGCCCGATACCCTGCACTTCGTGCAGAGCAATTCCGTGTTGCACATCACACATGAAAGGAGCCTTGATTTCCTTGATGCCACTCCAGAGAAACCCCAAGAACACTGTTTCAAGGCTAGAGGGATCCTGAGGTCAGTGTAGCAACACGAAAGAGCTCGGTGGACCAAAAGTCAACTCGAGATGAGAGGTTAGTCCCTGGCTTCGAATCCAGGGGAATACCACCTTACAACAAGCACCTCAAGAGGAGGCTTCTCTCAGCTCTAGGTATGTGAGAGGGACCCTGAGTTTGCGGCCTCAAGTGGAATGGAAACCGCTATGCCCTGACTCGAAATAAGGCCGGATATCCCTGCAGTGACTTGAATGCAGGCTCGTCTTGCATCTCCCAAGACGAAAGGATGTCTGAATCCCCTGTGGAGACCACAGAGAAAGACCTAGTTCCCCACCTCATCGCGACCGGAGGCCTCACATCCTTTGAAAACTCCAGAGGTACTCGGAGATCAGTACCTCCAAAGGAGACGATGCCTGACTCCTCGTGAAACTTGATAGGAGTCCCAGGATTCCTGTGGCACGTGGAAAGGGACCCTTGGTCTCCCGCCTCAGCTGGAGAGGCGTCCCAATTGCCCTGCCAAGCCTCAAGGAGAATCCCGAGTTGTCCCTCACAACTAGGCAGGAGTCCTGACTTCGCTGAGCAAACACGTGGGTGGAAGGGCCATCCCCGTCGTAACTCGAGAATATACCCCAGGTTCCCGCTGCAACTCGAGAAAAACCATGAGACTTCCCCCTCGCCGCGAGATGAGGCCCGATTCCCCTGCACAGCATGCCGAGCAATTCCGTGTTGCACATCAAACATGAAAGGAGCCTTGATTTCCTTGATGCCACTCCAGAGAAACCCCAAGAACACTGTTTCAAGGCTAGAGGGATCCTGAGGTCACTGTAGCAACACAAAAGAGCTCCGTGGACCAAAAGTCAACTCGAGATGAGAGGTTAGTCCCTGGCTTCGAATCCAGGGGAATACCACCTTACAACAAGCACCTCAAGAGGAGGCTTCTCTCAGCTCTAGGTATGTGAGAGGGACCCTGAGTTTGCGGCCTCAAGTGGAATGGACTCCGCGATGCCCTGGCTCGAAATAAGGTTGGATATCCCTGCAGTGACTTGAATGCAGGCTCGTCTTGCATCTCCCAAGACGAAAGGATGTCTGAATCCCCTGTGGAGACCACAGAGAAAGACCTAGTTCCCCACCTAATCGCGACCGGAGGCCTCACATACTTTGAAAACTCCAGACGTACACGGAGATCAGTGCCTCCAAAGGAGACGATGCCTGACTGCTCGTGAAACTTGATAGGAGTCACAGGATTCCTGTGGCACGTGGAAAGGGACCCTTGGTCTCCCGCCTCAGCTGGAGAGGCGTCCCAATTACCCTGCCAAGCCTCGAGGATAATCCCGAGTTGTTCCTCGCAACTAGCCAGGAGTCTGACGTCGCTGAACAAACACGTGGGTGGAAGGGCCATCCCCGTCGTAACTCGAGAATATACCCCAGGTTCCCATCGCAACTCGAGAAAAACCATTAGACTTCCCCCTCTCCGCAAAATGAGGCCCGATACACTGCACTGCGTGCAGAGCAATTCCGTGTTGCACATCACACATGAAAGGAGCCTTGATTTCCTTGATGGCACTCCAGAGAAACCCCAAGAACACTGTTTCAAGGCTAGAAGAATACTGAGGTCACTGTAGCAACACGAAAGAGCTCCTTGGACCAAAAATCAACTCGAGATGAGAGGTTAGTCCCTGGCTTCGACTCCAGAGGAATACCACCTTACCACAAGCACCTCAAGAGGAGGCTTCTCTCAGCTCTAGCTATGTGCTGAGTTTGCGGCCTCAAGTGGAATGGACACCGCGATGCACTGGCTCGAAATAAGGCCGGATATCCCTGCAGTGACTTGAATGCAGGCTCGTCTTGCATCTCCCAAGACGAAAGGATGTCCAAATCCCCTGTGGAGACCACAGAGAAAGACCTAGTTCCCCACCTCTTCGCGACCGGAGGCCTCACATCCTTTGAAAACTCCAGAGGTACGCGGAGATCAGTGCCTCCAAAGGAGACGATGCCTGACTCCTCGTGTAACTTGATAGGAGTCCCAGGATTCCTGTGGCACGTGGAAAGGGACCCTTGGTCTCCCGCCTCAGCTGGAGAGGCGTCCCAATTGCCCTGCCAAGCCTCGAGGAGATTCCCGAGTTGTCCCTCGAAACTAGGCAGTAGTCCAGCCGTCGCTGAACAAACACGTGGGTGGAAGGGCCATCCCCGTCGTAACTCGAGAATATACCCCAGGTTCCCGCCGCAACTCGAGAAAAACCATGAGACTTCCCCCTCGCCGCGAGATGAGGCCTGATTCCCCTGCACTGCGTGCAGAGCAATTCCGTCTTGCACATCACACATGAAAGGAGCCTTTATTTCCTTGATGGCACTCCAGAGAAACCCCAAGAACACTGTTTCAAGGCTAGAGGGATCCTGAGGTCACTGTAGCAACACGAAAGAGCTCCGTGGACCAAGAGTCAACTCGAGATGAGAGGTTAGTCCCTGGCTTCGACTCCAGAGGAATACCACCTTACCGCAAGCACCTCAAGAGGAGGCTTCTCTCAGCTTTAGGTATGTGAGAGGGACCCTGAGTTTGTGGCCTCAAGTGGAATGGACACCGCGATGCCCTGGCTCGAAATAAGGTTGGATATCCCTGCAGTGACATGAATGCAGGCTCGTCTTGCATCTCCCAAGACGAAAGGATGTCTGAATCCCCTGTGGAGACCACAGAGAAAGACCTAGTTCCCCACCTCATTGCGACCGGAGGCCTCACATCCTTTGAAAACTCCAGAGGTACACGGAGATCAGTGCCTCCAAAGGAGACGATGCCTGACTGCTCGTGAAACTTGATAGGAGTCCCAGGATTCCTGTGGCACGTGGAAAGGGACCCTTGGTTTCCCGTCTCAGCTGGAGAGGCGTCCCAATTACCCTGCCAAGCCTCGAGGAGAATCCCGAGTTGTCCCTCGCAACTAGGCAGGAGTCTGACGTCACTGAACAAACACGTGGGTGGAAGGGCCATCCCCGTCGTAACTCGAGAATATACCCCAGGTTCCCATCGCAACTCGAGAAAAACCATTAGACTTCCCCTCGCTGCAAAATGAGGCCCGATACCCTGCACTGCGTGCAGAGCAATTCCGTGTTGCATATCACACATGAAAGGAGCCTTGATTTCCTTGATGGCACTCCAGAGAAACTCCAAGAACACTGTTTCAAGGCTAGAGGGATTCTGAGGTCACTGTAGCAACAGGAAAGAGCTCCGTGGACCAAAAATCAACTCGAGATGAGAGGTTAGTCCCTGGCTTCGACTCCAGAGGAATACCACCTTACCACAAGCACCTCAAGAGGAGGCTTCTCTCAGCTCTAGGTATGTGAGAGGGACCCTGAGTTTGCGGCCTCAAGTGGAATGGAAACCGCTATGCCCTGACTCGAAATAAGGCCGGATATCCCTGCAGTGACTTGAATGCAGGCTCGTCTTGCATCTCCCAAGACGAAAGGATGTCTGAATCCCCTGTGGAGACCACAGAGAAAGACCTAGTTCCCCACCTCATCGCGACCGGAGGCCTCACATCCTTTGAAAACTCCAGAGGTACTCGGAGATCAGTGCCTCCAAAGGAGACGATGCCTGACTCCTCGTGAAACTTGATAGGAGTCCCAGGATTCCTGTGGCACGTGGAAAGGGACCCTTGGTCTCCCGCCTCAGCTGGAGAGGCGTCCCAATTGCCCTGCCAAGCCTCAAGGAGAATCCCGAGTTGTCCCTCGCAACTAGGCAGGAGTCCTGACTTCGCTGAACAAACACGTGGGTGGAAGGGCCATCCCCGTCGTAACTCGAGAATATACCCCAGGTTCCCGCTGCAACTCGAGAAAAACCATGAGACTTCCCCCTCGCCGCGAGATGAGGCCTGATTCCCCTGCACAGCATGCCGAGCAATTCCGTGTTGCACATCAAACATGAAAGGAGCCTTGATTTCTTTGATGCCACTCCAGAGAAACCCCAAGAACACTGTTTCAAGGCTAGAGGGATCCTGAGGTCACTGTAGCAACACAAAAGAGCTCCGTGGACCACAAATCAACTCGAGATGAGAGGTTAGTCCCTGGCTTCGACTCCAGAGGAATACCACCTTACCACAAGCACCTCAAGAGGAGGCTTCTCTCAGCTCTAGGTATGTGAGAGGGACCCTGAGTTTGCGGCCTCAAGTGGAATGGACTCCGCGATGCCCTGGCTCGAAATAAGGCCGGATATCCCTGCAGTGACTTGAATGCAGGCTCGTCTTGCATCTCCCAAGACGAAAGGATGTCTGAATCCCCTGTGGAGACCACAGAGAAAGACCTAGTTCCCCACCTAATCGCGACCGGAGGCCTCACATCCTTTGAAAACTCCAGAGGTACACGGAGATCAGTGCCTCCAAAGGAGACGATGCCTGACTGCTCGTGAAACTTGATAGGAGTCCCACGATTCCTGTGGCACGTGGAAAGGAACCCTTGGTCTCCCGCCTCAGCTGGAGAGGCGTCCCAATTACCCTGCCAAGCCTCGAGGATAATCCCGAGTTGTTCCTCGCAACTAGCCAGGAGTCTGACGTCGCTGAACAAACACGTGGGTGGAAGGGCCATCCCCGACGTAACTCGAGAATATACCCCAGGTTTCCATCGCAACTCGAGAAAAACCATTAGACTTCCCCCTCTCCGCAAAATGAGGCCCGATACACTGCACTGCGTGCAGAGCAATTCCGTTTTGCACATCACACATGAAAGGAGCCTTGATTTCCTTGATGGCACTCCAGAGAAACCCCAAGAACACTGTTTCAAGGCTAGAGGAATACTGAGGTCACTGTAGCAACACGAAAGAGCTCCGTGGACCAAAAATCAACTCGAGATGAGAGGTTAGTCCCTGGCTTCGACTCCAGAGGAATACCACCTTACCACAAGCACCTCAAGAGGAGGCTTCTCTCAGCTCTAGGTATGTGAGAGGGACCCTGATTATGCGGCCTCAAGTGGAATGGACACTGCGATGCCCTGACTCGAAATCAGGCCGGATATCCCTGCAGTGACTTGAATGCAGGCTCGTCTTGCATCTCCCAAGACGAAAGGATGTCTGAATCCCCTGTGGAGACGACAGAGAAACACCTAGTTCCCCACCTCATCGCGACCGAAGGCCTCACATCCTTTGAAAACTCCAGAGGTACGCGGAGATCAGTGCCTCCAAAGGAGACGATGCCTGACTCCTCGTGAAACTTGATAGGAGTCCCAGGATTCCTGTGGCACGTGGAAAGGGACACTTGGTCTCCCGCCTCAGCTGGAGAGGCGTCCCAATTGCCCTGCCAAGCCTCGAGGAGAATCCCGAGTTGTCCCTCGCAACTAGGCAAGAGTCCTGACGTCGCTGAACAAACACGTGGGTGGAAGGGCCATCCCCGTCGTAACTCGAGAATATACCCCAGGTTCCTGCAGCAACTCGAGAAAAACCATGAGACTTCCCCCTCGCCGCAAGATGAGGCCCGATTCCCCTGCACTGCGTGCAGAGCAATTCCGTGTTGCACATCACACATGAAAGGAGCCTTGATTTCCTTGATGGCACTCCAGAGAAACCCCAAGAACACTGTTTCAAGGATAGAGGGATCCTGAGGTCACTGAAGTAACACGAAAGAGATCCGTGGACCAAAAATCAACTCGAGATGAGAGGTTAGTCCCTGGCTTCGACTCCAGGGGAATACCACCTTACCACAAGCACCTCAAGAGGAGGCTTCTCTCAGCTCCAGCTATGTGAGAGGGACCCTGAGTTTGCGGCCTCAAGTGGAATGAACACTGCAATGCCCTGACGCGAAATAAGGCCGTATATCCCTGCAGTGACTTGAGTGCAGGCTCGTCTTGCATCTCCCAAGATGAACGGATGTCTGAATCCCCTGTGGAGACCACAGAGAAAGAACTAGTTCCCCACGTCATCGCAACCGGAGGCCTCACATCCTTTGAAAACTTCAGAGGTACGCGGAGATCAGTGCCTCCAAAGGAGACGATGCCTGTCTCCTCGTGAAACTTGATAGGAGTCCCAGGATTCCTGTGGCACGTGGAGAGGGACCCTTGGTCTCCTGCCTCAGCTGGAGAGGCGTCCCAATTGCCCTGCCAAGACTCGAGGAGAATCCCGAGTTGTCCCTCTTAACTAGGCAGGAGTCTGACGTCGCTGAACAAACACGTGGGTGGAAGGGCCATCCCCGTCGTAACTCGAGAATATACCCCAGGTTCCCGCCGCAACTCGAGAGAAACCATTAGACTTCCCCCTCGCCGCAAAATGAGGCCCGATACCCTGCACTTCGTGCAGAGCAATTCCGTGTTGCACATCACACATGAAAGGAGCCTTGATTTCCTTGATGCCACTCCAGAGAAACCCCAAGAACACTGTTTCAAGGCTAGAGGGATCCTGAGGTCACTGTAGCAACACAAAAGAGCTCCGTGGACCAAAAGTCAACTCGAGATGAGAGGTTAGTCCCTGGCTTCGAATCCAGGGGAATACCACCTTACAACAAGCACCTCAAGAGGAGGCTTCTCTCAGCTCTAGCTATGTGCTGAGTTTGCGGCCTCAAGTGGAATGGACACCGCGATGCCCTGACTCGAAATAAGGCCGGATATCCCTGCAGTGACTTGAATGCAGGCTCGTCTTGCATTTCCCAAGACGAAAGGATGTCTGAATCCTCTGTGGAGACCACAGAAGAAGACCTAGTTCCCCACCTCATCGCGACCGGAGGCCTCACATCCTTTGAAAACTCCAGAGGTATGCGGAGATCAGTGCCTCCAAAGGAGACGAGGCCTGACTCCTCGTGAAACTTGATAGGAGTCCCAGGATTCCTGTGGCACGTGGAAAGGGACCCTTGGTCTCCCGCCTCAGCTGGAGAGGCGTCCCAATTGCCCTGCCAAGCCTCGAGGAGATTCCCGAGTTGTCCCTCGTAACTAGGCAGGAGTCCTGACGTCGCTGAACAAACACGTGGGTGGAAGGGCCATCCCCGTCGTAACTCGAGAATATACCCCAGGTTCCCGCCGCAACTCGAGAAAAACCATGAGACTTCCCCCTCGCCGCGAGATGAGGCCCGATTCCCCTTCACTGCGTGCAGAGCAATTCCGTCTTGCACATCACACATGAAAGGAGACTTGATTTCCTTGATGGCACTCCAGAGAAACCGCAAGAACACTGTTTCAAGGCTAGAGGGATCCTGAGGTCACTGTAGCAACACGAAAGAGCTCCGTGGACCCAGAATCAACTCGAGATGAGAGGTTAGTCCCTGGCTTCAACTCCAGAGGAATACCACCTTACCACAAGCACCTCAAGAGGAGGCTTCTCTCAGCTCTAGGTATCTGAGAGGGACCCCGAGTTTGTGGCCTCAAGTGGAATGGACGCCGCGATGCCCTGATTCGAAATAAGGCCGGATATCCCTGCAGTGACTTGAATGCAGGCTCGTCTTGCATCTCCCAAGACGAAAGGATGTCTGAATCCCCTGTGGAGACCAGAGAGAAAGACCTAGTTCCCCATCTCATCGCGACCGGAGGCCTCACATCCTTTGAAAACTACAGAGGTACACGAAGATCAGGGCTTCCAAAGGAGACGATGCCTGACTCCTCGTGAAACTTGATTGGAGTCCCAGGATTCCTGTGGCACATGGAAAGGGACCCTTGGTCTCCCGCCTCAGCTGGAGAGTCGTCCCAATTGCCCTGCCAAGCATCGAGGAGAATCCCGAGTTGTCCCTCACAACTAGGCAGGAGTCCTGACGTGGCTGAACAAACACGTGGGTGGAAGCGCCATCCCCGTACTAACTCAAGAATATACCCCAGGTTCCCGCCGCAACTCGAGAAAAACCATGAGACTTCCCCCTCGCCGCGAGATGAGGCCCGATTCCCCTGCACTGCGTGCAGAGCAATTCCGTGTTGCACATCACACATGAAAGGAGCCTTGATTTCCTTGATGGCACTCCAGAGAAACCCCAAGAACACTGTTTCAAGGATAGAGGGATCCTGAGGTCACTGTAGTAACACGAAAGAGATCCGTGGACCAAAAATCAACTCGAGATGAGAGGTTAGTCCCTGGCTTCGACTCCAGGGGAATACCACCTTACCACAAGCACCTCAAGAGGAGGCTTCTCTCAGCTCTAGATATGTGAGAGGGACCCTGAGTTTGCGGCCTGAAGTGGAATGGACACTGCAATGACCTGACGCGAAATAAGGCCGTATATCCCTGCAGTGACTTGAATGCAGGCTCGTCTTGCATCTCCCAAGATGAACGGATGTCTGATCCCCTGTGGAGACCACAGAGAAAGACCTAGTTCCCCACCTCATCGCGACCGGAGGCCTCACATCCTTTGAAAACTCCAGAGGTACGCGGAGATCAGTGCCTCCAAAGGAGACGATGCCTGTCTCCTCGTGAAACTTGATAGGAGTCCCAGGATTCCTGTGGAACCTGGAAAGGGACCCTTGGTCTCCTGCCTCAGCTGGAGAGGCGTCCCAATTGCCCTGCCAAGCCTCGAGGAGCATCCCGAGTTGTCCCTCTTAACTAGGCCGGAGTCTGACGTCGCTGAATAAACACGTGGGTGGAAGGGCCATCACAGTCGTAACTCGAGAATATACCCCAGGTTCCCGCCGCAACTCGAGAAAAACCATTAGACTTCCCCCTCGCCGCAAAATGAGGCCCGATTCCCCTGCACTTCGTGCAGAGCAATTCCGTGTTGCACATCACACATGAAAGGAGCCTTGATTTCCTTGATGGCACTCCAGAGAAACCCCAGGAACACTGTTTCAAGGCTAGAGGGATCCTGAGGTCACTGTAGCAACACGAAAGAGCTCCGTGGACCAAAAATCATCTCGAGATGAGAGGTTATTCCATGGCTTCGACTCCAGAGGAATACCACCTTACCACAAGCACCTCAAGAGGAGGCTTCTCTCAGCTCTATGTATGTGAGAGGGACCCTGAGTTTGCGGTCTCAAGTGGAATGGAGACCGCGATGCCCTGACTCGAAATAACGCCAGATATCCCTGCAGTGACTTGAATGCAGGCTCGTCTTGCATCTCCCAAGACGAAAGGATGTCTGAATCCCCTGTGGAGACCACAGAGAAAGAACTAGTTCCTCACCTCATCGCGACCGGAGGCCTCACATCCTTTGAAAACTCCAGAGGTACGCGGAGATCAGTGCCTCCAAAGGAGACGATGCCTGACTCCTCGTGAAACTTGATAGGAGTCCCAGGATTCCTGTGGCACGTGGAAAGGGACCCTTGGTCTCCCGCCTCAGCTGGAGAGGCGTCCCAATTGCCCTGCCAAGCCTCGAGGAGAATCCCGACTTGTCCCTCGCAACTAGGCAGGAGTCCTGACGTCGCTGAACAAACACTTGGGTGGAAGGGCCATCCCCGTCGTAACTCGAGAATATACCCCAGGTTCCCGCCGCAACTCGAGAAAAACCATGAGACTTCCCCCTCGCCGCGAGATGAGGCCCGATTCCCCTGCACTGCGTGCAGAGCAATTCCGTGTTGCACATCACACATGAAAGGAGCCTTGATTTCCTTGATGGCACTCCAGAGAAACCCGAAGAACACTGTTTCAAGGCTAGAGGGATCCTGAGGTCACTGTAGCAACACGAAAGAGCTCCGTGGGCCAAAATCAACTTGAGATGAGAGGATAGTCCCTGGCTTCGACTCCAGAGGAATACCACCTTACCACAAGCACCTCAAGAGGAGGCTTCTCTCAGCTTTAGGTATGTGAGAGGGACCCTGAGTTTGCGGCCTCAAGTGGAATGGACACCGCGATGCCCTGACTCGAAATAAGGTGAGATATCTCTGCAGTGTCTTGAATGCCGGCTCGTCTTGCATCTCACAAGATGAAAGGATGTTTGAATCCCCTGTGGAGACCACAGAAAAAGACCTAGTTCCCCACCTCATCGCGACCGGACGCCTCACATCCTTTGAAAATTCCAGAGGTATGCGGAGATCAGTTCCTCCTAAAGGGACGATGCCTGACTCCTCGTGAAACTTGATAGGAGTCCCAGGATTGCTCTGGCACGTGGAAAGGGACCCTTGGTCTCCCGCCTCAGCTGGAGAGGCGTCCCAATTGCCCTGCCAAGCCTCGAGGAGAATCCCGACTTGTCCCTCGCAACTAGGCAGGAGTCCTGACGTCGCTGAACAAACACGTGGGTCGAAAGGCCATCCCCGTCGTAACTCGAGAATATACCCCAGGTTCCCGCCGCAACTCGAGAAAAACCATGAGACTTCCCACTCGCCGCGAGATGAGGCCCTATTCCCCTGCACTGGGTGAAGAGCAATACCGTGTTGCACATCACACATGAAAGGAGCCTTGATTTCCTTGATGGCACTCCAGAGAAACCCCAAGAACACTGTTTCAAGGTTGAGGGATCCTGAGGTCACTGAAGCAACAAGAAAGAGCTCCGTGGAGCAAGAATCAACTCGAGATGAGAGGTTATTCCCTGGCTTCGACTCCAGAGGAATACCACCTTACCACAAGCACCTCAAGAGGAGGCTTCTCTCAGCTCTAAGTATCTGAGAGGGACCCTGAGTTTGCGGCCTCAAGTGGAATGTACATCGTGATGCCCTGAATCGAAATAAGGCCGGATATCCCTGCAGTGACTTGAATGCAGGCTCGTCTTGCATTTCCCAAGACGAAAGGAAGTCTGAATCCCCTGTGTAGACCACAGAAATAGACCTAGTTCCCCACCTCATCGAGACCAGAAGCCTCATATGCTTGGAAAACTCCAGAGGTACGCAGAGATCAGTGCCTCCAAAGGAGACGATGCCTGACTCCTCGTGAATCTTGATAGGAGCCCCAGGATTCCGGTGGCACGTGGAAAGGGACCCTTGGTCTCCCGCCTCAGTTGGAGACGCGTCCCAATTGCCCTGCCAAGCCTCGAGGAGAATCCCGAGTTGTCCCTCGCAACTAGGCAGGAGTCCTGACGTCCCTGAACAAACACGTGTGTGGAAGGGCCATCCCCGTAGTAACTCAAGAATATACCCCAGGTTCCCATCGCAACACGAGAAAAACCATGAGACTCCCCCCTCGCCGCAAAATGAGGCCCGATACCCGGCACTTCGAGCAGAGGGATTCAGTGTTGCACATCACACATGAAAGGAGCCTTGCTTTCCTTGATGGCACTCCAGAGAAACCCCAAGAACACTGTTTCAAGGCTAGCGGGATCCTGAGGTCACTGTAGCAACACGAAAGAGCTCCGTGGACCAAAAATCAACTCGAGATGAGAGGTTAGTCCCTGGCTTCGACTCCAGAGTAATACCACCTTACCACGAGCACCTCAAGAGGAGGCTTCTCTCAGCTCTAGGTATGTGAGAGGGACCCTGATTATGCGGCCTCAAGTGGAATGGACACTGCGATGCCCTGACTCGAAATCAGGCCGGATATCCCTACAGTGACTTGAATGCAGTCTCGTCTTGCATCTCCTAAGATGAAAGGATGTCTGAATCCCCTGTGGAGACCACAGAGAAAGACCTAGTTCCCCATCTCATCGCGACCGGAGGCCTCATATGCTTGGAAAACTCCAGAGGTACGCAGAGATCAGTGCCTCCAAAGGAGACGATGCCTGACTCCTCGTGAACCTTGATAGGAGCCCCAGGATTCCGGTGGCACGTGGAAAGGGACCCTTGGTCTCCCGCCTCAGCTGGAGAGGCGTCCCAATTGCCCTGCCAAGCCTCGAGGAGAATCCCGAGTTGTCACTCGCAACTAGGCAGGAGTCCTGACGTCCCTGAACAAACACGTGGGTGGAAGGGCCATCCCCGTCGTAACTCGAGAATATACCACAGGTTCCCATCGCAACACGCGAAAAACCATGAGACTTCCCCCTCGCCGCAAAATGAGGCCCGATACCCGGCACTGCGAGCAGAGGGATTCAGTGTTGCACATCACACATGAAAGGAGCCTTGCTTTCCTTGATGGCACTCCAGAGAAACCCCAAGAAAACTGTTTCAAGGCTAGCGGGATCCTGAGGTCACTGTAGCAACACGAAAGAGCTCCGTGGACCAAAAATCAACTCGAGATGAGAGGTTAGTCCCTGGCTTCGACTCCAGAGGAATACCACCTTACCACGAGCACCTCAAGAGGAGGCTTCTCTCAGCTCTAGGTATGTGAGAGGGACCCTGATTATGCGGCCTCAAGTGGAATGGACACTGCGATGCCCTGACTCGAAATCAGGCCGGATATCCCTGCAGTGACTTGAATGCAGGCTCGTCTTGCATCTCCCAAGATGAAAGGATGTCTGAATCCCCTGTGGAGACCACAGAGAAAGACCTAGTTCCCCATCTCATCGCGACCGGAGGCCTCACATCCTTTGAAAACTCCAGAGGTACGCGGAGATCAGTGCCTCCAAAGGAGACGATGCCTGACTCCTCGTGAAACTTGATAGGAGTCCCAGGATTCCTGTGGCACGTGGAAAGGGACCCTTGGTCTCCCGCCTCAGCTGGAGAGGCGTCCCAATTGCCCTGCCAAGCCTCGAGGAGAATCCCGAGTTGTCCCTCGCAACTAGGCAGGAGTACTGACGTCGCTGAACAAACACGTGTGTGGAAGGGCCATCCCCGTCGTAACTCGAGAATATACCCCAGGTTACCGCAGCAACTCGAGAAAAACCATGAGACTTCCCCCTCGCCGCGGTATGGGGCCCGATTTCCCTGCACTTCGTGCAGAGCAATTCCGTGTTGCACATCACACATGAAAGGAGCCTTGATTTCCTTGATGGCACTCCAGAGAAACCCCAAGAACACTGTTTCAAGGCTAGAGGGATTCTCAGGTCACTGTAGCAACACGAAAGAGCTCCGTGGACCAAAAATCAACTCGAGATGAGAGGTTAGTCCCTGGCTTCGACTCCAGAGGAATACCACCTTACCACAAGCACCTCAAGAGGAGGCTTCTCTCAGCTCTAGCTATGTGCTGAGTTTGCGGCCTCAAGTGGAATGGACACCGCGATGCCCTGACTCGAAATAAGGCCGGATATCCCTGCAGTGACTTGAATGCAGGCTCGTCTTGCATTTCCCAAGACGAAAGGATGTCTGAATCCTCTGTGGAGACCACAGAAGAAGACCTAGTTCCCCACCTCGTCGCGACCGGAGGCCTCACATCCTTTGAAAACTCCAGAGGTATGCGGAGATCAGTGCCTCCAAAGGAGACGAGGCCTGACTCCTCGTGAAACTTGATAGGAGTCCCAGGATTCCTGTGGCACGTGGAAAGGGACCCTTGGTCTCCCGCCTCAGCTGGAGAGGCGTCCCAATTGCCCTGCCAAGCCTCGAGGAGATTCCCGAGTTGTCCCTCGTAACTAGGCAGGAGTCCTGACGTCGCTGAACAAACACGTGGGTTTAAGGGCCATCCCCGTCGTAACTCGAGAATATACCCCAGGTTCCCGCCGCAACTCGAGAAAAACCATGAGACTTCCCCCTCGCCGCGAGATGAGGCCCGATTCCCCTTCACTGCGTGCAGAGCAATTCCGTCTTGCACATCACACATGAAAGGAGCCTTGATTTCCTTGATGGCACTCCAGAGAAACCCCAAGAACACTGTTTCAAGGCTAGAGGGATCCTGAGGTCACTGTAGCAACACGAAAGAGCTCCGTGGACCAAAAATCAACTCGAGATGAGAGGTTAGTCCCTGGCTTCGACTCCAGAGGAATACCACCTTACCACAAGCACCTCAAGAGGAGGCTTCTCTCAGCTCTAGGTATGTGAGAGGGACCCTGATTATGCGGCCTCAAGTGGAATGGACACTGCGATGCCCTGACTCGAAATCAGGCCGGATATCCCTGCAGTGACTTGAATGCAGGCTCGTCTTCCATCTCCCAAGATGAAAGGATGTCTGAATCCCCTGTGGAGACCACAGAGAAAGACCTAGTTCCCCATCTCATCGCGACCGGAGGCCTCACATCCTTTGAAAACTCCAGAGGTACGCGGAGATCAGTGCCTCCAAAGGAGACGATGCCTGACTCCTCGTGAAACTAGATAGGAGTCCCAGGATTCCTGTGGCACGTGGAAAGGGACCCTTGGTCTCCCGCCTCAGCTGGAGAGGCGTCCCAATTGCCCTGCCAAGCCTCGAGGAGAATCCCGAGTTGTCCCTCGCAACTAGGCAGGAGTACTGACGTCGCTGAACAAACACGTGTGTGGAAGGGCCATCCCCGTCGTAACTCGAGAATATACCCCAGGTTACCGCAGCAACTCGAGAAAAACCATGAGACTTCCCCCTCGCCGCGGTATGGGGCCCGATTTCCCTGCACTTCGTGCAGAGCAATTCCGTGTTGCACATCACACATGAAAGGAGCCTTGATTTCCTTGATGGCACTCCAGAGAAACCCCAAGAACACTGTTTCAAGGCTAGAGGGATTCTCAGGTCACTGTAGCAACACGAAAGAGCTCCGTGGACCAAAAATCAACTCGAGATGAGAGGTTAGTCCCTGGCTTCGACTCCAGAGGAATACCACCTTACCACAAGCACCTCAAGAGGAGGCTTCTCTCAGCTCTAGCTATGTGCTGAGTTTGCGGCCTCAAGTGGAATGGACACCGCGATGCCCTGACTCGAAATAAGGCCGGATATCCCTGCAGTGACTTGAATGCAGGCTCGTCTTGCATTTCCCAAGACGAAAGGATGTCTGAATCCTCTGTGGAGACCACAGAAGAAGACCTAGTTCCCCACCTCGTCGCGACCGGAGGCCTCACATCCTTTGAAAACTCCAGAGGTATGCGGAGATCAGTGCCTCCAAAGGAGACGAGGCCTGACTCCTCGTGAAACTTGATAGGAGTCCCAGGATTCCTGTGGCACGTGGAAAGGGACCCTTGGTCTCCCGCCTCAGCTGGAGAGGCGTCCCAATTGCCCTGCCAAGCCTCGAGGAGATTCCCGAGTTGTCCCTCGTAACTAGGCAGGAGTCCTGACGTCGCTGAACAAACACGTGGGTTTAAGGGCCATCCCCGTCGTAACTCGAGAATATACCCCAGGTCCCCGCCGCAACTCGAGAAAAACCATGAGACTTCCCCCTCGCCGCGAGATGAGGCCCGATTCCCCTTCACTGCGTGCAGAGCAATTCCGTCTTGCACATCACACATGAAAGGAGCCTTGATTTCCTTGATGGCACTCCAGAGAAACCCCAAGAACACTGTTTCAAGGCTAGAGGGATCCTGAGGTCACTGTAGCAACACGAAAGAGCTCCGTGGACCAAAAATCAACTCGAGATGAGAGGTTAGTCCCTGGCTTCGACTCCAGAGGAATACCACCTTACCACAAGCACCTCAAGAGGAGGCTTCTCTCAGCTCTAGGTATGTGAGAGGGACCCTGAGTTTGCGGCCTCAAGTGGAATGGACACCGCGATGCCCTGACTCGAAATAAGGCCTGATATCCCTGCAGTGACTTGAATGCAGGCTCGTCTTGAATCTCCCAATACGAAAGAATGTCTGAATCCCCTGTGGAGACCACAGAGAAAGACCTAGTTCCGCACCTCATCGCGACCGGAAGCCTCACATCCTTTGAAAACTCCAGAGGTACGCGGAGATCAGTGCCTCCAAAGGAGACGATGCCTGACTCCTCGTGAAACTTGATAGGAGTCCCAGGATTCCTGTGGCACGTGGAAAGGGACCCCTGGTCTCCCGCCTCAGCTGGAGAGGCGTCCCAATTGCCCTGCCAAGCCTCGAGGAGAATCCCGAGTTGTCCCTTGCAACTAGCCAGGAGTCCTGACGTCGCTGAACAAACACGTGGGTGGAAGGGCCATCCCCGTCGTAACTCGAGAATATACCCCAGGTTCCCGCAGCAACTCGAGAAAAACCATGAGACTTCCCCCTCGCCGCGAGATGAGGCCCGATACCCTGCACTGCGTGCAGAGCAATTCCCTGTTGCACATCACACATGAAAGGAGCCTTGATTTCCTTGATGGCACTCCAGAGAAACCCCAAGAACACTGTTTCAAGGCTAGAGGGATCCTGAGGTCACTGTAGCAACACGAAAGAGCTCCGTGTACCAAGAATCAACTCGAGATGAGAGGTTAGTCCCTGGCTTCGACTCCAGAGGAATACCACCTTACCACAAGCACCTCAAGAGGAGGCTTCTCTCAGCTCTAGGTATGTGAGAGGGACCCTGATTTTGCGGCCTCAAGTGGAATGGACACTGCGATGCCCTGACGCGAAATAAGGCCGGATATCCCGGCAGTGACTTGAATGCAGGAGCGTCTTGCATCTCCCAAGATGAAAGAATATCTGAATCCCCCGTGGAGACCACAGAGAAAGACCTAGTTTCCCACCTCATGGCGACCGGAATCCTCACATCCTTTGAAAACTCCAGAGGTACGCGGAGATCAGTGCCTCCAAAGGAGACGATGCCTGACTCCTCGTGAAACTTGATAGGAGTCCCAGGATTCCTGTGGCACGTGGAAAGGGACCCTTGGTCTCCCGCCTCAGCTGGAGAGGCGTCCCAATTGCCCTGCCAAGCCTCGAGGAGAATCCCGAGTTGTCCCTCGCAACTAGGTAGGAGTCCTGACGCCACTGAAGAAACACGTGTGTGGAAGGGCCGTCCCCATCGTAACTCGAGAATATACCCCAGGTTCCCGCCGCAACTCGAGAAAAACCATGAGACTTCCCCCTCGCCGCGAGATGAGTCCTGATTCCCCTGCACTGCGTGCAGAGCAATTCCGTGTTGCACATCACACATGAAAGGAGCCTTGATTTCCTTGATGGCACTCCAGAGAAACCCCAAGAACACTGTTTCAAGGATAGAGGATCCTAAGGTCACTGAAGCAACAATAAAGAGCTCCGTGGACCAAGAATCAACTCGAGATGAGAGGTTATTCCATGGCTTCGACTCCAGAGGAATACCACCTTACCAGAAGCACCTCAAGAGGAGGCTTCTCTCAGCTCTAGGTATGTGAGAGGGACCCTCAGTTTGCGGCCTCAAGTGGAATGGACACCTCGATGCCCTGAATCAAAATAAGGCCGGATATCCCTGCAGTGACTTGAATGCAGGCTCGTCTTGCATCTCCCAAGATGAAAGGATGTCTGAATCCCCTGTGGAGACCACAGGGAAAGACCGAGTTCCCTACCTCATCGCGACCGGAAGCCTCACATCCTCTGAAAACTCCAGAGGTACGCGGAGATCAGTGCCTCCAAAGGAAAGGATACCTGACTCCGGGTGAAACTTGATAGGAGTCCCAGGATTCCTGTGGCACGTGGAAAGGGACCCTTGGTCTCCCGCCTCAGCTGGAGAGGCGTCCCAATTGCCCTGCCAAGCCTCGAGGAGAATCCCGAGTTGTCCATCGCAACTAGGCAGGAGTCCTGCCGTCGCTGACCAAAAACGTGGTTGGAAGGGGCATCCCCGTCGTAACTCGAGAATATACCCCAGGTTCCCGCCGCAACTCAAGAAAAACCATGAGACTTCTCCCTCGCCGCGAGATGAGGCCCGATTCCCCTGCACTGCGTGCAGAGCAATTCCGTGTTGCACATCACACATGAAAGGAGCCTTGATTTCCTTGATGGCACTCCAGAGAAACCCCAAGAACACTGTTTCAAGGCTAGAGGGATCCTGAGGTCACTGTAGAAACACGAAAGAACTCCATAGTCCAAAAATCAACTCGAGATGAGAAGTTAGTCCCTGGCTTCGACTCCACAGGAATACCACCTTACCACAAGCACCTCAAGAGGAGGCTTCTCTCAGCTCTAGTATGTGAGAGGGACCCTGAGTTTGCGGCCTCAATTGGAATGGACAGCGCGATGCCCTGACTCGAACTAAGGCCGGATATCCCTGCAGTGACTTGAATGCAGGCTCGTCTTGCATCTCCCAAGACGAAAGAATGTCTGAATCCCCTGTGGAGACCACAGAGAATGACCTACTTCCCCACCTCATCGCGAACGGAGGCCTCACATCTATTGAAAACTTCAGAGGTACGCAGAGATCAGTGCCTCCAAAGGAGACGATGCCTGACTCCTCGTGAAACTTGATAGGAGTCCCAGGATTCCTGTGGCACGTGGAAAGGCACCCTTGGTCTCCGGCCTCAGCTGGAGAGGCGTCCCAATTGCCCTGCCAAGCCTCGAGGAGAATCCCGAGTTGTCCCTCGTAACTAGGCAGGAGTACTGACGTCGCTGAACAAACACGTGGGTTTAAGGGCCATCCCCGTCGTAACTCGAGAATATACCCCAGGTTCCCGCCGCAACTCGAGAAAAACCATGAGACTTCCCCCTCGCCGCGAGATGAGGCCCGATTCCCCTTCACTGCGTGCAGAGCAATTCCGTCTTGCACATCACACATGAAAGGAGCCTTGATTTCCTTGATGGCACTCCAGAGAAACCCCAAGAACACTGTTTCAAGGCTAGAGGGATCCTGAGGTCACTGTAGCAACACGAAAGAGCTCCGTGGACCAAAAATCAAATCGAGATGAGAGGTTAGTCCCTGGCTTCGACTCCAGAGGAATACCACCTTACCACGAGCACCTCAAGAGGAGGCTTCTCTCAGCTCTAGCTATGTGCTGAGTTTGCGGCCTCAAGTGGAATGGACACCGCGATGCCCTGACTCGAAATAAGGCCGGATATCCCTGCAGTGACTTGAATGCAGGCTCGTCTTGCATCTCCAAAGGCGAAAGGATGTCCAAATCCCCTGTGGAGACCACAGAGAAAGACCTAGTTCCCCACCTCATCGCGACCGGAGGCCTCACATCCTTTGAAAACTCCAGAGGTACGCGGAGATCAGTGCCTCCAAAGGACACGATGCCTGACTCCTCGTGTAACTTGATAGGAGTCCCAGGATTCCTGTGGCACGTGGAAAGGGACCCTTGGTCTCCCGCCTCAGCTGGAGAGGCGTCCCAATGCCCTGCCAAGCCTCGAGGAGATTCCCGAGTTGTCCCTCGCAACTAGGCAGGAGTCCTGCCGTCGCTGAACAAACACGTGGGTGGAAGGGCCATCCCCGTCGTAACTCGAGAATATACCCCAGGTTCCCGCCGCAACTCGAGAAAAACCATGAGACTTCCCCCTCACCGCGAGATGAGGCCCGATTCCCCTGCACTGCGTGCAGAGCAATTCCGTCTTGCACATCACACAAGAAAGGAGCCTTTATTTCCTTGATGGCACTCCAGAGAAACCCCAAGAACACTGTTTCAAGGCTAGAGGGATCCTGAGGTCACTGTAGCAACACGAAAGAGCTCCGTGGACCAAGAGTCAACTCGAGATGAGAGGTTAGTCCCTGGCTTCAACTCCAGAGGAATACCACCTTACCACAAGCACCTCAAGAGGAGGCTTCTCTCAGCTTTAGGTATGTGAGAGGGACCCTGAATTTGCGGCCTCAAGTGGAATGGACACCGCGATGCCCTGGCTCGAAATAAGGTTGGATATCCCTGCAGTGACTTGAATGCAGGCTCGTCTTGCATCTCCCAAGACGAAAGGATGTCTGAATCCCCTGTGGAGACCACAGAGAAAGACCTAGTTCCCCACCTCATCGCGACCGGAGGCCTCACATCCTTTGAAAACTCCAGAGGTACGCGGAGATCAGTTCCTCCAAAGGAGACGATGCCTGACTCCTCGTGAAACTTGATAGGAGTCCCAGGATTCCTGTGGCACGTGGAAAGGGACCCTTGGTCTCCCGCCTCAGCTGGAGAGGCGTCCCAATTGCCCTGCCAAGCCTCGAGGAGAATCCCGAGTTGTCCCTCGCAACTAGGTAGGAGTCCTGACGCCACTGAAGAAACACGTGTGTGGAAGGGCCGTCCCCATCGTAACTCGAGAATATACCCCAGGTTCCCGCCGCAACTCGAGAAAAACCATGAGACTTCCCCCTCGCCGCGAGATGAGTCCTGATTCCCCTGCACTGCGTGCAGAGCAATTCCGTGTTGCACATCACACATGAAAGGAGCCTTGATTTCCTTGATGGCACTCCAGAGAAACCCCAAGAACACTGTTTCAAGGATAGAGGATCCTAAGGTCACTGAAGCAACAATAAAGAGCTCCGTGGACCAAGAATCAACTCGAGATGAGAGGTTATTCCATGGCTTCGACTCCAGAGGAATACCACCTTACCAGAAGCACCTCAAGAGGAGGCTTCTCTCAGCTCTAGGTATGTGAGAGGGACCCTCAGTTTGCGGCCTCAAGTGGAATGGACACCTCGATGCCCTGAATCAAAATAAGGCCGGATATCCCTGCAGTGACTTGAATGCAGGCTCGTCTTGCATCTCCCAAGATGAAAGGATGTCTGAATCCCCTGTGGAGACCACAGGGAAAGACCGAGTTCCCTACCTCATCGCGACCGGAGGCCTCACATCCTCTGAAAACTCCAGAGGTACGCGGAGATCAGTGCCTCCAAAGGAAAGGATACCTGACTCCGGGTGAAACTTGATAGGAGTCCCAGGATTCCTGTGGCACGTGGAAAGGGACCCTTGGTCTCCCGCCTCAGCTGGAGAGGCGTCCCAATTGCCCTGCCAAGCCTCGAGGAGAATCCCGAGTTGTCCATCGCAACTAGGCAGGAGTCCTGCCGTCGCTGACCAAAAACGTGGTTGGAAGGGGCATCCCCGTCGTAACTCGAGAATATACCCCAGGTTCCCGCCGCAACTCAAGAAAAACCATGAGACTTCTCCCTCGCCGCGAGATGAGGCCCGATTCCCCTGCACTGCGTGCAGAGCAATTCCGTGTTGCACATCACACATGAAAGGAGCCTTGATTTCCTTGATGGCACTCCAGAGAAACCCCAAGAACACTGTTTCAAGGCTAGAGGGATCCTGAGGTCACTGTAGAAACACGAAAGAACTCCATAGTCCAAAAATCAACTCGAGATGAGAAGTTAGTCCCTGGCTTCGACTCCACAGGAATACCACCTTACCACAAGCACCTCAAGAGGAGGCTTCTCTCAGCTCTAGTATGTGAGAGGGACCCTGAGTTTGCGGCCTCAATTGGAATGGACAGCGCGATGCCCTGACTCGAACTAAGGCCGGATATCCCTGCAGTGACTTGAATGCAGGCTCGTCTTGCATCTCCCAAGACGAAAGAATGTCTGAATCCCCTGTGGAGACCACAGAGAATGACCTACTTCCCCACCTCATCGCGAACGGAGGCCTCACATCTATTGAAAACTTCAGAGGTACGCAGAGATCAGTGCCTCCAAAGGAGACGATGCCTGACTCCTCGTGAAACTTGATAGGAGTCCCAGGATTCCTGTGGCACGTGGAAAGGCACCCTTGGTCTCCGGCCTCAGCTGGAGAGGCGTCCCAATTGCCCTGCCAAGCCTCGAGGAGAATCCCGAGTTGTCCCTCGTAACTAGGCAGGAGTACTGACGTCGCTGAACAAACACGTGGGTTTAAGGGCCATCCCCGTCGTAACTCGAGAATATACCCCAGGTTCCCGCCGCAACTCGAGAAAAACCATGAGACTTCCCCCTCGCCGCGAGATGAGGCCCGATTCCCCTTCACTGCGTGCAGAGCAATTCCGTCTTGCACATCACACATGAAAGGAGCCTTGATTTCCTTGATGGCACTCCAGAGAAACCCCAAGAACACTGTTTCAAGGCTAGAGGGATCCTGAGGTCACTGTAGCAACACGAAAGAGCTCCGTGGACCAAAAATCAACTCGAGATGAGAGGTTAGTCCCTGGCTTCGACTCCAGAGGAATACCACCTTACCACGAGCACCTCAAGAGGAGGCTTCTCTCAGCTCTAGCTATGTGCTGAGTTTGCGGCCTCAAGTGGAATGGACACCGCGATGCCCTGACTCGAAATAAGGCCGGATATCCCTGCAGTGACTTGAATGCAGGCTCGTCTTGCATCTCCAAAGGCGAAAGGATGTCCAAATCCCCTGTGGAGACCACAGAGAAAGACCTAGTTCCCCACCTCATCGCGACCGGAGGCCTCACATCCTTTGAAAACTCCAGAGGTACGCGGAGATCAGTGCCTCCAAAGGACACGATGCCTGACTCCTCGTGTAACTTGATAGGAGTCCCAGGATTCCTGTGGCACGTGGAAAGGGACCCTTGCTCTCCCGCCTCAGCTGGAGAGGCGTCCCAATGCCCTGCCAAGCCTCGAGGAGATTCCCGAGTTGTCCCTCGCAACTAGGCAGGAGTCCTGCCGTCGCTGAACAAACACGTGGGTGGAAGGGCCATCCCCGTCGTAACTCGAGAATATACCCCAGGTTCCCGCCGCAACTCGAGAAAAACCATGAGACTTCCCCCTCACCGCGAGATGAGGCCCGATTCACCTGCACTGCGTGCAGAGCAATTCCGTCTTGCACATCACACATGAAAGGAGCCTTTATTTCCTTGATGGCACTCCAGAGAAACCCCAAGAACACTGTTTCAAGGCTAGAGGGATCCTGAGGTCACTGTAGCAACACGAAAGAGCTCCGTGGACCAAGAGTCAACTCGAGATGAGAGGTTAGTCCCTGGCTTCAACTCCAGAGGAATACCACCTTACCACAAGCACCTCAAGAGGAGGCTTCTCTCAGCTTTAGGTATGTGAGAGGGACCCTGAATTTGCGGCCTCAAGTGGAATGGACACCGCGATGCCCTGGCTCGAAATAAGGTTGGATATCCCTGCAGTGACTTGAATGCAGGCTCGTCTTGCATCTCCCAAGACGAAAGGATGTCTGAATCCCCTGTGGAGACCACAGAGAAAGACCTAGTTCCCCACCTCATCGCGACCGGAGGCCTCACATCCTTTGAAAACTCCAGAGGTACGCGGAGATCAGTGCCTCCAAAGGAGACGATGCCTGACTCCTCGTGAAACTTGATAGGAGTCCCAGGATTCCTGTGGCACGTGGAAAGGGACCCTTGGTCTCCCGCCTCAGCTGGAGAGGCGTCCCAATTGCCCTGCCAAGCCTCGAGGAGAATCCCGAGTTGTCCCTCGCAACTAGGCAGGAGTCCTGACGTCGCTGAAGAAACACGTGTGTGGAAGGGCCATCCCCGTCGTAACTCGAGAATATACCCCAGGTTCCTGCCGCAACTCGAGAAAAACCATGAGACTTCCCCCTCGCTGCGAGATGAGGCCCGATTCCCCTGCACTGCGTGCAGAGCAATTCCGTGTTGCACATCACACATGAAAGGAGCCTTGATTTCCTTGATGGCACTCCAGAGAAACCCCAAGAACACTGTTTCAAGGCTAGAGGGATCCTGAGGTCACTGTAGCAACACGAAAGAGCTCCGTGGACCAAAAATCAACTCGAGATGAGAGGTTAGTCCCTGGCTTCGACTCCAGAGGAATACCACCTTACCACAAGCACCTCAAGAGGAGGCTTCTCTCAGCTCTAGGTATGTGAGAGGGACCCTGAGTTTGCGGCCTCAAGTGGAATGGACACCGCGATGCCCTGACTCGAAATAAGGCCTGATATCCCTGCAGTGACTTGAATGCAGGCTCGTCTTGCATCTCCCAATACGAAAGGATGTCTGATTCCCCTGTGGAGGCCACAGAGAAAGACCTAGTTCCCCACCTCATCGCGACCAGAGGCCTCACATCCTTTGAAAACTCCAGAGGTATGCGGAGATCAGTGCCTCCAAAGGAGACGATGCCTGACTCCTCGTGAAACTTGATAGGAGTCCCAGGATTCCTGTGGCACGTGGAAAGGGACCCTTGGTCTCCCGCCTCAGCTGGAGAGGCGTCCCAATTGCCCTGCCAAGCCTCGAGGAGAATCCCGAGTTGTCCCTCGCAACTAGGCAGGAGTCCTGACGTCGCTGAACAAACACGTGGGTGGAAGGGCCATCCCCGTCGTAATTCGAGAATATACCCCAGGTTCCCGCCGCAACTCGAGAAAAACCATGAGACTTCCCCCTCACCGCAAAATGAGGCCCGATACCCTGCACTGCGTGCAGAGCAATTCCCTGTTGCACATCACACATGAAAGGAGCCTTGATTTCCTTGATGGCACTCCAGAGAAACCCCAAGAACACTGTTTCAAAGCTAGAGGGATCCTGAGGTCACTGTAGCAACACGAAAGAGCTCCGTGTACCAAGAATCAACTCGAGATGAGAGGTTAGTCCCTGGCTTCGACTCCAGAGGAATAGCACCTTACCACAAGCACCTCAAGAGGAGGCTTCTCTCAGCTCTAGGCATGTGAGAGGGACCCTGAGTTTGCTTCCTAAAGTGGAATGGACACCGCGATGCCCTGACTCGAAATATGGCCGGATATCCCTGCAGTGACTTGAATGCAGGCTCGTCTTGCATCTCCCAAGATGAAAGAATGTCTGAATCCCCTTTGAAGACCACAGAGAAAGACCTAGTTCCCCACCTCATCGCGACCGGAGGCCTCACATCCTTTGAAAACTCCAGAGGTACGCGGAGATCAGTGCCTCCAAAGGAGACGATGCCTGACTCCTCGTGAAACTTGATAGGAGTCCCAGGATTCCTGTGGCACGTGGAAAGGGACCCTTGCTCTCCCGCCTCAGCTGGAGAGGCGTCCCAATTGCCCTGCCAAGCCTCGAGGAGAATCCCGAGTTGTCCCTCGCAACTAGGCAGGAGTCCTGACGTCGCTGAACAAACACGTGGGTGGAAGGGCCATCCCCGTCGTAATTCGAGAATATACCCCAGGTTCCCGCCGCAACTCGAGAAAAACCATGAGACTTCCCCCTCACCGCAAAATGAGGCCCGATAACCTGCACTGCGTGCAGAGCAATTCCCTGTTGCACATCACACATGAAAGGAGCCTTGATTTCCTTGATGGCACTCCAGAGAAACCCCAAGAACACTGTTTCAAAGCTAGAGGGATCCTGAGGTCACTGTAGCAACACGAAAGAGCTCCGTGTACCAAGAATCAACTCGAGATGAGAGGTTAGTCCCTGGCTTCGACTCCAGAGGAATAGCACCTTACCACAAGCACCTCAAGAGGAGGCTTCTCTCAGCTCTAGGTATGTGAGAGGGACCCTGAGTTTGCTTCCTAAAGTGGAATGGACACCGCGATGCCCTCACGCGAAATAAGGCCGGATATCCCTGCAGTGACTTGAATGCAGGCTCGTCTTGCATCTCCCAAGATGAAAGAATGTCTGAATCCCCTTTGAAGACCACAGAGAAAGACCTAGTTCCCCACCTCATCGCGACCGGAGGCCTCACATCCTTTGAAAACTCCAGAGGTACGCGGAGATCAGTGCCTTCAAAGGAGACGATGCCTGACTCCTCGTGAAACTTGATAGGAGTCCCAGGATTCCTGTGGCACGTTGAAAGGGACTCTTGCTCTCCCGCCTCAGCTGGAGAGGCGTCCCAATTGCCCTGCCAAGCCTCGAGGAGAATTCCGAGTTGTCCCACGCAACTAGGCAGGAGTCCTGCCGTCGCTGAACAAACACGTGTGTGGAAGGGCCATCCTCGTCGTAACTCAAGAATATACCCCAGGTTCCCGCCGCAACTCGAGAAAAACCATGAGACATCCCCCTCGCCGCGAGATGAGGCCCGATTCCCCTGCACTGCGTGCAGAGCAATTCCGTGTTGCACATCACACATGAAAGGAGCCTTGATTTCCTTGATGGCAGTCCAGAGAAACCCCAAGAACACTGTTTCAAGGCTAGAGGGATCCTGAGGTCACTGTAGCAACACGAAAGAGCTCCGTGGGCCAAAATCAACTTGAGATGAGAGGATAGTCCCTGGCATCGACTCCAGAGGAATACCACCTTACCACAAGCACCTCAAGAGGAGGCTTCTCTCAGCTTTAGGTATGTGAGAGGGACCCTGAGTTTGTGGCCTCAAGTGGAATGGACACCGCGATGCCCTGACTCGAAATAAGACGAGATATCTCTGCAGTGACTTGAATGCCGGCTCGTCTTGCATCTCACAAGATGAAAGGATGTTTGAATCCCCTGTGGAGACCACAGAGAAAGACCTAGTTCCCCACCTCATCGCGACCGGAGGCCTCACATCCTTTGAAAACTCCAGAGGTACGCGGAGATCAGTGCCTCCAAAGGAAACGATGCCTGACTTCTCCTGAAACTTGATAGGAGTCCCAGGATTCCTGTGGCACCTGGAAAGGAACCCTTGGTCTCCCGCCTCAGCTGGAGAGGCGTCGCAATTGCCTTGCCAAGCCTCGAGGAGAATCCCGAGTCGTCCCTCGCAACTAGGCAGGAGTCCTGACTTCGCTGAACTAACACGAGTGTGGAAGGGCCATCCCCGTCGTAACTCGAAAATATACCGCAGGTTCCCGCCGCAACTCGAGATAAACCATGAGACTTCCCCCTCGCCGCGAGATGAGGCCCGATTCCCCTGCACTGCGTGCAGAGCAATTCCGTGTTGCACATCACACATGAAAGGAGCCTTGATTTCCTTGATGGCACTCCAGAGAAACCCCAGGAACACTGTTTCAAGGCTAGAGGGATCCTGAGGTCACTGTAGCAACACGAAAGAGCTCCGTGGACCAAAAATCAACTCGAGATGAGAGGTTAGTCCCTGGCTTCGACTCCAGAGGAATACCACCTTACCACAAGCACCTCAAGAGGAGGCTTCTCTCAGCTCTAGGTATGTGAGAGGGACCCTGAGTTTGCGGTCTCAAGTGGAATGGAGACCGCGATGCCCTGACTCGAAATAAGGCCGGATATCCCTGCAGTGACTTGAATGCAGGCTCGTCTTGCATCTCCCAAGACGAAAGGATGTCTGAATCCCCTGTGGAGACCACAGAGAAAGACCTAGTTCCCCACCTCATCGCGACCGAAGGCCTCACATCCTTTGAAAACTCCAGAGGTACGCGGAGATCAGTGCCTCCAAAGGAGACGATGCCTGACTCCTCGTGAAACTTGATAGGAGTCCCAGGATTCCTTGGCACGTGGAAAGGGACCCTTGGTCTCCCGCCTCAGCTGGAGAGGCGTCCCAATTGCCCTGCCAAGCCTCGAGGAGAATCCCGAGTTGTCCCTCGCAACTAGGCAGGAGTCCTGACGTCGCTGAACAAACACGTGGGTGGAAGGGCCATCCCCGTCGTAACTCGAGAATATACCCCAGGTTCCCGCCGCAACTCGAGAAAAACCATGAGACTTCCCCCTCGCCGCGAGATGAGGCCCGATTCCCCTGCACTGCGTGCAGAGCAATACCGTGTTGCACATCACACATGAAAGGAGCCTTGATTTCCTTGATGGCACTCCAGAGAAACCCCAAGAACACTGTTTCAAGGATAGAGGATCCTGAGGTCACTGAAGCAACAAGAAAGAGCTCCGTGGAGCAAGAATCAACTCGAGATGAGAGGTTAGTCCCTGGCTTCGACTCCAGAGGAATACCACCTTCCCACAAGCACCTCAAGAGGAGGCTTCTCTCAGCTCTAGGTATGTGAGAGGGACCCTGAGTTTGCGGCCTCAAGTGGAATGGACATCGCGATGCCCTGAATCGAAATAAGGCCGGATATCCCTGCAGTGACTTGAATGTAGGCTCGTCTTGCATCTCCCAAGATGAAAGGATGTCTGAATCCCCTGTGGAGACCACAGAGAAAGACCTAGTTCCCCAACTCATCGCGACCGGAGGCCTCACATCCTTTGAAAACTCCAGAGGTACGCGGAGATCAGTGCCTCCAAAGGAGACGAGGCCTGACTCCTCGTGAAACTTGATAGGAGTCCCAGGATTCCTGAGGCACGTGGAAAGGGACCCTTGGTCTCCCGCCTCAGCTGGAGAGGCGTTCCAATTGCCCTGCCAAGCCTCGAGGAGAATCCCGAGTTGTCCCTCGCAACTAGGCAGAAGTCCTGACGTCGCTGAACAAACACGTGTGTGGAAGGGCCATCCCCGTCGTAACTCGAGAATATACCCCAGGTTACCGCAGCAACTCGAGAAAAACCATGAGACTTCCCCCTCGCCGCGATATGAGGCCCGATTCCCCTACACTTCGCGCAGAGCAATTCCGTGTTGCACATCACACATGAAAGGAGCCTTGATTTTCTTGATGGCACTCCAGAGAAACCCCAAGAACACTGTTTCAAGGCTAGAGGGATCCTCAGGTCACTGTAGCAACACGAAAGAGCTCCGTGGACCAAAAATTAACTCGAGATGAGAGGTTAGTCCCTGGCTTCGACTCCAGAGGAATACCACCTTACCACAAGCACCTCAAGTGGAGGCTTCTCTCAGCTCTAGCTATGTGCTGAGTTTGCGGCCTCAAGTGGAATGGACACCGCGATGCCCTGACTCGAAATAAGGCCGGATATCCCTGCAGTGACTTGAATGCAGGCTCGTCTTGCATTTCCCAAGACGAAAGGATGTCTGAATCCTCTGTGGAGACCACAGAAGAAGACATAGTTCCCCACCTCATCGCGACCGGAGGCCTCACATCCTTTGAAAACTCCAGAGGTATGCGGAGATCAGTGCCTCCAAAGGAGACGAGGCCTGACTCCTCGTGAAACTTGATAGGAGTCCCAGGATTCCTGTGGCACGTGGAAAGGGACCCTTGGTCTCCCGCCTCAGCTGGAGAGGCGTCCCAATTGCCCTGCCAAGCCTCGAGGAGATTCCCGAGTTGTCCCTCGTAACTAGGCAGGAGTCCTGACGTCGCTGAACAAACACGTGTGTGGAAGGTCCATCCCCGTCGTAACTCGAGAATATACCCCAGGTTCCCGCCGCAACTCGAGAAAAACCATGAGACTTCCCCCTCGCCGCGAGATGAGGCCCGATTCCCCTTCACTGCATGCAGAGCAATTCCGTCTTGCACATCACACATGAAAGGAGACTTGATTTCCTTGATGGCACTCCAGAGAAACCCCAAGAACACTGTTTCAAGGCTAGAGGGATCCTGAGGTCACTGTAGCAACACGAAAGAGCTCCGTGGACCCAGAATCAACTCGAGATGAGAGGTTAGTCCCTGGCTTCAACTCCAGAGGAATAGCACCTTACCACAAGCACCTCAAGAGGAGGCTTCTCTCAGCTTTAGGTATGTGAGAGGGACCCTGAGTTTGCGGCCTCAAGTGGAATGGACACCGCGATGCCCTGGCTCTAAATAAGGCTGGATATCCCTGCAGTGACTTGAATGCAGGCTCGTCTTGCATCTCCCAAGACGAAAGGATGTCTGAATCCCCTGTGGAGACCACAGAGAAAGACCTAGTTCCCCACCTCATGGCGACCGGAGGCCTCACATCCTTTGAAAACTCCAGAGGTACGCGGAGATCAGTGCCTCCAAAGGAGACGATGCCTGACTCCTCGTGAAACTTGATAGGAGTCCCAGGATTCCTGTGGCACGTGGAAAGGGACCCTTGGTCTCCCGCCTCAGCTGGAGAGGCGTCCCAATTGCCCTGCCAAGCCTCGAGGAGAATCCCGAGTTGTCCCTCGCAACTAGGCAGGAGTCCTGACGTCGCTGAAGAAACACGTGTGTGGAAGGGCCATCCCCGTCGTAACTCGAGAATATACCGCAGGTTCCTGCCGCAACTCGAGAAAAACCATGAGACTTCCCCCTCGCCGCGAGATGAGGCCCGATTCCCCTGCACTGCGTGCAGAGCAATACCGTGTTGCACATCACACATGAAAGGAGCCTTGATTTCCTTGATGGCACTCCAGAGAAACCCCAAGAACACTGTTTCAATGATAGAGGATCCTGAGGTCACTGAAGCAACAAGAAAGAGCTCCGTGGAGCAAGAATCAACTCGAGATGAGAGGTTATTCCCTGGCTTCGACTCCAGAGGAATACCACCTTACCACAAGCACCTCAAGAGGAGGCTTCTCTCAGCTCTAGGTATGTGAGAGGGACCCTGAGTTTGCGGCCTCAAGTGGAATGGACATCGCGATGCCCTGAATCGAAATAAGGCCGGATATCCCTGCAGTGACTTGAATGCAGGCTCGTCTTGCATCTCCCAAGATGAAAGGATGTCTGAATCCCCTGTGGAGACCACAGAGAAAGACCTAGTTCCCCAACTCATCGCGACCGGAGGCCTCACATCCTTTGAAAACTCCAGAGGTACGCGGAGATCAGTGCGTCCAAAGGAGACGATGCCTGACTCCTCGTGAAACTTGATAGGAGTCCCAGGATTCCTGAGGCACGTGGAAAGGGACACTTGGTCTCCTGCCTCAGCTGGAGAGGCGTTCCAATTGCCCTGCCAAACCTCGAGGAGAATCCCGAGTTGTCCCTCGCAACTAGGCAGAAGTCCTGACGTCGCTGAACAAACACGTGTGTGGAAGGGCCATCCCCGTCGTAACTCGAGAATATACCCCAGGTTACCGCAGCAACTCGAGAAAAACCATGAGACTTCCCCCTCGCCGCGATATGAGGCCCGATTCCCCTGCACTTCGCGCAGAGCAATTCCGTGTTGCACATCACACATGAAAGGAGCCTTGATTTCCTTGATGGCACTCCAGAGAAACCCCAAGAACACTGTTTCAAGGCTAGAGGGATCCTCAGGTCACTGTAGCAACACGAAAGAGCTCCGTGGACCAAAAATTAACTCGAGATGAGAGGTTAGTCCCTGGCTTCGACTCCAGAGGAATACCACCTTTCCACAAGCACCTCAAGTGGAGGCTTCTCTCAGCTCTAGCTATGTGCTGAGTTTGCGGCCTCAAGTGGAATGGACACCGCGATGCCCTGACTCGAAATAAGGCCGGATATCCCTGCAGTGACTTGAATGCAGGCTCGTCTTGCATTTCCCAAGACGAAAGGATGTCTGAATCCTCTGTGGAGACCACAGAAGAAGACATAGTTCCCCACCTCATGGCGACCGGAGGCCTCACATCCTTTGAAAACTCCAGAGGTATGCGGAGATCAGTGCCTCCAAAGGAGACGAGGCCTGACTCCTCGTGAAACTTGATAGGAGTCCCAGGATTCCTGTGGCACGTGGAAAGGGACCCTTGGTCTCCCGCCTCAGCTGGAGAGGCGCACCAATTGCCCTGCCAAGCCTCGAGGAGATTCCCGAGTTGTCCCTCGTAACTAGGCAGGAGTCCTGACGTCGCTGAACAAACACGTGTGTGGAAGGTCCATCCCCGTCGTAACTCGAGAATATACCCCAGGTTCCCGCCGCAACTCGAGAAAAACCATGAGACTTCCCCCTCGCCGCGAGATGAGGCCCGATTCCCCTTCACTGCGTGCAGAGCAATTCCGTCTTGCACATCACACATGAAAGGAGACTTGATTTCCTTGATGGCACTCCAGAGAAACCCCAAGAACACTGTTTCAAGGCTAGAGGGATCCTGAGGTCACTGTAGCAACACGAAAGAGCTCCGTGGACCCAGAATCAACTCGAGATGAGAGGTTAGTCCCTGGCTTCAACTCCAGAGGAATAGCACCTTACCACAAGCACCTCAAGAGGAGGCTTCTCTCAGCTTTAGGTATGTGAGAGGGACCCTGAGTTTGCGGCCTCAAGTGGAATGGACACCGCGATGCCCTGGCTCTAAATAAGGCTGGATATCCCTGCAGTGACTTGAATGCAGGCTCGTCTTGCATCTCCCAAGACGAAAGGATGTCTGAATCCCCTGTGGAGACCACAGAGAAAGACCTAGTTCCCCACCTCATCGCGACCGGAGGCCTCACATCCTTTGAAAACTCCAGAGGTACGCGGAGATCAGTGCCTCCAAAGGAGACGATGCCTGACTCCTCGTGAAACTTGATAGGAGTCCCAGGATTCCTGTGGCACGTGGAAAGGGACCCTTGGTCTCCCACCTCAGCTGGAGAGGCGTCCCAATTGCCCTGCCAAGCCTCGAGGAGAATCCCGAGTTGTCCCTCGCAACTACGCAGGAATCCTGACGTCGCTGAACAAACACGTGGGTGGAAGGGCCATCCCCGTCGTAACTCGAGAATATACCCCAGGTTCCCACCGCAACTCGAGAAAAACCATGAGACTTCCCCCTCGCCGCGAGATGAGGCCCAATTCCCCTGCACTGCGTGCAGAGCAATTCGGTGTTGCACATCACACATGAAAGGAGCCTTGATTTCCTTGATGGCACACCAGAGAAAACCCAAGAACACTGTTTCAAGGCTAGAGGGATCCTGAGGTCACTGTAGCAACACGAAAGAGCTCCGTGGACCAAAAATCAACTCGAGATGAGAGGTTAGTCCCTGGCTTCGACTCCAGAGGAATACCACCTTACCACAAGCACCTCAAGAGGAGGCTTCTCTCAGCTCTAGGTATGTGAGAGGGACCCTGAGTTTGCGGCCTCAAGTGGAATGGACACCGCGATGCCCTGACTCGAAATAAGGCCTGATATCCCTGCAGTGACTTGAATGCAGGCTCGTCTTGAATCTCCCAATACGAAAGGATGTCTGAATCCCCTGTGGAGACCACAGAGAAAGACCTAGTTCCCCACCTCATCGCGACCAGAGGCCTCACATCCTTTGAAAACTCCAGAGGTACGCGGAGATCAGTGCCTCCAAAGGAGACGATGCCTGACTCCTCGTGAAACTTGATAGGAGTCCCAGGATTCCTGTGGCACGTGGAAAGGGACCCTTGGTCTCCCGCCTCAGCTGGATAGGTGTCCCAATTGCCCTGCCAAGCCTCGAGGAGAATCCCGAGTTGTCCCTTGCAACTAGGCAGGAGTCCTGACGTCGCTGAACAAACACGTGGGTGGAAGGGCCATCCCCGTCGTAACTCGAGAATATACCCCAGGTTCCCGCCGCAACTCGAGAAAAACCATGAGACTTCCCCCTCTCCGCAAAATAAGCCCGATACCCTGCACTGCGTGCAGAGCAATTACCTGTTGCACATCACACATGAAAGGAGCCTTGATTTCCTTGATGGCACTCCAGAGAAACCCCAAGAACACTGTTTAAAGGATAGAGGATCCTGAGGTCACTGAAGCAACAAGAAAGAGCTCCGTGGAGCAAGAATCAACTCGAGATGAGAGGTTATTCCCTGGCTTCGACTCCAGAGGAATACCACCTTACCACAAGCCCCTCAAGAGGAGGCTTCTCCCAGCTCTAGGTATGTGAGAGGGACCCTGAGTTTGCGGCCTCAAGTGGAATGGACATCGCGATGCCCTGAATCGAAATAAGGCCGGATATCCCTGCAGTGACTTGAATGCAGGCTCGTCTTGTATCTCCCAAGATGAAAGGATGTCTGAATCCCCTGTGGAGACCACAGAGAAAGACCTAGTTCCCCAACTCATCGCGACCGGAGGCCTCACATCCTTTGAAAACTCCAGAGGTACGCGGAGATCAGTGCCTCCAAAGGAGACGATGCCTGACTCCTCGTGAAACTTGATAGGAGTCCCAGGATTCCTGAGGCACGTGGAAAGGGACCCTTGGTCTCCCGCCTCAGCTGGAGAGGCGTCCCAATTGCCCTGCCAAGCCTCGAGGAGAATCCCGAGTTGTCCCTCGCAACTAGGCAGAAGTCCTGACGTCGCTGAAGAAACACGTGTGTGGAAGGGCCATCCCCGTCGTAACTCGAGAATATACCCCAGGTTACCGCAGCAACTCGAGAAAAACCATGAGACTTCCCCCTCGCCGCGATATGAGGCCCGATTGCCCTGCACTTCGCGCAGAGCAATTCCGTGTTGCACATCACACATGAAAGGAGCCTTGATTTCCTTGATGGCACTCCAGAGATACCCCAAGAACACTGTTTCAAGGCTAGAGGGATCCTCAGGTCACTGTAGCAACACGAAAGAGCTCCGTGGACCAAAAATCAACTCAAGAGGAGAGGTTAGTCCCTGGCTTCGACTCCAGAGGAATACCACCTTACCACAAGCACCTCAAGAGGAGGCTTCTCTCAGCTCTAGCTATGTGCTGAGTTTGCGGCCTCAAGTGGAATGGACACCGCGATGCCCTGACTCGAAATAAGGCCGGATATCCCTGCAGTGACTTGAATGCAGGCTCGTCTTGCATTTCCCAAGACGAAAGGATGTCTGAATCCTCTGTGGAGACCACAGAAGAAAACATAGTTCCCCACCTCATGGCGACCGGAGGCCTCACATCCTTTGAAAACTCCAGAGGTATGCGGAGATCAGTGCCTCCAAAGGAGACGAGGCCTGACTCCTCGTGAAACTTGATAGGAGTCCCAGGATTCCTGTGGCACGTGGAAAGGGACCCTTGGTCTCCCGCCTCAGCTGGAGAGGCGTCCCAATTGCCCTGCCAAGCCTCGAGGAGATTCCCGAGTTGTCCCTCGTAACTAGGCAGGAGTCCTGACGTCGCTGAACAAACACGTGTGTGGAAGGGCCATCCCCGTCGTAACTCGAGAATATACCCCAGGTTCCGGCCGCAACTCGAGAAAAACCATGAGACTTCCCCCTCGCCGCGAGATGAGGCCCGATTCCCCTTCACTGCGTGCAGAGCAATTCCGTCTTGCACATCACACATGAAAGGAGACTTGATTTCCTTGATGGCACTCCAGAGAAACCCCAAGAACACTGTTTCAAGGCTAGAGGGATCCTGAGGTCACTGTAGCAACACGAAAGAGCTCCGTGGACCCAGAATCAACTCGAGATGAGAGGTTAGTCCCTGGCTTCAACTCCAGAGGAATACCACCTTACCACAAGCACCTCAAGAGGAGGCTTCTCTCAGCTTTAGGTATGTGAGAGGGACCCTGAGTTTGCGGCCTCAAGTGGAATGGACACCGCGATGCCCTGGCTCTAAATAAGGCTGGATATCCCTGCAGTGACTTGAATGCAGGCTCGTCTTGCATCTCCCAAGACGAAAGGATGTCTGAATCCCCTGTGGAGACCACAGAGAAAGACCTAGTTCCCCACCTCATCGCGACCGGAGGCCTCACATCCTTTGAAAACTCCAGAGGTACGCGGAGATCAGTGCCCCCAAAGGAGACGATGCCTGACTCCTCGTGAAACTTGATAGGAGTCCCAGGATTCCTGTGGCACGTGGAAAGGGACCCTTGGTCTCCCGCCTCAGCTGGAGAGGCGTCCCAATTGCCCTGCCAAGCCTCGAGGAGAATTCCGAGTTGTCCCTCGCAACTAGGCAGGAGTCCTGACGTCGCTGAAGAAACACGTGTGTGGAAGGGCCATCCCCGTCGTAACTCGAGAATATACCGCAGGTTCCTGCCTCAACTCGAGAAAAACCATGAGACTTCCCCCTCGCTGCGAGATGAGGCCCGATTCCCCTGCACTGCGTGCAGAGCAATTCCGTGTTGCACATCACACATGAAAGGAGCCTTGATTTCCTTGATGGCACTCCAGAGAAACCCCAAGAACACTGTTTCAAGGCTAGAGGGATCCTGAGGTCACTGTAGCAACACGAAAGATCTCCGTGGACCAAAAATCAACTCGAGATGAGAGGTTAGTCCCTGGCTTCGACTCCAGAGGAATACCACCTTACCACAAGCACCTCAAGAGGAGGCTTCTCTCAGCTTTAGGTATGTGAGAGGGACCCTGAGTTTGCGGCCTCAAGTGGAATGGACACCGCGATGCCCTGACGCGAAATAAGGCCGGATATTCCTGCAGTGACTTGAATGCAGGCTCGTCTTGCATCTCCCAAGACGAAAGGATGTCTGAATCCCCTGTTGAGACCACAGAGAAAGACCTAGTTCCCCACCTCATCGCGACCGGAGGCCTCACATCCTTTGAAAACTCCAGAGGTCCGCGGAGATCAGTGCCTCCAAAGGAGAGGATGCCTGACTCCTCGTGAAACTTGATAGGAGTCCCAGGATTCCTGTGGCACGTGGAAAGGGACCCTTGGTCTCCCACCTCAGCTGGAGAGGCGTCCCAATTGCCCTGCCAAGCCTCGAGGAGAATCCCGAGTTGTCCCTCGCAACTACGCAGGAATCCTGACGTCGCTGAACAAACACGTGGGTGGAAGGGCCATCCCCGTCGTAACTCGAGAATATACCCCAGGTTCCCACCGCAACTCGAGAAAAACCATGAGACTTCCCCCTCGCCGCGAGATGAGGCCCAATTCCCCTGCACTGCGTGCAGAGCAATTCGGTGTTGCACATCACACATGAAAGGAGCCTTGATTTCCTTGATGGCACTCCAAAGAAACCCCAAGAACACTGTTTCAAGGATAGAGGATCCTAAGGTCACTGAAGCAACAATAAAGAGCTCCGTGGACCAAGAATCAATTCGAGATGAGAGGTTATTCCCTGGCTTCGACTCCAGAGGAATACCACCTTACCACAAGCACCTCAAGAGGAGGCTTCTCTCAGCTCTAGGTATGTGAGAGGGACCCTCAGTTTGCGGCCTCAAGTGGAATGGACACCTCGATGCCCTGAATCGAAATAAGGCCGGATATCCCTGCAGTGACTTGAATGCAGGCTCGTCTTGCATCTCCCAAGACGAAAGGATGTCTGAATCCCCTGTGGAGACCTCAGAGAAAGACCTAGATCCGCACCTCATCGCGACCGGAGGCCTCACATCCTTTGAAAACTCCAGAGGTACGCGGAGATCAGTGCCTCCAAAGGAGAGGATGCCTGACTCCTCGTGAAACTTGATAGGAGTCCCAGGATTATTGTGCACGTGGAAAGGGACCCTTGGTCTCCCGCCTCAGCTGGAGAGGCGTCGCAATTGCCCTGCCAAGCCTCGAGGAGAATCCCGAGTCGTCCCTCGCAACTAGTCAGAAGTCCTGACTTCGCTGAACTAATACGAGTGTAGAAGGGCCATCCCCGTCGTAACTCGAAAATATACCGCAGGTTCCTGCCGCAACTCGAGATAAACCATGAGACTTCCCCCTCGCCGCGAGATGAGGCCCGATTCCCCTGCACTGCGTGCAGCGCAATTCCGTGTTGCACATCACACATGAAAGGAGCCTTGATTTCCTTGATGGCACTCCAGAGAAACCCCAGGAACACTGTTTCAAGGCTAGAGGGATCCTGAGGTCACTGTAGCAACACGAAAGAGCTCCGTGGACCAAAAATCAACTCGAGATGAGAGGTTAGTCCCTGGCTTCGACTCCAGAGGAATACCACCTTACCACAAGCACCTCAAGAGGAGGCTTCTCTCAGCTCTAGGTATGTGAGAGGGACCCTGAGTTTGCGGTCTCAAGTGGAATGGAGACCGCGATGCCCTGACTCGAAATAAGGCCGGATATCCCTGCAGTGACTTGAATGCAGGCTCGTCTTGCATCTCCCAAGACGAAAGGATGTCTGAATCCCCTGTGGAGACCACAGAGAAAGACCTAGTTCCCCACCTCATGGCGACCGGAGGCCTCACATCCTTTGAAAACTCCAGAGGTACACGGAGATCAGTGCCTCCAAAGGAGACGATGCCTGACTCCTCGTGAAACTTGATAGGAGTCCCAGGATTCCTGTGGCACGTGGAAAGGGACACTTGGTCTCCCGCCTCAGCTGGAGAGGCGTCGCAATTGCCCTGCCAAGCCTTGAGGAGAATCCTGAGTTGTCCCTCGCAACTAGGCAGGAGCCCTGACGTCGCTGAACAAGCACGTGTGTGGAAGGGCCATCCCCGTCGTAACTCGAGAATATACCCCAGGTTCCCGCCGCAACTCGAGAAAAACCATGAGACTTCCCCCTCGCCGCGAGATGAGGCCCGATTCCCCTGCACTGCGTGCAGAGCAATTCCGTGTTGCACATCACACATGAAAGGAGCCTTGATTTCCTTGATGGCACTCCAGAGATACCCGAAGAACACTGTTTCAAGGCTAGAGGGATCCTGAGGTCACTGTAGCAACACGAAAGAGCTCCATGCACCAAAATCAACTTGAGATGAGAGGATAGTCCCTGGCTTCGACTCCAGAGGAATACCACCTTACCACAAGCACCTCAAGAGGAGGCTTCTCTCAGCTTTACGTATGTGAGAGGGACCCTGAGTTTGCGGCCTCAAGTGGAATGGACACCGTGATGCCCTAACTCGAAATAAGGCGAGATATCTCTGCAGTGTCTTGAATGCCGGCTCGTCTTGCATCTCACAAGATGAAAGGATGTTTGAATCCCCTGTGGAGACCACAGAGAAAGACCTAGTTCCCCACCTCATCGCGACCGGACGCCTCACATCCTATGAAAATTCCAGAGGTATGCGGAAATCAGTTCCTACTAAAGGAGCGATGCCTGACTCCTCGTGAAACTTGATAGGAGTCCCAGGATTGCTCTGGCACGTGGAAAGGGACCCTTGGTCTCCCGCCTCAGCTGGAGAGGCGTCCCAATTGCCCTGCCAAGCCTCGAGGAGAATCCCGAGTTGTCACTCGCAACTAGGCAGGAGTCCTGACGTCCCTGAACAAACACGTGGGTGGAAGGGCCATCCCCGTCGTAACTCAAGAATATACCCCAGGTTCCCATCGCAACTCGAGAAAAACCATGAGACTTCCCCCTCGCCGCAAAATGAGGCCCGATACCCGGCACTGCGAGCAGAGGGATTCAGTGTTGCACATCACACATGAAAGGAGCCTTGCTTTCCTTGATGGCACTCCAGAGAAACCCCAAGAAAACTGTTTCAAGGCTAGCGGGATCCTGAGGTCACTGTAGCAACACGAAAGAGCTCCGTGGACCACAAATCAACTCGAGATGAGAGGTTAGTCCCTGGCTTCGACTCCAGAGGAATACCACCTTACCACGAGCACCTCAAGAGGAGGCTTCTCTCAGCTCTAGGTATGTGAGAGGGACCCTGATTATGCGGCCTCAAGTGGAATGGACACTGCGATGCCCTGACTCAAAATCAGGCCGGATATCCCTGCAGTGACTTGAATGCAGGCTCGTCTTGCATCTCCCAAGATGAAAGGATGTCTGAATCCCCTGTGGAGACCACAGAGAAAGACCTAGTTCCCCATCTCATCGCGACCGGACGCCTCACATCCTTTGAAAACTCCAGAGGTACGCGGAGACCAGTGCCTCCAAAGGAGACGATGCCTGACTCCTCGTGAAACTTGATAGGAGTCCCAGGATTCCTGTGGCACGTGGAAAGGGACCCTTGGTCTCCCGCCTCAGCTGGAGAGGCGTCCCAATTGCCCTGCCAAGCCTCGAGGAGAATCCCGAGTTGTCCCTCGCAACTAGGCAGAAGTACTGACGTCGCTGAACAAACACGTGTGTGGAAGGGCCATCCCCGTCGTAACTCGAGAATATACCCCAGGTTACCGCAGCAACTCGAGAAAAACCATGAGACTTCCCCCTCGCCGCGATATGAGGCCCGATTCCCCTGCACTTCGTGCAGAGCAATTCCGTGTTGCACATCACACATGAAAGGAGCCTTGATTTCCTTGATGGCACTCCAGAGAAACCCCAAGAACACTGTTTCAAGGCTAGAGGGCTCCTCAGGTCACTGTAGCAACACGAAAGAGCTCCGTGGACCAAAAATCAACTCGAGATGAGAGGTTAGTCCCTGGCTTCGACTCCAGAGGAATACCAACTTACCACAAGCACCTCAATAGGAGGCTTCTCTCAGCTCTAGCTATGTGCTGAGTTTGCGGCCTCAAGTGGAATGGACACCGCGATGCCCTGACTCGAAATAAGGCCGGATATCCCTGCAGTGACTTGAATGCAGGCTCGTCTTGCATTTCCCAAGACGAAAGGATGTCTGAATCCTCTGTGGAGACCACAGAAGAAGACCTAGTTCCCCACCTCATCGCGACGGGAGGCCTCACATCCTTTGAAAACTCCAGAGGTATGCAGAGATCAGTGCCTCCAAAGGAGACGAGGCCTGACTCCTCGTGAAACTTGATAGGAGTCCCAGGATTCCTGTGGCACTTGGAAAGGGACCCTTGGTCTCCCGCCTCAGCTGGAGAGGCGTCCCAATTGCCCTGCCAAGCCTCGAGGAGATTCCCGAGTTGTCCCTCGTAACTAAGCAGGAGTCCTGACGTCGCTGAACAAACACGTGGGTTTAAGGGCCATCCCCGTCGTAACTCGAGAATATACCCCAGGTTCCCGCCGCAACTCGAGAAAAACCATGAGACTTCCCCCTCGCCATGAGATGAGGCCCGATTCCCCTTCACTGCGTGCAGAGCAATTCCGTCTTGCACATCACACATGAAAGGAGACTTGATTTCCTTGATGGCACTCCAGAGAAACCCCAAGAACACTGTTTCAAGGCTGGAGGGATCCTGAGGTCACTGTAGCAACACGAAAGAGCTCCGTGGACCCAGAATCAACTCGATATGAGAGGTTAGTCCCTGGCTTCAACTCCAGAGGAATACCACCTTACCACAAGCACCTCAAGAGGAGGCTTCTCTCAGCTCTAGGTATGTGAGAGGGACCCTGAGTTTGCGGTCTCAAGTGGAATGGAGACCGCGATGCCCTGACTCGAAATAAGGCCGGATATCCCTGCAGTGACTTGAATGCAGGCTCGTCTTGCATCTCCCAAGACGAAAGGATGTCTGAATCCCCTGTGGAGACCCAGAGAAAGACCTAGTTCCCCACCTCATCGCGACCGAAGGCCTCACATCCTTTGAAAACTCCAGAGGTACGCGGAGATCATTGCCTCCAAAGGAGACGATGCCTGACTCTTCGTGAAACTTGATAGGAGTCCCAGGATTCCTGTGGCACGTGGAAAGGGACCCTTGGTCTCCCGCGTCAGCTGGAGAGGCGTCCCAATTGCCCTGCCAAGCCTCGAGGAGAATCCCGAGTTGTCCCTCGCAACTAGGCAGGAGTCCTGACGTCGCTGAACAAACACGTGTGTGGAAGGGCCATCCCCGTCGTAACTCGAGAATATACCCCAGGTTCCCGCCGCAACTCGAGAAAAACCATGAGACTTCCCCCTCGCCGCGAGATGAGGCCCGATTCCCCTGCACTGCGTGCAGAGCAATTCCATGTTGCACATCACACATGAAAGGAGCCTTGATTTCCTTGATGGCACTCCAGAGATACCCGAAGAACACTGTTTCAAGGCTAGAGGGATCCTGAGGTCACTGTAGCAACACGAAAGAGCTCCATGGGCCAAAATCAACTTGAGATGAGAGGATAGTCCCTGGATTCGACTCCAGAGGAATACCACCTTACCACAAGCACCTCAAGAGGAGGCTTCTCTCAGCTTTAGGTATGTGAGAGGGACCCTGAGTTTGCGGCCTCAAGTGGAATGGACACCGCGATGCCCTGACTCGAAATAAGGTGAGATATCTCTGCAGTGTCTTGAATGCCGGCTCGTCTTGCATCTCACAAGATGAAAGGATGTTTGAATCCCCTGTGGAGACCACAGAGAAAGACCTAGTTCCCCACCTCATCGCGACCGTACGCCTCACATCCTATGAAAATTCCAGAGGTATGCGGAAATCAGTTCCTACTAAAGGGACGATGCCTGACTCCTCGTGAAACTTGATAGGAGTCCCAGGATTGCTCTGGCAGGTGGAAAGGGACCCTTGGTCTCCCGCCTCAGCTGGAGAGGCGTCCCAATTGCCCTGCCAAGCTTCGAGGAGAATCCCGACTTGTCCCTCGCAACTAGGCAAGAGTCCTGACGTCGCTGAACAAACACGTGGGTCGAAAGGCCATCCCCGTCGTAACTCGAGAATATACCCCAGGTTCCCGCCGCAACTCGAGAAAAACCATGAGACTTCCCCCTCGCCGCGAGATGAGGCCCGATTCCCCTGCACTGCGTGCAGAGCAATTCCGTCTTGCACATCACACATGAAAGGAGCCTTGATTTCCTTGATGGCACTCCAGAGAAACCCCAAGAACACTGTTTCAAGGATAGAGGATCCTGAGGTCACTGAAGCAACAAGAAAGAGCTCCGTGGAGCAAGAATCAACTCGAGATGAGAGGTTATTCCCTGGCTTCGACTCCAGAGGAATACCACCTTACCACAAGCACCTCAAGAGGAGGCTTCTCTCAGCTCTAGGTATGTGAGAGGGACCCTGAGTTTGCGGCCTCAAGTGGAATGGACATCGCGATGCCCTGAATCGAAATAAGGCCGGATATCCCTGCAGTGACTTGAATGCAGGCTCGTCTTGCATTTCCCAAGACGAAAGGAAGTCTGAATCCCCTGTGGAGACCACAGAAAAAGACCTAGTTCCCCACCTCATCGAGACCGGAAGCCTCATATGATTGGAAAACTCCAGAGGTACGCAGAGATCAGTGCCTCCAAAGGAGACGATGCCTGACTTCTCGTGAACCTTGATAGGAGCCCCAGGATTCCGGTGGCACGTGGAAAGGGACCCTTGGTCTCCCGCCTCAGCTGGAGAGGCGTCCCAATTGCCCTGCCAAGCCTCGAGGAGAATCCCGAGTTGTCACTCGCAACTAGGCAGGAGTCCTGACGTCCCTGAACAAACACGTGAGTGGAAGGGCCATCCCCGTCGTAATTCAAGAATATACCCCAGGTTCCCATCGCAACACGAGAAAAACCATGAGACTTCCCCCTCGCCGCAAAATGAGGCCCGATACCCGGCACTGCGAGCAGAGGGATTCAGTGTTGCACATCACACATGAAAGGAGCCTTGCTTTCCTTGATGGCACTCCAGAGAAACCCCAAGAAAACTGTTTCAAGGCTAGCGGGATCCTGAGGTCACTGTAGCAACACGAAAGAGCTCCGTGGACCAAAAATCAACTCGAGATGAGAGGTTAGTCCCTGGCTTCGACTCCAGAGGAATACCACCTTACCACAAGCACCTCAAGAGGAGGCTTCTCTCAGCTCTAGCTATGTGAGAGGGACCCTGATTATGCGGCCTCAAGTGGAATGGACACTGCGATGCCCTGACTCGAAATCAGGCCGGATATCCCTGCAGTGACTTGAATGCAGGCTCGTCTTGCATCTCCCAAGATGAAAGGATGTCTGAATCCCCTGTGGAGACCACAGAGAAAGACCTAGTTCCCCATCTCATCGCGACCGGAGGCCTCACATCCTTTGAAAACTCCAGAGGTACGTGGAGATCAGTGCCTCCAAAGGAGACGATGCCTGACTCCTCGTGAAACTTGATAGGAGTCCCAGGATTCCTGTGGCACGTGGAAAGGGACCCTTGGTCTCCCGCCTCAGCTGGAGAGGCGTCCCAATTGCCCTGCCAAGCCTCGAGGAGAATCCCGAGTTGTCCCTCGCAAATAGGCAGGAGTACTGATGTCGCTGAACAAACACGTGTGTGGAAGGGCCATCCCCGTCGTAACTCGAGAATATACCCCAGGTTACCGCAGCAACTCGAGAAAAACCATGAGACTTCCCCCTCGCCGCGATATGAGGCCCGATTCCCCTGCACTTCGTGCAGAGCAATTCCGTGTTGCACATCACACATGAAAGGAGCCTTGATTTCCTTGATGGCACTCCAGAGAAACCCCAAGAACACTGTTTCAAGGCTAGAGGGATCCTCAGGTCACTGTAGCAACACGAAAGAGCTCCGTGGACCAAAAATCAACTCGAGATGAGAGGTTAGTCCCTGGCTTCGACTCCAGAGGAATGCCACCTTACCACAAGCACCTCAAGAGGAGGCTTCTCTCAGCTCTAGCTATGTGCTGAGTTTACGGCCTCAAGTGGAATGGACACCGCGATGCCCTGACTCGAAATAAGGCCGGATATCCCTGCAGTGACTTGAATGCAGGCTCGTCTTGCATTTCCCAAGACGAAAGGATGTCTGAATCCTCTGTGGAGACCACAGAAGAAGACCTAGTTCCCCACCTCATCGCGACCGGAGGCCTCACATCCTTTGAAAACTCCAGAGGTATGCGGAGATCAGTGCCTCCAAAGGAGACGATGCCTGACTCCTCGTGAAACTTGGTAGGAGTCCCAGGATTCCTGTGGCACGTGGAAAGGGACCCTTGGTCTCCCGCCTCAGCTGGAGAGGCGTCCCAATTGCCCTGCCAAGCCTCGAGGAGAATCCCGAGTTGTCCCTCGCAACTAGGCAGGAGTCCTGACGTCGCTGAACAAACACGTGGGTGGAAGGGCCATTCCCGTCGTAACTCGAGAATATACCCCAGGTTCCCGCCGCAACTCGAGAAAAACCATGAGACTTCCCCCTCGCCGCGAGATGAGGCCCGATTCCCCTGCACTGCGTGCAGAGCAATTCCGTCTTGCACATCACACATGAAAGGAGACTTGATTTCCTTGATGGCACTCCAGAGAAAACCCAAGAACACTGTTTCAAGGCTAGAGGGATCCTGAGGTCACTGTAGCAACACGAAAGAGCTCCGTGGACCCAGAATGAACTCGAGATGAGAGGTTAGTCCCTGGCTTCAACTCCAGAGGAATACCACCTTACCACAAGCACCTCAAGAGGAGGCTTCTCTCAGCTTTAGGAATGTGAGAGGGTCCCTGAGTTTGCGGCCTCAAGTGGAATGGACACCGCGATGCCCTGGCTCTAAATAAGGCTGGATATCCCTGCAGTGACTTGAATGCAGGCTCGTCTTGCATCTCCCAAGACGAAAGGATGTCTGAATCCCCTGTGGAGACCACAGAGAAAGACCTAGTTCCCCACCTCATCGCGACCGGAGGCCTCACATCCTTTGAAAACTCCAGAGGTACGCGGAGATCAGTGCCTCCAAAGGAGACGATGCCTACTCCTCGTGAAACTTGATAGGAGTCCCAGGATTCCTGTGGCACGTGGAAAGGGACCCTTGGTCTCCCGCCTCAGCTGGAGAGGCGTCCCAATTGCCCTGCCAAGCCTCGAGGAGAATCCCGAGTTGTCCCTCGCAACTAGGCAGGAGTCCTGACGTCGCTGAAGAAACACGTAGGTGGAAGGGCCATCCCCGTCGTAACTCGAGAATATACTGAAGGTTCCTGCCGCAACTCGAGAAAAACCATGAGACTTCCCCCTCGCTGCGAGATGAGGCCCGATTCCCCTGCACTGCGTGCAGAGCAATTCCGTGTTGCACATCACACATGAAAGGAGCCTTGATTTCCTTGATGGCACTCCAGAGAAACCCCAAAAACACTGTTTCAAGGCTAGAGGGATCCTGAGGTCACTGTAGCAACACGAAAGAGCTCCGTGGACCAAAAATCAACTCGAGATGAGAGGTTAGTCCCTGGCTTCGACTCCAGAGGAATACCACCTTACCACAAGCACCTCAAGAGGAGGCTTCTTTCAGCTCTAGGTATGTGAGAGGGACCCTGAGTTTGCGGCCTCAAGTGGAATGGACACTGCGATGCCCTGACGCGAAATAAGGCCGGATATCCCTGCAGTGACTTGAATGCAGGCTCGTCTTGCATCTCCCAAGACGAAAGGATGTCTGAATCCCCTGTGGAGACCACAGAGAAAGACCTAGTTCCCCACCTCATCGCGACCGGAGGCCTCACATCCTTTGAAAACTCCAGAGGTACGCGGAGATCAGTGCCTCCAAAGGAGAGGATGCCTGACTCCTCGTGAAACTTGATAGGAGTCCCAGGATTCCTGTGGCACGTGGAAAGGGACCCTTGGTCTCCCGCCTCAGCTGGAGAGGCGTCCCAATTGCCCTGCCAAGCCTCGAGGAGAATCCCGAGTTGTCCCTCGCAACTAGGCAGGAGTCCTGACTTCGCTGAACTAACACGAGTGTGGAAGGGCCATCCCCGTCGTAACTCGAAAATATACCTCAGGTTCCCGCCGCAACTCGAGATAAACCATAAGACTTCCCCCTCGCCGCGAGATGAGGCCCGATTCCCCTGCACTGCGTGCAGAGCAATTCCGTTTTGCACATCACACATGAAAGGAGCCTTGATTTCCTTGATGGCACTCCAGAGAAACCCCAGGAACACTGTTTCAAGGCTAGAGGGATCCTGAGGTCACTGTAGCAACACGAAAGAGCTCCGTGGACCAAAAATCAACTCGAGATGAGAGGTTAGTCCCTGGCTTCGACTCCAGAGGAATACCACCTTACCACAAGCACCTCAAGAGGAGGCTTCTCTCAGCTCTAGCTATGTGCTGAGTTTGCGGCCTCAAGTGGAATGGACACCGCGATGCCCTGACTCGAAATAAGGCCGGATATCCCTGCAGTGACTTGAATGCAGGCTCGTCTTGCATCTCCCAAGACGAAAGGATGTCTGAATCCCCTGTTGAGACCACAGAAAAAGACCTAGTTCCCCACCTCATCGCGACCGGAGGCCTCACAACCTTTTAAAATTCCAGAGGTACGCGGAGATCAGTGCCTCCAAAGGAGACGATGCCTGACTCCTCGTGAAACTTGATAGGAGTCCCAGGATTGCCGTGGCACGTGGAAAGGGACCCTTGGTCTCCCGCCTCAGGTGGAGAGGCGTCCCAATTGCCCTGCCAAGCCTCGAGGAGAATCCCGAGTTGTCCCTCGCAACTAGGCAGGAGTCCTGACGTCCCTGAACAAACACGTGAGTGGAAGGGCCATCCCCGTCGTAATTCAAGAATATACCCCAGGTTCCCATCGCAACACGAGAAAAACCATGAGACTTCCCCCTCGCCGCAAAATGAGGCCCGATACCCGGCACTGCGAGCAGAGGGATTCAGTGTTGCACATCACACATGAAAGGAGCCTTGCTTTCCTTGATGGCACTCCAGAGAAACCCCAAGAAAACTGTTTCAAGGCTAGCGGGATCCTGAGGTCACTGTAGCAACACGAAAGAGCTCCGTGGACCAAAAATCAACTCGAGATGAGAGGTTAGTCCCTGGCTTCGACTCCAGAGGAATACCACCTTACCACAAGCACCTCAAGAGGAGGCTTCTCTCAGCTCTAGCTATGTGAGAGGGACCCTGATTATGCGGCCTCAAGTGGAATGGACACTGCGATGCCCTGACTCGAAATCAGGCCGGATATCCCTGCAGTGACTTGAATGCAGGCTCGTCTTGCATCTCCCAAGATGAAAGGATGTCTGAATCCCCTGTGGAGACCACAGAGAAAGACCTAGTTCCCCATCTCATCGCGACCGGAGGCCTCACATCCTTTGAAAACTCCAGAGGTACGTGGAGATCAGTGCCTCCAAAGGAGACGATGCCTGACTCCTCGTGAAACTTGATAGGAGTCCCAGGATTCCTGTGGCACGTGGAAAGGGACCCTTGGTCTCCCGCCTCAGCTGGAGAGGCGTCCCAATTGCCCTGCCAAGCCTCGAGGAGAATCCCGAGTTGTCCCTCGCAAATAGGCAGGAGTACTGATGTCGCTGAACAAACACGTGTGTGGAAGGGCCATCCCCGTCGTAACTCGAGAATATACCCCAGGTTACCGCAGCAACTCGAGAAAAACCATGAGACTTCCCCCTCGCCGCGATATGAGGCCCGATTCCCCTGCACTTCGTGCAGAGCAATTCCGTGTTGCACATCACACATGAAAGGAGCCTTGATTTCCTTGATGGCACTCCAGAGAAACCCCAAGAACACTGTTTCAAGGCTAGAGGGATCCTCAGGTCACTGTAGCAACACGAAAGAGCTCCGTGGACCAAAAATCAACTCGAGATGAGAGGTTAGTCCCTGGCTTCGACTCCAGAGGAATGCCACCTTACCACAAGCACCTCAAGAGGAGGCTTCTCTCAGCTCTAGCTATGTGCTGAGTTTACGGCCTCAAGTGGAATGGACACCGCGATGCCCTGACTCGAAATAAGGCCGGATATCCCTGCAGTGACTTGAATGCAGGCTCGTCTTGCATTTCCCAAGACGAAAGGATGTCTGAATCCTCTGTGGAGACCACAGAAGAAGACCTAGTTCCCCACCTCATCGCGACCGGAGGCCTCACATCCTTTGAAAACTCCAGAGGTATGCGGAGATCAGTGCCTCCAAAGGAGACGATGCCTGACTCCTCGTGAAACTTGGTAGGAGTCCCAGGATTCCTGTGGCACGTGGAAAGGGACCCTTGGTCTCCCGCCTCAGCTGGAGAGGCGTCCCAATTGCCCTGCCAAGCCTCGAGGAGAATCCCGAGTTGTCCCTCGCAACTAGGCAGGAGTCCTGACGTCGCTGAACAAACACGTGGGTGGAAGGGCCATTCCCGTCGTAACTCGAGAATATACCCCAGGTTCCCGCCGCAACTCGAGAAAAACCATGAGACTTCCCCCTCGCCGCGAGATGAGGCCCGATTCCCCTGCACTGCGTGCAGAGCAATTCCGTCTTGCACATCACACATGAAAGGAGACTTGATTTCCTTGATGGCACTCCAGAGAAAACCCAAGAACACTGTTTCAAGGCTAGAGGGATCCTGAGGTCACTGTAGCAACACGAAAGAGCTCCGTGGACCCAGAATGAACTCGAGATGAGAGGTTAGTCCCTGGCTTCAACTCCAGAGGAATACCACCTTACCACAAGCACCTCAAGAGGAGGCTTCTCTCAGCTTTAGGAATGTGAGAGGGTCCCTGAGTTTGCGGCCTCAAGTGGAATGGACACCGCGATGCCCTGGCTCTAAATAAGGCTGGATATCCCTGCAGTGACTTGAATGCAGGCTCGTCTTGCATCTCCCAAGACGAAAGGATGTCTGAATCCCCTGTGGAGACCACAGAGAAAGACCTAGTTCCCCACCTCATCGCGACCGGAGGCCTCACATCCTTTGAAAACTCCAGAGGTACGCGGAGATCAGTGCCTCCAAAGGAGACGATGCCTACTCCTCGTGAAACTTGATAGGAGTCCCAGGATTCCTGTGGCACGTGGAAAGGGACCCTTGGTCTCCCGCCTCAGCTGGAGAGGCGTCCCAATTGCCCTGCCAAGCCTCGAGGAGAATCCCGAGTTGTCCCTCGCAACTAGGCAGGAGTCCTGACGTCGCTGAAGAAACACGTAGGTGGAAGGGCCATCCCCGTCGTAACTCGAGAATATACTGAAGGTTCCTGCCGCAACTCGAGAAAAACCATGAGACTTCCCCCTCGCTGCGAGATGAGGCCCGATTCCCCTGCACTGCGTGCAGAGCAATTCCGTGTTGCACATCACACATGAAAGGAGCCTTGATTTCCTTGATGGCACTCCAGAGAAACCCCAAAAACACTGTTTCAAGGCTAGAGGGATCCTGAGGTCACTGTAGCAACACGAAAGAGCTCCGTGGACCAAAAATCAACTCGAGATGAGAGGTTAGTCCCTGGCTTCGACTCCAGAGGAATACCACCTTACCACAAGCACCTCAAGAGGAGGCTTCTTTCAGCTCTAGGTATGTGAGAGGGACCCTGAGTTTGCGGCCTCAAGTGGAATGGACACTGCGATGCCCTGACGCGAAATAAGGCCGGATATCCCTGCAGTGACTTGAATGCAGGCTCGTCTTGCATCTCCCAAGACGAAAGGATGTCTGAATCCCCTGTGGAGACCACAGAGAAAGACCTAGTTCCCCACCTCATCGCGACCGGAGGCCTCACATCCTTTGAAAACTCCAGAGGTACGCGGAGATCAGTGCCTCCAAAGGAGAGGATGCCTGACTCCTCGTGAAACTTGATAGGAGTCCCAGGATTCCTGTGGCACGTGGAAAGGGACCCTTGGTCTCCCGCCTCAGCTGGAGAGGCGTCCCAATTGCCCTGCCAAGCCTCGAGGAGAATCCCGAGTTGTCCCTCGCAACTAGGCAGGAGTCCTGACTTCGCTGAACTAACACGAGTGTGGAAGGGCCATCCCCGTCGTAACTCGAAAATATACCTCAGGTTCCCGCCGCAACTCGAGATAAACCATAAGACTTCCCCCTCGCCGCGAGATGAGGCCCGATTCCCCTGCACTGCGTGCAGAGCAATTCCGTTTTGCACATCACACATGAAAGGAGCCTTGATTTCCTTGATGGCACTCCAGAGAAACCCCAGGAACACTGTTTCAAGGCTAGAGGGATCCTGAGGTCACTGTAGCAACACGAAAGAGCTCCGTGGACCAAAAATCAACTCGAGATGAGAGGTTAGTCCCTGGCTTCGACTCCAGAGGAATACCACCTTACCACAAGCACCTCAAGAGGAGGCTTCTCTCAGCTCTAGCTATGTGCTGAGTTTGCGGCCTCAAGTGGAATGGACACCGCGATGCCCTGACTCGAAATAAGGCCGGATATCCCTGCAGTGACTTGAATGCAGGCTCGTCTTGCATCTCCCAAGACGAAAGGATGTCTGAATCCCCTGTTGAGACCACAGAAAAAGACCTAGTTCCCCACCTCATCGCGACCGGAGGCCTCACAACCTTTTAAAATTCCAGAGGTACGCGGAGATCAGTGCCTCCAAAGGAGACGATGCCTGACTCCTCGTGAAACTTGATAGGAGTCCCAGGATTGCCGTGGCACGTGGAAAGGGACCCTTGGTCTCCCGCCTCAGGTGGAGAGGCGTCCCAATTGCCCTGCCAAGCCTCGAGGAGAATCCCGAGTTGTCCCTCGCAACTAGGCAGGAGTCCTGACGTCGCTGAACAAACACGTGGGTGGAAGGGCCATCCCGGTCGTAACTCGAGAATATACCCCAGGTTCCCGCCGCAACTCGAGAAAAACCATGAGACTTCCCCCTCGCCGCGATATGAGGCCCGATTCCCCTGCACTGCGTGCAGAGCAATTCGGTGTTGCACATCACACTTGAAAGGAGCCTTAATTTCCTTGATGGCACTCCAGAGAAACCCCAAGAACACTGTTTCAAGGCTAGAGGAATCCTGAGGCCACTGTAGCAACACGAAAGAGCTCCGTGGACCAAAAATCAACTCGAGATGAGAGGTTAGTCCCTGGCTTCGACGCCAGAGGTATACCACCTTACCACAAGCACCTCAAGCGGAGGCTTCTCTCAGCTCTAGGTATGTGAGAGGGACCCTGAGTTTGCGGCCTCAAGTGGAATGGACACCGCGATGCCCTGACTCGAAATAAGGCCGGATATCCCTGCAGTGACTTGAATGCAGGCGCGTCTTGCTCTCCCAAGACGAAAGGATGTCTGAATCCCCTGTGGAGACCTCAGAGAAAGATCTAGTTCCCCACCTCATCGCGACCGGAGGCCTCACATACTTTGAAAACTCCAGAGGTACGCGGAGATCAGTGCCTCCAAAGGAGACGATGCCTGACTCCTCGTGAAACTTGATAGGAGTCCCAGGATTCCTGTGGCACGTGGAAAGGGACCCTTGGTCTCCCGCCTCAGCTGGAGGGGCGTCCCAATTGCCCTGCCAAGCCTCGAGGAGAATCCCGAGTTGTCCCTCGCAAATAGGAAGGAGTCCTGACGTCGCTGAACAAACACGTGGGTGGAAGAGCCATTCCCGTCATAACTCGAGAATATACCCCAGGTTCCCGCCGCAACTCAAGAAAAACCATGAGACTTCCCACTCGCCGCGAGATGAGGCCCGATTCTCCTGCACTGCATGCAGAGCAATTCCGTATTGCACATCAAACATGAAAGGAACCTTGATTTCCTTGATGGCACTCCAGAGAAACCCCAAGAACACTGTTTCAAGGCTAGAGGGATCCTGAGGTTACTGTAGCAGCACGAAAGAGGTCCGTGGACCAAAAATCATCTCGAGATGAGAGGTTTGTCCCTGGCTTCGACTCCAGAGGAATACCACCTTACCACAAGCAGCTCAAGAGGAGGCTTCTCTCAGCTCTAGGTATGTGAGAGGGACCCTGAATTTGCGGACTCAAGTGGAATGGACACTGCGATGCCCTGACGCGAAATAAGGCCTGATATCCCTGCAGTGACTTGAATGCAGGCTCGTCTTGGATCTCCCAAGATGAAAGGATGTCTGAATCCCCTGTGGAGACCACAGAGATAGACCTAGTTCCCCACCTCATGGCGACCGGAGGCCTCACATCCTTTGAAAACTCCAGAGGTACGCGGAGATCAGTGCCTACAAAGGAGACGATGCCTGACTCCTCGTGAAAATTGATAGGAGTCCCAGGATTCCTGTGGCACATGGAAAGGGACACTTGGTCTCCTGCCTCAGCTGGAGAGGCGTCCCAATTGCCCTGCCAAGCCTCGAGGAGAATCCCGAGTTGTCCCTCGCAACTAGGCAGGAGTCCTGACGTCGCTGAACAAACATGTGGGTGGAAGGGCCATACCAGTCGTAACTCGAGAATATACCCCAGGTTCCAGCCGCAACTCGAGAAAAACCATGAGACTTCCCCCTCGCCGCGATATGAGGCCCGATTCCCCTGCACTGCGTGCAGAGCAATTCCGAGTTGCACATCACACTTGAAAGGAGCCTTGATTTCCTTGGTGGCACTGCAGAGAAACCCCAAGAACACTGTTTCAAGGCTAGAGGGATCCTGAGGTCACTCTAGCAACATGAAAGAGCTCCGTGGACCACAAATCAACTCGAGATGAGAGGTTAGTCCCTGGCTTCGACTCCATAGAATACCACCTTACCACAAGCACCTCAAGAGGAGGCTTCTCTCAGCTCTAGCTATGTGCTGAGTTTGCGGCCTCAAGTGGAATGGACACCGCGATGCCCTGACTCGAAATAAGGCCGGATATCCCTGCAGTGACTTGAATGCAGGCTCGTCTTGCATCTCCCAAGACGAAAGGATGTCTGAATCCCCTGTGGAGACCACAGAGAAAGACCTAGTTCCCCACCTCATCGCGACCGGAGGCCTCACATCCTTTGAAAACTTCAGAGGTGCGCGGAGATCAGTGCCTCCAAAGGAGACGATGCCTGACTCCTCGTGAAACTTGATAGGAGTCCCAGGATTCCTGTGCACGTGGAAAGGGACACTTGGTCTGCCGCCTCAGCTGGAGAGGCGTCCCAATTGCCCTGCCAAGCCTCGAGGAGAATCCCGAGTTGTCCCTCGCAACTAGGCAGGAGTCCTGACGTCGCTGAACAAACACGTGGGTGGAAGGGCCATTCCCGTCATAACGCGAGAATATACCCCAGGGTCCCGCCGCAACTCGAGGAAAACCATGAGACTTCCCCCTCGCCGCGAGATGAGGCCCGATTCCCCTGCACTGCATGCAGAGCAATTCCGTATTGCACATCAAACATGAAAGGAGCCTTGATTTCCTTGATGGCACTCCAGAGAAACCCCAAGAACACTGTTTCAAAGCTAGAGGGATCCTGAGGTTACTGTAGCAACACGAAAGAGGTCCGTGGACCAAAAATCAACTCGAGATGAGAGGTTTGTCCCTGGCTTCGACTCCAGAGGAATACCACCTTACCACAAGCACCTCAAGAGGAGGCTTCTCTCAGCTCTAGGTATGTGAGAGGGACCCTGATTTTGCGGACTCAAGTGGAATGGACACTGCGATGCCCTGACGCGAAATAAGGCCGGATATCCCTGCAGTGACTTGAATGCAGGCTCGTCTTGCATCTCCCAAGACGAAAGGATGTCTGAATCCCCTGTGGAGACCACAGAGAAAGACCTAGTTCCCCACCTCATCGCGACCGGACGCCTCACATCCTTTGAAAACTCCAGAGGTACGCGAAGATCAGTGCCTCCAAAGGAGACGATGCCTGACTCCTCGTGAAACTTGATAGGAGTCCCAGGATTCCTGTGGCACGTGGAAAGGGACCCTTGGTCTCCCGCCTCAGCTGGAGAGGCGTCCCAATTACCCTGCCAAGCTTCGAGGAGAATCCCGAGTTGTCCCTCGCAAATAGGCAGGAATCCTGACGTCGCTGAACAAACACGTGGGTGGAAGGGCCATCCCCGTCGTAACTCGAGAATATACCCCAGGTTCCCGCCGCAACTCGAGAAAAACCATGAGACTTCCCCCTCGCCGCGAGATGAGGCCCGATTCCCCTGCACTGCGTGCAGAGCAATTCCGTGTTGCACATCACACATGAAAGGAGCCTTGATTTCCTTGATGGCACTCCGGAGAAACCCCAAGAACACTGTTTCAAGGCTAGAGGGATCCTGAGGTCACTGTAGCAACACGAAAGAGCTCCGTGGACCAAGAATCAACTCGAGATGAGAGGTTAGTCCCTGGCTTCGACTCCAGAGGAAAACCCCCTTACCACAAGCACCTCAAGAGGAGGCTTCTCTCAGCTCTAGGTATGTGAGAGGGACCTTGAGTTTGCGGCCTCAAGTGGAATGGACACCGCGATGCCCTGACGCGAAATAAGGCCGGATATCCCTGCAGTGACTTGAATGCAGGCTCGTCTTGCATCTCCCAAGACGAAAGGATGTCTGAATCCCCTGTGGAGACCACAGAGAAAGACCTAGTTCCCCACTTCATCGCGACCGGAGGCCTCACATCCTTTGAAAACTTCAGAGGTACGCGGAGATCAGTGCCTCCAAAGGAGACGATGCCTGACTCCTCGTGAAACTTGATAGGATTCCCAGGATTCCTGTGCACGTGGAAAGGGACACTTGGTCTGCCGCCTCAGCTGGAGAGGCGTCCCAATTGCCCTGCCAAGCCTCGAGGAGAATCCCGAGTTGTCCCTCGCAAATAGGCAGGAGTCCTGACGTCGCTGAACAAACACGTGGGTGGTAGGGCCATTCCCGTCATAACTCGAGAATATACCCCAGGGTCCCGCCGCAACTCGAGAAAAACCATGAGACTTCCCCCTCGCCGCGAGATGAGGCCCGATTCTCCTGCACTGCATGCAGAGCAATTCCGTATTGCACATCAAACATGAAAGGAGCCTTGATTTCCTTGATGGCACTCCAGAGAAACCCCAAGAACACTGTTTCAAGGCTAGAGGGATCCTGAGGTTACTGTAGCAACACGAAAGAGGTCCGTGGACCAAAAATCAACTCGAGATGAGAGGTTTGTCCCTGGCTTCGACTCCAGAGGAATACCACCTTACCACAAGCACCTCAAGAGGAGGCTTCTCTCAGCTCTAGGTATGTGAGAGGGACCCTGATTTTGCGGACTCAAGTGGAATGGACACTGCGATGCACTGACGCGAAATAAGGCCGGATATCCCTGCAGTGACTTGAATGCAGGCTCGTCTTGCATCTCCCAAGACGAAAGGATGTCTGAATCCCCTGTGGAGACCACAGAGAAAGACCTAGTTCCCCACCTCATCGCGACCGGAGGCCTCACATCCTTTGAAAACTCCAGAGGTACGCGGAGATCAGTGCCTCCAAAGGAGACGATGCCTGACTCCTCGTGAAACTTGATACGAGTCCCAGGATTCCTGTGGCACATGGAAAGGGACCCTTGGTCTCCCGCCTCAGCTGGAGAGGCGTCCCAATTGCCCTGCCAAGCCTCGAGGAGAATCCCGAGTTGTCCCTCGCAACTAGGCAGGAGTCCTGCTGTCGCTGAACAAACACGTGTGTGGAAGGGCCATCCCCGTCGTAACTCGAGAATATACCCCAGGTTCCCGCCGCAACTCGAGAAAAACCATGAGACTTCCCCCTCGCCGCGAGATGAGGCCCGATTCCCCTGCACTGCGTGCAGAGCAATTCCGCGTTGCACATCACACATGAAAGGAGCCTTGATTTCCTTGGTGGCACTCCAGAGAAACCCCAAGAACACTGTTTCAAGGCTAGAGGGATCCTGAGGTCACTCTAGCAAAACAAAAGAGCTCCGTGGACCACAAATCAACTCGAGATGAGAGGTTAGTCCCTGGCTTCGACTCCAGAGGAATACCACCTTACCACAAGCACCTCAAGAGGAGGCTTCTCTCAGCTCTAGGTTTGTGAGAGGGACCCTGAGTTTGCGGCCTCAAGTGGAATGGACACCGCGATGCCCTGACTCGAAATAAGGCCGGATATCCCTGCAGTGACTTGAATGTAGGCTCGTCTTGCATCTCCCAAGATGAAAGGATGTTTGAATCCCCTGTGGAGACCACAGAGAGAGACCTAGTTCCCCACCTCATCGCGACGGGAGGCCTCACATCCTTTGAAAACTCCAGAGGTACGCGGAGATCAGTGCCTCCAAAGGAGACGATGCCTGACTCCTCGTGAAACTTGACAGGAGTCCCAGGATTCCTGTGCACGTAGAAAGGGACACTTGGTCTCCCGCCTCAGCTGGAGAGGCGTCCCAATTGCCCTGCCAAGCCTCGAGGAGAATCCCGAGTTGTCCCTCGCAACTAGGCAGGAGTCCTGCCATCGCTGAACAAACACGTGTGTGTAAGGGCCATCCCCGACGTAATTCGAGAATATACCCCAGGTTCCCGCCGCAACTCGAGTAAAACCATGAGACTTCCCCCTCGCCGCGAGATGAGGCCCGATTCCCCTGCACTGCGTGCAGAGCATTTCCGTGTTGCACATCACACATGAAAGGAGCCTTGAATTCCTTGATGGCACTGCAGAGAAACCCCAAGAACACTGTTTCAAGGCTAGAGGGATCCAGAGGTCACTGTAGAAACAAGAAAGAGCTCCGTGGACCAAAAATCAACTCGAGATGAGAGGTTAGTCCCTGGCTTCGACTCCAGAGGAATACCACCTTACCACAAGCACCTCAAGAGGAGGCTTCTCTCAGCTCTAGCTATGTGCTGAGTTTGTGGCCTCAAGTGGAATGGACACCGCGATGCCCTGACTCGAAATAAGGCCGGATATCCCTGCAGTGACTTGAATGCAGGCGCGTCTTGCATCTCACAGGACGAAAGGATGTCTGAATCCCCTGTGGAGACCTCAGAGAAAGATCTAGTTCCCCACCTCATCGCGACCGGAGGTCGCACATCCTTTGAAAACTCCAGAGGTACGCGGAGATCAGTGCCTCCAAAGGAGACGATGCCTGACTCCTCGTGAAAATTGATAGGAGTCCCAGGATTCCTGTGGCACATGGAAAGGGACCCTTGGTCTCCCGCCTCAGCTGGAGAGGCGTCCCAATTGCCCTGCCAAGCCTCGAGGAGAATCCCGAGTTGTCCCTCGCAAATCGGCAGGAGTCCTGACGTCGCTGAACAAACACGTGGGTGGAAGGGCCATTCCCGTCATAACGCGAGAATATACCCCAGGGTCCCGCCGCAACTCGAGGAAAACCATGAGACTTCCCCCTCGCCGCGAGATGAGGCCCGATTCCCCTGCACTGCATGCAGAGCAATTCCGTATTGCACATCAAACATGAAAGGAGCCTTGATTTCCTTGATGGCACTCCAGAGAAACCCCAAGAACACTGTTTCAAAGCTAGAGGGATCCTGAGGTTACTGTAGCAACACGAAAGAGGTCCGTGGACCAAAAATCAACTCGAGATGAGAGGTTTGTCCCTGGCTTCGACTCCAGAGGAATACCACCTTACCACAAGCACCTCAAGAGGAGGCTTCTCTCAGCTCTAGGTATGTGAGAGGGACCCTGATTTTGCGGACTCAAGTGGAATGGACACTGCGATGCCCTGACGCGAAATAAGGCCGGATATCCCTGCAGTGACTTGAATGCAGGCTCGTCTTGCATCTCCCAAGACGAAAGGATGTCTGAATCCCCTGTGGAGACCACAGAGAAAGACCTAGTTCCCCACCTCATCGCGACCGGACGCCTCACATCCTTTGAAAACTCCAGAGGTACGCGAAGATCAGTGCCTCCAAAGGAGACGATGCCTGACTCCTCGTGAAACTTGATAGGAGTCCCAGGATTCCTGTGGCACGTGGAAAGGGACCCTTGGTCTCCCGCCTCAGCTGGAGAGGCGTCCCAATTACCCTGCCAAGCTTCGAGGAGAATCCCGAGTTGTCCCTCGCAAATAGGCAGGAATCCTGACGTCGCTGAACAAACACGTGGGTGGAAGGGCCATCCCCGTCGTAACTCGAGAATATACCCCAGGTTCCCGCCGCAACTCGAGAAAAACCATGAGACTTCCCCCTCGCCGCGAGATGAGGCCCGATTCCCCTGCACTGCGTGCAGAGCAATTCCGTGTTGCACATCACACATGAAAGGAGCCTTGATTTCCTTGATGGCACTCCGGAGAAACCCCAAGAACACTGTTTCAAGGCTAGAGGGATCCTGAGGTCACTGTAGCAACACGAAAGAGCTCCGTGGACCAAGAATCAACTCGAGATGAGAGGTTAGTCCCTGGCTTCGACTCCAGAGGAAAACCCCCTTACCACAAGCACCTCAAGAGGAGGCTTCTCTCAGCTCTAGGTATGTGAGAGGGACCTTGAGTTTGCGGCCTCAAGTGGAATGGACACCGCGATGCCCTGACTCGAAATAAGGCCGGATATCCCTGCAGTGACTTGAATGCAGGCTCCTCTTGCATCTCCCAAGACGAAAGGCTGTCTGAACCCCTTGGGGAGACCACAGAGAATGACCTACTTCCCCACCTCATCGCGAACGGAGGCCTCACATCCTTTGAAAACTTCAGAGGTACGCGGAGATCAGTGCCTCCAAAGGAGACGATGCCTGACTCCACGTGAAACTTGATAGGTGTCCCAGAATACCTGTGCACGTGGAATGGGACCCTTGGTCTCCCGACTCAGCTGGAGAGGTGTCCCAATTGCCCTGCCAAGTCTCGAGGAGAATCCCGAGTTGTCCCTCGCAACTAGGCAGGAGTCCTGACGTCGCTGAACAAACACGTGGGTGGAAGGGCCATCCCCGTCGTAACTCGAGAATATACCCCAGGTTCCCGCCGCAACTCGAGAAAAACCATGAGACTTCCCACTCCCCGCGATATGAGGCCCGATTCCCCTGCACTGCGTGCAGAGCAATTCCGTGTTGCACATCACACATGAAAGGAGCCTTGATTTCCTTGATTGCACTCCAGAGAAACCCCAACAACACTGTTTCAAGGCTAGAGGGATCCTGAGGTCACTGTAGCAACACGAAAGAGCTCCGTGGACCAAAAATCAACTCGACATGAGAGGTTAGTCCCTGGCTTCGACTCCAGAGGAATACCACCTCACCACAAGCACCTCAAGAGGAGGCTTCTCTCAGCTCTAGGTATGTGAGAGGGACCCTATGTTTGCGGCCTCAAGTGGAATGGACACTGCGATGCCCTGACTCGAAATAAAGCCGGATATCCCTGCAGTGACTTGAATGCAGGCTCGTCTTGCATCTCCCAAGACGAAAGGATGTCTGAATCCCCTGTGGAGACCACAGAGAAAGACGTAGTTCCCTACCTCATTGCGACCGGAGGCCTCACATCCTTTGAAAACTCCAGAGGTACGCGGAGATCAGTGCCTCCAAAGGAGACGATGCCTGACTCCTCGTGAAACTTGATAGGAGTCCCAGGATTCCTGTGGCACTTGGAAAGGGACCCTTGGTCTCCCGCCTCAGCTGGAGAGGCGTCCCAATTGCCCTGCCAAGCCTCGAGGAGAATCCCGAGTTGTCCCTCGCAACTAGGCAGGAGTCCTGCAGTCGCTGAACAAACACGTGGGTGTAAGGGCCATCCCCGTCGTAACTCGAGAATATACCCCAGGTTCCCGCCGCAACTCGAGAAAAACCATGAGACTTCCACCTCGCCGCGAGATGAGGCCCGATTCCCCTGCACTGCGTGCAGAGCAATTCCGTCTTGCACATCACACATGAAAGGAGCCTTGATTTCCTTGATGGCACTCCAGAGAAACCCCAAGAACACTGTTTCAAGGCTAGAGGGATCCTGAGGTTACTGTAGCAGCAAGAAAGAGGTCCGTGGACCAAAAATCAACTCGTGATGAGAGGTTTGTCCCTGGCTTCGACTCCAGAGGAATACCACCTTACCACAAGCAGCTCAAGAGGAGGCTTCTCTCAGCTCTAGGTATGTGAGAGGGACCCTGAATTTGCGGACTCAAGTGGAATGGACACTGCGATGCCATGACGCGAAATAAGGCCTGATATCCCTGCAGTGACTTGAATGCAGGCTCGTCTGGAATCTCCCAAGATGAAAGGATGTCTGAATCCCCTGTGGAGACCACAGAGAAAGACCTAGTTCCCCACCTCATGGCGACCGGAGGCCTCATATGCTTGGAAAACTCCAGAGGTACGTGGAGATCAGTGCCTCCAAAGGAGACGATGCCTGACTCCTCGTGAAACTTGATAGGAGTCCCAGGATTCCTGTGGCACATGGAAAGGGACCCTTGGTCTCCCGCCTCAGCTGGAGAGGCGTCCCAATTGCTCTGCCAAGCCTCGAGGAGAATCCCGAGTTGTCCCTCGCAACTAGGCAGGAGACCTGACTTCGCTGAACAAACATGTGGGTGGAAGGGCCATACCAGTCGTAACTCGAGAATATACCCCAGGTTCCCGCCGCAACTCGAGAAAAACCATGAGACTTCCCCCTCGCCGCGAGATGAGGCCCGATTCCCCTGCACTGCGTGCAGAGCAATTCCGAGTTGCAGATCACACTTGAAAGGAGCCTTGATTTCCTTGGTGGCACTCCAGAGAAACCCCAAGAACACTGTTTCAAGGCTAGAGGGATCCTGAGGTCACTCTAGCAACAGGAAAGAGCTCCGTGGACCACAAATCAACTCGAGATGAGAGGTTAGTCCCTGGCTTCGACTCCATAGGAATACCACCTTACCACAAGCACCTCAAGAGGAGGCTTCTCTCAGCTCTAGCTATGTGCTGAGTTTGCGGCCTCAAGTGGAATGGACACCGCGATGCCCTGACGCGAAATAAGGCCGGATATCCCTGCAGTGACTTGAATGCAGGCTCGTCTTGCATCTCCCAAGACGAAAGGATGTCTGAATCCCCTGTGGAGACCACAGAGAAAGACCTAGTTCCCCACTTCATCGCGACCGGAGGCCTCACATCCTTTGAAAACTTCAGAGGTACGCGGAGATCAGTGCCTCCAAAGGAGACGATGCCTGACTCCTCGTGAAACTTGATAGGATTCCCAGGATTCCTGTGCACGTGGAAAGGGACACTTGGTCTGCCGCCTCAGCTGGAGAGGCGTCCCAATTGCCCTGCCAAGCCTCGAGGAGAATCCCGAGTTGTCCCTCGCAAATAGGCAGGAGTCCTGACGTCGCTGAACAAACACGTGGGTGGTAGGGCCATTCCCGTCATAACTCGAGAATATACCCCAGGGTCCCGCCGCAACTCGAGAAAAACCATGAGACTTCCCCCTCGCCGCGAGATGAGGCCCGATTCTCCTGCACTGCATGCAGAGCAATTCCGTATTGCACATCAAACATGAAAGGAGCCTTGATTTCCTTGATGGCACTCCAGAGAAACCCCAAGAACACTGTTTCAAGGCTAGAGGGATCCTGAGGTTACTGTAGCAACACGAAAGAGGTCCGTGGACCAAAAATCAACTCGAGATGAGAGGTTTGTCCCTGGCTTCGACTCCAGAGGAATAGCACCTTACCACAAGCACCTCAAGAGGAGGCTTCTCTCAGCTCTAGGTATGTGAGAGGGACCCTAATTTTGCGGACTCAAGTGGAATGGACACTGCGATGCACTGACGCGAAATAAGGCCGGATATCCCTGCAGTGACTTGAATGCAGGCTCGTCTTGCATCTCCCAAGATGAAAGGATGTCTGAATCCCATGTGGAGACCACAGAGAAAGACCTAGTTCCCCACCTCATCGCGACCGGAGGCCTCACATCCTTTGAAAACTCCAGAGGTACGCGGAGATCAGTGCCTCCAAAGGAGACGATGCCTGACTCCTCGTGAAACTTGATACGAGTCCCAGGATTCCTGTGGCACATGGAAAGGGACCCTTGGTCTCCCGCCTCAGCTGGAGAGGCGTCCCAATTGCCCTGCCAAGCCTCGAGGAGAATCCCGAGTTGTCCCTCGCAACTAGGCAGGAGTCCTGCTGTCGCTGAACAAACACGTGTGTGGAAGGGCCATCCCCGTCGTAACTCGAGAATATACCCCAGGTTCCCGCCGCAACTCGAGAAAAACCATGAGACTTCCCCCTCGCCGCGAGATGAGGCCCGATTCCCCTGCACTGCGTGCAGAGCAATTCCGCGTTGCACATCACACATGAAAGGAGCCTTGATTTCCTTGGTGGCACTCCAGAGAAACCCCAAGAACACTGTTTCAAGGCTAGAGGGATCCTGAGGTCACTCTAGCAAAACAAAAGAGCTCCGTGGACCACAAATCAACTCGAGATGAGAGGTTAGTCCCTGGCTTCGACTCCAGAGGAATACCACCTTACCACAAGCACCTCAAGAGGAGGCTTCTCTCAGCTCTAGGTTTGTGAGAGGGACCCTGAGTTTGCGGCCTCAAGTGGAATGGACACCGCGATGCCCTGACTCGAAATAAGGCCGGATATCCCTGCAGTGACTTGAATGTAGGCTCGTCTTGCATCTCCCAAGATGAAAGGATGTTTGAATCCCCTGTGGAGACCACAGAGAGAGACCTAGTTCCCCACCTCATCGCGACGGGAGGCCTCACATCCTTTGAAAACTCCAGAGGTACGCGGAGATCAGTGCCTCCAAAGGAGACGATGCCTGACTCCTCGTGAAACTTGACAGGAGTCCCAGGATTCCTGTGCACGTAGAAAGGGACACTTGGTCTCCCGCCTCAGCTGGAGAGGCGTCCCAATTGCCCTGCCAAGCCTCGAGGAGAATCCCGAGTTGTCCCTCGCAACTAGGCAGGAGTCCTGCCATCGCTGAACAAACACGTGTGTGTAAGGGCCATCCCCGACGTAATTCGAGAATATACCCCAGGTTCCCGCCGCAACTCGAGTAAAACCATGAGACTTCCCCCTCGCCGTGAGATGAGGCCCGATTCCCCTGCACTGCGTGCAGAGCATTTCCGTGTTGCACATCACACATGAAAGGAGCCTTGATTTCCTTGATGGCACTGCAGAGAAACCCCAAGAACACTGTTTCAAGGCTAGAGGGATCCAGAGGTCACTGTAGAAACAAGAAAGAGCTCCGTGGACCAAAAATCAACTCGAGATGAGAGGTTAGTCCCTGGCTTCGACTCCAGAGGAATACCACCTTACCACAAGCACCTCAAGAGGAGGCTTCTCTCAGCTCTAGCTATGTGCTGAGTTTGTGGCCTCAAGTGGAATGGACACCGCGATGCCCTGACTCGAAATAAGGCCGGATATCCCTGCAGTGACTTGAATGCAGGCGCGTCTTGCATCTCACAGGACGAAAGGATGTCTGAATCCCCTGTGGAGACCTCAGAGAAAGATCTAGTTCCCCACCTCATCGCGACCGGAGGTCGCACATCCTTTGAAAACTCCAGAGGTACGCGGAGATCAGTGCCTCCAAAGGAGACGATGCCTGACTCCTCGTGAAAATTGATAGGAGTCCCAGGATTCCTGTGGCACATGGAAAGGGACCCTTGGTCTCCCGCCTCAGCTGGAGAGGCGTCCCAATTGCCCTGCCAAGCCTCGAGGAGAATCCCGAGTTGTCCCTCGCAAATAGGCAGGAGTCCTGACGTCGCTGAACAAACACGTGGGTGGAAGGGCCATCCCCGTCATAACTCGAGAATATACCACAGGGTCCTGCCGCAACTCGAGAAAAACCATGAGACTTCCCCCTCGCCGCGAGATGAGGCCCGATTCTCCTGCACTGCATGCAGAGCAATTCCGTATTGCACATCAAACATGAAAGGAGCCTTGATTTCCTTGATGGCACTCCAGAGAAACCCCAAAAACACTGTTTCAAGGCTAGAGGGATCCTGAGGTTACTGTAGCAACACCAAATAGGTCCGTGGACCAAAAATCAACTCGAGATGAGAGGTTAGTCCCTGGCTTCGACTCCAGAGGAATACCACCTTACCACAAGCACCTCAAGAGGATGCTTTTCTCAGCTCTAGGTATGTGAGAGGCACCCTGATTTTGCGGACTCATGTGGAATGGACACTGCGATGCCCTGACGCGAAATAAGGCCGGATATCCCTGCAGTGAATTGAATGCAGGCTCGTCTTGCATCTCCCAAGATGAAAGGACGTCTGAATCCCCTGTGGAGACCACAGAGAAAGACCTAGTTCCCCACCTCACGGAGACCGGAGGCCTCACATCCTTTGAAAACTCCAGAGGTACGCGGAGATCAGTGCCTCCAAAGGAGACGATGCCTGACTCCTCGTGAAAGTTGATAGGAGTCCCAGGATTCCTGTGGCACATGGAAAGGGACACTTGGTCTCCCGCCTCAGCTGGAGAGGCGTCCCAATTGCCCTGCCAAGCCTCGAGGAGAATCCGGAGTTGTCCCTCGCAACTAGGCAGGAGTCCTGCCATCGCTGAACAAACACGTGTGTAGAAGGGCCATCCCCATCGTAACTCGAGAATATACCCCAGGTTCCCGCCGCAACTCGAGAAAAACCATGAGACTTCCCCCTCGCCGCGAGATGAGGCCCGATTCCGCTGCACTGCGTGCAGAGCATTTCCGTGTTGCCCATCACACATGAAAGCAGCCTTGATTTCCTTGATGGCACTCCAGAGAAACCCCAAGAACACTGTTTCTAGGCTAGAGGGATCCAGAGGTCACTGTAGCAACATGAAAGAGCTCCGTGGACCAAAAATCAACACGAGATGAGAGGTTAGTCCCTGGCTTCGACTCCAGAGGAATACCACCTTACCACAAGCACCTCAAGAGGAGGCTTCTCTCAGCTCTAGGTATGTGAGAGGGACCCTGAGTTTGCGGCCTCAAGTGGAATGGACACCGCGATGCCCTGACTCGAAATAAGGCCGGATATCCCTGCAGTGACTTGAATGCAGGCTCGTCTTCCATCTCCCAAGATGAAAGGATGTCTGAATGCCCTGTGGAGACCACAGAGAAAGACCTAGTTCCCCACCTCATGGCGACCGGAGGCCTCACATTCTTTGAAAACTCCAGAGGTACGCGGAGATCAGTGCCTCCAAAGGAGACGATGCCTGACTCCTCGTGAATCTTGATAGGAGTCACAGGATTCCTGTGGCACGTGGAAAGGGACCCTTGGTCTCCCGCCTCAGCTGGAGAGGCGTCCCAATTGCCCTGCCAAGCCTCGAGGAGAATCCCGAGTTGTCCCTCGCAACTAGGCAGGAGTCCTGACGTCGCTGAAGAAACACGTGGGTGGAAGGGCCATCCCCGTCGTAACTCGAGAATATACCCCAGGTTCCCGCCGCAACTCGAGAAAAACCATGAGACTTCCCCCTCGCCGCGAGATGAGGCCCGATTCCCCTGCACTGCGTGCAGAGCAATTCCGTGTTGCACATCACACCTGAAAGGAGGCTTAATTTCCTTGATGACACTCCAGAGAAACCCGAAGAACACTGTTTCAAGGCTAGAGGGATCCTGAGGTCACTGTAGCAACACGAAAGAGCTCCGTGGACCAAAAATCAACTCGAGATGAGAGGTTAGTCCCTGGCTTCGACTCCAGAGGAATACCACCTTACCACAAGCACCTCAAGAGGAGGCTTCTCTCAGCTCTAGGTATGTGAGAGGGACCCTGAGTTTGCGGCCTCAAGTGGAATGGACACCGCGATGCCCTGACTCGAAATAAGGCCGGATATCCCTGCAGTGACTTGAATGTAGGCTCGTCTTGCATCTCCCAAGATGAAAGGATGTCTGAATCCCCTGTGGAGACCACAGAGAGAGACCTAGTTCCCCACTTCATCGCGACGGGAGGCCTCACATCCTTTGAAAACTCCAGAGGTACGCGGAGATCAGTGCCTCCAAAGGAGACGATCCCTGACTCCTCGAGAAACTTGATAGGAGTCCCAGGATTCCTGTGGCACATGGAAAGGGACCCTTGGTCTCCCGCCTCAGCTGGAGAGGCGTCCCAATTGCCCTGCCAAGCCTCGAGGAGTATCCTGAGTTGTCCCTCGCAACTAGGCAGGAGTCCTGCCATCGCTGAACAAACACGTGTGTGGAAGGGCCATTCCCATCGTAACTCGAGAATATACCCCAGGTTCCCGCCGCAACTCGAGAAAAACCATGAGACTTCCCCCTCGCCGCGAGATGAGGCCCGATTCCGCTGCATTGCGTGCAGAGCATTTCCGTGTTGCCCATCACACATGAAAGGAGCCTTGATTTCCTTGATGGCACTCCAGAGAAACCCCAAGACCACTGTTTCAAGGCTAGAGGGATCCAGAGGTCACTGTAGCAACATGAAAGAGCTCCGTGGACCAAAAATCAACTCGAGATGAGAGGTTAGTCCCTGGCTTCGACTCCAGAGGAATACCACCTTACCACAAGCACCTCAAGAGGAGGCTTCTCTCAGCTCTAGGAATGTGAGAGGGACCCTGAGTTTGCGGCCTCAAGTGGAATGGACACCGCGATGCCCTGACTCGAAATAAGGCCGGATATCCCTGCAGTGACTTGAATGCAGGCTCGTCTTCCATCTCCCAAGATGAAAGGATGTCTGAATGCCCTGTGGAGACCACAGAGAAAGACCTAGTTCCCCACCTCATGGCAACTGGAGGCCTCACATCCTTTGAAAACTCCAGAGGTACGCGGAGATCAGTGCCTCCAAAGGAGACGATGCCTGACTCCTCGTGAAACTTGATAGGAGTCCCAGGATTCCTGTGGCACGTGGAAAGGGACCCTTGGTCTCCCGCCTCACCTGGAGAGGCGTCCCAATTGCCCTGCCAAGCCTCGAGGAGAATCCCGAGTTGTCCCTCGCAACTAGGCAGGAGTCCTGACGTCGCTGAATAAGCACGTGGGTGGAAGGGCCATCCCCGTCGTAACTCGAGAATATACCCCAGGTTCCCGCCGCAACTCGAGAAAAACCATGAGACTTCCCCCTCGCCGCGAGATGACGCCCGATTCCCCTGCACTGCGTGCAGAGCAATTCCGTGTTGCACATCACACATGAAAGGAGGCTTAATTTCCTTGATGACACTCCAGAGAAACCCCAAGAACACTGTTTCAAGGCTAGAGGGATCCTGAGGTCACTGTAGCAACACGAAAGAGCTCCGTGGACCAAAAATCAACTCGAGATGAGAGGTTAGTCCCTGGCTTCGACTCCAGAGGAATACCACCTTACCACAAGCACCTCAAGAGGAGGCTTCTCTCAGCTCTAGCTATGTGCTGAGTTTGCGGCCTCAAGTGGAATGGACACCGCGATGCCCTGACTCGAAATAAGGCCGGATATCCCTGCAGTGACTTGAATGCAGGCTCGTCTTGCATCTCCCAAGACGAAAGGATGTCTGAATCCCCTGTGGAGACCACAGAGAAAGACCTAGTTCCCCACCTCATCGCGACCGGAGTCGTCACATCCTTTGAAAACTCCAGAGGTACGCGGAGATCAGTGCCTCCAAAGGAGACGATGCCTGACTCCTCGTGAAACTTGATAGGAGTCCCAGGATTCCTGTGGCACGTGGAAAGGGACCCTTGGTCTCCCGCCTCAGCTGGAGAGGCTTCCCAATTGCCCTGCCAAGCCTCGAGGAGAATCCCGAGTTGTCCCTCGCAACTAGGCAGGAGTCCTGACGTCGCTGAAGAAACACGTGTGTGGAAGGACCATCCCCGTCGTAACTCGAGAATATACCCCAGGTTCCCGCCTCAACTCGAGAAAAACCATGAGACTTCCCCCTCGCCGCGAGATGAGGCCAGATTCCCCTGCACTGCGTGCAGAGCAATTCCGTGTTGCACATCACACATGAAAGGAGCCTTGATTTCCTTGATGGCACTCCAGAGAAACCCCAAGAACACTGTTTGAAGGTTGAGGGATCCTGAGGTCACTGTAGCAACACGAAAGAGCTCCGTGGACCAAAAATCAACTCGAGATGAGAGGTTAGTCCCTGGCTTCGACTCCAGGGGAATACCACCTTACCACAAGCACCTCAAGAGGAGGCTTCTCTCAGCTCTAGGTATGTGAGAGGGACCCTGAATTTGCGGCCTCAAGTGGAATGGACACCGCGATGCCCTGACGCGAAATAAGGCCGGATATCCCTGCAGTGACTTGAATGCAGGCTCGTCTTGCATCTCCCAAGACGAAAGGATGTCTGAATCCCCTGTGGAGACCACAGAGAATGACCTAGTTCCCCACCTCATCGCGACCGGAGGCCTCACATCCTTTGAAAACTCCAGAGGTACGCGGAGGTCAGTGCCTCCAAAGGAGACGATGCCTGACTCCTCGTGAAACTTGATAGGAGTCCCAGGATTCCTGTGGCACGTGGAAAGGGACCCTTGGTCTCCCGCCTCAGCTGGAGAGGCGTCCCAATTGCCCTGCCTAGCCTCGAGGAGAATCCCGAGTTGTCCCTCGCAACTAGGCAGGAGTCCTGACGTCGCTGAACAAACACGTGGGTGTAAGGGCCATCCCCGTCGTAACTCGAGAATATACCCCAGGTTCCCACCGCAACTCGAGAAAAACCATGAGACTTCCACCTCGCCGCGAGATGAGGCCTGATTCCCCTGCACTGCGTGCAGAGCAATTCCGTGTTGCACATCACACATGAAAGGACCCTTGATTTCCTTGATGGCACTCCAGAGAAACCCCAAGAACACTGTTTCAAGGTGGAGGGATCCTGAGGTCACTGTAGCAACACGAAAGAGCTCCGTGGACCAAAAATCAACTCGAGATGAGAGGTTAGTCCCTGGCTTCGACTCCATAGGAATACCACCTTACCACAAGCACCTCAAGAGCAGGCTTCTCTCAGCTCTAGGTATGTGAGAGGGACCCTGAGTTTGCGGCCTCAAGTGGAATGGACACCGCGATGCCCTGACTCGAAATAAGGCCGGATATCCCTGCAGTGACTTGAATGCAGGCGCGTCTTGCATCTGCCAAGAGGAAAGGACGTCTGAATCCCCTGTGGAGACCACAGAGAAAGACCTAGTTCCCCACCTCACGGAGACCGGAGGCCTCACATCCTTTGAAAACTCCAGAGGTACGCGGAGATCAGTGCCTCCAAAGGAGACGATGCCTGACTCCTCGTGAAAGTTGATAGGAGTCCCAGGATTCCTGTGGTACATGGAAAGGGACACTTGGTCTCCCGCCTCAGCTGGAGAGGCATCCCAATTGCCCTGCCAAGCCTCGAGGAGAATCCCGAGTTGTCCCTCGCAACTAGGCAGGAGTCCTGCCATCGCTGAACAAACACGTGTGTAGAAGGGCCATCCCCATCGTAACTCGAGAATATACCCCAGGTTTCCGCCGCAACTCGAGAAAAACCATGAGACTTCCCCCTCGCCGCGAGATGAGGCCCGATTCCGCTGCACTGCGTGCAGAGCATTTCCGTGTTGCCCATCACACATGAAAGGAGCCTTGATTTCCTTGATGGCACTCCAGAGAAACCCCAAGAACACAGTTTCAAGGCTAGAGGGATCCAGAAGTCACTGTAGCAACATGAAAGAGCTCCGTGGACCAAAAATCAACTCGAGATGAGAGGTTAGTCCCTGGCTTCGACTCCAGAGGAATACCACCTTACCACAAGCACCTCAAGAGGAGGCTTCTCTCAGCTCTAGGTATGTGAGAGGGACCCTGAGTTTGTGGCCTCAAGTGGAATGGACACCGCGATGCCCTGACTCGAAATAAGGCCGGATATCCCTGCAGTGACTTGAATGCAGGCTCGTCTTCCATCTTCCAAGATGAAAGGATGTCTGAATGCCCTGTGGAGACCACAGAGAAAGACCTAGTTCCCCACCTCATGGCGACCGGAGGCCTCACATCCTTTGAAAACTCCAGAGGTACGCGGAGATCAGTGCCTCCAAAGGAGACGATGCCTGACTCCTCGTGAAACTTGATAGGAGTCACAGGATTCCTGTGGCACGTGGAAAGGGATCCTTGGTCTCCCGCCTCAGCTGGAGAGGCGTCCCAATTGCCCTGCCAAGCCTCGAGGAGAATCCCGAGTTGTCCGTCGCAACTAGGCGGGAGTCCTTACGTCGCTGAAGAAACACGTGTGTGGAAGGGCCATCCCCGTCGTAACTCGAGAATATACCCCAGGTTCCCGCCGCAACTCGAGAAAAACCATGAGACTTCCCCCTCGCCGCGAGATGAGGCCCGATTCCCCTGCACTGCGTGCAGAGCAATTCCGTGTTGCACATCACACATGAAAGGAGCCTTGATTTCCTTGATGGCACTCCAGAGAAACCCCAAGAAAACTCTTTCAAGGCTAGAGGGATCCTGAGGTCACTGTAGCAACACGAAAGAGCTCCGTGGACCAAAAATCACCTCGAGATGAGAGGTTAGTCCCTGGCTTCGACTCCAGAGGAATACCACCTTACCACAAGCACCTCAAGAGGAGGCTTCTCTCAGCTCTAGGTATGTGAGAGGGACCCTGAGTTTGCGGCCTCAAGTGGAATGGACACCGCGATGCCCTGACCCGAAATAAGGCCGGATATCCCTGCAGTGACTTGAATGCAGGCTCGTCTTCCATCTCCCAAGATGAAAGGATGTCTGAATCCCCTGTGGAGACCACAGAGAAAGACCTAGTTCCCCACCTCATGGCGACCGGAGGCCTCACATCCTTTGAAAACTCCAGAGGTGCGCAGAGATCAGTGCCTCCAAAGGAGACGATGCCTGACTCCTCGTGAAACTTGATAGGAGTCCCAGGATTCCTGTGGCACGTGGAAAGGGACCCTTGGTCTCCCGCCTCAGCTGGAGAGGCGTCCCAATTGCCCTGCCAAGCCTCGAGGAGAATCCCGAGTTGTCCCTCGCAACTAGGCAGGAGTCCTGACGTCGCTGAACAAACACGTGGGTGGAAGTGCCATCCAGGTCGTAACTCGAGAATATACCCCAGGTTCCCGCCGCAACTCGATCAAAACCATGAGACTTCCCCCTCGCCGAGAGATGAGGCCCGATTCCCCTACACTGCGTGCAGAGCAATTCCGTGTTGCACATCACACATGAAAGGATGCTTAATTTCCTTGATGGCACTCCAGAGAAACCCCAAGAACACTGTTTCAAGGATAGAGGGATCCTGAGGTCACTGTAGCAACACGAAAGAGTTCCGTGGACCAAAAATCAACTCGAGATGAGAGGTTAGTCCCTGGCTTCGACTCCAGAGGAATACCACCTTACCACAAGCACCTCAAGAGGAGGCTTCTCTCAGCTCTAGGTATGTGAGAGGGACCCTGAGTTTGCGGCCTCAAGTGGAATGGACACCGCGATGCCCTGACTCGAAATAAGGCCGGATATCCCTGCAGTGACTTGAATGCAGGCTCGTCTTGCATCTCCCAAGAAGAAAGGATGTCTGAATCCCCTGTAGAGACCACAGAGAGAGACCTAGTTCCCCAGCTCATCGCGACGGAAGGCCTCACATCCTTTAAAAACTTCAGAGGTACGCGGAGATCAGTGCCTCCAAAGGAGACGATGCCTGACTCCTCGTGAAACTTGATAGGAGTCCCAGGATTCCTGTGCACGTGGAAAGGGACACTTGGTCTCCCGCCTCAGCTGGAGAGGCGTCCCAATTGCCCTGCCAAGCCTGGAGGAGAATCCCGAGTTGTCCCTCGCAACTAGGCAGGAGTCCTGACGTCGCTGAACAAACACGTGGTTGGAAGGGCCATCCCCGTAGTAACTCGAGAATATACCCCAGGTTCCCGCCGCAACTCGAGAAAAACCATGAGACTTCCCCCTCACCGCGAGATTAGGCCCGATTCCCCTGCACTGCGTGCAGAGCAATTCGGTGTTGCACATCACACATGAGAGGAGCCTTGATTTCCTTGATGGCACTCCAGAGAAACCCCAAGAACACTGTTTCAAGGCTAGCGGGATCCTGAGGTCACTGTAGCAACAGGAAAGAGCTCCGTGGACCAACAATCAACTCGAGATGAGAGGTTAGTCCCTGGCTTCGACTCCAGAGGAATACCACCTTACCACAAGCACCTCACGAGGAGGCTTCTCTCAGCTCTACCTATGTGAGAGGGACCCTGAGTTTGCGGCCTCAAGTGGAATGGACACCGCAATGCCCTGACTCGAAATAAGGCCGGATATCCCTGCAGTGACTTGAATGCAGGCTCGTCTTGCATCTCCCAAGACGAAAGAATGTCCGAATCCCCTGAAGAGACCACAGAAAAAGACCTAGTTCCCCACCTCATTGCGACCGGAGGCCTCACATCCTTTGAAAACTCCAGAGGTACGCGGAGATCAGTGCCTCCAAAGGAGACGATGCCTGACTCCTCCTGAAACTTGATAGGAGTCACAGGATTCCTGTGGCACGTGGAAAGGGACCTTTGGTCTTCCGCCTTAGCTGGAGAGGCGTCCCAATTGCCCTACCAAGCCTCGAGGAGAATCCCGAGTTGTCCCTCGCAACTAGGCAGGAGTCCTGACGTCGCTGAACAAACACGTGTGTGGAAGGGCCATCCCCGTCATAACTCGAGAATATACCCCAGGTTCCCGCCGCAACTCGAGAAAAACCATGAGACTTCCCCCTCGCCGCGAGATGAGGCCCAATTCCCCTGCACTGCGTGCAGAGCAATTCCGTGTTGCACATCACACATGAAAGGAGCCTTGATTTCCTTGATGGCACTCCAGAGAAACCCCAAGAACACTGTTTCAAGGCTAGAGGGATCCTGAGGTCACTGTAGCAACACGAAAGAGCTCCGTGGACCAAAAATCAACTCGAGATGAGAGGTTAGTCCCTGGCTTCGACTCCAGAGGAATACCACCTTACCACAAGCACCTCAAGAGGAGGCTTCTCTCAGCTCTAGGTATGTGAGAGGGACCCTGAGTTTGCGGCCTCAAGTGGAATGGACACCGCGATTCCCTGACGCGAAATAAGGCCGGATATCCCTGCAGTGACTTGAATGCAGGCTCGTCTTGCATCTCCCAAGACGAAAGGATGTCTGAATCCCCTGTGGAGACCACAGAGAATGACCTAGTTCCCCACCTCATCGCGACCGGAGGCCTCACATCCTTTGAAAACTCCAGAGGTACGCGGAGATCAGTGCCTACAAAGGAGACGATGCCTGACTCCTCGTGAAACTTGATAGGAGTCCCAGGATTCCTGTGGCACGTGGAAAGGGACCCTTGGTCTCCCGCCTCAGCTGGAGAGGCGTCCCAATTGCCCTGCCAAGCCTCGAGGAGAATCCCGAGTTGTCCCTCGCAACTAGGCAGGAGTCCTGACGTCGCTGAACAAACACGTGGGTGGAAGGGCCATCTCCGTCATAACTGGAGAATATACCCCAGGATCCCGCCGCAACTCGAGAAAAACCATGAGACTTCCCCCTCGCCGCGAGATGAGGCCCGATTCCCCTGCACTGCATTCAAAGCAATTCCGTGTTGCACATCACACATGAAAGGAGCCTTGATTTCCTTGATGGCACTCCAGAGAAACCGCAAGAACACTGTTTCAAGGCTAGAGGATCCTGAGGTCACTCAAGCAACAAGAAAGAGCTCCGTGGACCAAAAATCAACTCGAGATGAGAGGTTAGTCCCTGGCTTCGACTCCAGAGGAATACCACCTTACCACAAGCACCTCAAGAGGAGGCTTCTCTCAGCTCTAGGTATGTGAGAGGGACCCTGAGTTTGTGGCCTCAAGTGGAATGGACACTGCGATGCCCTGACGCGAAATAAGGCCAGATATCCCTGCAGTGACTTGAATGCAGGCTCGTCTTGCATCTCCCAAGATGAAAGGATGTCTGAATCCCCTGTGGAGACCACAGAGAAAGACCTAGTTCCCCACCTCATCGCGACCGGAGGCCTCACATCCTTTGAAAACTCCAGAGGTACGCGGAGATCGGTGCCTCCAAAGGAGACGATGCCTGACTCCTCGTGAAAGTTGATAGGAGTCCCAGGATTCCTGTGGTACATGGAAAGGGACACTTGGTCTCCCGCCTCAGCTGGAGAGGCGTGCCAATTGCCCTGCCAAGCCTCGAGGAGAATCCCGAGTTGTCCCTTGCAACTAGGCAGGAGTCCTGCCATCGCTGAACAAACACGTGTGTGTAAGGGCCATCCCCGACGTAACTCGAGAATATACCCCATGTTCCCGCCGCAACTCGAGTAAAACCATGAGACTTCCCCCTCGCCGCGAGATGAGGCCCGATTCCCCTACACTGCGTGCAGAGCATTTCCGTGTTGCACATCACACATGAAAGGAGCCTTGATTTCCTTGATGGCACTCCAGAGAAACCCCAAGAACACTGTTTCAAGGCTAGAGGGATCCAGAGGTCACTGTAGCAACACGAAAGAGCTCCGTAGACCAAAAATCAACTCGAGATGAGAGGTTAGTCCCTGGCTTCGACTCCAGAGGAATACCACCTTACCACAAGCACCTCAAGAGGAGGCTTCTCTCAGCTCTAGGTATGTGAGAGGGACCCTGAGTTTGCGGCCTCAAGTGGAATGGACACCGCGATGCCCTGACCCGAAATAAGGCCGGATATCCCTGCAGTGACTTGAATGCAGGCTCGTCTTCCATCTCCCAAGATGAAAGGATGTCTGAATCCCCTGTGGAGACCACAGAGAAAGACCTAGTTCCCCACCTCATGGCGACCGGAGGCCTCACATCCTTTGAAAACTCCAGAGGTGCGCAGAGATCAGTGCCTCCAAAGGAGACGATGCCTGACTCCTCGTGAAACTTGATAGGAGTCCCAGGATTCCTGTGGCACGTGGAAAGGGACCCTTGGTCTCCCGCCTCAGCTGGAGAGGCGTCCCAATTGCCCTGCCAAGCCTCGAGGAGAATCCCGAGTTGTTCCTCGCAACTAGGCAGGAGTCCTGACGTCGCTGAACAAACACGTGGGTGGAAGTGCCATCCCCGTCGTAACTCGAGAATATACCCCAGGTTCCCGCCGCAACTCGATCAAAACCATGAGACTTCCCCCTCGCCGAGAGATGAGGCCCGATTCCCCTGCACTGCGTGCAGAGCAATTCCGTGTTGCACATCACACATGAAAGGAGGCTTAATTTCCTTGCTGACACTCCAGAGAAACCCCAAGAACACTGTTTCAAGGATAGAGGGATCCTGAGGTCACTGTAGCAACACGAAAGAGCTCCGTGGACCAAAAATCAACTCGAGATGAGAGGTTAGTCCCTGGCTTCGACTCCAGAGGAATACCACCTTACCACAAGCACCTCAAGAGGAGGCTTCTCTCAGCTCTAGGTATGTGAGAGGGACCCTGAGTTTGCGGCCTCAAGTGGAATGGACACCGCGATGCCCTGACTAGAAATAAGGCCGGATATCCCTGCAGTGACTTGAATGCAGGCTCGTCTTGCATCTCCCAAGAAGAAAGGATGTCTGAATCCCCTGTAGAGACCACAGAGAGAGACCTAGTTCCCCACCTCATCGCGACGGAAGGCCTCACATCCTTTGAAAACTTCAGAGGTACGCGGAGATCAGTGCCTCCAAAGGAGACGATGCCTGACTCCTCGTGAAACTTGATAGGAGTCCCAGGATTCCTGTGCACGTGGAAAGGGACACTTGGTCTCCCGCCTCAGCTGGAGAGGCGTCCCAATTGCCCTGCCAAGCCTGGAGGAGAATCCCGAGTTGTCCCTCGCAACTAGGCAGGAGTCCTGCCGTCGCTGAACAAACACGTGGTTGGAAGGGCCATCCCCGTAGTAACTCGAGATTATACCCCAGGTTCCCACCGCAACTCGAGAAAAACCATGAGACTTCCCCCTCACCGCGAGATTAGGCCCGATTCCCCTGCACTGCGTGCAGAGCAATTCGGTGTTGCACATCACACATGAGAGGAGCCTTGATTTCCTTGATGGCACTCCAGAGAAACCCCAAGAACACTGTTTCAAGGCTAGCGGGATCCTGAGGTCACTGTAGCAACAGGAAAGAGCTCCGTGGACCAACAATCAACTCGAGATGAGAGGTTAGTCCCTGGCTTCGACTCCAGAGGAATACCACCTTACCACAAGCACCTCAAGAGGAGGCTTCTCTCAGCTCTACCTATGTGAGAGGGACCCTGAGTTTGCGGCCTCAAGTGGAATGGACACCGCGATGCCCTGACTCGAAATAAGGCCGGATATCCCTGCAGTGACTTGAATGCAGGCTCGTCTTGCATCTCCCAAGACGAAAGAATGTCCGAATCCCCTGAAGAGACCACAGAGAAAGACCTAGTTCCCCACCTCATCGCGACCGGAGGCCTCACATCCTTTGAAACCTCCAGAGGTACGCGGAAATCAGTGCCTCCAAAGGAGACGATGCCTGACTCCTCGTGAAACTTGATAGGAGTCCCAGGATTCCTGTGGCAAGTGGAAAGGGACCCTTGGTCTCCCGCCTCAGCTGGAGAGGCGTCCCAATTGCCCTGCCAAGCCTCGAGGAGAATCCCGAGTTGTCCCTCGCAACTAGGCAGGAGTCCTGCCTTCGCTGAACTAACACTTGGGTGGAAGGGCCATCCCCGTCGTAACTCGAGAATATACCCCAGGTTCCCGCCGCAACTCGAGAAAAACCATGAGACTTCCCCCTCGCCGCGAGATGAGGCCCGATTCCCCTGCACTGCGTGCAGATCAATTCCGTGTTGCACATCACACATGAAAGGAGCCTTGATTTCCTTGATGGCACTCCAGAGAAACCCCAAGAACACTGTTTCAAGGTTGAGGGATCCTGAGGTCACTGCAGCAACACGAAACAGCTCCGTGGACCAAAAATCAACTCGAGATGAGAGGTTAGTCCCTGGCTTCGACTCCAGAGGAATACCACCTTACCACAAGCACCTCAAGAGGAGGCTTCTCTCAGCTCTATGTATGTGAGAGGGACCCTGAGTTTGCGGCCTCAAGTGGAATGGAGACCGCGATGCCCTGACTCGAAATAAGGCCGGATATCCCTGCAGTGACTTGAATGCAGGCTCGTCTTGCATCTCCCAAGACGAAAGGATGTCTGAATCCCCTGTGGAGACCACAGAGAAAGTCCTAGTTCCCCACCTCATCGCGACCGGAGGCCTCACATCCTTTGAAAACTCCAGAGGTACGCGGAGATCAGTGCCTCCAAAGGAGACGATGCCTGACTCCTCGTGAAACTTGATAGGAGTCCCAGGATTCCTGTGGCACGTGGAAAGGGACCCTTGGTCTCCCGCCTCAGCTGGAGAGGCGTCCCAATTGCCCTGCCAAGCCTCGAGGAGAATCCTGAGTTGTCCCTCGCAACTAGGCAGGAGTCCTGACGTCGCTGAAGAAACACGTGGGTGGAAGGGCCATCCCCGTCGTAACTCGAGAATATACCCCAGGTTCCCGCCGCAACTCGAGAAAAACCATGAGACTTCCCCCTCGCCGCGAGATGAGGCCCGATTCCCCTGCACTGCGTGCAGAGCAATTCCGTGTTGCACATCACACATAAAAGGAGCCTTGAATTCCTTGATGGCACTCCAGAGAAACCCCAAGAACACTGTTTCAAGGCTAGAGGGATCCTGAGGTCACTGTAGCAACAGGAAAGAGCTCCATGGACCAAAAATCAACTCGAGATGAGAGGTTAGTCCCTGGCTTCGACTCCAGAGGAATACCACCTTACCACAAGCACCTCAAGAGGAGGCTTCTCTCAGCTCTAGGTATGTGAGAGGGACCCTGAGTTTGCGGCCTCAAGTGGAATGGACACTGCAATGCCCTGACGCAAAATAAGGCCGGATATCCCTGCAGTGACTTGAATGCAGGCTCGTCTTGAATCTGCCAAGATAAACGGATTTCTGAATCCCCTGTGGAGACCGCAGAGAAAGACTTAGTTACCCACCTCATCGCGACCAGAGGCCTCACATCCTTTGAAAACTCCAGAGGTACGCGGAGATCAGTGCCTCCAAAGGAGACGATGCCTGACTCCTCGTGAAACTTGATAGGAGTCCCAGGATTCTTGTGGCAGGTGGAAAGGGACCCTTGGTCTCCCGCCTCAGCTGGAGAGGCGTCCCAATTGCCCTGCCAAGCCTCGAGGAGAATCCCGAGTTGTCCCTCGCAACTAGACAGGAGTCTGACTTCGCTGAACAAACACGTGTGTGGAAGGGCCATCCCCGGCGTAACTCGAGAATATACCCCAGGTTCCAATCGCAACTCGAGAAAAACCATCAGACTTCCCACTCGCCGCAAAATGAGGCCCGATACCCTGCACTGCGTGCAGAGCAATTCGGTGTTGCACATCACACATGAAAGGAGCCTTGATTTCCTTGATGGCACTCCAGAGAAACCCCAGGAACACTGTTTCAAAGCTAGAGGGATCCTGAGGTCACTGTAGCAACACGAAAGAGCTCCATGGACCAAAAATCAACTCGAGATGAGAGGTTAGTCCCTGGCTTCGACTCCAGAGGAATACCACCTTACCACAAGCATCTCAAGAGGAGGCTTCTCACAGCTCTATGTATGTGAGAGGGACCCTGAGTTTGCGGCCTCAAGTGGAATGGACACCGCGATGCCCTGACTCGAAATAAGGCCGCATATCCCTGCAGTGACTTGAATGCAGGCTCGTCTTGCATCTCCCAAGACGAAAGGATGTCTGAATCCCCTGTGGAGACCACAGAGAAAGACCTAGTTCCCCACCTCATCGCGACCGGAAGCCTCACATCCTTTGAAAACTCCAGAGGTACGCGGAGATCAGTGCCTCCAAAGGAGACGATGCCTGACTCCTCGTGAAACTTGATAGGAGTCCCAGGTTTCCTGTGGCACGTGGAAAGGGACCCTTGGTCTCCCGCCTCAGCTGGAGAGGCGTCCCAATTGCCCTGCCAAGCCTCGAGGAGAATCCCGAGTTGTCCCTCGCAACTAGGCAGGAGTCCTGCCGTCGCTGAACTAACACGTGTGTGGAAAGGCCATCCCCGTCGTAACTCGAGAATATACCCCAGGTTCCCGCCGCAACTCGAGAAAAACCATGAGACTTCCCCCTCGCCGCGAGATGAGGCCCGATTCCCCTTCACTGCGTGTAGAGCAATTCCGTGTTGCACATCACACATGAAAGGAGCCTTGATTTCCTTGATGGCACTCCAGAGAAACCCCAAGAACACTGTTTCAAGGCTAGAGGGATCCTGAGGTCACTGTAGCAACACGAAAGAGCTCCGTGGACCAAAAATCAACTCGAGATGAGAGGTTAGTCCCTGGCTTCGACTCCAGAGGAATACCACCTTACCACAAGCACCTCAAGAGGAGGCTTCTCTCAGCTCTAGGTATGTGAGAGGGACCCTGAGTTTGCGGCCTCAAGTGGAATGGACACCGCGATGCCCTGACTCGAAATAAGGCCGGATATCCCTGCAGTGACTTGAATGCAGGCTCGTCTTGCATCTCCCAAGACGAAAGGATGTCTGAATCCCCTGTGGAGACCACAGAGAAAGACCTAGTTCCCCACCTCCTCGCGACTGGAGGCCTCACATCCTTTGAAAATTCCAGAGGTACGCGGAGATCAGTGCCTCCAAAGGAGACGATGCCTGATTCCTCGTGAAACTTGATAGGAGTCCCAGGATCCCTTTGGCACGTGGAAAGGGATCCTTGGTCTCCCGCCTCAGCTGGAGAGGCGTCCCAATGGCCCTGCCAAGCCTCGAGGAGAATCCCGAGTTGTCCCTCGCAACTAGGCCGGAGTCCTGACGTGGCTGAACAAACACGTGGGTGGAAGGGCCATCCGCGACGTAACTCGAGAATATAGCCCAGGTTATCGCCGCAACTCGAGAAAAACCATGAGACTTCCCCCTCGCCGCGAGATGAGGCCCGATTCAGCTGCACTGCGTGCAGAGCAATTCCGTGTTGCACATCACACATGAAAGGAGCCTTGATTTCCTTGATTGCACTCCAGAGAAACCCCAAGAACACTGTTTCAAGGCTGGAGGGATCCTGAGGTCCCTGTAGAAGCACGAAAGAGCTCCGTGGACCATGAATCAACTCGAGATGAGAGGTTAGTCCCTGGCTTCGACTCGAGAGGGATACCACCTTACCACAAGCACCTCAAGAGGAAGCTTCTCTCAGCTCTAGGTATGTGAGAGGGACCCTGAGTTTGCGGCCTCAAGTGGAATGGAGACCCCGATGCCCTGACTCGAAATAAGGCCGGATATCCCTGCAGTGACTTGAATGCAGGCTCGTCTTGCATCTCCCAAGACGAAAGGATGTCTGAATCCCCAGTGGAGACCACAGAGAATGACCTAGTTCCCCACCTCATCGCGACCGGAGGCCTCACATCCTTTGAAAACTCCAGAGGTGTGCGGAGATCAGTGCCTCCAAAGGAGACGATGCCTGACTCCTCGTGAAACTTGATAGGAGTCCCAGGATTCCTGTGGCACGTGGAAAGGGACCCTTGGTCTCCCACCTCAGCTGGAGAGGCGTTCCAATTGCCCTGCCAAGCCTCGAGGAGAATCCCGAGTTGTCCCTCCCAACTAGGCAGGAGTCCTGACGTCGCTGAACAAACACGTGGGTGGAAGGGCCATCCCCGTAGTAACTCGAGAATATACCCCAGGTTCCCGCCGCAACTCGAGAAAAACCATGAGACTTCCCCCTCGCCGCGAGATGAGGCCCAATTCCCCTGCACTGCGTGCAGAGCAATTCCGTGTTGCACATCACACATGAAAGGAGCCTTGATTTCCTTGATGGCACTCCAGAGAAACCCCAAGAACACTGTTTCAAGGCTAGAGGGATCCTGAGGTCACTGTTGTAACACGAAAGAGCTCCGTGGAACAAAAATCAACTCGAGATGAAAGGTTAGTCCCTGGCTTCGACTCCAGGGGAATACCACCTTACAACAAGCACCTCAAGAGGAGGCTTCTCTCAGCTCTAGGTATGTGAGAGGGACCCTGATTTTGCGGCCTCAAGTGGAATGAACACTGCAATGCCATGACGCAAAATAAGGCCGGATAACCCTGTAGTGACTTGAATGCAGGCTCGTCTTGCATCTGCCAAGATAAACGGATGTCTGAATCCCCTGTGGAGACCACAGAGAAAGACTTAGTTACCCACCTCATCGCGACCGGAGGCCTCACATCCTTTGAAAACTCCAGAGGTACGCGGAGATCAGTGCCTCCAAAGGAGACGATGCCTGACTCCTCGTGAAACTTGATAGGAGTCCCAGGATTCTTGTGGCAGTTGGAAAGGGACCCTTGGTCTCCCGCCTCAGCTGGAGAGGCGTCCCAATTGCCCTGCCAAGCCTCGAGGAGAATCCCGAGTTGTCCCTCGCAACTAGACAGGAGTCTGACTTCCATGAACAAACACGTGTGTGGAAGGGCCATCCCCGGCGTAACTCGAGAATATACCCCAGGTTCCAATCGCAACTCGAGAAAAACCATTAGACTTCCCCCTCGCCGCAAAATGAGGCCCGATACCCTGCACTGCGTGCAGAGCAATTCGGTGTTGCACATCACACATGAAAGGAGCCTTGATTTCCTTGATGGCACTCCAGAGAAACCCCAGGAACACTGTTTCAAGGCTAGAGGGATCCTGAGGTCACTGTAGCAACACGAAAGAGCTCCATGGACCAAAAATCAACTCGAGATGAGAGGTTAGTCCCTGGCTTCGACTCCAGAGGAATACCACCTTACCACAAGCACCTCAAGAGGAGGCTTCTCGCAGCTCTATGTATGTGAGAGGGACCCTGAGTTTGCGGCCTCAAGTGGAATGGACACCGCAATGCCCTGACTCGAAATAAGGCCGGATATCCCTGCAGTGACTTGAATGCAGGCTCGTCTTGCATCTCCCAAGACGAAAGGATGTCTGAATCCCCTGTGGAGACCACAGAGAAAGACCTAGTTCCCCACCTCATGGCGACCGGAGGCCTCACATCCTTTGAAAACTCCAGAGGTTCGCGGAGATCAGTGCCTCCAAAGGAGACGATGCCTGACTCCTCGTGAAACTTGATAGGAGTCCCAGGATTCCTGTGGCACGTGGAAAGGGACACTTGGTCTCCCACCTCAGCTGGAGAGGCGTCCCAATTGCCCTGCCAAGCCTCGAGGAGAATCCCGAGTTGTTCCTCGCAACTAGGCAGGAGTACTGCCGTCGTTGAACTAACACGTGTGTGGAAGGGCCATCCCCGTCGTAACTCGAGAATATACCCCAGGTTCCCCCCGCAACTCGAGAAAAACCATGAGACTTCCCCCTCACCGCGAGATGAGGCCCGATTCCCCTGCACTGCGTGCAGAGCAATTCTGTGTTACACATCACACATGAAAGGAGCCTTGATTTCCTTGAAGGCACTCCAGAGAAACCCCAAGAACACTGTTTCAAGGTTGAGGGATCCTGAGGTCACTGTAGCAACACGAAAGAGCTCCGTGGACCAAAAATCAACTCGAGATGAGAGGTTGGTGTCTGGCTTCGACTCCAGAGAAATACCACCTTACCACAAGCACCTCAAGAGGAGGCTTCTCTCAGCTCTATGTATGTGAGAGGGACCCTGAGTTTGCGGCCTCAAGTGGAATGGAGACCGTGATGCCCTGACTCGAAATAAGGCCGGATATCCCTGCAGTGACTTGAATGCAGGCTCGTCTTGCATCTCCCAAGACGAAAGGATGTCTGAATCCCCTGTTCAGACCACAGAGAAAGACCTAGTTCCTTACCTCATCGCAACCGGAGGCCTCACATCCTTTGAAAACTCCAGAGGTACGCGGAGATCAGTGCCTCCAAAGGAGACGATGCCTGACTCCTCGTGAAACTTGATAGGAGTCCCAGGATTCCTGTGGCACGTGGAAAGGGACCCTTGGTCTCCCGCCTCAGCTGGAGAGGCGTCCCAATTGCCCTGCCAAGCCTCGAGGAGAATCCCGAGTTGTCCCTCGCAACTAGGCAGGAGTCCTGACGTCCCTGAACAAACACGTGTGTGGAAGGGCCATCCCCGTCGTAACTCGAGAATATACCCCAGGTTCCCGCCGCAACTCGAGAAAAACCATGAGACTTCCCCCTCGCCGCGAGATGAGGCCCGATTCCCCTGCACTGCGTGCAGAGCAATTGCGTGTTGCACATCACACATGAAAGGAGCCTTGATTTCCTTTATGGCACTCCAGAGAAACCCCAAGAAAACTGTTTCAAGGCTGGAGGGATCCTGAGGTCCCTGTAGCAGCACGAAAGAGCTCCGTGGACCATGAATCAACTCGAGATGAGAGGCTAGTCCCTGGCTTCAACTCCAGAGGAATACCACCTTACCACAAGCACCTCAAGAGGAGGCTTCTCTCAGCTCTAGGTATGTGAGAGGGACCCTGAGTTTGCGGCCTCAAGTGGAATGGACACCGCGATGCCCTGACTCGAAATAAGGCCGGATATCCCTGCAGTGACTTGAATGCAGGCTCGTCTTGCATCTCCCAAGACGAAAGGATGTCTGAATCCCCTGTGGAGACCACAGAGAAAGACCTAGTTCCCCACCTCATGGCGACCGGAGGCCTCACATCCTTTGAAAACTCCAGAGGTACGCGGAGATCAGTGCCTCCAAAGGAGACGATGCCTGACTCCTCGTGAAACTTGATAGGAGTCCCAGGATTCCTGTGGCACGTGGAAAGGGACCCTTGGTCTCCCGCCTCAGCTGGAGAGGCGTCCCAATTGCCCTGCCAAGCCTCGAGGAGAATCCCGAGTTGTCCCTCGCAACTAGGCAGGAGTCCTGCCGTCGCTGAACTAACACGTGTGTGGAAGGGCCATCCCCGTCGTAACTCGAGAATATACCCCAGGTTCCCGCCGCAACTCGAGAAAAACCATGAGACTTCCCCCTCGCCGCGAGATGAGGCCCGATTCCCCTTCACTTCGTGCAGAGCAATTCTGTGTTGCACATCACACATGAAAGGAGCCTTGATTTCCTTGAAGGCACTCCAGAGAAACCCCAAGAACACTGTTTCAAGGTTGAGGGATCCTGAGGTCACTGTAGCAACACGAAAGAGCTCCGTGGACCAAAAATCAACTCGAGATGAGAGGTTAGTCCCTGGCTTCGACTCCAGAGGAATACCACCTTACCACAAGCACCTCAAGAGGAGGCTTCTCTCAGCTCTAGGTATGTGAGAGGGACCCTGAGTTTGCGGCCTCAAGTGGAATGGAGACCGCGATGCCCTGACTCGAAATAAGGCCGGATATCCCTGCAGTGACTTGAATGCAGGCTCGTCTTGCATCTCCCAAGACGAAAGGATGTCTGAATCCCCTGTGGAGACCACAGAGAAAGACCTAGTTCCCCACCTCATCGCGACCGGAGGCCTCACATCCTTTGAAAATTCCAGAGGTACGCGGAGATCAGTGCCTCCAAAGGAGACGATGCCTGACTCCTCGTGAAACTTGATAGGAGTCCCAGGATTCCTGTGGCACGTGGAAAGGGACCCTTGGTCTCCCGCCTCAGCTGGAGAGGCGTCCCAATTGCCCTGCCAAGCCTCGAGGAGAATCCCGAGTTGTCCCTCGCAACTAGGCAGGAGTCCTGACGTCGCTGAACAAACGCGTGGGTGGAAGGGCCATCCCCGTCGTAACTCGACAATACACCCCAGGTTCCCGCCGCAACTCGAGAAAAACCATGAGACTTCCACCTCGCCGCGAGATGAGGCCCGATTCCCCTGCACTGCGTGCAGAGCAATTCCGTGTTGCACATCACACATGAAAGGAGCATTGATTTCCTTGATGGAACTCCAGAGAAACCCCAAGAACACTGTATCAAGGCTAGAGGGATCCTGAGGTCACTGTAGCAACACGAAAGAGCTCCGTGGACGAAAAATCAACTCGAGATGAGAGGTTAGTCCCTGGCTTCGACTCCAGAGGAATACCATTTTACCACAAGCACCTCAAGAGGAGGCTTCTCTCAGCTCCAGCTATGTGAGAGGGACCCTGAGTTTGCAGCCTCAAGTGGAATGGACACTGCGATGCCCTGACGGGAAATAACGCCGGATATCCCTGCAGTGACTTGAATGCAGGCTCGTCTTGCATCTCCCAAGATGAAAGGATGTCTGAATCCCCTGTGGAGACCACAGAGAAAGACCTAGTTCCCCACCTCATCGTGACCGGAGGCCTCACATCCTTTGAAAACTCCAGAGGTACGTGGAGATCAGTGCCTCCAAAGGACACGATGCCTGACTCCTCCTGAAACTTGATAGGAGTCCCAGGAATCCTGTGGCACGTGGAAAGGGACCCTTGGTCTCCCGCCTCAGTTGGAGAGGCGTCCCAATTGCCCTGCCAAGCCTGGAGGAGAATCCCGAGTTGTCCCTCGCAACTAGGCAGGAGTCCTGACGTCGCTGAACAAACACGTGGGTGGAAGGGCCATCCCCGTCGTAACTCGAGAATATACCCCAGGTTCTCGCCGCAACTCGAGAAAAACCATGAGTCTTCCCCCTCGCCGTGAGATGAGGTCCGATTCCCCAGCACTGCATGCAGAGCAATTCCGTGTTGCACAACAAACATGAAAGGAGCCTTGATTTCCTTGATGGCACTCCAAAGAAACCCCAAGAACACTGTTTCAAGGCTAGAGGGATTCTGAGGTCACTGTAGCAACACGAAAGAGCTCCGTGGACCAAAAATCAACTCGAGATGAGAGGTTAGTCCCTGGCTTCGACTCCAGAGGAATACCACCTTACCACAAGCACCTCAAGAGGAGGCTTCTCTCAGCTCTAGGTATGTGAGAGGGACCCTGAGTTTGCGGCCTCAAGTGGAATGGACACTGCGATGCCCTGACGGGAAATAACGCCGGATATCCCTGCAGTGACTTGAATGCAGGCTCGTCTTGCATCTCCCAAGATGAAAGGATGTCTGAATACCCTGTGGAGACCACAGAGAAAGACCCAGTTCCTCACTTCATGGCGACCAGAGGCCTCACATCCTTTGAAAACTCCAGAGGTACGCGGACATCAGTGCCTCCAAAGGAAATGGTGCCTGACTCCTCGTGAAACTTGATAGGAGTCCCAGGATTCCTGTGGCACGTGGAAAGGGACCCTTGGTCTACCGCCTCAGCTGGAGAGGCGTCCCAATTGCCCTGCCAAGCCTCAAGGAGAATCCCGAGTTGTCCCTCACAACTAGGCAGGAGTCCTGACTTCGCTGAACAAACACGTGGGCTGAAGGGCCATCCCCGTCGTAACTCGAGAAGATACCTCAGGTTCCGGCCGCAACTCGAGAAAAACCATGAGACTTCCCCATCGCCGCTAGATAAGGCCCAATTCCCCTGCACTGCATGCAGAGCAATTCCGTCTTGCACATCACACATGAAAGGAGCCTTGATTTCCTTGATGGCACTCCAGAGAAACCCCAAGAACACTGTTTCAAGGCTAGAGGGATCCTGAGGTCACTGTAGCAACACGAAAGAGCTCCGTGGACCAAAAATCAACTCGAGATGAGAGCTTATTCCCTGGCTTCGACTCCAGAGGAATACCACCTTACCACAAGCATCTCAAGAGGAGGCTTCTCTCAGCTCTAGCTATGTGAGAGGGACCCTGAGTTTGCAGCCTCAAGTGGAATGGACACCGCGATGCCCTGACTCGAAATATGGCCGGATATCCCTGCAGTGACTTGAATGCAGGCTCGTCTTGCATCTCCCAAGACGAAAGGATGTCTGAATCCCCTGTGGAGACGACAGAGAAACACCTAGTTCCCCACCTCATCGCGACCGGAGGCCTCACATCCTTTGAAAACTCCAGAGGGACGCGGAGATCAGTGCCTCCAAAGGAGACGATGCCTGACTCCTCGTGAAACTTGATAGGAGTCAAAGGATTCCTGTGGCACGTGGAAAGGGACCCTTGGTCTCCCGCCTCAGCTGGAGAGGCGTCCCAATTGCCCTGCCAAGCCTCGAGGAGAATCCCGAGTTGTCCCTCGCAACTAGGCAGGAGTCCTGGCGTCGCTAAACAAACACGTGTGTGGAAGGGCCATCCCCGTCGTAACTCGAGAATATACCCCAGGTTCCCGCCGCCACTCGAGAAAAACCATGAGACTTCCCCCTCGCCGCGAGATGAGGCCCGATTCACCTGCACTGTGTGCAGAGCAATTCCGTGTTGCACATCACACATGAAAGGAGCCTTGATTTCCTTGATGGCACTCCAGAGAAACCCCAAGAACACTGTTTCAAGGCTAGAGGCATCCTGAGGTCACTGTAGCAACACGAAAGAGCTCCGTGGACCAAAAATCAACTCGAGATGAGAGGTTAGTCCCTGGCTTCGACTCCAGGGGAATACCACCTAACCACAAGCACCTCAAGAGGAGGCTTCTCTCAGCTCCAGCTATGTGAGAGGGACCCTGAGTTTGTGGCCTCAAGTGGAATGGACACCGGTACGCCCTGACTCGAAATAAGGCCGGATATGCCTGCAGTGACTTGAATGCAGGCTCGTCTTGCATCTCCCAAGACGAAAGGATGTCTGAATCCCCTGTGGAGACCACAGAGAAAAACCTAGTTCCCCACCTCATCGCGACCGGAGGCCTCACATCCTTTGAAAACTACAGAGGTACGCGGAGATCAGTGCCTCCAAAGGAGACGATGCCTGACTCCTCGTGAAACTTGATAGGAGTCCCAGGATTCCTGTGGCACGTGGAAAGGGACCCTTGGTCTCCCGCCTCAGCTGGAGAGGAGTCCCATTTGCCCTGCCAAGCCTTGAGGAGAATCCCGAGTTGTCCCTCGCAACTAGGCAGGAGTCATGACGTCGCTGAACAAACACGTGGGTGGAAGGGCCATCCCCGTCGTAACTCGAGAATATACACCAGGTTCCCGCTGCAACTCGAGAAAAACCATGAGACTTCCCCTTCACCGCGAGATGAGGCCCGATTCCCCTGCACTGCGTGCAGAGCAATTCCGTGTTGCACATCACACATGAAAGGAGCCTTGATTTCCTTGATGGCACTCCAGAAAAACCCCAAGAACACTGTTTCAAGGCTAGAGGGATCCTGAGGTCACTGTAGCAACACGAAAGAGCTCCGTGGACCAAAAATCAACTCGAGATGAGAGGTTATTCCCTGGCTTCGACTCCAGAGGAATACCACCTTACCACAAGCATCTCAAGAGGAGGCTTCTCTCAGCTCTAGGTATGTGACAGTGACCCAGAGTTTGCAGCCTCAAGTGGAATGGACACCGCGATGCCCTGATTCAAAATAAGGCCGGATATCCCTGCAGTCACTTGAATGCAGGCTCGTCTTGCATCTCCCAAGACGAAAGGATGTCTGAATCCCCTGTGGAGACCACAGAGAAAGACCTAGTTCCCCACCTCATCGCGACCGGAGGCCTCACATCCTTTGAAAACTCCAGAGGGAGGCGGAGATCAGTGCCTCCAAAGGAGACGATGCCTGACTCCTCGTGAAAATTGATAGGAGTCCCAGGATTCCTGTGGCACGTGGAAAGGGACCCTTGGTCTCCCGCCTCAGCTGCAGAGGCGTCCCAATTGCCCTGCCAAGCCTCGAGGAGAATCCCGAATTGCCCCTCGCAACTAGGCAGGAGTCCTGAGGTTACTAAAGAAACACGTGTGTGGAAGGGCCATCCCCGTCTTAACTCGAGAATATACCCCAGGTTCCCGCCGCAACTCGAGAAAAACCATGAGACTTCCCCCTCGCCGCGAGATGAGGCCCGATTCCCCTGCACTGCGTGCAGAGCAATTCCGTGTTGCACATCACACATGAAAGGAGCCTTGATTTCCTTGATGGCACTCCAGAGAAACCCAAGAACACTGTTTCAAGGCTAGAGGGATCCTGAGGTCACTGTAGCCACATGAAAGAGCTCCGTGGACCAAAAATCAAATAGAGATGAGAGGGTAGTCCCTGGCTTCGACTCCAGAGGAAACCACCTTACCACAAGCACCAAAAGAGGAGGCTTCTCTCAGCTCTAGCTATGTGAGAGGGACCCTGATTTTGCGGCTTCAAGTGGAATAGACACCGCGATGCCCTGACTCGAAATAAGGCCGTATATCCCTGCAGTGACTTGAATGCAGGCTCGTCTTGCATCTCCCAAGATGAAAGGATGTCTGAATCCCCTGTGGAGACCACAGAGAAAGACCCAGTTCCCCACTTCATGGCGACCAGAGGCCTCACATCCTTTGAAAACTCCAGAGGTACGCCAACATCAGTGCCTCCAAAGGAAATGGTGCCTGACTCCTCGTGAAACTTGATAGGAGTCCCAGGATTCCTGTGGCACGTGGAAAGGGACCCTTGGTCTACCGCCTCAGCTGGAGAGGCGTCCCAATTGCCCTGCCAAGCCTCAAGGAGAATCCCGAGTTGTCCCTCACAACTAGGCAGGAGTCCTGACTTCGCTGAACAAACACGTGGGCGGAAAGGCCATACCCGTCGTAACTCGAGAAGATATCTCAGGTTCCGGCCGCAACTCGAGAAAAACCATGAGACTTCCCCCTCGCCGCTAGATAAGGCCCAATTCCCCTGCACTGCATGCAGAGCAATTCCGTCTTGCACATCACACATGAAAGGAGCCTTGATTTCCTTGATGGCACTCCAGAGAAACCCCAAGAACACTCTTTCAAGGCTAGAGGGATCCTGAGGTCACTGTAGCAACACGAAAGAGCTCCGTGGACCAAAAATCAACTCGAGATGAGAGGTTATTCCCTGGCTTCGACTCCAGAGGAATACCACATTACCACAAGCATCTCAAGAGGAGGCTTCTCTCTGCTCTAGCTATGTGAGAGGGACCCTGAGTTTGCAGCCTCAAGTGGAATGGACACCGCGATGCCCTGACTCGAAATAAGGCCGGATATCCCTGCAGTGACTTGAATGCAGGCTCGTCTTGCATCTCCCAAGACGAAAGGATGTCTGAATCCCCTGTGGAGACGACAGAGAAACACCTAGTTCCCCACCTCATCGCGACCGGAGGCCTCACATCCTTTGAAAACTCCAGAGGTACGCGGAGATCAGTGCCTCCAAAGGAGACGATGCCTGACTCCTCGTGAAACTTGATAGGAGTCAAAGGATTCCTGTGGCACGTGGAAAGGGACACTTGGTCTCCCGCCTCAGCTGGAGAGGCGTCCCAATTGCCCTGCCAAGCCTCGAGGAGAATCCCGAGTTGTTCCTCGCAACTAGGCAGGAGTACTGCCGTCGTTGAACTAACACGTGTGTGGAAGGGCCATCCCCGTCGTAACTCGAGAATATACCCCAGGTTCCCCCCGCAACTCGAGAAAAACCATGAGACTTCCCCCTCACCGCGAGATGAGGCCCGATTCCCCTGCACTGCGTGCAGAGCAATTCTGTGTTACACATCACACATGAAAGGAGCCTTGATTTCCTTGAAGGCACTCCAGAGAAACCCCAAGAACACTGTTTCAAGGTTGAGGGATCCTGAGGTCACTGTAGCAACATGAAAGAGATCCGTGGACCAAAAATCAACTCGAGATGAGAGGTTAGTCCCTGGCTTCGACTCCAGAGAAATACCACCTTACCACAAGCACCTCAAGAGGAGGCTTCTCTCAGCTCTATGTATGTGAGAGGGACCCTGAGTTTGCGGCCTCAAGTGGAATGGAGACCGCGATGCCCTGACTCGAAATAAGGCCGGATATCCCTGCAGTGACTTGAATGCAGGCTCGTCTTGCATCTCCCAAGACGAAAGGATGTCTGAATCCCCTGTTCAGACCACAGAGAAAGACCTAGTTCCTTACCTCATCGCAACCGGAGGCCTCACATCCTTTGAAAACTCCAGAGGTACGCGGAGATCAGTGCCTCCAAAGGAGACGATGCCTGACTCCTCGTGAAACTTGATAGGAGTCCCAGGATTCCTGTGGCACGTGGAAAGGGACCCTTGGTCTCCCGCCTCAGCTGGAGAGGCGTCCCAATTGCCCTGCCAAGCCTCGAGGAGAATCCCGAGTTGTCCCTCGCAACTAGGCAGGAGTCCTGACGTCCCTGAACAAACACGTGGGTGGAAGGGCCATCCCCGTCGTAACTCGAGAATATACCCCAGGTTCCCGCCGCAACTCGAGAAAAACCATGAGACTTCCCCCTCGCCGCGAGATGAGGCCCGATTCCCCTGCACTGCGTGCAGAGCAATTGCGTGTTGCACATCACACATGAAAGGAGCCTTGATTTCCTTTATGGCACTCCAGAGAAACTCCAAGAAAACTGTTTCAAGGCTGGAGGGATCCTGAGGTCCCTGTAGCAGCACGAAAGAGCTCCGTGGACCATGAATCAACTCGAGATGAGAGGCTAGTCCCTGGCTTCAACTCCAGAGGAATACCACCTTACCACAAGCACCTCAAGAGGAGGCTTCTCTCAGCTCTAGGTATGTGAGAGGGACCCTGAATTGCGGCCTCAAGTGGAATGGACACCGCGATGCCCTGACTCGAAATAAGGCCGGATATCCCTGCAGTGACTTGAATGCAGGCTCGTCTTGCATCTCCCAAGACGAAAGGATGTCTGAATCCCCTGTGGAGACCACAGAGAAAGACCTAGTTCCCCACCTCATGGCGACCGGAGGCCTCACATCCTTTGAAAACTCCAGAGGTACGCGGAGATCAGTGCCTCCAAAGGAGACGATGCCTGACTCCTCGTGAAACTTGATAGGAGTCCCAGGATTCCTGTGGCACGTGGAAAGGGACCCTTGGTCTCCCGCCTCAGCTGGAGAGGCGTCCCAATTGCCCTGCCAAGCCTCGAGGAGAATCCCGAGTTGTCCCTCGCAACTAGGCAGGAGTCCTGCCGTCGCTGAACTAACACGTGTGTGGAAGGGCCATCCCCGTCGTAACTCGAGAATATACCCCAGGTTCCCGCCGCAACTCGAGAAAAACCATGAGACTTCCCCCTCGCCGCGAGATGAGGCCCGATTCCCCTTCACTGCGTGCAGAGCAATTCTGTGTTGCACATCACACATGAAAGGAGCCTTGATTTCCTTGAAGGCACTCCAGAGAAACCCCAAGAACACTGTTTCAAGGTTGAGGGATCCTGAGGTCACTGTAGCAACACGAAAGAGCTCCGTGGACCAAAAATCAACTCGAGATGAGAGGTTAGTCCCTGGCTTCGACTCCAGAGGAATACCACCTTACCACAAGCACCTCAAGAGGAGGCTTCTCTCAGCTCTAGGTATGTGAGAGGGACCCTGAGTTTGCGGCCTCAAGTGGAATGGAGACCGCGATGCCCTGACTCGAAATAAGGCCGGATATCCCTGCAGTGACTTGAATGCAGGCTCGTCTTGCATCTCCCAAGACGAAAGGATGTCTGAATCCCCTGTGGAGACCACAGAGAAAGACCTAGTTCCCCACCTCATCGCGACCGGAGGCCTCACATCCTTTGAAAATTCCAGAGGTACGCGGAGATCAGTGCCTCCAAAGGAGACGATGCCTGACTCCTCGTGAAACTTGATAGGAGTCCCAGGATTCCTGTGGCACGTGGAAAGGGACCCTTGGTCTCCCGCCTCAGCTGGAGAGGCGTCCCAATTGCCCTGCCAAGCCTCGAGGAGAATCCCGAGTTGTCCCTCGCAACTAGGCAGGAGTCCTGACGTCGCTGAACAAACGCGTGGGTGGAAGGGCCATCCCCGTCGTAACTCGACAATACACCCCAGGTTCCCGCCGCAACTCGAGAAAAACCATGAGACTTCCACCTCGCCGCGAGATGAGGCCCGATTCCCCTGCACTGCGTGCAGAGCAATTCCGTGTTGCACATCACACATGAAAGGAGCATTGATTTCCTTGATGGAACTCCAGAGAAACCCCAAGAACACTGTATCAAGGCTAGAGGGATCCTGAGGTTACTGTAGCAACACGAAAGAGCTCCGTGGACGAAAAATCAACTCGAGATGAGAGGTTAGTCCCTGGCTTCGACTCCAGAGGAATACCATTTTACCACAAGCACCTCAAGAGGAGGCTTCTCTCAGCTCCAGCTATGTGAGAGGGACCCTGAGTTTGCAGCCTCAAGTGGAATGGACACTGCGATGCCCTGACGGGAAATAACGCCGGATATCCCTGCAGTGACTTGAATGCAGGCTCGTCTTGCATCTCCCAAGATGAAAGGATGTCTGAATCCCCTGTGGAGACCACAGAGAAAGACCTAGTTCCCCACCTCATCGTGACCGGAGGCCTCACATCCTTTGAAAACTCCAGAGGTACGTGGAGATCAGTGCCTCCAAAGGACACGATGCCTGACTCCTCCTGAAACTTGATAGGAGTCCCAGGAATCCTGTGGCACGTGGAAAGGGACCCTTGGTCTCCCGCCTCAGTTGGAGAGGCGTCCCAATTGCCCTGCCAAGCCTCGAGGAGAATCCCGAGTTGTCCCTCGCAACTAGGCAGGAGTCCTGACGTCGCTGAACAAACACGTGGGTGGAAGGGCCATCCCCGTCGTAACTCGAGAATATACCCCAGGTTCTCGCCGCAACTCGAGAAAAACCATGAGTCTTCCCCCTCGCCGTGAGATGAGGTCCGATTCCCCAGCACTGCATGCAGAGCAATTCCGTGTTGCACAACAAACATGAAAGGAGCCTTGATTTCCTTGATGGCACTCCAAAGAAACCCCAAGAACACTGTTTCAAGGCTAGAGGGATTCTGAGGTCACTGTAGCAACACGAAAGAGCTCCGTGGACCAAAAATCAACTCGAGATGAGAGGTTAGTCCCTGGCTTCGACTCCAGAGGAATACCACCTTACCACAAGCACCTCAAGAGGAGGCTTCTCTCAGCTCTAGGTATGTGAGAGGGACCCTGAGTTTGCGGCCTCAAGTGGAATGGACACTGCGATGCCCTGACGGGAAATAACGCCGGATATCCCTGCAGTGACTTGAATGCAGGCTCGTCTTGCATCTCCCAAGATGAAAGGATGTCTGAATACCCTGTGGAGACCACAGAGAAAGACCCAGTTCCTCACTTCATGGCGACCAGAGGCCTCACATCCTTTGAAAACTCCAGAGGTACGCGGACATCAGTGCCTCCAAAGGAAATGGTGCCTGACTCCTCGTGAAACTTGATAGGAGTCCCAGGATTCCTGTGGCACGTGGAAAGGGACCCTTGGTCTACCGCCTCAGCTGGAGAGGCGTCCCAATTGCCCTGCCAAGCCTCAAGGAGAATCCCGAGTTGTCCCTCACAACTAGGCAGGAGTCCTGACTTCGCTGAACAAACACGTGGGCGGAAGGGCCATCCCCGTCGTAACTCGAGAAGATACCTCAGGTTCCGGCCGCAACTCGAGAAAAACCATGAGACTTCCCCATCGCCGCTAGATAAGGCCCAATTCCCCTGCACTGCATGCAGAGCAATTCCGTCTTGCACATCACACATGAAAGGAGCCTTGATTTCCTTGATGGCACTCCAGAGAAACCCCAAGAACACTGTTTCAAGGCTAGAGGGATCCTGAGGTCACTGTAGCAACAGGAAAGAGCTCCGTGGACCACAAATCAACTCGAGATGAGAGGTTAGTCCCTGGCTTCGACTCCAGAGGAATACCACCTTACCACAAGCACCTCAAGAGGAGGCTTCTCTCAGCTCTAGCTATGTGAGAGGGACCCTGAGTTTGCAGCCTCAAGTGGAATGGACACCGCGATGCCCTGACTCGAAATATGGCCGGATATCCCTGCAGTGACTTGAATGCAGGCTCGTCTTGCATCTCCCAAGACGAAAGGATGTCTGAATCCCCTGTGGAGACGACAGAGAAACACCTAGTTCCCCACCTCATCGCGACCGGAGGCCTCACATCCTTTGAAAACTCCAGAGGTACGCGGAGATCAGTGCCTCCAAAGGAGACGATGCCTGACTCCTCGTGAAACTTGATAGGAGTCAAAGGATTCCTGTGGCACGTGGAAAGGGACCCTTGGTCTCCCGCCTCAGCTGGAGAGGCGTCCCAATTGCCCTGCCAAGCCTCGAGGAGAATCCCGAGTTGTCCCTCGCAACTAGGCAGGAGTCCTGGCGTCGCTAAACAAACACGTGTGTGGAAGGGCCATCCCCGTCGTAACTCGAGAATATACCCCAGGTTCCCGCCGCCACTCGAGAAAAACCATGAGACTTCCCCCTCGCCGCGAGATGAGGCCCGATTCACCTGCACTGTGTGCAGAGCAATTCCGTGTTGCACATCACACATGAAAGGAGCCTTGATTTCCTTGATGGCACTCCAGAGAAACCCCAAGAACACTGTTTCAAGGCTAGAGGCATCCTGAGGTCACTGTAGCAACACGAAAGAGCTCCGTGGACCAAAAATCAACTCGAGATGAGAGGTTAGTCCCTGGCTTCGACTCCAGGGGAATACCACCTAACCACAAGCACCTCAAGAGGAGGCTTCTCTCAGCTCCAGCTATGTGAGAGGGACCCTGAGTTTGTGGCCTCAAGTGGAATGGACACCGGTACGCCCTGACTCGAAATAAGGCCGGATATGCCTGCAGTGACTTGAATGCAGGCTCGTCTTGCATCTCCCAAGACGAAAGGATGTCTGAATCCCCTGTGGAGACCACAGAGAAAAACCTAGTTCCCCACCTCATCGCGACCGGAGGCCTCACATCCTTTGAAAACTACAGAGGTACGCGGAGATCAGTGCCTCCAAAGGAGACGATGCCTGACTCCTCGTGAAACTTGATAGGAGTCCCAGGATTCCTGTGGCACGTGGAAAGGGACCCTTGGTCTCCCGCCTCAGCTGGAGAGGAGTCCCATTTGCCCTGCCAAGCCTTGAGGAGAATCCCGAGTTGTCCCTCGCAACTAGGCAGGAGTCATGACGTCGCTGAACAAACACGTGGGTGGAAGGGCCATCCCCGTCGTAACTCGAGAATATACACCAGGTTCCCGCTGCAACTCGAGAAAAACCATGAGACTTCCCCTTCACCGCGAGATGAGGCCCGATTCCCCTGCACTGCGTGCAGAGCAATTCCGTGTTGCACATCACACATGAAAGGAGCCTTGATTTCCTTGATGGCACTCCAGAAAAACCCCAAGAACACTGTTTCAAGGCTAGAGGGATCCTGAGGTCACTGTAGCAACACGAAAGAGCTCCGTGGACCAAAAATCAACTCGAGATGAGAGGTTATTCCCTGGCTTCGACTCCAGAGGAATACCACCTTACCACAAGCATCTCAAGAGGAGGCTTCTCTCAGCTCTAGGTATGTGACAGTGACCCAGAGTTTGCAGCCTCAAGTGGAATGGACACCGCGATGCCCTGATTCAAAATAAGGCCGGATATCCCTGCAGTCACTTGAATGCAGGCTCGTCTTGCATCTCCCAAGACGAAAGGATGTCTGAATCCCCTGTGGAGACCACAGAGAAAGACCTAGTTCCCCACCTCATCGCGACCGGAGGCCTCACATCCTTTGAAAACTCCAGAGGGAGGCGGAGATCAGTGCCTCCAAAGGAGACGATGCCTGACTCCTCGTGAAACTTGATAGGAGTCCCAGGATTCCTGTGGCACGTGGAAAGGGACCCTTGGTCTCCCGCCTCAGCTGCAGAGGCGTCCCAATTGCCCTGCCAAGCCTCGAGGAGAATCCCGAATTGCCCCTCGCAACTAGGCAGGAGTCCTGAGGTTACTAAAGAAAAACGTGTGTGGAAGGGCCATCCCCGTCTTAACTCGAGAATATACCCCAGGTTCCCATCGCAACTCGAGAAAAACCATGAGACTTCCCCCTCGCCGCGAGATGAGGCCCGATTCCCCTGCACTGCGTGCAGAGCAATTCCGTGTTGCACATCACACATGAAAGGAGCCTTGATTTCCTTGATGGCACTCCAGAGAAACCCAAGAACACTGTTTCAAGGCTAGAGGGATCCTGAGGTCACTGTAGCCACATGAAAGAGCTCCGTGGACCAAAAATCAAATAGAGATGAGAGGGTAGTCCCTGGCTTCGACTCCAGAGGAAACCACCTTACCACAAGCACCAAAAGAGGAGGCTTCTCTCAGCTCTAGCTATGTGAGAGGGACCCTGATTTTGCGGCCTCAAGTGGAATAGACACCGCGATGCCCTGACTCGAAATAAGGCCGTATATCCCTGCAGTGACTTGAATGCAGGCTCGTCTTGCATCTCCCAAGATGAAAGGATGTCTGAATCCCCTGTGGAGACCACAGAGAAAGACCCAGTTCCCCACTTCATGGCGACCAGAGGCCTCACATCCTTTGAAAACTCCAGAGGTACGCCAACATCAGTGCCTCCAAAGGAAATGGTGCCTGACTCCTCGTGAAACTTGATAGGAGTCCCAGGATTCCTGTGGCACGTGGAAAGGGACCCTTGGTCTACCGCCTCAGCTGGAGAGGCGTCCCAATTGCCCTGCCAAGCCTCAAGGAGAATCCCGAGTTGTCCCTCACAACTAGGCAGGAGTCCTGACTTCGCTGAACAAACACGTGGGCGGAAAGGCCATCCCCGTCGTAACTCGAGAAGATATCTCAGGTTCCGGCCGCAACTCGAGAAAAACCATGAGACTTCCCCCTCGCCGCTAGATAAGGCCCAATTCCCCTGCACTGCATGCAGAGCAATTCCGTCTTGCACATCACACATGAAAGGAGCCTTGATTTCCTTGATGGCACTCCAGAGAAACCCCAAGAACACTCTTTCAAGGCTAGAGGGATCCTGAGGTCACTGTAGCAACACGAAAGAGCTCCGTGGACCAAAAATCAACTCGAGATGAGAGGTTATTCCCTGGCTTCGACTCCAGAGGAATACCACATTACCACAAGCATCTCAAGAGGAGGCTTCTCTCTGCTCTAGCTATGTGAGAGGGACCCTGAGTTTGCAGCCTCAAGTGGAATGGACACCGCGATGCCCTGACTCGAAATAAGGCCGGATATCCCTGCAGTGACTTGAATGCAGGCTCGTCTTGCATCTCCCAAGACGAAAGGATGTCTGAATCCCCTGTGGAGACGACAGAGAAACACCTAGTTCCCCACCTCATCGCGACCGGAGGCCTCACATCCTTTGAAAACTCCAGAGGTACGCGGAGATCAGTGCCTCCAAAGGAGACGATGCCTGACTCCTCGTGAAACTTGATAGGAGTCAAAGGATTCCTGTGGCACGTGGAAAGGGACACTTGGTCTCCCGCCTCAGCTGGAGAGGCGTCCCAATTGCCCTGCCAAGCCTCGAGGAGAATCCCGAGTTGTCCCTCGCAACTAGGCAGGAGTCCTGGCGTCGCTAAACAAACACGTGTGTGGAAGGGCCATCCCCGTCGTAACTCGAGAATATACACCAGGTTCCCGCTGCAACTCGAGAAAAACCATGAGACTTCCCCTTCACCGCGAGATGAGGCCCGATTCCCCTGCACTGCGTGCAGAGCAATTCCGTGTTGCACATCACCCATGAAAGGAGCCTTGATTTCCTTGATGGCACTCCAGAAAAACCCCAAGAACACTGTTTCAAGGCTAGAGGGATCCTGAGGTCACTGTAGCAACACGAAAGAGCTCCGTGGACCAAAAATCAACTCGAGATGAGAGGTTATTCCCTGGCTTCGACTCCAGAGGAATACCACCTTACCACAAGCATCTCAAGAGGAGGCTTCTCTCAGCTCTAGGTATGTGAGAGTGACCCAGAGTTTGCAGCCTCAAGTGGAATGGACACCGCGATGCCCTGATTCAAAATAAGGCCGGATATCCCTGCAGTGACTTGAATGCAGGCTCGTCTTGCATCTCCCAAGACGAAAGGATGTCTGAATCCCCTGTGGAGACCACAGAGAAAGACCTAGTTCCCCACCTCATCGCGACCGGAGGCCTCACATCCTTTGAAAACTCCAGAGGGACGCGGAGATCAGTGCCTCCAAAGGAGACGATGCCTGACTCCTCGTGAAACTTGATAGGAGTCCCAGGATTCCTGTGGCACGTGGAAAGGGACCCTTGGTCTCCCGCCTCAGCTGCAGAGGCGTCCCAATTGCCCTGCCAAGCCTCGAGGAGAATCCCGAGTTGTCCCTCACAACTAGGCAGGAGTCCTGAGGTTACTAAAGAAACACGTGTGTGGCAGGGCCATCCCCGTCTTAACTCGAGAATATAGCCCAGGTTCCCATCGCAACTCGAGAAAAACCATGAGACTTCCCCCTCGCCGCGAGATGAGGCCCGATTCCCCTGCACTGCGTGCAGAGCAATTCCGTGTTGCACATCACACATGAAAGGAGCCTAGATTTCCTTGATGGCACTCCAGAGAAACCCAAGAACACTGTTTCAAGGCTAGAGGGATCCTGAGGTCACTGTAGCCAAATGAAAGAGCTCCGTGGACCAAAAATCAACTAGAGATGAGAGGGTACTCCCTGGCTTCGACTCCAGAGGAAACCACCTTTCCACAAGCACCAAAAGAGGAGGCTTCTCTCAGCTCTAGCTATGTGAGAGGGACCCTGATTTTGCGGCCTCAAGTGGAATAGACACCGCGATGCCCTGACTCGAAATAAGGCCGTATATCCCTGCAGTGACTTGAATGCAGGCTCGTCTTGCATCTCCCAAGACGAAAGGATGTCTGAATCCCCATTGGAGACCACAGAGAAAGAGCTAGTTCCCCACCTCATCGCGACCGGAGGCCTCACATACTTTGAAAACTCCAGAGGTACACTGAGATCAGTGCCTCAAAAGGAGACGATGCCTGACTCCTCGTGAAACTTGATAGGAGTCCCAGGATTCCTGTGGCACGTGGAAAGGGACCCTTGGTCTCCAGCCTCAGCTGGAGAGGCGTCGCAATTGCCCTGTCAAGCATCGAGGAGAATCCCGAGTTGTCCCTCGCAACTAGGCAGGAGTCCTGCCGTCGCTGAACAAACACGTGGGTGGAAGGGTCATCCCCTGCGGAACTCGAGAATATACCCCAGGTTCCCGCCGCAACTCGAGAAAACCCATGAGACTTCCTCCTCGCCACGAGATGAGGCCCGATTCCCCTGCACTGCGTGCAGAGCAATTCCGTGTTGCACATCACACATGAAAGGAGCCTTGATTTCCTTGATGGCACTCCAGAGAAACCCCAAGAACACTGTTTCAAGGCTAGAGGGATCCTGAGGTCACTGTAGCCACACGAAAGAGCTCCGTGGACCAAAAATCAACTGGAGATTAGAGGTTAGTCCCTGGCTTCGACTCAAGAGGAAACCACCTTAACACAAGCACCTCAAGAGGAGGCTTCTCTCAGCTCTAGGTATGTGAGAGGGACCCTGAGTTTGCGGCCTCAAGTGGAATGGACACCGCGATGCCCTGACTCGAAATAAGGCCGGATATGCCTGCAGTGACTTGAATGCAGGCTCGTCTTGCATCTCCCAAGACGAAAGGATGTCTGAATCCCCTGTGGAGACCACAGAGAAAGACCTAGTTCCCCACCTCATCGCGACCGGAGGCCTCACTTCCTTCTCCAGAGGGACGCGGAGATCATTGCCTCCAAAGGAGACGATGCCTGACTCCTCGTGAAACGTGATAGGAGTCCCAGGATTCTTGTGGCACGTGGAAAGCGACCCTTGGTCTCCTGCCTCAGCTGGAGAGGCGTCCCACTTGCCCTGCCAAGCCTCGAGGAGAATCCCGAGTTGTCCCTCGCAACTAGGCAGGAGTCTTGACGTCGCTGAACAAACACGTGTGTGGAAGGGCCATCCCCGTCTTAACTCGACAATATACCCCAGGTTCCCACCGCAACTCTAGAAAAACCATGAGACTTCCCCCTCGCCGCGAGATGAGGCCCGATTCCCCTGCACTGCGTGCAGAGAAATGCCCTGCTGCACATCACACAGGAAAGAAGCCTTAATTTCCTTGATGGCTCTCCAGAGAAACCCCAAGAACACTGTTTCAAGGCTAGAGGAATCCTGAGGTCACTGTAGCAACACGAAAGAGCTCCGTGGACCACAAATCAACTTGAGATGAGCGGTTAGTCCCTCTCTTCGACTCCAGAGGAATACCACCTTACCACAAGCACCTCAAGAAGAGGCTTCTCTCAGCTCTAGGTATGTGAGAGGGACCCTGAGATTGCGGCCTCAAGTGGAATGGACACCGCGATGCCCTGACTCGAAATAAGGCCGGATATGCCTGCAGTGACTTGAATGCAGGCTCGTCTTGCAACTCCCAAGACGAAAGGATGTCTGAATCCCCTGTGGAGACCACAGACAAAGACCTAGTTCCCCACCTCATCGCGACCGGAGGCCTCACATCCTTTGAAAACTCCAGAGGGACGCGAAGATCAGTGCCTCCAAAAGAGACGATGCCTGACTCCTCGTGAAACTTGATAGGAGTCCCAGGATTCCTTTGGCACGTGGAAATGGACCCTTGGTCTCCCGCCTCAGCTGGAGAGGCGTCCCACTTGGCCTGCCAAGCCTCGAGGAGAATCCCGAGTTGTCCCTCGCAACTAGGCAGGAGTCCTGACGTCGCTGAAGAAACACGTGTGTGGAAGGGCCATCCCCGTCGTAACTCGAGAATATACCCCAGGTTCCCGCCGCAACTCGAGAAAAAACATGAGAGTTCCCCCTCGCCGCGAGATGAGGCCTGATTCCCCTGCACTGCGTGCAGATCAATGCCCTGTTGCACATCACACAGGAAAGAAGCCTTGATTTCCTTGATGGCACTCCAGAGAAACCCCAAGAACACTGTTTCAAGGCTAGAGGGATCCTGAGGTCACTGTAGCAACACGAAAGAGCTCCGTGGACCAAAAATCAACTCGAGATGAGAGGTTGGTGTCTGGCTTCGACTCCAGAGGAATACCACCGTACCAGAAGCACCTCAAGAAGAAGCTTCTCTCAGCTCTAGGTATGTGAGAGGGACCCTGAGTTTGCGGCCTCAAGTGGAATGGACACCGCGATGCCCTGACTCGAAATAAGGCCGGATATGCCTGCAGTGACTTGAATGCAGGCTCGTCTTGCATCTCCCAAGACGAAAGGATGTCTGAATTCCCTGTGGAGACCACAGAGAAAGACCTAGTTCCCCACCTCATCGGGACCGGAGGCCTCACATCCTTTGAAAACTCCAGAGGGACGCGGAGATCAGTGCCTCCAAAGGAGACGATGCCTGACTCCTCGTGAAACTTGATAGGAGTTCCAGGATTCCTGTGCACGTGGAAAGGGACACTTGGTCTCCCGCCTCAGCTGGAAAGGCGTCCCAATTGCCCTGCCAAGCCTCGAGGAGAATCCCGAGTTCTCCCTCGCAACTAGGCAGGAGTCCTGACGTCACTGATCAAACACGTGTGTGGAAGGGCCATCCCCGTCGTAACTCGAGAATATACCCCAGGTTCTCGCCGCAACTCGAGAAAAACCATGAGACTTCCCCCTCGCCGCGAGATGAGGCCCGATTCCCCTGCACTGCGTGCAGAGCAATGCCGTGTTGCACATCACACAGGAAAGGAGCCCTGATTTCCTTGATGGCACTCCAGAGAAACCCCAAGAACACTGTTTCAAGGCTAGAGGGATCCTGAGGTCACTGTAGCAACACGAAAGAGCTCCGTGGACCACAAATCAACTCGAGATGAGAGATTAGTCCCTGGCTTCGACTCCAGAGAAATACCACCTTACCACAAGCACCTCAAGAGGAGGCTTCTCTCAGCTCTAGGTATGTGAGAGGGACCCTGAGTTTGCGGCCTCAAGTGGAATGGACACCGCGATGCCCTGACTCGAAATAAGGCCGGATATCCCTGCAGTGACTTGAATGCAGGCTCGTCTTGCATCTCCAAGACGAAAGGATGTCTGAATCCCCTGTGGAGACCACAGAGAAAGACCTAGTTCCCCACCTCATCGCGACCGGAGGCCTCACATCCTTTGAAAACTCCAGAGGGACACGGAGATCAGTGCCTGTAAAGGAGACGATTCTTGACTCCTCGTGAAATTTGATATGAATCCCAGGATTCCTGTGGCACGTGGAAAGGGACCCTTGGTCTCCCGCCTCAGCTGGAGAGGCGTCCCAATTGCCCTACCAAGCCTCGAGGAGAATCCCGAGTTGTCCCTCACAACTAGGCAGGAGTCCTGACCTCGCTGAACAAACACGTGTGTGGAAGGGCCATCCCCGTCGTAACTCGAGAATATACCCCAGGTTCCCGCCGCAACTCAAGAAAAACCATGAGACTTCCCCCTCGCCGCGAGATGAGGCCCGATTCCCCTGCACTGCGTGCAGAGCAATGCCGTGTTGCACATCACACAGGAAAGGAGCCCTGATTTCCTTGATGGCACTCCAGAGAAACCCCAAGAACACTGTTTCAAGGCTAGAGGGATCCTGAGGTCACTGTAGCAACACGAAAGAGCTCCGTGGACCACAAATCAACTCGAGATGAGAGGTTAGTCCCTGGCTTCGACTCCAGAGGAATACCACCTTACCACAAGCACCTCAAGAGGAGGCTTCTCTCAGCTCTAGGTATGTGAGAGGGACCCTGAGTTTGCGGCCTCAAGAGGAATGGACACCGCGATGCCCTGACTCGAAATAAGGCCGGATATCCCTGCAGTGACTTGAATGCAGGCTCGTCTTGCATCTCCAAGACGAAAGGATGTCTGAATCCCCTGTGGAGACCACAGAGAAAGACCTAGTTCCCCACATCATCGCGACCGGAGGCCTCACATCCTTTGAAAACTCCAGAGGGACACGGAGATCAGTGCCTGTAAAGGAGACGATTCTTGACTCCTCGTGAAACTTGATATGAATCCCAGGATTCCTGTGGCACGTGGAAAGGGACCCTTGGTCTCCCGCCTCAGCTGGAGAGGCGTCCCAATTGCCCTGCCAAGCCTCGAGGAGAATCCCGAGTTGTCCCTCACAACTAGGCAGGAGTCCTGACCTCGCTGAACAAACAAGTGTGTGGAAGAGCCATCCCCGTCGTAACTCGAGAATATACCCCAGGTTCCCGCCGCAACTCAAGAAAAACCATGAGACTTCCCCCTCGCCGCGAGATGAGGCCCGATTCCCCTGCACTGCGTGCAGAGCAATGCCGTGTTGCACATCACACATGAAAGGAGCCTTGATTTCCTTGATGGCACTTCAGAGAAACCCCAAGAACACTGTTTCAAGGCTAGAGGGATCCTGAGGTCACTGTAGCAACACGAAAGAGCTCCGTGGATCAAAAATCAACTCGAGATGAGAGGTTAGTGCCTGGCTTCGACTCCAGAGGAATACCACCTTACCACAAGCACCTCAAGAGGAGGCTTCTCTCAGCTCTAGGTATGTGAGAGGGACCCTGAATTTGCGGCCTCAAGTGGAATGGACACCGCGATGACCTGATTCAAAATAAGTCCGGATATGCCTGCAGTGACTTGAATGCAGGCTCGTCTTGCATCTCCCAAGACGAAAGGATGTCTGAATCCTCTGTGGAGACCACAGAGAAAGACCTAGTTCCCCACCTCATCGCGACCGGAGGCCTCACATCCTTTGAAAACTCCAGAGGGACGCGGAGATCAGTGCCTCCAAAGGAGACGATGCCTGACTCCTCCTGAAACTTGATAGGAGTTCCAGGATTCCTGTGGCACGTGGAAAGGGACACTTGGTCTCCCGCCTCAGCTGGAGAGGCGTCCCAATTGCCCTGCCAAGCCTCGAGGAGAATCCCGAGTTGTACCTCGCAACTAGGCAGGAGTCCTGACGTCGCTGAAGAAACACGTGGGTGGAAGGGCCATCCCCGTCGTAACTCGAGAATTTACCCCAGGTTCCCGCCGCAACTCGAGAAAAACCATCAGACTTCCCCCTCGCCGCGAGATGAGGCCCGATCCCCTGCACTGCGTGCAGAGCAATGCCGTGTTCTACATCACACAGGAAGGGAGCCTTGATTTCCTTGATGGCACTCCAGAGAAACCCCAAGAACACTGTTTCAAGGCTAGAGGGATCCTGAGGTCACTGTAGCAACAGGAAAGAGCTCCGTGGACCACAAATCAACTCGAGATGAGAGGTTAGTCCCTGGCTTCGACTCCAGAGGAATACCACCTTACCACAAGCACCTCAAGAGGAGGCTTCTCTCAGCTCTAGATATGTGAGAGGGACCCTGAGTTTGCGGCCTCAAGTGGAATGGACACCGCGATGCCCTGACTCGAAATAAGGCCGGATATGCCTGCAGTGACTTGAATGCAAACTCGTCTTGCATCTCCCAAGATGAAAGGATGTCTGAATCCCCTGTGGAGACCACAGAGAAAGACCTAGTTCCCCACCTCATCGCGACCGGAGGCCTCACATCCTTTGAAAATTCCAGAGGGACGTGGAGATCAGTGCCTCCAAAGGAGACGATGCCTGACTCCTCGTGAAACTTGATAGGAGTCCAAGAATTCCTGTGGCACGTGGAAAGGGACCCTTGGTCTCCCGCCTCAGCTGGAGAGGCGTCCCAATTGCCCTGCCAAGCCTCGAGGAGAATCCCGAGTTGTCCCTCACAACTAGGCAGGGGTCCTGACCTCGCTGAACAAACACGTGTGTGGAAGGGCCATCCCCGTCGTAACTCGAGAATATACCCCTGGTTCCCGCCGCAACTCAAGAAAAACCATGAGACTTCCCCCTCGCCGCGAGATGAGGCCCGATTCCCCTGCACTGCGTGCAGAGCAATGCCGTGTTGCACATCACACATGAAAGGAGCCTTGATTTCCTTGATGGCACTCCAGAGAAACCCCAAGAACACTGTTTCAAGGCTAGAGGGATCCTGAGGTCACTGTAGCAACACGAAAGAGCTCCGTGGATCAAAAATCAACTCGAGATGAGAGGTTAGTGCCTGGCTTCGACTCCAGAGGAATACCACCTTACCACAAGCACCTCAAGAGGAGGCTTCTCTCAGCTCTAGGTATGTGAGAGGGACCCTGAATTTGCGGCCTCAAGTGGAATGGACACCGCGATGCCCTGATTCAAAATAAGTCCGGATATGCCTGCAGTGACTTGAATGCAGGCTCGTCTTGCATCTCCCAAGACGAAAGGATGTCTGAATCCTCTGTGGAGACCACAGAGAAAGACCTAGTTCCCCACCTCATCGCGACCGGAGGCCTCACATCCTTTGAAAATTCCAGAGGGACGCGGAGATCAGTGCCTCCAAAGGAGACGATGCCTGACTCCTCCTGAAACTTGATAGGAGTTCCAGGAATCCTGTGGAACGTGGAAAGGGACACTTGGTCTCCTGCCTCAGCTGGAGAGGCGTCCCAATTGCCCTGCCAAGCCTCGAGGAGAATCCCGAGTTTTCCCTCGCAACTAGGCAGGAGTTCTGACGTCGCTGAACAAACACGTGTGTGGAAGGGCCATCCCCGTCGTAACTCGAAAATATACCCCAGGTTTCCTCCACAACTCGAGAAAAACCATGAGACTTCCCCCTCGCCGCGAGATGATGCCCGAATCCCCAGCACTGCGTGCCAAGCAATGTCGTGATGCAAATCACACAGGAAATGAGCCTTGATTTCCTTAATGGCACTCCAGAGAAACCCCAAGAACACTGTTTCAAGGCTAGAGGGATCCTGAGGTCACTGTAGCAACACGAAAGAGCTCCGTGGACCAAAAATCAACTCGAGATGAGAGGTTAGTGCCTGGCTTCGACTCCAGAGGAATACCACCTTAACACAAGCACCTCAAGTGGAGGCTTCTCTCAGCTCTAAGTATGTGAGAGGGACCCTGAGTTTGCGGCCTCAAGAGGAATGGACACCACGATGCCCTAACTCGAAATAAGGCCGGATATGCCTGCAGTGACTTGAATGCAGACTCGTCTTGCATCTCCCAAGACTAAAGGATGTCTGAATCCCCTGTGGAGACCACAGAGAAAGACCTAGTTCCCCACCTCATCGCGACCGGAGGCCTCACATCCTTTGAAAATTCCAGAGGGACGTGGAGATGAGTGCCTCCAAAGGAGACGATGCCTGACTCCTCGTGAAACTTGATAGGAGTCCAAGAATTCCTGTGGCACGTGGAAAGGGACCCTTGGTCTCCCGCCTCAGCTGGAGAGGCGTCCCAATTGCCCTGCCAAGCCTCGAGGAGAATCTCGAGTTGTCCCTCGCAACTAGGCAGGAGTCCTGACGTCGCTGAACAAACAGGTGTGTGGAAGGGCCTTCCCCGTCGTAACTCGAGAATATACCCCAGGTTTCCTCCGCAACTCGAGAAAAACCATGAGACTTCCCCCTCGCCGCGAGATGATGCCCGAATCCCCAGCACTGCGTGCAGAGCAATGCCATGTTGCAAATCACACAGGGAATGAGCTTTGGTTTCCTTGATGGCACTCCAGAGAAACCCCAAGAACACTGTTTCAAGGCTAGAGGGATCCTGAGGTCACTGTATCAACACTAAAGAGCTCTGTGGACCAAAAATCAACTCGAGATGAGAGGTTAGTCCCTGGCTTCGACTCCAGAGGAATACCACCTTACCACAAGCACCTCAAGAGGAGGCTTCTCTCAGCTCTAGCTATGTGAGAGGGACCCTGAGTTTGCGGCCTCAAGTGGAATGGACACCGCGATGCCCTGACTCGAAATAAGGCCGGATATGCCTGCAGTGACTTCAATGCAGGCTCGTCTTGCATCTCCCAAGACGAAAGGATGTCTGAATTCCCTGTGGAGACCACAGAGAAAGACCTAGTTCCCCACCTCATCGCGACCTGAGGCGTCACATCCTTTGAAAAGTCCAGAGGGACGCGGAGATCATTGCCTCCAAAGGAGTCGATGCCTGACTCCTCGTGAAACTTGATAGAAGTCCCAGGATTCCTATGGCACGTGGAAAGGGACCCTTGGTCTCCCGCCTCAGCTGCAGAGGTGTCCCAATTGCCCTGCCAAGCCTCGAGGAGAATCCCGAGTTGTCCCTCGCAACTAGGCAGAAGTCCTGACGTCGCTGTACAAACAGGTGTGTGGAAGGGCCATCCCCGTCGTAACTCGAGAATATACCCCAGGTTCCCGCCGCAACTCGAGAAAAACCATGAGACTTCCCCCTCGCCGCGAGATGATGCCCGAATCCCCAGCACTGCGTGCCGAGCAATGCCGTGTTGCAAATCACACAGGAAATGAGCCTTGATTTCCTTGATGGCACTCCAGAGAAACACCAAGAACACTGTTTCAAGGCTAGAGGGATCCTGAGGTCCCTGTAGCAACAAGAAAGAGCTCCATGGACCACAAATCAACTCGAGATGAGAGGTTAGTCCCTTGCTTCGACTCCAGAGGAATACCACCTTACCACAAGCACCTCAAGAGGAGGCTTCTCTCAGCTCTAGCTATGTGAGAGGGAACCTGAGTTTGCGGCCTCAAGTGGAATGGACACCGCGATGCCCTGACGCGAAATAAGGCCGGATATGCCTTACAGTGACTTGAATGCAGGCTCGTCTTGCATCTCCCAAGACGAAAGGATGTCTGAATCCCCTGTGGAGACCACAGAGAAAGACCTAGTTCCCCACCTCATCGCGACTGGAGGCCTCACATCCTTGGAAAACTCCAGAGGGATGCGGAGATCAGTGCCTCCAAAGGAGATGATGCCTGACTCCTCGGGAAACTTGATAGGAGTTCCAGGATTCCTGTGGCACGTGGAAAGGGACCCTTGGTCTCCCGCCTCAGCTGGAGAGGCGTCCCAATTGCCCTGCCAAGCCTCGAGGAGAATCCCAAGTTGTCCCTCGCAACTATGCAGGAGTCCAGACTTCGCTGAACAAACAGGTGTGTGGAATGGGCATCCCCGTCGTAACTCGACAATATACCCCAGGTTCCCGCCGCAACTCGAGAAAAACCATGAGACTTCCCCCTCGCCGTGAGATGAGGCCCGATTCCCCTGCACTGCGTGCAGAGCAATGCCGTGTTGCACATCACACAGGAAAGGAGCCTTGATTACCTTGATGGCACTCCAGAGAAACCCCAACAACACTGTTTCAAGGCTAGAGGGATCCTGAGGTCACTGTAGCAACACGAAAGAGCTCCGTGGACCAAAAATCAACTCGAGATGAGAGGTTAGTCCCTGGCTTCGACTCCAGAGGAATACCACCTTACCACAAGCACCTCAAGAGGAGGCTTCTCTCAGCTCTAGGTATGTGAGAGGGACCCTGAGTTTGCGGCCTCAAGTCGAATGGACATCGCGATGCCCTGACTTGAAATAAGGCCGGATATCCCTGCAGTGACTTGAATGCAGGCTCGTCTTGCATCTCCCAAGACGAAAGGTTGTCTGAATCCCCTGTGGAGAACACAGATAAAGACCTAGTTCCCCACCTCATCACCACCGTAGGCCTCACATCCTTTGAAAACTCCAGAGGGACGCGGAGATCAGTGCCTCCAAAGGAGACGATGCCTGACTGCTCGGGAAACTTGATAGGGGTCCCAAGATTCCTGTGGCACGTGAAAAGGGTCCCTTGGTCTCCCGCCTCAGCTGAAGAGGCGTCCCAATTGCCCTGCCAAGCCGCAAGGAGAATCCCGAGTTGTCCCTCGCAACTAGGCAGGAGTCCTGACGTCGCTGAACAAACAGGTGTGTGGAAGGGCGATCCCCGTCGTAACTCGGGAATATACCCCAGGTTCCCGCCGCAACTCGAGAAAAACCATGAGACTTCCCCCTCGCCGCGAGATGAGGCCCGATTCCCCTGCACTGCGTGCAGAGCAATGCCGTGTTGCACATCACACAGGAAAGGAGCCTTGATTTCCTTGATGGCACACCAGAGAAAGCCCAAGAACACTGTTTCAAGGCTAGAGGGATCCTGAGGTCACTGTAGCAACACGAAAGAGCTCCGTGGACCAAAAATCAACTCGAGATGAGAGGTTAGTCCCTGGCTTCGACTCCAGAGGAATACCACCTTACCACAAGCACCTCAAGAGGAGGCTTCTCTCAGCTCTAGGTATGTGAGAGGGACCCTGAGTTTGCGGCCTCAAGTGGAATGGACACTGCGATGCCCTGATTCGAAGTAAGACCGGATATGCCTGCAGTGACTTGAATGCAGGCTCGTCTTGCATCTCCCTAGACGAAAGGTTGTCTGAATCCCCTGTGGAGACCACAGAGAAAGACCCATTTCCCCACATCATCGCGACCGGAGGCCTCACATCCTTTGAAAACTCCAGAGGGACACGGAGATCAGTGCCTCCAAAGGAGACGATGCCTGACTCCTCGTGAAACTTGATAGGAGTCCCAGGATTCCTGTGGCACGTGGAAAGGGACACTTGGTCTCCCGCCTCAGCTGGAGAGGGGTCCCAATTGCCCTGCCAAGCCTCGAGGAGAATCCCGAGTTGTCCCTCGCAACTAGGCAGGAGTCCTGACATCACTGAACAAACACGTGCGTGGAAGGGCCATCACCATCGTAATTCGAGAATATACCCCAGGTTCCAGCCGCAACTCGAGAAAAACCATGAGACTTCCCCCTCGCCCCGAGATGAGGGCCGATTCCCCTGCACTGCGTGCAGAGCAATTCCGTGTTGCACATCACACATGAAAGGAGTCTTAATTTCCTTGATGGCACTCCAGAGAAACCCAAAGAACAGTGTTTCAAGGCTAGAGGGATCCTGAGGTCACTGTAGCAACATGAAAGAGCTCCGTGGACCAAGAATCAACTCGAGATGAGAGGTAAGTCCCTGGCTTCGACTCCAGAGGAATACCACCTTACCACAAGCACCTCAAGAGGAGGCTTCTCTCAGCTCTAGGTATGTGAGAGGGACCCTGAGTTTGCGGCCTCAAGTGGAATGGACACCGCGATGCCCTGACTCGAAATAAGGCCGGATATCCCTGCAGCGACTTGAATGCAGGCTCGTCTTGCATCTCCCAAAATGAACGAATGTCTGAATCCCCTGTGGAGATCGCAGAGAAAGACCTAGTTCCCCACCTCATGGCGACCGGAGGCCTCACATCCTTTGAAAACTCCAGAGGTACGCGGAGATCAGTGCCTCCAAAGGAGACGATGCCTGACTCCTCGTGAAACATGATAGGAGTCCCCGGATTCCTGTGGCACGTGGAAAGGGACCCTTGGTCTCCCGCCTCAGCTGGAGAGGCGTCCCAATTGCCCTGCCAAGCCTCGAGGAGAATCCAGAGTTGTCCCTCGCAACCAAGCAGGAGTCAGGACATGGCTGAACAAACACGTAGGTGGAAGGGCCATCCCCGTCGTAACTCGAGAATATACCACAGGTTCCCATCGCAACTCGAGAAAAACCATGAGACTTCCCCCTCGATGCAAAATAAGGCCCGATACCCTGCACTGCGTGCAGAGCAATTCCGTGTTGCACATCACACATGAAAGGAGCCTTGATTTCCTTAATGGCACTCCAGAGAAACCCCAAGAACACTGTTTCAAGGTTGAGGGATCCTGAGGTCACTGTAGCAACACGAAAGAGCTCTGTGGACCAAAAATCAACTCGAGATGAGAGGTTAGTGCCTGGCTTCGACTCCAGAGGAATACCACCTTACCACAAGCACCTCAAGAGGAGGCTTCTCTCAGCTCTAGCTATGTGAGAGGGACCCTGAGTTTGCGGCCTCAAGTGGAATGGACACAGCGATGCCCTGACTCGAAATAAGGCCGGATATCCCTGCATGACTTGAAGGCAGGCTCGTCTTGCATCTCCCAAGACGAAAGGATGTCTGAATCCCCTGTGGAGACCACAGAGAAAGACCTAGTTCCCAACCTCATCGCGACCGGAGGCCTCACATCCTTTGAAAACTCCAGAGGTATGCGGAGATTAGTGCCTCAAAGGAGACGATGCCTGACCCCTCGTGAAACTTGATAGGAGTCCCAGGATTCCAGTGGCACGTGGAAAGGGACCCTTGGTCTCCCGCCTCAGCTGGAGAGGCGTCCCAATTGCCCTGCCAAGCCTCGAGGAGAATCCCGAGTTGTCCCTCGCAACTAGGCAGGAGTCCTGACGTCGCTGAACAAACACGTGGGTGGAAGGGCCAGACCCGTCGTAACTCGAGAATATACCCCAGGTTCCCGCCGCAACTCGAGAAAAACCATCAGACTTCCCCCTCGCCGCGAGATGAGGCCCGATTCCCCTGCACTGCGTGCAGAGCAATTCCGTGTTGCACATCACACATGAAAGGAGCCTTTATTTCCTTGATGGCACTCCAGAGAAACCCCAAGAACACTGTTTCAAGGCTGGAGGGATCCTGAGGTCCCTGTAGCAGCACGAAAGAGCTCCGTGGACCATGAATCAACTCGAGATGAGAGGTTAGTCCCTGGATTCGACTCCAGAGGAATACCACCTTACCACAAGCACCTCAAGAGGAGGCTTCTCTCAGCTCTAGCTATGTGAGAGGGACCCTGAGTTTGCGGCCTCAAGTGGAATGGACACCGCGATGCCCTGACGCGAAATAAAGCCGGATATCCCTGCAGTGACTTGAATGCAGGCTCGTCTTGCATCTCCCAAGAGGAAAGGATGTCTGAATCCCCTGTGGAGACCACAGAGAAAGACCTAGTTCCCACCTCATCGCGACCGGAGGCCTCACATCCTTTGAAAACTCCAGAGGTACGCGGAGATCAGTGCCTCCAAAGGAGACGATGCCTGACTCCTCGTGAAACTTGATAGGAGTCCCAGGATTCCTGTGGCACGTGAAAAGGGAACCTTGGTCTCCCGCCTCAGCTGGAGAGGCGTCCCAATTGCCCTGCCAAGCCTCGAGGAGAATCCCGAGTTGTCCCTCGCAACTAGGCAGGAGTCCTGACGTCGCTGAACAAACACGTGGGTGGAAGGGCCATCCCCGTCGTAACTCGAGAATATACCCCAGGTTCCCGCCGCAACTCGAGAAAAACCATGAGACTTCCCCCTCGCCGCGAGATGAGGCCCGATTCCCCTGCACTGCGTGCAGAGCAATTCCGTGTTGCACATCACACATGAAAGGAGCCTTGATTTCCTTGATGGCACTCCAGAGAAATCCCAAGAACACTGTTTCAAGGTTGAGGGATCCTCAGGTCACTGTAGCAACACGAAAGAGCTCCGTGGACCAAAAATCAACTCGAGATGAGAGGTTAGTCCCTGGCTTCGACTCCAGAGGAATACCACCTTACCACAAGCACCTCAAGAGGAGGCTTCTCTCAGCTCTAGGTATGTGAGAGGGACCCTGAGTTTGCGGCCTCAAGTGGAATAGGCACCACGATGCCCTGACGCGAAGTAAGGCCGGATATCCCTGCAGTGACTTGAATGCAGGCTCGTCTTGCATCTCCCAAGACGCAAGGATGTCTGAATCCCCTGTGGAGACCACAGAGAAAGACCTAGTTCCCTACCTCATGGCGATCGGAGGCCTCACATCCTTTGAAAACTCCAGAGGTACGCGGAGATCAGTGCCTCCAAAGGAGACGATGCCTGTCTCCTCGTGAAACTTGATAGGAGTCCCAGGATTCCTGTAGCACGTGGAAAGGGACCCTTGGTCTCCCGCCTCAGCTGGAGAGGCGTCCCAATTGCCCTGCCAAGCCTCGAGGAGAATCCCGAGTTGTCCCTCGCAACTAGGCAGGAGTCCTGACGTCGCTGAAGAAACACGTGGGTGGAAGGGCCATCCCCTCGTAACTCGAGAATATTCCCCAGGTTCCCGCCGCAACTCGAGAAAAACCATGAGACTTCCCCCTCGCCGCGAGATGAGGCCCGATTCCCCTGCACTGCATCCAGAGCAATTCCGTGTTGCACATCACACATGAAAGGAGCCTTGATTTCCTTGATGGCACTCCAGAGAAACCCCAAGAACACTGTCTCAAGGATAGAGGGATCCTGAGGTCACTGTAGCCACACGAAAGAGCTCCGTGGACCAAAAATCAACTCGAGATGAGAGGTTAGTCCCTGGCTTCGACTCCAGAGGAATACCACCTTACCACAAGCACCTCAAGAGGAGGCTTCTCTCAGCTCTAGGTATGTGAGAGGGACCCTGAGTTTTCGGCCTCAAGTGGAATGGACACCGCGATGCCCTGGCTCGAAATAAGGCCGGATATCCCTGCAGTGACTTGAATGCAGGCTCGTCTTGCATCTCCCAAGACGAAAGGATGTCTGAATCCCCTGTGGAGACCACAGAGAAAGACCTAGTTCCCCACCTCATCGCGACCGGAGGCCTCACATCCTTTGAAAACTCCAGAGGTACGCGGACATCAGTGCCTCCAAAGGAGACGATGCCTGACTCCTCCTGAAACTTGATAGGAGTCCCAGGATTCCTGTGGCACGTGGAAAGGGACCCTTGGTCTCCCGCCTCAGCTGGAGAGGCGTCCCAATTGCCCTGCCAAGCCTCGAGGAGAATCCCGAGTTGTCCCTCGCAACTAGGCAGGAGTCCTGACGTCGCTGAACAAACACGTGGGTGAAAGGGCCATCCCCGTCGTAACTCGAGAATATACCCCAGGTTCCCGCCGCAACCTGAGAAAAACTATGAGACTTCCCCCTCGCCGCGAATTGAGGCCCGATTCCCCTGCACTGCGTGCAGAGCAATTGCGTGTTGCACATCACACATGAAAGGAGCCTTGATTTCCTTGATGGCACTCCAGAGAAACCCCAAGAACACTGTTTCAAGGCTAGAGGGATCCTGAGGTCACTGTAGCAACACAAAAGAACTACGGGGACCAAAAATCAACTCGAGATGAGAGGTTAGTCCCTGGCTTCGACTCCAGAGGAATACCACCTTACCACAAGCACCTCAAGAGGAGGCTTCTCTCAGCTCTAGGTATGAGAGAGGGACCCTGATTTGCGGCCTCAAGTGGAATGGACACCGCGATGCCCTGACTCGAAATAAGGCCGGATATCCCTGCAGTGACTTGAATGCAAGCTCGTCTTGCATCTCCCAAGACGAAAGGATGTCTGAATCCCCTGTGGAGACCACAGAGAAAGACCTAGTTCCCCACCTCATCGCGACCGGAGGCCTCACATCCTTTGAAAATTTCAGAGGTACGCATATCAGTGCCTCCAAAGGAGACGATGCCTGACTCCTCGTGAAACTTGATAGGAGTCCCAGGATTCCTGTGGCACGTGGAAAGGGACCCTTGGTCTCCCGCCTCAGCTGTAGAGGCGTCCCAATTGCCCTGCAAAGCCTCGAGGAGAATCCGGAGTTGTCCCTCGCAACTAGGCAGGAGTCCTGACATCCCTGAACAAACACGTGTGTGGAAGGGCCATCCCCGTCGTAACTCGAAAATATACCCGAGGTTCCCGCCGCAACTCGAGAAAAACCATGAGACTTCCCCCTCGCTGCGAGATGAGGCCCGATTCCCCTGCACTGCGTGCAGAGCAATTCCGTGTTGCACATCACACATGAAAGGAGCCTTGATTTCCTTGATGGCACTCCAGAGAACCCCCAAGAACACTGTTTCAAGGCTAGAGGGATCCTGACGTCACTGTAGCAACACGAAAGAGCTCCGTGGACCAAAAATCAACTCGACATGAGAGGTTAGTCCCTCGCTTCGACTCCAGAGGAATACCACCTTACCACAAGCACCTCAAGAGGAGGCTTCTCTCAGCTCTAGGTATGTGAGAGGGACCCTGAGTTTGCGGCTTCAGGTGGAATGGACACCGCGATGCCCTGACTCGAAATAACGCTGGATATCCCTGCAGTGACTTAAATGCAGGCTCGTTTTGCATCTCCCAAGACGAAAGGATGTCTGAATCCCCTGTGGAGACCACAGAGAAAGACATAGTTCCCCACTTCATCGCGACCGGAGGGCTCACATCCTTTGAAAACTCCAGAGGTACGCGGAGATCAGTGCCTTCAAAGGAGACGATGCCTGACTCCTTGTGAAACTTGATAGGAGTCCCAGGATTCATGTGGCACGGGAAAGGGACCCTTGGTCTCCCGCCTCAGCTGGAGAGGCGTCCCAATTGCCCTGCCAAGCCTCGAGGAGAATCCCGAATAGTCCCTCGCAACTAAGCAGGAGTCCTGACGTCGCTGAAAAAACACGTGGGTGGAATTGCCATCCCCGTCTTAACTCGAGAATATACCCCAGGTTCCCGCCGCAACTCGAGAAAAACCATGAGACTTCCCCCTCGCCGTGAGATGAGGCCCGATTCCCTTGCACTGCGTGCAGAGCAATTCCGTGTTGCACATCACACATGAAAGGAGCCTTGATTTCCTTGATGGCACTCCAGAGAAACCCCTAGAGCACTGTTTCAAGGCTAGAGGGATCCTGAGGTCACTGTAGCAAAAAGAAAGAGCTCCGTGGACCAAAAATCAACTCGAGATGAGAGGTTAGTCCCTGCCTTCGACTCCAGAGGAAACCACCTTACCACAAGCACCTCAAGAGGAGGCTTCTCTCAGCTCTAGCTATGTGAGAGGGACCCTGAGTTGCAGCCTCAAGTGGAATGGACACCGCGATGCCCTGACTCGAAATAAGGCCGGATATCCCTGCAGTGACTTGAATGCAGGCTCGTCTTGCATCTCCCAAGACGAAAGGATGTCTGAATCCCCTGTGGAGACCACAGAGAAAGACTGAGTACCCCACCTCATCGCGACCGGAAGCCTCACATCCTTTGAAAATTCCAGAGGTACGCAGAGATCAGTGCCTCCAAAGGAGATGATGCCTGACTCCTCGTGAAACTTGATAGGAGTCCCAGGATTCCTGTGGCACGTGGAAAGGGACCCTTGGTCTCCCGCCTCAGCTGGAGAGGCGTCCCAATTGCCCTGCCAAGCCTCGAGGAGAATCCCGAGTAGTCCCTCGCAACTAGGCAGGAGTCCTGCTGTTGCTGAACAAACACGTGTGTGGAAGGGCCATCCCCGTCGTAACTCGAGAATATACCCCAGGTTCCCGCCGCAACTCGAGAAAAACCATGAGACTTCCCCCTCGCCGCGAGATGAGGCCCGATTCCCCTGCACTGCGTGCAGAGCAATTCTGTGTTGCACATCACACATGAAAGGAGCCTTGATTTCCGTGATGGCACTCCAGAGAAACCCCAAGAACACTGTTTCAAGGTTGAGGGATCCTGAGGTCACTGTAGCAACACAAAAGAGCTCCGTGGACCAAAAATCAACTCGAGATGAGAGGTTAGTCCCTGGCTTCGACTCCAGAGGAATACCACCTTACCACAAGCACCTCAAGAGGAGGCTTCTCTCAGCTCTAGCTATGTGAGAGGGACCCTGATTTTGCGGCCTCAAGTGGAATGGACACCGCGATGCCCTGACTCGAAATAAGGCCGGATATCCCTGCAGTGACTTAAATGCAGGCTCGTTTTGCATCTCCCAAGACGAAAGGATGTCTGTATCCCCTGTGGAGACCACAGAGAAAGACATAGATCCCAACATCATCTCGACCGGAGGGCTCACATCCTTTGAAAACTCCAGAGGTACGGGGAGATCAGTGCCTCCAAAGGAGACGATGCCTGACTCCTCGTGAAACTTGATATGAGTCCCAAGATTCCTGTGGCACGTGGAAAGGGACTCTTGGTCTCCCCCCTCAGCTGGAGAGGCGTCCCAATTGCCCTGCCAAGCCTCGAGGAGAATCCCGAGTTGTCCCTCGCAACTAGGCAGGAGTCCTGACGTCGCTGAACAAACACGTGGGTGGAAGGGCCATCCCCGTCGTAACTCGAGAATATACCCCAGGTTCCCGCCGCAACTTGAGAAAAACCATGAGAATTCCCCCTCGCCGCGAGATGAGGCCCGATTCCCCTGCACTGCGTGCAGAGCAATTCCGTGTTGCACATCACACATGAAAGGAGCCTTGATTTCCTTAATGGCACTCCAGAGAAACCCCAAGAACACTGTTTCAAGGCTAGAGGGATCCTGAGGTCACTGTAGCAACAAGAAAGACCTCCGTGGACCAAAAATCAACTCGAGATGAGAGGTTAGTCCCTGGCTTCGACTCCAGAGGAATACCACCTTACCACAAGCACCTCAAGAGGAGGCTTCTCTCAGCTCTAGGTATGTGAGAGGGACCCTGAGTTTGCGGCCTCAAGTGGAATGGACACCGCGATGCCCTGACTCGAAATAAGGCCGGATATCCGTGCAGTGACTTGAATGCAGGCTCGTCTTGCATCTCCCAAGACGAAAGGATGTCTGAATCCCCTGTGGAGACCACAGAGAAAGACCTAGTTCCACACCTCATCGCGACCGGAGGCGTCACATCCTTTGAAAACTCCAGAGGTACGCGGAGATCAGTGCCTCCAAAGGAGACGATGCCTGACTCCTCGTGAAACTTGATAGGAGTCCCAGGATTCCTGTGGCACGTGGAAAGGGACCCTTGGTCTCCCGCCTCAGCTGCAGAGGCGTCCCAAATGCCCTGCCAAGCCTCGAGGAGAATCCCGAGTTGTCCCTCGCAACTAGGCAGGAGTCCTGACGCGGCTGAACAAACACGTGGTTCGAAGGGCCATCCCCGTCGTAACTCGAGAATATACCCCAGGTTCCCGCCGCAACTCGAGAAAAACCATGAGACTTCCCCCTCGCCGCGAGATGAGGCCCGATTCCCCTACACTGCGTGCAGAGCAATTCCGTGTTGCACATCACACATGAAAGGAGCCTTGATTTCCTTGATGGCACTCCAGAGAAACCCCAAGAACACTGTTTCAAGGCTAGAGGGATCCTGAGGTCACTGTAGCAACACGAAAGAGCTCCGTGGACCAAAAGTCAACTCGAGATGAGAGGTTAGTCCCTAACTTCGACTCCAGAGGAATACCAGCTTACCACAAGCACCTCAAGAGGAAGCTTCTCGCAGCTTTAGGTATGTGAGAGGAACCCTGAGTTTGCAGCCTCAAGTGGAATGGACACCGCGATGCCCTGACTCGAAATAAGGCCGGATATCCCTGCAGTGACTTGAATGCAGGCTCGTCTTGCATCTCCCAAGACGAAAGGATGTCTGAATCCCCTGTGGAGACCACAGAGAAAGACCTAGTTCCCCACCTCATCGCGACCGGAAGCCTCATCCTTTGAAAACTCCAGAGGTACGCGGAGATCAGTGCCTCCAAAGGAGACGATGCCTGACTCCTCGTGAAACTTGATAGGAGTCCCAGGATTCCTGTGGCACGTGGAAAGGGACCCTTGGTCTCCCGCCTCAGCTGTAGAGGCGTCCCAATTGCCCTGCAAAGCCTCGAGGAGAATCCGGAGTTGTCCCTCGCAACTAGGCAGGAGTCCTGACATCCCTGAACAAACACGTGTGTGGAAGGGCCATCCCCGTCGTAACTCGAAAATATACCCGAGGTTCCCGCCGCAACTCGAGAAAAACCATGAGACTTCCCCCTCGCTGCGAGATGAGGCCCGATTCCCCTGCACTGCGTGCAGAGCAATTCCGTGTTGCACATCACACATGAAAGGAGCCTTGATTTCCTTGATGGCACTCCAGAGAACCCCCAAGAACACTGTTTCAAGGCTAGAGGGATCCTGACGTCACTGTAGCAACACGAAAGAGCTCCGTGGACCAAAAATCAACTCGACATGAGAGGTTAGTCCCTCGCTTCGACTCCAGAGGAATACCACCTTACCACAAGCACCTCAAGAGGAGGCTTCTCTCAGCTCTAGGTATGTGAGAGGGACCCTGAGTTTGCGGCTTCAGGTGGAATGGACACCGCGATGCCCTGACTCGAAATAACGCTGGATATCCCTGCAGTGACTTAAATGCAGGCTCGTTTTGCATCTCCCAAGACGAAAGGATGTCTGAATCCCCTGTGGAGACCACAGAGAAAGACATAGTTCCCCACTTCATCGCGACCGGAGGGCTCACATCCTTTGAAAACTCCAGAGGTACGCGGAGATCAGTGCCTTCAAAGGAGACGATGCCTGACTCCTTGTGAAACTTGATAGGAGTCCCAGGATTCATGTGGCACGGGAAAGGGACCCTTGGTCTCCCGCCTCAGCTGGAGAGGCGTCCCAATTGCCCTGCCAAGCCTCGAGGAGAATCCCGAATAGTCCCTCGCAACTAAGCAGGAGTCCTGACGTCGCTGAAAAAACACGTGGGTGGAAGGGCCATCCCCGTCTTAACTCGAGAATATACCCCAGGTTCCCGCCGCAACTCGAGAAAAACCATGAGACTTCCCCCTCGCCGTGAGATGAGGCCCGATTCCCTTGCACTGCGTGCAGAGCAATTCCGTGTTGCACATCACACATGAAAGGAGCCTTGATTTCCTTGATGGCACTCCAGAGAAACCCCTAGAGCACTGTTTCAAGGCTAGAGGGATCCTGAGGTCACTGTAGCAAAAAGAAAGAGCTCCGTGGACCAAAAATCAACTCGAGATGAGAGGTTAGTCCCTGCCTTCGACTCCAGAGGAAACCACCTTACCACAAGCACCTCAAGAGGAGGCTTCTCTCAGCTCTAGGTATGTGAGAGGGACCCTGAGTTGCAGCCTCAAGTGGAATGGACACCGCGATGCCCTGACTCGAAATAAGGCCGGATATCCCTGCAGTGACTTGAATGCAGGCTCGTCTTGCATCTCCCAAGACGAAAGGATGTCTGAATCCCCTGTGGAGACCACAGAGAAAGACTGAGTACCCCACCTCATCGCGACCGGAAGCCTCACATCCTTTGAAAATTCCAGAGGTACGCAGAGATCAGTGCCTCCAAAGGAGATGATGCCTGACTCCTCGTGAAACTTGATAGGAGTCCCAGGATTCCTGTGGCACGTGGAAAGGGACCCTTGGTCTCCCGCCTCAGCTGGAGAGGCGTCCCAATTGCCCTGCCAAGCCTCGAGGAGAATCCCGAGTAGTCCCTCGCAACTAGGCAGGAGTCCTGCTGTTGCTGAACAAACACGTGTGTGGAAGGGCCATCCCCGTCGTAACTCGAGAATATACCCCAGGTTCCCGCCGCAACTCGAGAAAAACCATGAGACTTCCCCCTCGCCGCGAGATGAGGCCCGATTCCCCTGCACTGCGTGCAGCGCAATTCCGTGTTGCACATCACACATGAAAGGAGCCTTGATTTCCTTGATGGCACTCCAGAGAAACCCCAAGAACACTGTTTCAAGGCTAGAGGGATCCTGAGGTCACTGTAGCAACACAAAAGAGCTCCGTGGACCAAAAATCAACTCGAGATGAGAGGTTAGTCCCTGGCTTCGACTCCAGAGGAATACCACCTTACCACAAGCACCTCAAGAGGAGGCTTCTCTCAGCTCTAGCTATGTGAGAGGGACCCTGATTTTGCGGCCTCAAGTGGAATGGACACCGCGATGCCCTGACTCGAAATAAGGCCGGATATCCCTGCAGTGACTTAAATGCAGGCTCGTTTTGCATCTCCCAAGACGAAAGGATGTCTGTATCCCCTGTGGAGACCACAGAGAAAGACATAGATCCCAACATCATCTCGACCGGAGGGCTCACATCCTTTGAAAACTCCAGAGGTACGGGGAGATCAGTGCCTCCAAAGGAGACGATGCCTGACTCCTCGTGAAACTTGATATGAGTCCCAAGATTCCTGTGGCACGTGGAAAGGGACTCTTGGTCTCCCCCCTCAGCTGGAGAGGCGTCCCAATTGCCCTGCCAAGCCTCGAGGAGAATCCCGAGTTGTCCCTCGCAACTAGGCAGGAGTCCTGACGTCGCTGAACAAACACGTGGGTGGAAGGGCCATCCCCGTCGTAACTCGAGAATATACCCCAGGTTCCCGCCGCAACTTGAGAAAAACCATGAGAATTCCCCCTCGCCGCGAGATGAGGCCCGATTCCCCTGCACTGCGTGCAGAGCAATTCCGTGTTGCACATCACACATGAAAGGAGCCTTGATTTCCTTAATGGCACTCCAGAGAAACCCCAAGAACACTGTTTCAAGGCTAGAGGGATCCTGAGGTCACTGTAGCAACAAGAAAGACCTCCGTGGACCAAAAATCAACTCGAGATGAGAGGTTAGTCCCTGGCTTCGACTCCAGAGGAATACCACCTTACCACAAGCACCTCAAGAGGAGGCTTCTCTCAGCTCTAGGTATGTGAGAGGGACCCTGAGTTTGCGGCCTCAAGTGGAATGGACACCGCGATGCCCTGACTCGAAATAAGGCCGGATATCCGTGCAGTGACTTGAATGCAGGCTCGTCTTGCATCTCCCAAGACGAAAGGATGTCTGAATCCCCTGTGGAGACCACAGAGAAAGACCTAGTTCCACACCTCATCGCGACCGGAGGCGTCACATCCTTTGAAAACTCCAGAGGTACGCGGAGATCAGTGCCTCCAAAGGAGACGATGCCTGACTCCTCGTGAAACTTGATAGGAGTCCCAGGATTCCTGTGGCACGTGGAAAGGGACCCTTGGTCTCCCGCCTCAGCTGCAGAGGCGTCCCAAATGCCCTGCCAAGCCTCGAGGAGAATCCCGAGTTGTCCCTCGCAACTAGGCAGGAGTCCTGACGCGGCTGAACAAACACGTGGTTCGAAGGGCCATCCCCGTCGTAACTCGAGAATATACCCCAGGTTCCCGCCGCAACTCGAGAAAAACCATGAGACTTCCCCCTCGCCGCGAGATGAGGCCCGATTCCCCTACACTGCGTGCAGAGCAATTCCGTGTTGCACATCACACATGAAAGGAGCCTTGATTTCCTTGATGGCACTCCAGAGAAACCCCAAGAACACTGTTTCAAGGCTAGAGGGATCCTGAGGTCACTGTAGCAACACGAAAGAGCTCCGTGGACCAAAAGTCAACTCGAGATGAGAGGTTAGTCCCTAACTTCGACTCCAGAGGAATACCAGCTTACCACAAGCACCTCAAGAGGAAGCTTCTCGCAGCTTTAGGTATGTGAGAGGAACCCTGAGTTTGCAGCCTCAAGTGGAATGGACACCGCGATGCCCTGACTCGAAATAAGGCCGGATATCCCTGCAGTGACTTGAATGCAGGCTCGTCTTGCATCTCCCAAGACGAAAGGATGTCTGAATCCCCTGTGGAGACCACAGAGAAAGACCTAGTTCCCCACCTCATCGCGACCGGAAGCCTCATCCTTTGAAAACTCCAGAGGTACGCGGAGATCAGTGCCTCCAAAGGAGACGATGCCTGACTCCTCGTGAAACTTGTTAGGAGTCCCAGGCTTCCTGCGGCACGTGGAAAGGGACCCTTGGTCTCCCGTCTCAGCTGGAGAGGCGTCCCAATTGCCCTGCCAATCCTCGAGGAGAATCCCGAGTTGTCCCTCGCAACTAGGCAGGAGTCCTGACATCGCTGAAGAAACACGTGAGTGGAAGGACCATCCGCGTCGTAACTCGAGAATATATCCCAGGTTCCCGCTGCAACTCGAGAAAATCCATGAGACTTCCCCCTGGCCGTGAGATGAGGCCCGATTCCCCTGCACTGCATGCAGAGCAATTCGGTGCTGCACATCACACATGAAAGGATCCTTGATTTCCTTGATGGCACTCCAGAGAAACCCCAAGAACACTGTTTCAAGGCTAGAGGGATCCTGAGGTCACTGTAGCAACACGAAAGAGCTCCGTGGACCAAAAATCAACTCGAGATGAGAGGTTAGTCCCTGGCTTCGACTCCAGAGGAATACCACCTTACCTCAAGCACCTCAAGAGGAGGCTTCTCTCAGGTCTAGGTATGTGAGAGGGACCCTGATTTTGCGGCCTCAAGTGGAATGAACACCGCGATGCCCTGACTGGAAATAAGGCCGGATATCCCTGCAGTGACTTGAATGCAGGCTCGTCTTTCATCTCCCAAGACGAAAGGATGTCTGAATCCCCTGTGGAGACCACAGAGAAAGACCTAGTTCCCCACCTCATCGCGACCGGAGGCCTCACATCCTTTGAAAACTCCAGAGGTACGCGGAGATCAGTGCCTCCAAAGGAGACGATGCCTGACTCCTCGTGAAACTTGATAGGAGTCCCAGGATTCCTGTGGCACGTGGAAAGGGACCCTTGGTCTCCCGCCTCAGCTGGAGAGGCGTCCCAATTGCCCTGCCAAGCCTCGAGGAGAATCCCGAGTTGTCCCTCGCACCTAGCCAGGAGTCCTGACATGGCTGAACAAACACGTGGGTGGAAGGGCCATCCCCGTCGTAACTCGAGAATATACCCCAGGTTCCCGCCGCAACTCGAGAAAAACCATGAGACTTTCCCCTCGCCGCGATATGAGGCCCGATTCCCCTACACTGCGTGCAGAGCAATTCCGTGTTGCATATCACACATGAAAGGAGCCTTGATTTCCTTGATGGCCCTCCAGAGAAACCCCATGAACACTGTTTCAAGGCTAGAGGGAACCTGAGGTCACTGTAGCAACACGAAAGAGCTCCGTGGACCAAAAATCAACTCGAGATGAGGGGTTAGTCCCTGGCTTCGACTCCAGAGGAATACCACCTTACCACAAGCACCTCAAGAGGAGGCTTCTCTCAGGTCTCGGTATGTGAGAGGGACCCTGAGTTTGCAGCCTCAAGTCGATTGGACACCGCGATGCCCTGACTAGAAATAAGGCCGGATATCCCTGCAGTTACTTGAAGGCAGGCTCGTCTTGCATCTCCCAAGACGAAAGGATGTCTGAATCCCCTGTGGAGACCAGAGAGATAGACCTAGTTACCAACCTCATTGTGACCGGAGGCCTCACATCCTTTGAAAATTCCAGAGGTACGCGGAGATCAGTGCCTCCAAAGGAGACGATGGCTGACTCCTCGTGAAACTTGATAGGAGTCCCAGGATTCCTGTGGCTCGTGGAAAGGGACCCTTGGTCTCCCGCCTCAGCTGGAGAGGCGTCCCAATTGCCCTGCCAAGCCTCGAGGAGAATCCAAAGTTGTCCCTCGCAACTAGGCAGGAGTCCTGACATGGCTGAACAAACACGTGGGTGGAAAGGCCATCCCTGTCGTAACTCAAGAATAAACCCCAGGTTCCCGCCGCAACTCGAGAAAAACCATGAGACTTCCCCCTCGCTGCGAGATGAGGGCCGATTCCCCTGCACTGCGTGCAGAGCAATTCCGTGTTGCACATCACACATGAAAGGAGCCTTGATTTCCTTGATGGCACTCCAGAGAAACACCAAGAACACTGTTTCAAGGCTAGAGGGATCCTGAGGTCACTGTAGCAACATGAAAGAGCTCCGTGGACCAAAAATCAACTCTAGAAGAGGGGTTAGTCCCTGGCTTCGACTCCAGAGGAATACCACCTTACCACAAGCACCTCAAGAGGAGGCTTCTCTCAGCTCTAGGTCTGTGGGAGGGACCCTGAGTTTGCAGCCTCAACTGGAATGGACACCGCGATGCCCTGACTCGAAATAAGGCCGGATATCCCTGCAGTGACTTGAATGCAGGCTCGTCTTGCATCTCCCAAGACGAAAGGATCTCTGAATCCCCTGTGAAGACCATAGAGAAAGACCTAGTTCCCAACCTCATGGCGACTGGAGGCCTCACATCCTTTGAAAACTCCAGAGGTATGCGGAGATCAGTGCCTCCAAAGGAGACAATGCCTGACTCCTCGTGAAACTTGATAGGAGTCCCAGGATTCCTGTGGCACGTGGAAAGGGACCCTTGGTCTCCCGCCTCAGCTGGAGAGGCGTTCCAATTGCCCTGCCAAGCCTCGAGGAGAATCCCGCGTTGTCCCTCACAACTAGGCAGGAGTCCTGACGCGGCTGAACAAACACGTGTGTGGAAAGGCCATCCCCGTCGTTACTCGAGAATATACCCCAGGTTCCCGCCGCAACTCGAGAAAAACCATGAGACTTCCCCCTCGCCGCGAGATGAGGCCCGATTCCCCTGCACTGCGTGCAGAGCAATTCCATGTTGCACATCACACATGAAAGGAGCCTTGATTTCCTTGATGGCACTCCAGAGAAACCCCAAGAACACTGTTCCAAGGCTAGAGGGATCCTGAGGTCACTGTAGCCACATTAAAGAGCTCCGTGGACCAAAAATCAACTCGAGATGAGAGGTTAGTCCCTGGCTTCGACTCCAGAGCAATACCATCTTACCACAAGCACCTCAAGAGGAGGCTTCTCTCAGCTCTAGGTATTGAAAGGGACCCTGAGTTTGCAGCCTCAAGTGGAATGGACACCGCGATGCCCTGACTCGAAATAAGGCCGGATATCCCTGCAGTGACTTGAATGCAGGCTCGTCTTGCATCTCCCAAGACGAAAGAATGTCTGAATCCCCTGTGGAGACCACAGAGAAAGACCTAGTTCCCCACCTCATCGCGACCGGAGGCCTCACATCCTTTGAAAACTCCAGAGGTACGCGGAGATCAGTGCCTCCAAAGGAGACGATGCCTGACTCCTCGTGAAACTTGATAGGAGTCCCAGGATTCCTGTGGCACGTGGAAAGGGACCCTTGGTCTCCCGCCTCAGCTGGAGAGGCGTCCCAATTGCCCTGCCAAGCCTCGAGGAGAATCCCGAGTTGTCCCTCGCAACTAGGCAGGAGTCCTGCCGTCGCTGAAGAAACACGTGGGTGGAAGGGCCATCCCCGTCGTAACTCGAGAATATACCCCAGGTTCCCGCCGCAACTCGAGAAAAACCATGAGACTTCCCCCTCGCCCCGAGATGAGGCCCGATTCCCCTGCACTGCGTGCAGAGCAATTCCGTGTTGCACATCACACACGAAAGGAGCCTTGATTTCCTTGATGGCACTCCAGAGAAACCCCAAGAACACTGTTTCAAGGCTAGAGGGAAACTCAGGTCACTATAGCAACACAAAAGAGCTCCGTGGGCCAAAATCAACTTGATATGAGAGGATAGTCCCTGGCTTCGACTCCAGAGGAATACCACCTTACCACAAGCACCTCAAGAGGAGGCTTCTCTCAGCTCTAGCTATGTGAGAGGGACCCTGAGTTTGCGGCCTCAAGTGGAATGGACACCGCGATGCCCTGACTCGAAATAAGGCGAGATATCTCTGCAGTGACTTGAATGTCGGCTCTTCTTGCATCTCACAAGATGAAAGGATGTTTGAATCCCCTGTGGAGACCACAGAGAAAGACCTAATTCCCCACCTCATCGCGACCGGAGGCCTCATATGCTTTGAAAACTCCAGAGGTACGCGGAGATCAGTGCCTCCAAAGGAGACGATGCCTGACTCCTCGTGAACCTTGATAGGAGACCCAGGATTCCTGTGGCACGTGGAAAGGGACCCTTGGTCTCCCGCCTCAGCTGGAGAGGCGTCCCAATTGCCCTGCCAAGCCTCGAGGAGAATCCCGAGTTGTCCCTCGCAACTAGGCAGGAGTCCTGACGTCGCTGAAGAAACACGTGTGTGGAAGGGACATGCCCGTCGTAACTCAAGAATATACCCCAGGTTCCCGCCGCAACTCGAGAAAAACCATGAGACTTCCCCCTCGCCGCAAAATGAGGCCCGATACCCGGCCCTGCGAGCAGAGCAATTCCGTGTTGCACATCAAACAAGAAAGGAGCCTTGATTTCCTTGATGGCACTCCAGAGAAACCCCAAGAACACTGTTTCAAGGCTAGAGGGATCTTGAGGTCACTGTAGCAACACGAAAGAGCTCCGTGGGCCAAAATCAACTTGAGATGAGAGGATAGTCCCTGGCTTCGACTCCAGAGGAATACCACCTTACCACAAGCACCTCAAGAGGAGGCTTCTCTCAGCTCTAGCTATGTGAGAGGGACCCTGATTTTGCGGCCTCAAGTGGAATGGACACTGCGATGCCCTGACGCGAAATTAGGTTGGATATCCCTGCAGTGACTTGAATGCAGGCTCGTCTTGCATCTCCCAAGATGAAAGGATGTCTGAATCCCCTGTAGAGACCACAGAGAAAGACCTAGTTCCCCACGTCATCGCGACCGGAGACCTCACATCCTTTGAAAACTCTAGAGGTACACGGAGATCAGTGCCTCCAAAGGAGACGATGCCTGACTCCTCGTCAAACTTGATAGGAGTCCCAGAATTCCTGTGGCACGTGGAAAGGGACCCTTGGTCTCCCGCCTCAGCTGGAGAGGCGTCCCAATTGCCCTGCCAAGCCTCGAGGAGAATCCCGAGTTGTCCCTCGCAACTAGGCAGGAGTCCTGACGTCGCTAAACAAACACGTGTGTGGAAGGGCCATCCCCGTCGTAACTCGAGAATATACCCCAGGTTCCCGCTGCAACTCGAGAAAAACCATGAGACTTCCCCCTCGCCGTGAGATGAGGCCCGATTCCCCTGCACTGCGTGCAGAGCAATTCCGTGTTGCACATCACACATGAAAGGAGCCTTGATTTCCTTGATGGCACTCCAGAGAAACCCCAACAACACTGTTTCAAGGCTAGAGGGATCCGGAGGTCACTGTAGCAACACGAAAGAGCTCCGTGGACCAAAAATCAACTCGAGATGAGAGGTTAGTCCCTGGCTTCGACTCCAGAGCAATACCATCTTACCACAAGCACCTCAAGAGGAGGCTTCTCTCAGCTCTAGGTATTGAAAGGGACCCTGAGTTTGCAGCCTCAAGTGGAATGGACACCGCGATGCCCTGACTCGAAATAAGGCCGGATATCCCTGCAGTGACTTGAATGCAGGCTCGTCTTGCATCTCCCAAGACGAAAGAATGTCTGAATCCCCTGTGGAGACCACAGAGAAAGACCTAGTTCCCCACCTCATCGCGACCGGAGGCCTCACATCCTTTGAAAACTCCAGAGGTACGCGGAGATCAGTGCCTCCAAAGGAGACGATGCCTGACTCCTCGTGAAACTTGATAGGAGTCCCAGGATTCCTGTGGCACGTGGAAAGGGACCCTTGGTCTCCCGCCTCAGCTGGAGAGGCGTCCCAATTGCCCTGCCAAGCCTCGAGGAGAATCCCGAGTTGTCCCTCGCAACTAGGCAGGAGTCCTGCCGTCGCTGAAGAAACACGTGGGTGGAAGGGCCATCCCCGTCGTAACTCGAGAATATACCCCAGGTTCCCGCCGCAACTCGAGAAAAACCATGAGACTTCCCCCTCGCCCCGAGATGAGGCCCGATTCCCCTGCACTGCGTGCAGAGCAATTCCGTGTTGCACATCACACACGAAAGGAGCCTTGATTTCCTTGATGGCACTCCAGAGAAACCCCAAGAACACTGTTTCAAGGCTAGAGGGAAACTCAGGTCACTATAGCAACACAAAAGAGCTCCGTGGGCCAAAATCAACTTGATATGAGAGGATAGTCCCTGGCTTCGACTCCAGAGGAATACCACCTTACCACAAGCACCTCAAGAGGAGGCTTCTCTCAGCTCTAGCTATGTGAGAGGGACCCTGAGTTTGCGGCCTCAAGTGGAATGGACACCGCGATGCCCTGACTCGAAATAAGGCGAGATATCTCTGCAGTGACTTGAATGTCGGCTCTTCTTGCATCTCACAAGATGAAAGGATGTTTGAATCCCCTGTGGAGACCACAGAGAAAGACCTAATTCCCCACCTCATCGCGACCGGAGGCCTCATATGCTTTGAAAACTCCAGAGGTACGCGGAGATCAGTGCCTCCAAAGGAGACGATGCCTGACTCCTCGTGAAACTTGATAGGAGACCCAGGATTCCTGTGGCACGTGGAAAGGGACCCTTGGTCTCCCGCCTCAGCTGGAGAGGCGTCCCAATTGCCCTGCCAAGCCTCGAGGAGAATCCCGAGTTGTCCCTCGCAACTAGGCAGGAGTCCTGACGTCGCTGAAGAAACACGTGTGTGGAAGGGACATGCCCGTCGTAACTCAAGAATATACCCCAGGTTCCCGCCGCAACTCGAGAAAAACCATGAGACTTCCCCCTCGCCGCAAAATGAGGCCCGATACCCGGCCCTGCGAGCAGAGCAATTCCGTGTTGCACATCAAACAAGAAAGGAGCCTTGATTTCCTTGATGGCACTCCAGAGAAACCCCAAGAACACTGTTTCAAGGCTAGAGGGATCTTGAGGTCACTGTAGCAACACGAAAGAGCTCCGTGGGCCAAAATCAACTTGAGATGAGAGGATAGTCCCTGGCTTCGACTCCAGAGGAATACAACCTTACCACAAGCACCTCAAGAGGAGGCTTCTCTCAGCTCTAGCTATGTGAGAGGGACCCTGATTTTGCGGCCTCAAGTGGAATGGACACTGCGATGCCCTGACGCGAAATTAGGTTGGATATCCCTGCAGTGACTTGAATGCAGGCTCGTCTTGCATCTCCCAAGATGAAAGGATGTCTGAATCCCCTGTAGAGACCACAGAGAAAGACCTAGTTCCCCACGTCATCGCGACCGGAGACCTCACATCCTTTGAAAACTCTAGAGGTACACGGAGATCAGTGCCTCCAAAGGAGACGATGCCTGACTCCTCGTCAAACTTGATAGGAGTCCCAGAATTCCTGTGGCACGTGGAAAGGGACCCTTGGTCTCCCGCCTCAGCTGGAGAGGCGTCCCAATTGCCCTGCCAAGCCTCGAGGAGAATCCCGAGTTGTCCCTCGCAACTAGGCAGGAGTCCTGACGTCGCTAAACAAACACGTGTGTGGAAGGGCCATCCCCGTCGTAACTCGAGAATATACCCCAGGTTCCCGCTGCAACTCGAGAAAAACCATGAGACTTCCCCCTCGCCGTGAGATGAGGCCCGATTCCCCTGCACTGCGTGCAGAGCAATTCCGTGTTGCACATCACACATGAAAGGAGCCTTGATTTCCTTGATGGCACTCCAGAGAAACCCCAACAACACTGTTTCAAGGCTAGAGGGATCCGGAGGTCACTGTAGCAACACGAAAGAGCTCCGTGGACCAAAAATCAACTCGAGATGAGAGGTTAGTCCCTGGCTTCGACTCCAGAGGAATACCACCTTACCAAAAGCACCTCAAGAGGAGGCTTCTCTCAGCTCTAGCTATGTGAGAGGGAACCTGAGTTTGCGGCCTCAAGTGGAATGGACTCCGCGATTACCTGACGCGAAATAAGGCTGGATATTCCTGCAGTGACTTGAATGCAGGCTCGTCTTGCATCTCCCAAGACGAAAGGATGTCTGAATCCCCTGTGGAGACCACAGAGAATGACCTAGTTCCCCACCTCATCGCGACCGGAGGCCTCAAATCCTTTGAAAACTCCAGAGGTATGCGGAGATCAGTGCCTCCAAAGAAGACGATGCCTGACTCCTCGTGAATCTTGATAGGAGTCCCAGGATTCCTGTGCACGTGGAAAGGGACCCTTGGTCTCCCGCCTCAGCTGGAGAGGCGTCCCAATTGCCCTGCCAAGCCTCGAGGAGAATCCCGAGTTGTCCCTCGCAACTAGGCAGGAGTCCTGCCGTCGCTGAAGAAACACGTGGGTGGAAGGGCCATCCCCGTCGTAACTCGAGAATATACCCCAGGTTCCCGCCGCAACTCGAGAAAAACCATGAGACTTCCCCCTCGCCGCGAGATGAGGCCAGATTCCCCTGCACTGCGTGCAGAGCAATTCTGTGTTGCACATCACACATGAAAGGAGCCTTGATTTCCTTGATGGCACTCCAGAGAAACCCCAAGAACACTGTTTCAAGGTTGAGGGATCCTGAGGTCACTGTAGCAACAGGAAAGAGATCCATGGACCAAAAATCAACTCGAGATGAGAGGTTAGTCCCTGGCTTCGACTCCAGAGGAATACCACCTTACCACAAGCACCTCAAGAGGAGGCTTCTCTCAGCTCTAGGTATGTGAGAGGGACCCTGAGTTTGCGGCCTCAAGTGGAATGGAGACCGCGATGCCCTGACTCGAAATAAGGCCGGATATCCCTGCAGTGACTTGAATGCAGGCTCGTCTTGCATCTCCCAAGATGAAAGGATGTCTGAATCCCCTTTGAAGACCACAGAGAAAGACCTAGTTCCCCACCTCATCGCGACCGGAGGCTTCACATCCTTTGAAAACTCCAGAGGTACGCGGAGATCAGTGCCTCCAAAGGAGACGATGCCTGACTCCTCGTGAATCTTGATAGGAGTCCCAGGATCCTGAGGCACGTGGAAAGGGACACTTGGTCTCCCGCCTCAGCTGGAGAGGCGTCCCAATTGCCCTGCCAAGCCTCGAGGAGAATCCCGAGTTATCCCTCACAACTAGGCAAGAGTCCTGACGTCGCTGAACAAACAAGTGTGTGGAAGGTTCATCCCCGTCGTAACTCGAGAATATACCCCAGGTTCCCGCCGCAACTCGAGAAAAACCATGAGACTTCCCCCTCGCCGCGAGATGAGGCCCGATTCCCCTGCACTGCGTGCAGAGCAATTCCGTGTTGCACATCACACATGAAAGGAGCCTTGATTTCCTTGATGGCACTCCAGAGAATCCCCAAGAACACTGTTTCAAGGCTAGAGGGATCTTGAGGTCACTGTAGCAACACGAAAGAGCTCCGTGGGCCAAAATCAACTTGAGATGAGAGGATAGTCCCTGGCTTCGACTCCAGAGGAATACCACCTTACCACAAGCACCTCAAGAGGAGGCTTCTCTCAGCTCTAGCTATGTGAGAGGGACCCTGATTTTGCGGCCTCAAGTGGAATGGACACTGCGATGCCCTGACGCTAAATTAGGTTGGATATCCCTGCAGTGACTTGAATGCAGGCTCGTCTTGCATCTCCCAAGATGAAAGGATGTCTGAATCCCCTGTAGAGACCACTGAGAAAGACCTAGTTCCCCACCTCATGGCGACCGGAGACCTCACATCCTTTGAAAACTCTAGAGGTACACGGAGATCAGTGCCTCCAAAGGAGACGATGCCTGACTCCTCGTCAAACTTGATAGGAGTCCCAGAATTCCTGTGGCACGTGGAAAGGGACCCTTGGTCTCCCGCCTCAGCTGGAGAGGCGTCCCAATTGCCCTGCCAAGCCTCGAGGAGAACCCCGAGTTGTCCCCCGCAACTAGGCAGGAGTCCTGCCGTCACTGAACAAACACGTGGGTGGAAAGGCCATCCTCGTCGTAACTCGAGAATTTACCCCAGGTTCCCGCCACAACTCGAGAAAAACCATGAGACTTCCCCCTCGCCGTGAGATGAGGCCCGATTTCCCTGCACTGCGTGCAGAGCAATGCCGTGTTGCACATCACACATGAAAGGAGCCTTGATTTCCTTGATGGCACTCCAGAGAAAGCCCAAGAACACTGTTTTAAGGCTAGAGGGATCCTGAGATCACTGTAGCAACACGAAAGAGCTCCGTGGACCAAAAATCAACTCGAGATGAGAGGTTAGTCCCTGGCTTCGACTCCAGAGGAATAACACCTTACCACAAGCACCTCAAGAGGAGGCTTCTCTTAGCTCTAGCTATGTGAGAGGGACCCTGAGTTTGCGGCCTCAAGTGGAATGGAGACCGCGATGCCCTGACTTGAAATAAGGCCGGATATCCCTGCAGTGACTTGAATGCAGGCTCGTCTTGCATCTCCCAAGATGAAAGGATGTCTGAATCCCCTGTGGAGACCACAGAGAAAGACCTAGTTCCCCACCTCATCGCGACCGGAGGCCTCACATCCTTTGAAAACTTCAGAGGTACGTGGAGATCAGTGCCTCCAAAGGAGACGATGGCTGACTCCTCGTGAAAATTGAAAGGAGTCCCAGGATTCCTGTGCACGTGGAAAGGGACCCTTGGTCTCCCGCCTCAGCTGGAGAGCGTCCCAATTGCCCTGCCAAACCTCGAGGAGAATCCCGAGTTGTCCCTCGCAACTAGGCAGGAGTCCTGCCGTTGCTGAACAAACACGTGGTTGGAAGGGCCATCCCCGTCGTAACTCGAGAATATACCCCAGGTTCCCGCCGCAACTCAAGAAAAACCATGAGACTTCCCCCTCACCGCCATATGAGGCCCGATTCCCCTGTACTGCGTGCAGAGCAATTCGGTGTTGCACATCACACATGAAAGGAGCCTTGATTTCCTTGATGGCACACCAGAGAAACCCCAAGAACACTGTTTCAAGGCTAGAGGGATCCTGAGGTCACCATAGCAACAGGAATGAGCTCCGAGGACCAACAATCAACTCGAGATGAGAGGTTAGTCCCTGGCTTCGACTCCAGAGGAATACCACCTTACCACAAGCACCTCAAGAGGAGGCTTCTCTCAGCTCTAGGTATGTGAGAGGGACCCTGAGTTTGCGGCCTCAAGTGGAATGGAGACCGCGATGCCCTGACTCGAAATAAGGCCGGATATCCCTGCAGTGACTTGAATGCAGGCTCGTCTTGCATCTCCCAAGACGAAAGGATGTCTGAATCCCCTGAGGAGACCACAGAGAAAAACCTAGTTCCCCACCTCATGGCGACCGGAGGCCTCACATCCTTTGAAAACTCCAGAGGTACGCGGAGATCAGTGCCTCCAAAGGAGACGATGCCTGACTCCTCGTGAAACTTGATAGGAGTCCCAGGATTCCTCTGGCACGTGGAAAGGGACCCTTGGTCTCCCAGCTCAGCTGGAGAGGCGTCCCAATTGCCCTGCCAAGCCTCGAGGAGAATCCCGAGTTGTCCCTCGCACCTAGGCTGAAGTCCTGACGTCGCTGAACAAACACGTGGTTGGAAGGGCCATCCCCATCGTAACTCGAGAATATACCCCAGGTTCCCGCCGCAACTCGAGAAAAACCATGAGACTTCCCCCTCGCCGCGAGATGAGGCCCGATTCCCCTGCACTGCATGCAGAACAATTCCGTGTTGCACATCACACATGAAAGGAGCCTTGATTTCCTTGATGGCACTCCAGAGAAAGACCAAGAACACTGTTTCAAGGCTAGAGGGATCCTGAGGTCACTGTAGCAACACGAAAGTGCTCCGTGGACCACAAATCAACTGGAGATGAGAGGTTAGTCCCTGGCTTCGACTCCAGAGGAATACCACCTTACCAAAAGCACCTCAAGAGGAGGCTTCTCTCAGCTCTAGCTATGTGAGAGGGACCCTGAGTTTGCGGCCTCAAGTGGAATGGACTCCGCGATTACCTGACGCGAAATAAGGCCGGATATTCCTGCAGTGACTTGAATGCAGGCTCGTCTTGCATCTCCCAAGACGAAAGGATGTCTGAATCCCCTGTGGAGACCACAGAGAATGACCTAGTTCCCCACCTCATCGCGACCGGAGGCCTCAAATCCTGTGAAAACTCCAGAGGTATGCGGAGATCAGTGCCTCCAAAGAAGACGATGCCTGACTCCTCGTGAATCTTGATAGGAGTCCCAGGATTCCTGTGCACGTGGAAAGGGACCCTTGGTCTCCCGCTTCAGCTGGAGAGGCGTCCCAATTGCCCTGCCAAGCCTCGAGGAGAATCCCGAGTTGTCCCTCGCAACTAGGCAGGAGTCCTGACGTCGCTAAAGAAACACGTGGGTGGAAGGGCCATCCCCGTCGTAACTCGAGAATATACCCCAGGTTCCCGCCGCAACTCGAGAAAAACCATGAGACTTCCCCCTCGCCGCGAGATGAGGCCCGATTCCCCTGCACTGCGTGCAGAGCAATTCTGTGTTGCACATCACACATGAAAGGAGCCTTGATTTCCGTGATGGCACTCCAGAGAAACCCCAAGAACACTGTTTCAAGGTTGAGGGATCCTGAGGTCACTGTAGCAACAGGAAAGAGATCCATGGACCAAAAATCAACTCGAGATGAGAGGTTAGTCCCTGGCTTCGACTCCAGAGGAATACCACCTTACCACAAGCACCTCAAGAGGAGGCTTCTCTCAGCTCTAGGTATGTGAGAGGGACCCTGAGTTTGCGGCCTCAAGTGGAATGGAGACCGCGATGCCCTGACTCGAAATAAGGCCGGATATCCCTGCAGTGACTTGAATGCAGGCTCGTCTTGCATCTCCCAAGATGAAAGGATGTCTGAATCCCCTTTGAAGACCACAGAGAAAGACCTAGTTCCCCACCTCATGGCGACCGGAGGCCTCACATCCTTTGTAAACTCCAGAGGTACATGGAGATCAGTGCCTCCAAAGGAGAGGATGCCAGACTCCTCGTGAATCTTGATAGGAGTCCCAGGATCCTGAGGCACGTGGAAAGGGACACTTGGTCTCCCGCCTCAGCTGGAGAGGCGTCCCAATTGCCCTGCCAAGCCTCGAGGAGAATCCCGAGTTGTCCCTCACAACTAGGCAAGAGTCCTGACGTCGCTGAACAAACAAGTGTGTGGAAGGTTCATCCCCGTCGTAACTCGAGAATATACCCCAGGTTCCCGCCGCAACTCGAGAAAAACCATGAGACTTCCCCCTCGCCGCGAGATGAGGCCCGATTCCCCTGCACTGCGTGCAGAGCAATTCCGTGTTGCACATCACACATGAAAGGAGCCTTGATTTCCTTGATGGCACTCCAGAGAATCCCCAAGAACACTGTTTCAAGGCTAGAGGGATCCTGAGGTCACTGTAGCAACACGAAAGAGCTCTGTGGACCAAAAATCAACTCGAGATGAGAGGTTAGTCCCTGGCTTCGACTCCAAAGGAATACCACTTTACCACAAGCACCTCAAGAGGAGGCTTCTCTCAGCTCTAGGTATGTGAGAGGGACCCTGATTTTGCGGCCACAAGTGGAATGGACACCGCGATGCCCTGACTCGAAATAAGGCCGGATATCCCTGCAGTGACTTGAATGCAGGCTCGTCTTGCATCTCCCAAGATGAAAGGATGTCTGAATCCCCTGTGGAGACCACAGAGAAAGACCTAGTTCCCCACCTCTTCGCGACCGGAGGCCTCACATCCTTTGAAAACTTCAGAGTTACACGGAGGTCAGTGCCTACAAAGGAGACGATGCCTGACTCCTCGTGAAACTTGATAGGAGTCCCAGGATTACTGTGGCACGTTAAAGGGACCCTTGGTCTCCCGCCTCAGCTAGAGAGGCGTCCCAATTGCCCTGCCAAGCATCGAGGAGAATCCTGAGTTGTCCCTCGCAACTAGGCAGGAGTCCTGAAGTCGCTGAACAAACACGTGGGTGGAAGGGCCATCTCCGTCATAACTGCAGAATATACCCCAGGATCCCGCCGCAACTCGAGAAAAACCATGAGACTTCCCCCTCGCCGCGAGATGAGGCCCGATTCCCCTGCACTGCATGCAGAACAATTCCGTGTTGCACATCACACATGAAAGGAGCCTTGATTTCCTTGATGGCACTCCAGAGAAAGACCAAGAACACTGTTTCAAGGCTAGAGGGATCCTGAGGTCACTGTAGCAACACGAAAGTGCTCCGTGGACCACAAATCAACTGGAGATGAGAGGTTAGTCCCTGGCTTCGACTCCAGAGGAATACCACCTTACCAAAAGCACCTCAAGAGGAGGCTTCTCTCAGCTCTAGCTATGTGAGAGGGACCCTGAGTTTGCGGCCTCAAGTGGAATGGACTCCGCGATTACCTGACGCGAAATAAGGCCGGATATTCCTGCAGTGACTTGAATGCAGGCTCGTCTTGCATCTCCCAAGACGAAAGGATGTCTGAATCCCCTGTGGAGACCACAGAGAATGACCTAGTTCCCCACCTCATCGTGACCGGAGGCCTCAAATCCTGTGAAAACTCCAGAGGTATGCGGAGATCAGTGCCTCCAAAGAAGACGATGCCTGACTCCTCGTGAATCTTGATAGGAGTCCCAGGATTCCTGTGCACGTGGAAAGGGACCCTTGGTCTCCCGCTTCAGCTGGAGAGGCGTCCCAATTGCCCTGCCAAGCCTCGAGGAGAATCCCGAGTTGTCCCTCGCAACTAGGCAGGAGTCCTGACGTCGCTAAAGAAACACGTGGGTGGAAGGGCCATCCCCGTCGTAACTCGAGAATATACCCCAGGTTCCCGCCGCAACTCGAGAAAAACCATGAGACTTCCCCCTCGCCGCGAGATGAGGCCCGATTCCCCTGCACTGCGTGCAGAGCAATTCTGTGTTGCACATCACACATGAAAGGAGCCTTGATTTCCGTGATGGCACTCCAGAGAAACCCCAAGAACACTGTTTCAAGGTTGAGGGATCCTGAGGTCACTGTAGCAACAGGAAAGAGATCCATGGACCAAAAATCAACTCGAGATGAGAGGTTAGTCCCTGGCTTCGACTCCAGAGGAATACCACCTTACCACAAGCACCTCAAGAGGAGGCTTCTCTCAGCTCTAGGTATGTGAGAGGGACCCTGAGTTTGCGGCCTCAAGTGGAATGGAGACCGCGATGCCCTGACTCGAAATAAGGCCGGATATCCCTGCAGTGACTTGAATGCAGGCTCGTCTTGCATCTCCCAAGATGAAAGGATGTCTGAATCCCCTTTGAAGACCACAGAGAAAGACCTAGTTCCCCACCTCATGGCGACCGGAGGCCTCACATCCTTTGTAAACTCCAGAGGTACATGGAGATCAGTGCCTCCAAAGGAGAGGATGCCAGACTCCTCGTGAATCTTGATAGGAGTCCCAGGATCCTGAGGCACGTGGAAAGGGACACTTGGTCTCCCGCCTCAGCTGGAGAGGCGTCCCAATTGCCCTGCCAAGCCTCGAGGAGAATCCCGAGTTGTCCCTCACAACTAGGCAAGAGTCCTGACGTCGCTGAACAAACAAGTGTGTGGAAGGTTCATCCCCGTCGTAACTCGAGAATATACCCCAGGTTCCCGCCGCAACTCGAGAAAAACCATGAGACTTCCCCCTCGCCGCGAGATGAGGCCCGATTCCCCTGCACTGCGTGCAGAGCAATTCCGTGTTGCACATCACACATGAAAGGAGCCTTGATTTCCTTGATGGCACTCCAGAGAATCCCCAAGAACACTGTTTCAAGGCTAGAGGGATCCTGAGGTCACTGTAGCAACACGAAAGAGCTCCGTGGACCAAAAATCAACTCGAGATGAGAGGTTAGTCCCTGGCTTCGACTCCAAAGGAATACCACTTTACCACAAGCACCTCAAGAGGAGGCTTCTCTCAGCTCTAGGTATGTGAGAGGGACCCTGATTTTGCGGCCACAAGTGGAATGGACACCGCGATGCCCTGACTCGAAATAAGGCCGGATATCCCTGCAGTGACTTGAATGCAGGCTCGTCTTGCATCTCCCAAGATGAAAGGATGTCTGAATCCCCTGTGGAGACCACAGAGAAAGACCTAGTTCCCCACCTCTTCGCGACCGGAGGCCTCACATCCTTTGAAAACTTCAGAGTTACACGGAGGTCAGTGCCTACAAAGGAGACGATGCCTGACTCCTCGTGAAACTTGATAGGAGTCCCAGGATTACTGTGGCACGTTAAAGGGACCCTTGGTCTCCCGCCTCAGCTAGAGAGGCGTCCCAATTGCCCTGCCAAGCATCGAGGAGAATCCTGAGTTGTCCCTCGCAACTAGGCAGGAGTCCTGAAGTCGCTGAACAAACACGTGGGTGGAAGGGCCATCTCCGTCATAACTGCAGAATATACCCCAGGATCCCGCCGCAACTCGAGAAAAACCATGAGACTTCCCCCTCGACGCGAGATGAGACCCGATTCCCCTGCACTGCATGCAGAGCAATTCCGTGTTGAACATCAAACATGAAAGGAGCCTTGCTTTCCTTGATGGCACTCCAGAGAAAGCCCAAGAACACTGTTTCAAGGCTAGAGGGATCCTGAGGTCACTGTAGCAACACGAAAGAGCTCCGTGGACCAAAAATCAACTCGAGATGAGAGGTTAGTCCCTGGCTTCGACTCCAGAGGAATAACACCTTACCACAAGCACCTCAAGAGGAGGCTTCTCTCAGCTCTAGCTATGTGAGAGGGACCCTGAGTTTGCGGACTCAAGTGGAATGGACACCGCGATGCCCTGACGCGAAATTAGGCCGGATATCCCTGCAGTGACTTGAATGCAGGCTCGTCTTGCATCTCCCAAGACGAAAGGATGTCTGAATCCCCTGTGGAGACCACAGAGAATGACCTAGTTCCCCACCTCATCGCGACCAGAGGCCTCAAATCCTGTGAAAACTCCAGAGGTATGCGGAGATCAGTGCCTCCAAAGAAGACGATGCCTGACTCCTCGTGAATCTTGATAGGAGTCCCAGGATTCCTGTGCACGTGGAAAGGGACCCTTGGTCTCCCGCCTCAGCTGGAGAGGCGTCCCAATTGCCCTGCCAAGCCTCGAGGAGAATCCCGAGTTGTCCCTCGCAACTAGGCAGGAGTCCTGCCGTCGCTAAAGAAACACGTGTGTGGAAGGGCCATCCCCGTCGTAACTCGAGAATATACCCCAGGTTCCCGCCGCAACTCGAGAAAAACCGTGAGACTTCCCCCTCGCCGCGAGATGAGGCCCGATTCCCCTGCACTGCGTGCAGAGCAATTCTGTGTTGCACATCACACATGAAAGGAGCCTTGATTTCCGTGATGGCACTCCAGAGAAACCCCAAGAACACTGTTTCAAGGTTGAGGGATCCTGAGGTCACTGTAGCAACAGGAAAGAGATCCATGGACCAAAAATCAACTCGAGATGAGAGGTTAGTCCCTGGCTTCGACTCCAGAGGAATACCACCTTACCACAAGCACCTCAAGAGGAGGCTTCTCTCAGCTCTAGGTATGTGAGAGGGACCCTGAGTTTGCGGCCTCAAGTGGAATGGAGACCGCGATGCCCTGACTCGAAATAAGGCCGGATATCCCTGCAGTGACTTGAATGCAGGCTCGTCTTGCATCTCCCAAGATGAAAGGATGTCTGAATCCCCTTTGAAGACCACAGAGAAAGACCTAGTTCCCCACCTCATGGCGACCGGAGGCCTCACATCCTTTGAAAACTCCAGAGGTACATGGAGATCAGTGCCTCCAAAGGAGAGGATGCCAGACTCCTCGTGAATCTTGATAGGAGTCCCAGGATCCTGAGGCACGTGGAAAGGGACACTTGGTCTCCCGCCTCAGCTGGAGAGGCGTCCCAATTGCCCTGCCAAGCCTCGAGGAGAATCCCGAGTTGTCCCTCACAACTAGGCAAGAGTCCTGACGTCGCTGAACAAACAAGTGTGTGGAAGGTTCATCCCCGTCGTAACTCGAGAATATACCCCAGGTTCCCGCCGCAACTCGAGAAAAACCATGAGACTTCCCCCTCGCCGCGAGATGAGGCCCGATTCCCCTGCACTGCGTGCAGAGCAATTCCGTGTTGCACATCACACATGAAAGGAGCCTTGATTTCCTTGATGGCACTCCAGAGAATCCCCAAGAACACTGTTTCAAGGCTAGAGGGATCCTGAGGTCACTGTAGCAACACGAAAGAGCTCCGTGGACCAAAAATCAACTCGAGATGAGAGGTTAGTCCCTGGCTTCGACTCCAGAGGAATACCACTTTACCACAAGCACCTCAAGAGGAGGCTTCTCTCAGCTCTAGGTATGTGAGAGAGACCCTGATTTTGCGGCCACAAGTGGAATGGACACCGCGATGCCCTGACTCGAAATAAGGCCGGATATCCCTGCAGTGACTTGAATGCAGGCTCGTCTTGCATCTCCCAAGATGAAAGGATGTCTGAATCCCCTGTGGAGACCACAGAGAAAGACCTAGTTCCCCACCTCTTCGCGACCGGAGGCCTCACATCCTTTGAAAACTTCAGAGTTACACGGAGGTCAGTGCCTACAAAGGAGACGATGCCTGACTCCTCGTGAAACTTGATAGGAGTCCCAGGATTACTGTGGCACGTTAAAGGGACCCTTGGTCTCCCGCCTCAGCTGGAGAGGCGTCCCAATTGCCCTGCCAAGCATCGAGGAGAATCCTGAGTTGTCCCTCGCAACTAGGCAGGAGTCCTGAAGTCGCTGAACAAACACGTGGGTGGAAGGGCCATCTCCGTCATAACTGCAGAATATACCCCAGGATCCCGCCGCAACTCGAGAAAAACCATGAGACTTCCCCCTCGACGCGAGATGAGACCCGATTCCCCTGCACTGCATGCAGAGCAATTCCGCGTTGAACATCAAACATGAAAGGAGCCTTGATTTCCTTGATGGCACTCCAGAGAAAGCCCAAGAACACTGTTTCAAGGCTAGAGGGATCCTGAGGTCACTGTAGCAACACGAAAGAGCTCCGTGGACCAAAAATCAACTCGAGATGAGAGGTTAGTCCCTGGCTTCGACTCCAGAGGAATAACACCTTACCACAAGCACCTCAAGAGGAGGCTTCTCTCACCTCTAGCTATGTGAGAGGGACCCTGAGTTTGCGTCCTCAAGTGGAATGGACACCGCGATGCCCTGACGCGAAATTAGGCCGGATATCCCTGCAGTGACTTGAATGCAGGCTCGTCTTGCATCTCCCAAGATGAAAGGATGTCTGAATCCCCTTTGAAGACCACAGAGAAAGACCTAGTTCCCCACCTCATGGCGACCGGAGGCCTCACATCCTTTGAAAACTCCAGAGGTACGCGGAGATCAGTGCCTCCAAAGGAGACGATGCCTGACTCCTCGTGAATCTTGATAGGAGTCCCAGGATCCTGAGGCACGTGGAAAGGGACACTTGGTCTCCGGCCTCAGCTGGAGAGGCGTCCCAATTGCCCTGCCAAGCCTCGAGGAGAATCCCGAGTTGTCCCTCACAACTAGGCAAGAGTCCTGACGTCCCTGAACAAACAAGTGTGTGGAATGGTCATCCCCGTCGTAACTCGAGAATATACCCCAGGTTCCCGCCGCAACTCGAGAAAAACCATGAGACTTCCCCCTCGCCGCGAGATGAGGCCCGATTCCCCTGCACTGCGTGCAGAGCAATTCCGTGTTGCATATCACACATGAAAGGAGCCTTGATTTCCTTGATGGCACTCCAGAGAATCCCGAAGAACACTGTTTCAAGGCTAGAGGGATCTTGAGGTCACTGTAGCAACACAAAAGAGCTCCGTGGGCCAAAATCAACTTGAGATGAGAGGATAGTCCCTCTCTTCGACTCCAGAGGAATACCACCTTACCACAAGCACCTCAAGAGGAGGCTTCTCTCAGCTCTAGGTATGTGAGAGGGACCCTGAGTTTGCGGCCTCAAGTGGAATGGACACTGCGATGCCCTGACGCGAAATTAGGTTGGATATCCCTGCAGTGACTTGAATGCAGGCTCGTCTTGCATCTCCCAAGATGAAAGGATGTCTGAATCCCCTGTAGAGACCACAGAGAAAGACCTAGTTCCCCACCTCATCGCGACCGGAGACCTCACATCCTTTGAAAACTCTAGAGGTACACGGAGATCAGTGCCTCCAAAGGAGACGATGCCTGACTCCTCGTTAAACTTGATAGGAGTCCCAGAATTCCTGTGGCACGTGGAAACGGACCCTTGGTCTCCCGCCTCAGCTGGAGAGGCGTCCCAATTGCCCTGCCAAGCCTCGAGGAGAATCCCGAGTTGTCCCCCGCAACTAGGCAGGAGTCCTGCCGTCGCTGAACAAACACGTGGGTGGAAAGGCCATCCTCCTCGTAACTCGAGAATTTACCCCAGGTTCCCGCCGCAACTCGAGAAAAACCATGAGACTTCCCCCTCGCCTCAAGATGAGGCTCGATTCCCCTGCACTGCGTGCAGAGCAATGCCGTGTTGCACATCACACATGAAAGGAGCCTTGATTTCCTTGATGGCACTCCAGAGAAACCCCAAGAACACTGTTTTAAGGCTAGAGGGATCCTGAGGTCACTGTAGCAACACGAAAGAGCTCCGTGGACCAAAAATCAACTCGAGATGAGAGGTTAGTCCCTGGCTTCGACTCCAGAGGAATAACACCTTACCACAAGCACCTCAAGAGGAGGCTTCTCTCAGCTCTAGCTATGTGAGAGGGACCCTGAGTTTGCGGCCTCAAGTGGAATGGACACCGCGATGCCCTGACTCGAAATAAGGCCGGATATCCCTGCAGTGACTTGAATGCAGGCTCGTCTTGCATCTCCCAAGACGAAAGGATGTCTGAATCCCCTGTGGAGACCACAGAGAAAGACCTAGTTCCCCACCTCATGGCGACCGGAGGCCTCACATCCTTTGAAAACTTCAGAGGTACGCGGAGATCAGTGCCTCCAAAGGAGACGATGCCTGACTCCTCGTGAAACTTGATAGGAGTCCCAGGATTCCAGTGCATGTGGAAAGGGACCCTTGGTCTCCCGCCTCAGCTGGAGAGCGTCCCAATTGCCCTGCCAAACCTCGAGGAGAATCCCGAGTTGTCCCTCGCAACTAGGCAGGAGTCCTGCCTTCGCTGAACTAACACGTGGGTGGAAGGGCCATCCCCGTCGTAACTCGAGAATATACCCCAGGTTCCCGCCGCAACTCGAGAAAAACCATGAGACTTCCCCCTCGCCGCGAGATGAGGCCCGATTCCCCTGCACTGCGTGCAGAGCAATTCTGTGTTGCACATCACACATGAAAGGAGCCTTGATTTCCTTGATGGCACTCCAGAGAAACCCCAAGAACACTGTTTCAAGGCTAGAGGAATCCCGAGGTCACTGTAGCAACACGAAAGAGCTCCGTGGACAAAAAATCAACTCGAGATGAGAGGTTAGTCCCTGGCTTCGACTCCAGAGGAATACCGCCTTACCACAAGCACCTCAAGAGGAGGCTTCTCTCAGCTCTATGTATGTGAGAGGGACCCTGAGTTTGGGGCCTCAAGTGTAATGGACACCGCGATGCCCTGACGCGAAATAAGGCCAGATATCCCTGCAGTGACTTGAATGCAGGCTCGTCTTGCATATCCCAAGACGAAACGATGTCTGAATCCCCTGTGGAGACCACAGAGAAAGACCTAGTTCCCCACCTCATGGCGACCGGAGGCCTCACATCCTTTGAAAACTCCAGAGGTACGCGGAGATCAGTGCCTCCAAAGGAGACGATGCCTGACTCCTCGTGAAACTTGATAGGAGTCCCAGGATTCCTGTGCACGTGGAAAGGGACCCTTGGTCTCCCACCTCAGCTGGAGAGGCGTCCCAATTGCCCTGCCAAGCCTCGAGGAGAATCCCGAGTTGTCCCTCGCACCTAGGCTGAAGTCCTGACGTCGCTGAACAAACACGTGGGTGGAAGGGCCATCCCCAACGTAAATCGAGAATATACCCCAGGTTCCCGCCGCAATTCGAGAAAAACCATGAGACTTCCCCTCGCCGCGAGATGAGGCACGATTCCCCTGCACTGCGTGCAGAGCAATTCCGTGTTGCACATCACACATGAAAGGAGCCTTGATTTCCTTGATGGCACTCCAGAGAAACCCCAAGAACACCGTTTCAAGGCTAGAGGGATCCTGAGGTCACTGTAGCAACACGAAAGAGCTCCGTGGACCAAAAATCAACTCGAGATGAGAGGTTAGTCCCTGGCTTCGACTCCAGAGGAATACCACCTTACCACAAGCACCTCAAGAGGAGGCTTCTCTCAGCTCTAGCTATGTGAGAGGGACCCTGAGTTTGCGGCCTCAAGTGGAATGGACTCCGTGATGCCCTGACGCGAAATAAGGCCGGATATTCCTGCAGTGACTTGAATGCAGGCTCGTCTTGCATCTCCCAAGACGAAAGGATGTCTGAATCCCCTGTGGAGACCACAGAGAATGACCTACTTCCCCACCTCATCGCGACCGGAGGCCTCACATCCTTTGAAAACTCCAGAGGTACGCGGAGATCAGTGCCTCCAAAGGAGACGATGCCTGACTCCTCGTGAAACTTGATAGGAGTCCCAGGATTCCTGTGGCACGTGGAAAGGGACCCTTGGTCTCCCGCCTCAGCTGGAGAGGCGTCCCAATTGCCCTGCCAAGCCTCGAGGAGAATCCCGAGTTGTCCCTCGCAACTAGGCAGGAGTCCTGACGTCGCTAAAGAAACACGTGTGTGGAAGGGCCATCCCCGTCGTAACTCGAGAATATACCCCAGGTTCCCGCCGCAACTCGAGAAAAACCATGAGACTTCCCCCTCGCCGCAAGATGAGGCCCGATTCCCCTGCACTGCGTGCAGAGCAATTCCGTGTTGCACATCACACATGAAAGGAGCCTTGATTTCCTTGATGGCACTCCAGAGAAACCCGAAGAACACTGTTTCAAGGCTAGAGGGATCCCGAGGTCACTGTAGCAACACGAAAGAGCTCCGTGGACCAAAAATCAACTCGAGATGAGAGGTTAGTCCCTGGCTTCGACTCCAGAGGAATACCACCTTACCACAAGCACCTGAAGAGGAGGCTTCTCTCAGCTCTAGGTATGTGAGAGGGACCCTGAGTTAGCGGGCTCAAGTGGAATGGACAAAGCGATGCCCTGACTCGAAATAAGGCCGGATATCCCTGCAGTGACTTGAATGCAGGCTCGTCTTGCATCTCCCAAGACGAAAGGATTTCTGAATCCCCTGTGGAGACCACAGAGAAAGACATAGTTCCCCACCTCATCGCGACCAGAGGCCTCACATCCTTTGAAAACTCCAGAGGTACGCAGAGATCAGTGTCTCCAAAGGAGACGATGCCTGACTCCTCGTGAAATTTGATTGGAGTCCCAGGATTCCTGTGGCACGTGGAAAGGGACCCTTGGTCTCCCGCCTCAGCTGGAGAGGCGTCCCAATTGCCCTGCCAAGCCTCGAGGAGAACCCCGAGTTGTCCCTCGCAACTAGGCAGGAGTCCTGACTTCGCTGAACAAACATTTGGTTGGAAGGGCCATCCCCGTCGTAACTCGAGAATATACCCCAGGTTCCCGCCGCAACTCGAGAAAAACCATGAGACTTCCCCCTCGCCGCGAGATGAGGCCCGATTCCCCTGCACTGCGTGCAGAGCAATTCCGTGTTGCACATCACACATGAAAGGAGCCTTGATTTCCTTGATGGCACTCCAGAGAAACCCCAAGAAAACTGTTTCAAGGCTAGAGGGATCCTGAGGTCACTGTAGCAACACAAAAGAGCTCCGTGGACCAAAAATCAACTCGAGATGAGAGCTTAGTTCCTGGCTTCGACTCCAGAGGAATACCACCTTACCACAAGCACCTCAAGAGGAGGCTTCTCTCAGCTCTAGGTATGTGAGAGGGACACTGAATTTGCGGCCTCAAGTGGAATGGACACCGCGATGCCCTGACTCGAAATAAGGCCGGATATCCCTGCAGTGACTTGAATGCAGGCTCGTCTTGCATCTCCCAAGACGAAAGGATGTCTGAATCCCATGTGGAGACCACAGAGAAAGACCTAGTTCCCCACCTCATCGCGACCGGAGGCCTCACATCCTTTGAAAACTCCAGAGGTACGCGGAGATCAGTGCCTCCAAAGGAGACGATGCCTGACTCCTCGTGAAACTTGATAGGAGTCCCAGGATTCCTGTGGCACGTGGAAAGGGACCCTTGGTCTCCCGCCTCAGCTGGAGAGGCGTCCCAATTGCCCTGCCAAGCCTCGAGGAGAATCCCGAGTTGTCCCTCGCAACTAGGCAAGAGTCCTGCCGTCGCTGAACTAACACGTGTGTGTAAGGGCCATCCCCGTCGTAACTCGAGAATATACCCCAGGTTCCCGCCGCAACTCGAGAAAAACCATGAGACTTCCCCCTCGCCGTGAGATGAGGCCCGATTCCCCTGCACTGCGTGCAGAGCAATTCCGTGTTGCACATCACACATGAAAGGAGCCTTTATTTCCTTGATGGCACTCCAGAGAAACCCCAAGAACACCGTTTCAAGGCTAGAGGGATCCTGAGGTCACTGTAGCAACACGAAAGAGCTCCGTGGACCAAAAATCAACTCGAGATGAGAGGTTAGTCCCTGGCTTCGACTCCAGAGGAATACCACCTTACCACAAGCACCTCAAGAGGAGGCTTCTCTCAGCTCTAGGTATGTGAGAGGGACCCTGAGTTTGCGGCCTCAAGTGGAATGGACACCGCAATGCCCTGGCTCGAAATAAGACCGGATATTCCTGCAGTGACTTGAATGCAGGCTCGTCTTGCATCTCCCAAGACGAAAGGATGTCTGAATCCCCTGTGGAGACCACAGAGAAAGACCTAGTTCCCCACCTCATCGCGACCGGAGGCCTCACATCCTTTGAAAACTCCAGAGGTACGCGGAGATCAGTGCCTCCAAAGGAGACGATGCCTGACTCCTCGTGAAACTTGATAGGAGTCCCAGGATTCCTGTGACACGTGGAAAGGGACCCTTGGTCTTCCGCCTCAGCTGGAGAGGCGTCCCCATTGCCCTGCCAAGCCTCGAGGAGAATCCCGAGTTGTCCCTCGCAACTAGGAAGGAGTCCTGACGTCGCTGAACAAACACGTGGGTGGAAGGGCCATCCCCGTCGTAACTCGAGAATATACCCCAGGTTCCGGCCGCAACTCGAGAAAAACCATGAGACTTCCCCCTCGCCCCGAGATGAGGCCCGATTCCCCTGCACTGCGTGCAGAGCAATTCCGTGTTGCACAACACACATGAAAGGAGCCTTGATTTCCTTGATGGCACTCCAGAGAAACCCCAAGAACACTGTTTCAAGGCTAGAGGGATCCTGAGGTCACTGTAGCAACACGAAAGAGCTCCGTGGACCAAAAATCAACTCGAGATGAGAGCTTAGTCCCTGGCTTCGACTCCAGAGGAATACCACCTTACCACAAGCACCTCAAGAGGAGGCTTCTCTCAGCTCTAGGTATGTGAGAGGGACACTGAATTTGCGGCCTCCAGTGGAATGGACACCGCGATGCCCTGACTCGAAATAAGGCCGGATATCCCTGCAGTGACTTGAATGCAGGCTCGTCTTGCATCTCCCAAGACGAAAGGATGTCTGAATCCCATGTGGAGACCACAGAGAAAGACCTAGTTCCCCACCTCATCGCGACCGGAGGCCTCACATCCTTTGAAAACTCCAGAGGTACGCGGAGATCAGTGCCTCCAAAGGAGACGATGCCTGACTCCTCGTGAAACTTGATAGGAGTCCCAGGATTCCTGTGGCACGTGGAAAGGGACCCTTGGTCTCCCGCCTCAGCTGGAGAGGCATCCCAATTGCCCTGCCAAGCCTCGAGGAGAATCGCGAGTTGTCCCTCGCAACTAGGCAGGAGTCCTGCCGTTGCTGAACTAACACGTGTGTGTAAGGGCCATCCCCGTCGTAACTCGAGAATATACCCCAGGTTCCCGCCGCAACTCGAGAAAAACCATGAGACTTCCCCCTCGCCGTGAGATGAGGCCCGATTCCCCTGCACTGCGTGCAGAGCAATTCCGTGTTGCACATCACACATGAAAGGAGCCTTTATTTCCTTGATGGCACTCCAGAGAAACCCCAAGAACACCGTTTCAAGGCTAGAGGGATCCTGAGGTCACTGTAGCAACACGAAAGAGCTCCGTGGACCAAAAATCAACTCGAGATGAGAGGTTAGTCCCTGGCTTCGACTCCAGAGGAATACCACCTTACCACAAGCACCTCAAGAGGAGGCTTCTCTCAGCTCTAGCTATGTGAGAGGGACCCTGAGTTTGCGGGCTCAAGTGGAATGGACACCGCGATGCCCTGGCTCGAAATAAGACCGGATATTCCTGCAGTGACTTGAATGCAGGCTCGTCTTGCATCTCCCAAGACGAAAGGATGTCTGAATCCCCTGTGGAGACCACAGAGAAAGACCTAGTTCCCCACCTCATCGCGACCGGAGGCCTCACATTCTTTGAAAACTCCAGAGGTACGCGGAGATCAGTGCCTCCAAAGGAGACGATGCCTGACTCCTCGTGAAACTTGATAGGAGTCCCAGGATTCCTGTGACACGTGGAAAGGGACCCTTGGTCTTCCGCCTCAGCTGGAGAGGCGTCCCAATTGCCCTGCCAAGCCTCGAGGAGAATCCCGAGTTGTCCCTCGCAACTAGGCAGGAGTCCTGACGTCGCTGAAGAAACACGTGGGTGGAAGGGCCATCCCCGTCGTAACTCGAGAATATACCCCAGGTTCCCGCCGCAACTCGAGAAAAACCATGAGACTTCCCCCTCGCCGCGAGATGAGGCCCGATTCCCCTGCACTGCGTGCAGAGCAATTCCGTGTTGCACAACACACATGAAAGGAGCCTTGATTTCCTTGATGGCACTCCAGAGAAACCCCAAGAAAACTGTTTCAAGGCTAGAGGGATCCTGAGGTCACTGTAGCAACACGAAAGAGCTCCATGGACCAAAAATCAACTCGAGATGAGAGGTTAGTCCCTGGCTTTGACTCCAGAGGAATACCACCTTACCACAAGCACCTCAAGAGGACGCTTCTCTCAGCTCTAGGTATGTGAGAGGGACCCTGAGTTTGCGGGCTCAAGTGGAATGGACACCGCGATGCCCTGACTCGAAATAAGGCCGGATATCCCTGCAGTGACTTGAATGCAGGCTCGTCTTGCATCTCCCAAGACGAAAGGATGTCTGAATCCCCTGTGGAGACCACAGAGAAAGACCTAGTTCCCCACCTCATTGCGACCGGAGGCCTCATATCCTTTGAAAACTCCAGAGGTACGCGGAGATCAGTGCCTCCAAAGGAGACGATGCCTGACTCCTCGTGAAACTTGATAGGAGTCCCAGGATTCCTGTGGCACGTGGAAAGGAACCCTTGGTCTCCCGCCTCAGCTGGAGAGGCGTCCCAATTGCCCTGCCAAGACTCGAGGAGAATCCCGTGTTGTCCCTCGCAACTAGGCAGGAGTCCAGACGTCGCTGAACAAACACGTGTGTGGAAGGGCCATCCCCATTGTAACTCGAGAATATACCCCAGGTTCCCACCGCAACTCGAGAAAAACCATGAGACTTCCCCCTCACCGCGAGATGAGGCCCGATTCCCCTGCACTGCGCGCAGAGCAATTCCGTGTTGCACATCACACATGAAAGGAGCCTTGATTTCCTTGATGGCACTCCAGAGAAACCCCAAGAAAACTGTTTCAAGGCTAGAGGGATCCTGAGGTCACTGTAGCAACACAAAAGAGCTCCGTGGACCAAAAATCAACTCGAGATGATAGCTTAGTTCCTGGCTTCGACTCCAGAGGAATACCACCTTACCACAAGCACCTCAAGAGGAGGCTTCTCTCAGCTCTAGGTATGTGAGAGGGACACTGAATTTGCGAACTCCAGTGGAATGGACACCGCGATGCCCTGACTCGAAATAAGGCCGGATATCCCTGCAGTGACTTGAATGCAGGCTCGTCTTGCATCTCCCAAGACGAAAGGATGTCTGAATCCCATGTGGAGACCACAGAGAAAGACCTAGTTCCCCACCTCATCGCGACCGGAGGCCTCACATCCTTTGAAAACTCCAGAGGTACGCGGAGATCAGTGCCTCCAAAGGAGACGATGCCTGACTCCTCGTGAAACTTGATAGGAGTCCCAGGATTCCTGTGGCACGTGGAAAGGGACCCTTGGTCTCCCGCCTCAGCTGGAGAGGCGTCCCTATTGCCCTGCCAAGCCTCGAGGAGAATCCCGAGTTGTCCCTCGCAACTAGGCAGGAGTCCTGCCGTCGCTGAACTAACACGTGTGTGTAAGGGCCATCCCCGTCGTAACTCGAGAATATACCCCAGGTTCCCGCCGCAACTCGAGAAAAACCATGAGACTTCCCCCTCGCCGTGAGATGAGGCCCGATTCCCCTGCACTGCGTGCAGAGCAATTCCGTGTTGCACATCACACATGAAAGGAGCCTTTATTTCCTTGATGGCACTCCAGAGAAACCCCAAGAACACCGTTTCAAGGCTAGAGGGATCCTGAGGTCACTGTAGCAACACGAAAGAGCTCCGTGGACCAAAAATCAACTCGAGATGAGAGGTTAGTCCCTGGCTTCGACTCCAGAGGAATACCACCTTACCACAAGCACCTCAAGAGGAGGCTTCTCTCAGCTCTAGCTATGTGAGAGGGACCCTGAGTTTGCGGGCTCAAGTGGAATGGACACCGCGATGCCCTGGCTCGAAATAAGACCGGATATTCCTGCAGTGACTTGAATGCAGGCTCGTCTTGCATCTCCCAAGACGAAAGGATGTCTGAATCCCCTGTGGAGACCACAGAGAAAGACCTAGTTCCCCACCTCATCGCGACCGGAGGCCTCACATCCTTTGAAAACTCCAGAGGTACGCGGAGATCAGTGCCTCCAAAGGAGACGATGCCTGACTCCTCGTGAAACTTGATAGGAGTCCCAGGATTCCTGTGGCACGTGGAAAGGAACCCTTGGTCTCCCGCCTCAGCTGGAGAGGCGTCCCAATTGCCCTGCCAAGCCTCGAGGAGAATCCCGTGTTGTCCCTCGCAACTAGGCAGGAGTCCTGACGTCGCTGAACAAACACACGTGTGGAAGGGCCATCCCCATCGTAACTCGAGAATATACCCCAGGTTCCCGCCGCAACTCGAGAAAAACCATGAGACTTCCCCCTCACCGCGAGATGAGGCCCGATTCCCCTGCACTGCGCGCAGAGCAATTCCGTGTTGCACATCACACATGAAAGGAGCCTTGATTTCCTTGATGGCACTCCAGAGAAACCCCAAGAACACTTTTTCAAGGCTAGAGGGATCCTGAGGTCACTGTAGCAACACGAAAGAGCTCCGTGGACCAAAAATCAACTCGAGATGAGAGGTTAGTCCCTGGCTTTGACTCCAGAGGAATACCACCTTACCACAAGCACCTCAAGAGGAGGCTTCTCTCAGCTCTAGCTATGTGAGAGGGACCCTGAGTTTGGGGCCTCAAGTGGAATGGACACCGCGATGCCCTGGCTCGAAATAAGGCCGGATATCCCTGCAGTGACTTGAATGCAGGCTCGTCTTGCATCTCCCAAGACAAAAGGATGTCTGAATCCCCTGTGGAGACCACAGAGAAAGACCAAGTTCCCCACCTCATCGCGACCGGAGTCCTCACATCCCTTGAAAACTTCAGAGGTACGCGGAGATCAGTGCCTCCAAAGGAGACGATGCCTGACTCCTTGTGAAACTTGATAGGAGTCCCAGGATTCCTGTGGCACGTGGAAAGGGACCCTTGGTCTCCCACCTCAGCTGGAAAGGCGTCCCAATTGCCCTGCCAAGCCTCGAGGAGAATCCCGAGTTGTCCCTCGCAACTAGGCAGGAGTCCTGACGTTGCTGAACAAACACGTGGGTGGAAGGGCCATCCCCTCGTAACTCGAGAATATTCCCCAGGTACCCGCCGCAACTCGAGAAAAACCATGAGACTGCCTCCTCACCGCGAGATGAGGCCCGATTCCCCTGCACTGCGTGCAGAGCAATTCCGTGTTGCACATCACACATGAAAGGAGCCTTGATTTCCTTGATGGCACTCCAGAGAAACCCCAAGAACACTGTTTCAAAGCTACAGGGATCCTGAGGTCACTGTAGCAACACGAAAGAGCTCCGTGGACCAAAAATCAACTCGAGATGAGAGGTTAGTCCCTGGCTTCGACTCCAGAGAAATACCACCTTACCACAAGCACCTCAAGAGGAGGCTTCTCTCAGCTCTAGCTATGTGAGAGGGACCCTGAGTTTGCGGCCTCAAGTGGAATGTATACCGCGATGCCGTGACTCGAAATAAGGCCGGATATCCCTGCAGTGACTTGAATGCAGGCTCGTCTTGCATCTCCCAAGATGAAAGGATGTGTGAATCCCCTGTGGAGACCACAGAGAAAGAACTAGTTCCCCACCTCATGGCGACCGGAGGCCTCACATCCTTTGAAAACTCCAGAGGTACGCGGAGATCAGTGCCTCCAAAGGAGACGATGCCTGACTCCTCGTGAAATTTGATAGGAGTCCCAGGATTCCTGTGGCACGTGGAAAGGGACCCTTGGTCTCCCGCCTCAGCTGGAGAGGCGTCCCAATTGCCCTGCCAAGCCTCGAGGAGAATCCCGAGTTGTCCCTCGCAACTAGGCAGGAGTCCTGACGTCGCTGAACAAACACGTGGGTGGAAGGGCCATCCCCGTCGTAACTCGAGAATATACCCCAGGTTCCCGCCGCAACTCGAGAAAAACCATGAGACTTCCCCCTCGCCATGAGATGAGGCCCGATTCCCCTGCACTGCATGCAGAGCAATTCCGTGTTTTACATCAGACAAGAAAGGAGCCTTGATTTCCTTGATGGCACTCCAGAGAAAACCCAAGAACACTGTTTCAAGGCTAGAGGGATCCTGAGGTCACAGTAGCAACACGAAAGAGCTCCTTGGACCAAAATTCAACTCGAGATGAGAGGTTAGTCCCTGGCTTCAACTCCAGAGGAATACCACCTTACCACAAGCACCACAAGAGGAGGCTTCTCTCAGCTCTAGGTATATGAGAGGGACCCTGAGTTTGCGGCCTCAAGTGGAATGGAAACCGCGATGCCCTGACTCGAAATAAGGCCGGATATCCCTGCAGTGACTTGAATGCAGGCTCGTCTTGCATCTCCCAAGACGAAAGGATGTCTGAATCCCCTGTGGAGACCACAGAGAAAGACCTAGTTCCCCACCTCATCGCGACCGGAGGCCTCACATCCTTTGAAAACTCCAGAGGTACGCGGAGATCAGTGTCTCCAAAGGAGACGATGCCTGACTCCTCGTGAAACTTGATAGGAGTCCCAGGATTCCTGTGGCACGTGGAAAGGGACCCTTGGTCTCCCGTCTCAGCTGGAGAGGCGTCCCAATTGCCCTACCAAGCCTCGAGGAGAACCCCGAGTTGTCCCTCGCAACTAGGCAGGAGTCCTGACGTCGCTGAACAAACACGTGGGTGGAAGGGCCATCCCCTCGTAACTCGAGAATATTCCGCAGGTTCCCGCCGCATCTCGAGAAAAACCATGAGACTGCCCCCTCACCGCGAGATGAGGCCCGATTCCCCTGCACTGCGTGCAGAGCAATTCCGTGTTGCACATCACACATGAAAGGAACCTTGATTTCCTTGATGGCACTCCAGAGAAACCCCAAGAACAGTGTTTCAAGGCTAGAGGGATCCTGAGGTCACTGTAGCAACACGAAAGAGCTCCGTGGACCAAAAATCAACTCGAGATGAGAGGTTAGTCCCTGGCTTCGACTCCAGAGGAATACCACCTTACAACAAGCACCTCAAGAGGAGGCTTCTCTCAGCTCTAGGTTTGTGAGAGGGACCCTGAATTTGCGGCCTCCAGTGGAATGGTCACCGCGATGCCCTGACTCGAAATAAGGCCGGATATCCCTGCAGTGACTTGAATGCAGGCTCGTCTTGCATCTCCCAAGACGAAAGGATGTCTGAATCCCATGTGGAGACCACAGAGAAAGACCTAGTTCCCCACCTCATCGCGACCGGAGGCCTCACATCCTTTGAAAACTCCAGAGGTACGCGGAGATCAGTCCCTCCAAAGGAGACGATGCCTGACTCCTCGTGAAACTTGATAGGATTGCCAGGATTCCTGTGGCACGTGGAAAGGGACCCTTGGTCTCCCGCCTCAGCTGGAGAGGCGTCCCAATTGCCCTGCCAAGCCTCGAGGAGAATCCCGAGTTGTCCCTCGCAACTAGGCAGGAGTCTGACGTCGCTGAACAAACACGTGCGTGGAAGGGCCATCCCCATCGTAACTCGAGAATATACCCCAGGTTCCCGCCGCAACTCGAGAAAAACCATGAGACTTCCCCCTCGCCGCGAGATGAGGCCCGATTCCCCTGCACTGCGTGCAGAGCAATTCCGTGTTGCACATCACACATGAAAGGAGCCTTGATTTCCTTGATGGCACTCCAGAGAAACCCCAAGAACACTGTTTCAAGGCTAGAGGGATCCTGAGGTCACTCCAGCAACACGAAAGAGCTCCATGGACCACAAATCAACTCGAGATGAGAGGTTAGTCCCTGGCTTCGACTCCAGAGGAATACCACCTTACCACAAGCACCTCAAGAGGAGGCTTCTCTCAGCTCTAGCTATGTGCTGAGTTTGCGGCCTCAAGTGGAATGGACACCGCGATGCCCTGACTCGAAATAAGGCCGGATATCCCTGCAGTGACTTGAATGCAGGCTCGTCTTGCATCTCCCAAGACGAAAGGATGTCTGAATCCCCTGTGGAGACCACAGAGAAAGACCTAGTTCCCCACCTCATCGCGACCGGAGGCCTCACATCCTTTGAAAACTCCAGAGGTACGCGGAGATCAGTGCCTCCAAAGGAGACGATGCCTGACTCCTCGTGAAACTTAATAGGATTTCCAGGATTCCTGTGGCACCTGGAAAGGGACCCTTGGTCTCCCACCTCAGCTGGAGAGGCGTCCCAATTGCCCTGCCAAGCCTCGAGGAGAATCCCGAGTTGTCCCTCGCAACTAGGCAGGAGTCCTGTCGTCGCTGAACAAACACGTGTGTGGAAGGGCCATCCCCGTCGTAACTCGAGAATATTCCCCAGGTTCCCGCCGCAACTCGAGAAAAACCATGAGACTTCCCCCTCGCCGCGAGATGAGGCCCGATTCCCCTGCACTGCGTGCAGAGCAATTCCGTGTTGCACATCACACATGAAAGGAGCCTTGATTTCCTTGATGGCACTCCAGAGAAACCCCAAGAACACTGTTTCAAGGCTAGAGGGATCCTGAGGTCACTGTAGCAACACGAAAGAGCTCCGTGGACCAAAAATCAACTCGAGATGAGAGGTTAGTCCCTGGCTTCGACTCCAGAGGAATACCACCTTACCACAAGCACCTCAAGAGGAGGCTTCTCTCAGCTCTAGCTATGTGAGAGGGACCCTGAGTTTGCGGCCTCAAGTGGAATGGACACCGCGATGCCCTGACTCGAAATAAGGCCGAATATCCCTGCAGTGACTTGAATGCAGGCTCGTCTTGCATCTCCCAAGACGAAAGGATGTCTGAATCCCCTGTGGAGACCACAGAGAAAGACGTAGTTCCCCAGCTCATCGCGACCGGAGGCCTCACATCCCTTGAAAACTCCAGAGGTACGCGGAGATCAGTGCCTCCAAAGGAGACGATGCCTGACTCCTCGTGAAACTTGATAGGAGTCCCAGGATTCCTGTGGCACGTGGAAAGGGACCCTTGGTCTCCCGCCTCAGCTAGAGAGGCGTCCCAATTGCCCTGCCAAGCCTCGAGGAGAATCCCGAGTTGTCCCTCGCAACTAGGCAGGAGTCCTGACGTCGCTGAAGAAACACGTGGGTGGAAGGGCCATCCCCTCGTAACACGAGAATATTCCCCAGGTTCCCGCCGCAACTCGAGAAAAACCATGAGACTGCCCCCTCACCGCGAGATGAGGCCCCATTCCCCTGCACTGCGTGCAGAGCAATTCCGTGTTGCACATCACACATGAAAGGAGCCTTGATTTCCTTGATGGCACTCCAGAGAAACCCCAAGAACACTGTTTCAAGGCTAGAGGGATCCTGAGGTCACTGTAGCAACACGAAAGAGCTCCGTGGACCAAAAATCAACTCGAGATGAGAGGTTAGTCCCTGGCTTCGACTCCAGAGGAATACCACCTTACCACAAGCACCTCAAGAGGAGGCTTCTCTCAGCTCTAGCTATGTGAGAGGGACCCTGAGTTTGCGGCCTCAAGTGGAATGGACACCGCGATGCCCTGACTCGAAATAAGGCCGAATATCCCTGCAGTGACTTGAATGCAGGCTCGTCTTGCATCTCCCAAGACGAAAGGATGTCTGAATCCCATGTGGAGACCACAGAGAAAGACCTAGTTCCCCACCTCATCGCGACCGGAGGCCTCACATCCTTTGAAAACTCCAGAGGTACGCGGAGATCAGTGCCTCCAAAGGAGACGATGCCTGACTCCTCGTGAAACTTGATAGGATTGCCAGGATTCCTGTGGCACGTGGAAAGGGACCCTTGGTCTCCCGCCTCAGCTGGAGAGGCGTCCCAATTGCCCTGCCAAGCCTCGAGGAGAATCCCGAGTTGTCCCTCGCAACTAGGCAGGAGTCTGACGTCGCTGAACAAACACGTGCGTGGAAGGGCCATCCCCATCGTAACTCGAGAATATACCCCAGGTTCCCGCCGCAACTCGAGAAAAACCATGAGACTTCCCCCTCGCCGCGAGATGAGGCCCGATTCCCCTGCACTGCGTGCAGAGCAATTCCGTGTTGCACATCACACATGAAAGGAGCCTTGATTTCCTTGATGGCACTCCAGAGAAACCCCAAGAACACTGTTTCAAGGCTAGAGGGATCCTGAGGTCACTGTAGCAACACGAAAGAGCTCCATGGACCACAAATCAACTCGAGATGAGAGGTTAGTCCCTGGCTTCGACTCCAGAGGAATACCACCTTACCACAAGCACCTCAAGAGGAGGCTTCTCTCAGCTCTAGCTATGTGCTGAGTTTGCGGCCTCAAGTGGAATGGACACCGCGATGCCCTGACTCGAAATAAGGCCGGATATCCCTGCAGTGACTTGAATGCAGGCTCGTCTTGCATCTCCCAAGACGAAAGGATGTCTGAATCCCCTGTGGAGACCACAGAGAAAGACCTAGTTCCCCACCTCATCGCGACCGGAGGCCTCACATCCTTTGAAAACTCCAGAGGTACGCGGAGATCAGTGCCTCCAAAGGAGACGATGCCTGACTCCTCGTGAAACTTAATAGGATTGCCAGGATTCCTGTGGCACCTGGAAAGGGACCCTTGGTCTCCCACCTCAGCTGGAGAGGCGTCCCAATTGCCCTGCCAAGCCTCGAGGAGAATCCCGAGTTGTCCCTCGCAACTAGGCAGGAGTCCTGTCGTCGCTGAACAAACACGTGTGTGGAAGGGCCATCCCCGTCGTAACTGGAGAATATTCCCCAGGTTCCCGCCGCAACTCGAGAAAAACCATGAGACTTCCCCCTCGCCGCGAGATGAGGCCCGATTCCCCTGCACTGCGTGCAGAGCAATTCCGTGTTGCACATCACACATGAAAGGAGCCTTGATTTCCTTGATGGCACTCCAGAGAAACCCCAAGAACACTGTTTCAAGGCTAGAGGGATCCTGAGGTCACTGTAGCAACACGAAAGAGCTCCGTGGACCAAAAATCAACTCGAGATGAGAGGTTAGTCCCTGGCTTCGACTCCAGAGGAATACCACCTTACCACAAGCACCTCAAGAGGAGGCTTCTCTCAGCTCTAGCTATGTGAGAGGGACCCTGAGTTTGCGGCCTCAAGTGGAATGGACACCGCGATGCCCTGACTCGAAATAAGGCCGAATATCCCTGCAGTGACTTGAATGCAGGCTCGTCTTGCATCTCCCAAGACGAAAGGATGTCTGAATCCCCTGTGGAGACCACAGAGAAAGACGTAGTTCCCCAGCTCATCGCGACCGGAGGCCTCACATCCCTTGAAAACTCCAGAGGTACGCGGAGATCAGTGCCTCCAAAGGAGACGATGCCTGACTCCTCGTGAAACTTGATAGGAGTCCCAGGATTCCTGTGGCACGTGGAAAGGGACCCTTGGTCTCCCGCCTCAGCTAGAGAGGCGTCCCAATTGCCCTGCCAAGCCTCGAGGAGAATCCCGAGTTGTCCCTCGCAACTAGGCAGGAGTCCTGACGTCGCTGAACAAACACGTGGGTGGAAGGGCCATCCCCTCGTAACACGAGAATATTCCCCAGGTTCCCGCCGCAACTCGAGAAAAACCATGAGACTGCCCCCTCACCGCGAGATGAGGCCCCATTCCCCTGCACTGCGTGCAGAGCAATTCCGTGTTGCACATCACACATGAAAGGAGCCTTGATTTCCTTGATGGCACTCCAGAGAAACCCCAAGAACACTGTTTCAAGGCTAGAGGGATCCTGAGGTCACTGTAGCAACACGAAAGAGCTCCGTGGACCAAAAATCAACTCGAGATGAGAGGTTAGTCCCTGGCTTCGACTCCAGAGGAATACCACCTTACCACAAGCACCTCAAGAGGAGGCTTCTCTCAGCTCTAGCTATGTGAGAGGGACCCTGAGTTTGCGGCCTCAAGTGGAATGGACACCGCGATGCCCTGACTCGAAATAAGGCCGAATATCCCTGCAGTGACTTGAATGCAGGCTCGTCTTGCATCTCCCAAGACGAAAGGATGTCTGAATTCCCTGTGGAAACCACAGAGAAAGACCTAGTTCCCCAGCTCATCGCGACCGGAGGCCTCACATCCCTTGAAAACTCCAGAGGTACGCGGAGATCAGTGCCTCCAAAAGGAGACAATGCCTGACTCCTCGTGAAACTTGATAGGAGTCCCAAGATTCCTGTGGCACGTGGAAAGGGACCCTTGGTCTCCCGCCTCAGCTGGAGAGGCGTCCCAATTGCCCTGCCAAGCCTCGAGGAGAATCCCGAGTTGTCCCTCGCAACTAGGCAGGAGTCCTGACGTCGCTGAACAAACACGTGGGTGGAAGGGCCATCCCCTCGTAACTCGAGAATATTCCCCAGGTTCCCGCCGCATCTCGAGAAAAACCATGAGACTGCCCCCTCACCGCGAGATGAGGCCCGATTCCCCTGCACTGCGTGCAGAGCAATTCCGTGTTGCACATCACACATGAAAGGAGCCTTGATTTCCTTGATGGCACTCCAGAGAAACCCCAAGAACAGTGTTTCAAGGCTAGAGGGATCCTGAGGTCACTGTAGCAACACGAAAGAGCTCCGTGGACCAAAAATCAACTCGAGATGAGAGGTTAGTCCCTGGCTTCGACTCCAGAGGAATACCACCTTACCACAAGCACCTCAAGAGAAGGCTTCTCTCAGCTCTAGGTTTGTGAGAGGGACCCTGAATTTGCGGCCTCCAGTGGAATGGACACCGCGATGCCCTGACTCGAAATAAGGCCGGATATCCCTGCAGTGACTTGAATGCAGGCTCGTCTTGCATCTCCCAAGACGAAAGGATGTCTGAATCCCATGTGGAGACCACAGAGAAAGACCTAGTTCCCCACCTCATCGCGACCGGAGGCCTCACATCCTTTGAAAACTCCAGAGGTACGCGGAGATCAGTGCCTCCAAAGGAGACGATGCCTGACTCCTCGTGAAACTTGATAGGATTGCCAGGATTCCTGTGGCACGTGGAAAGGGACCCTTGGTCTCCCGCCTCAGCTGGAGAGGCGTCCCAATTGCCCTGCCAAGCCTCGAGGAGAATCCCGAGTTGTCCCTCGCAACTAGGCAGGATTCCTGACGTCGCTGAACAAACACGTGGGTGGAAGGGCCATCCCCGTCGTAACTCGAGAATATACCCCAGGTTCCCGCCGCAACTCGAGAAAAACCATGAGACTTCCCCCTCGCCGCGAGATGAGGCCCGATTCCCCTGCACTGCGTGCAGAGCAATTCCGTGCTGCACATCACACATGAAAGGAGCCTTGATTTCCTTGATGGCACTCCAGAGAAACCCCAAGAACACTGTTTCAAGGCTAGAGGGATCCTGAGGTCACTGTAGCAACACGAAAGAGCTCCGTGGACCAAAAATCAACTCGAGATGAGAGGTTAGTACCTGGCTTCAACTCCAGAGGAATACCACCTTACCACAAGCACCTCAAGAGGAGGTTTCTCTCAGCTCTAGGTATGTGAGAGGGACCCTGAGTTTGCGGCCTCAAGTGGAATGGACACCGCGATGCCCTGACTCGAAATAAGGCCGGATATCCCTGCAGTGACTTGAATGCAGGCTCGTCTTGCATCTCCCAAGACGAAAGGATGTCTGAATCCCCTGTGGAGACCACAGAGAAAGACCTAGTTCCCCACCTCATCGTGACCGGAGGCCTCACATCCTTTGAAAACTCCAGAGGTACGCGGAGATCAGTGTCTCCAAAGGAGACGATGCCTGACTCCTCGTGAAACTTGATAGGAGTCCCAGGATTCCTGTGGCACGTGGAAAGGGACCGTTGGTCTCCCGTCTCAGCTGGAGAGGCGTCCCAATTGCCCTGCCAAGCCTCGAGAAGAACCCCGAGTTGTCCCTCCCAACTAGGCAGGAGTCCTGACGTCGCTGAACAAACACGTGTGTGGAAGGGCCATCCCCGTCGTAACTCGAGAATATACCCCAGGTTCCCGGCGCAACTCGAGAAAAACCATGAGACTTCCCCCTCGCCGCGAGGTGAGGCCCGATTCCCCTGCACTGCGTGCAGAGCAATTCCGTGTTGCACATCACACATGAAAGGAGCCTTGATTTCCTTGACGGCACTCCAACGAAACCCCAAGAACACTGTTTCAAGGCTAGAGGGATCCTGAGGTCACTGTAGCAACACGAAAGAGCTCCGTGGAACAAAAATCAACTCAAGATGAGAGCTTAGTCCCTGGCTTCGACTCCAGAGGAATACCACCTTACCACAAGCACCTCAAGAGGAGGCTTCTCTCAGCTCTAGGAATGTGAGAGGACCCTGAGTTTGCGGCCTCAAGTGGAATGGACACCGCGATGCCCTGACTCGAAATAAGGCCGGATATCCCTGCAGTGACTTGAATGCAGGCTCGTCTTGCATCTCCCAAGACGAAAGGATGTCTGAATCCCCTGTGGAGACCACAGAGAAAGACCTAGTTCCCCACCTCATCGCGACCGGAGGCCTCACATCCCTTGAAAACTCCAGAGGTACACGGAGATCAGTGCCTCCAAAGGAGGCGATGCCTGACTCCTCGTGAAACTTGATAGGAGTCCCAGGATTCCTGTGGCACGTGGAAAGGGACCCTTGGTCTCCCGCCTCAGCTGGAGAGGCGTCCCAATTGTCCTGCCAAGCTTCGAGGAGAATCGCGAGTTGTCCCTCGCAACTAGGTAGGAGTCCTGACGTCGCTGAACAAACACGTGGGTGGAAGGGCCATCCCCGTCGTAACTCGAGAATATACCCCAGGTTCCCGCCGCAACTCGAGAAAAACCATGAGACTTCCCCCTCGACCCGAGATGAGTCCCGATTCCCCTGCACTGCGTGCAGAGCAATTCCGTGTTGCACATCACACATGAAAGGAGCCTTGATTTCCTTGATGGCACTCCAGAGAAACCCCAAGAACACTGTTTCAAGGCTAGAGGGATCCTGAGGTCACTGTAGCAACACGAAAGAGCTCCGTGAAACAAAAATCAACTCGAGATGAGAGGTTAGTCCCTGGCTTCGACTCCAGAGGAATACCACCTTACCACAAGCACCTCAAGAGGAGGCTTCTCTCAGCTCTAGCTATGTGAGAGGGACCCTGAGTTTGCGGCCTCAAGTGGAATGGACACCGCGATGCCCTGACTCGAAATAAGGCCAGATATCCCTGTAGTGAATTGAATGCAGGCTCGTCTTGCATCTCCCAAGACGAAAGGATGTCTGAATCCCCTGTGGAGACCACAAAGAAAGACCTAGTTCCCCACCTCATCGCGACCGGAGGCCTCACATCCTTTGAAAACTTCAGAGGTACGCGGAGATCAGTGCCTCCAAAGGAGACGATGCCTGACTCCTCGTGAAACTTGATAGGAGTCCCAGGATTCCTGTGCACGTGGAAAGGGGCCCTTGGTCTCCCGCCTCAGCTGGAGAGCGTCCCAATTGCCCTGCCAAAGCTCGAGGAGAATCCCGAGTTGTCCCTCGCAACTAGGCAGGAGTCCTGCCGTTGCTGAACAAACACGTGGTTGGAAGGGCCATCCCCGTCGTAACTCGAGAATATACCCCAGTTTCCCGCCGCAACTCAAGAAAAACCATGAGAATTCCCCCTCACCGCCATATGAGGCCCGATTCCCCTGTACTGCGTGCAGAGCAATTCGGTGTTGCACATCACACATGAAAGGAGCCTTGATTTCCTTGATGGCACTCCAGAGAATCCCCAAGAACACTGTTTCAAGGCTGGAGGGATCCTGAGGTCACCATAGCAACAGGAATGAGCTCCGAGGACCAACAATCAACTCGAGATGAGAGGTTAGTCCCTGGCTTCGACTCGAGAGGAATACCACCTTACCACAAGCACCTCAAGAGGAGGCTTCTCTCAGCTCTAGCTATGTGCTGAGTTTGCGGCCTCAAGTGGAATGGACACCGCGATGCCCTGACTCGAAATAAGGCCGGATATCCCTGCAGTGACTTGAATGCAGGCTCGTCTTGCATCTCCCAAGACGAGAGGATGTCTGAATCCCCTGTGGAGACCACAGAGAAAGACCTAGTTCCCCACCTCATCGCGACCGGAGGCCTCACATCCTTTGAAAACTCCAGAGGTACGCGGAGATCAGTGCCTCCAAAGGAGACGATGCCTGACTCCTCGTGAAACTTGATAGGAGTCCCAGGATTCCTGTGGCACGTGGAAAGGGAACCTTGGTCTCCCGCCTCAGCTGGAGAGGCGTCCCAATTGCCCTGCCAAGCCTCGAGGAGAATCCCGAGTTGTCCCTCGCAACTAGCCAGGAGTCCTGCCGTCGCTGAACTAACGCGTGGGTGGAAGGGCCATCCCCGTCGTAACTCGAGAATATACCCCAGGTTCCCGCCGCAACTCGAGAAAAACCATGAGACTTCCCCCTCGCCGTGAGATGAGGCCCGATTCCCCTGCACTGCGTGCAGAGCAATTCCGTGTTGCACATCACACATGAAAGGAGCCTTGATTTCTTTGATGGCACTCCAGAGAAACGCCAAGAACACTGTTTCAAGGCTAGAGGGATCCTGAGGTCACTGTAGCAACATGAAAGACCTCCGTGGACCAAAAATCAACTCGAGATGAGAGGTTAGTCCCTGGCTTCGACTCCAGAGGAATACCACCTTACCACAAGCACCTCAAGAGGAGGCTTCTCTCAGCTCTAGGTATGTGAGAGGGACCCTGAGTTTGCGGGCTCAAGTGGAATGGACACCGCGATGCCCTGACTCGAAATAAGGCCGGATATCCCTGCAGTGACTTGAATGCAGGCTCGTCTTGCATCTCCCAAGACGAAAGGATGTCTGAATCCCCTGTGGAGACCACAGAGAAAGACCTAGTTCCCCACCTCATGGCGACCGGAGGCCTCACATCCTTTGAAAACTCCAGAGGTACGCGGAGATCAGTGCCTCCAAAGGAGACGATGCCTGACTCCTCGTGAAACTTGATAGGAGTCCCAGGATTCCTGTGGCACCTGGAAAGGGACCCTTGGTCTCCCGCCTCAGCTGGAGAGGCGTCACAATTGCCCTGCCAAGCCTCGAGGAGAATCCCGAGTTGTCCCTCGCAACTAGGCAGGAGTCCTGACGTAGCTGAAGAAACACGTGGGTGGAAGGGCCATCCCCGTCGTAACTCGAGAATATACCCCAGGTTCCCGCCGCAACTCGAGAAAAACCATGAGACTTCCCCCTCGCCGCGATATGAGGCCCGATTCCCCTGCACTGCGTGCAGAGCAATTCCGTGTTGCACATCACACATGAAAGGAGCCTTGATTTCCTTGATGGCACTCCAGAGAAACCCCAAGAACACTGTTTCAAGGCGAGAGGGATCCTGAGGTCACTGTAGCAACACGAACGAGCTCCGTGGACCAAAAATCAACTCGAGATGAGAGGTTAGTCCCTGGCTTCGACTCTAGAGGAATACCACCTTACCACAAGCACCTCAAGAGGAGGCTTCTCTCAGCTCTAGGTATGTGAGAGGGTCCCTGAGTTTGCGGGCTCAAGTGGAATGGACACCGCGATGCCCTGACTCGAAATAAGGCCGGATATCCCTGTAGTGACTTGAATGCAGGCTCGTCTTGCATCTCCCAAGATGAAAGGATGTCTGAATCCCCTGTGGAGACCACAGAGAAAGACCTAGTTCCCCACCTCATGGCGACCGGAGGCCTCACATCCTTTGAAAACTCCAGAGGTACGCGGAGATCAGTGCCTCGAAAGGAGACGATGCCTGACTCCTCGAGAAACTTGATAGGATTCCCAGGATTCCTGTGGTACGTGGAAAGGAACCCTTGGTCTCCCGCCTCAGCTGGAGCGGCGTCCCAATTGCCCTGCCAAGCCTCGAGGAGAATCCCAAGTTGTCCCTCGCAACTAGGCAGGAGTCCTGACGTCGGTGAGCAAACACGTGGGTGGAAGGGCCATCCCCTCGTAACTCGAGAATATTCCCCAGGTTCCCGCCGCAACTCGAGAAAAACCGTGAGACTGCCCCGTCGCCGCGAGATGAGGCCCGATTCCCCTGCACTGCGTGCAGAGCAATTCCGTGTTGCACATCACACATGAAAGGAGCCTTGATTTCCTTGATGGCACTCCAGAGAAACCCCAAGAACACTGTTTCAAGGCTAGAGGGATCCTGAGGTCACTGTAGCAACACGAAAGAGCTCCGTGGACCAAAAATCAACTCGAGATGAGAGGTTAGTCCCTGGCTTCGACTCCAGAGGAATACCACCTTACCACAAGCACCTCAAGAGGAGGTTTCTCTCAGCTCTAGGTATGTGAGAGGGACCCTGAATTTGCGGCCTCCAGTGGAATGGACACCGCGATGCCCTGACTCGAAATAATGCCGGATATCCCTGCAGTGACTTGAATGCAGGCTCGTCTTGCATCTCCCAAGACGAAAGGATGTCTGAATCCCATGTGGAGACCACAGAGAAAGACCTAGTTCCCCACCTCATCGCGACCGGAGGCCTCACATCCTTTGAAAACTCCAGAGGTACGCGGAGATCAGTGCCTCCAAAGGAGACGATGCCTGACTCCTCGTGAAACTTGATAGGAGTCCCAGGATTCCTGTGGCACCTGGAAAGGGACCCTTGGTCTCCCGCCTCAGCTGGAGAGGCGTCCCAATTGCCCTGCCAAGCCTCGAGGAGAATCCCGAGTTGTCCCTCGCAACTAGGCAGGAGTCCTGACGTCGCTGAAGAAACACGTGTGTGGAAGGGCCATCCCCGTCGTAACTCGAGAATATACCCCAGGTTCCCGCCGCAACTCGAGAAAAACCATGAGACTTCCCCCTCGCCGCGAGATGAGGCCCGATTCCCCTGCACTGCATGCAGAGCAATTCCGTGTTGCACATCACACATGAAAGGAGCCTTGATTTCTTTGATGGCACTCCAGGGAAACCCCAATAACACTGTTTCAAGCCGAGAGGGATCCTGAGGTCACTGTAGCAACACGAAAGAGCTCCGTGGACCAAAAATCAACTCGAGATGAGAGGTTAGTCCCTGGCTTCGACTCCAGAGGAATACCACCTTACTACAAGCACCTCAAGAGGAGGCTTCTCTCAGCTCTAGGTATGTGAGAGGGACCCTGAGTTTGCGGCCTCCAGTGCAATGGACACAGCGATGTTCTGGCTCGAAATAAGGCCGCATATCCCTGCAGTGACTTGAATGCAGGCTCGTCTTGCATCTCCCAAGACGAAAGGATGTCTGAATCACCTGTGTAGACCACAGAGAAAGACCTAGTTCCCCACCTCATCGCGACCGGAGGCCTCACATCCTTTGAAAACTCCAGAGGTACGCGGAGATCAGTGCCTCCAAAGGAGACGATGCCTGACTCCTGGTGAAACTTGATAGGAGTCCCAGGATTCCTGTGGCACATGGAAAGGGACACTTGGTCTCCCGCCTCAGCTGGAGTGGCGTCCCAATTGCCCTGCCAAGCCTCGAGGAGAATCCCGAGTTGTCCCTCGCAACTAGGCAGGAGTCCTGACGTCGCTGAACAAACACGTGGGTGGAAGGGCCATCCCTGTCGTAACTCGAGAATATACCCCAGGTTCCCGGCGCAACTCGAGAAGAACCATGAGACTTCCCCCTCGCCGCGAGATGAGGCCCGATTCCCCTGCACTGCGTGCAGAGCAATTCCGTGTTGCACATCACACATGAAAGGAGCCTTGATTTCCTTGATGGCACTCCAGAGAAACCCCAAGAACACTGTTTCAAGGCTAGAGGGATCCTGAGGTCACTGTAGCAACAAGAAAGAGATTCGTGGACCATAAATCAACTCGATATGAGAAGTTAGTCCCTGGCTTCGACTCCAGAGGAGTACCACCTTGCACAAGCACCTCAAGAGGAGGCTTCTCTCAGCTCTAGGTATGTGAGAGGGACCCTGAGTTTGCGGCCTCAAATGGAATGGACACCGCGATGCCCTGACGTGAAATAATGCCGGATATCCCTGCAGTGACTTGAATGCAGGCTCGTCTTGCATCTTCCAAGACGAAAGGATGTCTGAATCCCCTGTGGAGACCACAGAGAAAGACCTAGTTCCCCACCTCATCGCGACCGGAGGTCTCACATCCTTTGAAAACTCCAGATGTACGCGGAGATAAGTGCTTCCAAAGGAGACGATGCCTGCCTCCTCGTGAAACTTGATAGGAGTCCCAGGATTCCTGTGGCACGTGGAAAGGGACCCTTGGTCTCCCGCCTCAGCTGGAGAGGCATCCCAATTGCCCTGCCAAGCCTCGAGGAGAATCCCGAGTTGTCCCTCGCAACTAGGCAGGAGTCCTGACGTCGCTGAAGAAACCCGTGGGTGGAAGGGCCATATCCGTCGTAACTCGAGAATATACCCCAGGTTCCCGCCGCAACTCGAGAAAAACCATGAGACTTCCCCCTTGCCGCGAGATGAGGCCCGATTCCCCTGCACTGCGTGCAGAGAATTTCCGTGTTTCATATCACACATGAAAGGAGCCTTGATTTCCTTGATGGCACTCCAGAGAAACCCCAAGAACACTGTTTCAAGGCTAGAGGGATCCCGAGGTCACTGTAGCAACACGAAAGAGCTCCGTGGACCAAAAATCAACTCGAGATGAGAGGTTAGTCCCTGGCTTCGACTCCAGAGGAATACCACCTTACCACAAGCACCTCAAGAGGAGGCTTCTCTCAGCTCTAGCTATGTGAGAGGGACCCTGAGTTTGCGGCCTCAAGTGGAATGGACACCGCGAGGCCCTGACGCGAAATAAGGCCGGATATCCCTGCAGTGACTTGAATGCAGGCTCGTCTTGCATCTCCCAAGACGAAAGGATGTCTGAATCCCATGTGGAGACCACAGAGAAAGACCTAGTTACCCACATCATCGCGACCGGAGGCCTCACATTCTTTGAAAACTCCAGAGGTACGCGGAGATCAGTGCCTCCAAAGGAGACGATGCCTGACTCATCGTGAAACTTGATAGGAGTCCCAGGATTCCTGTGGCACATGGAAAGGGACACTTGGTCTCCCGCCTCAGCTGGAGAGGCGTCCCAATTACCCTGCCAAGCCTCGAGGAGAACCCCGAGTTGTCCCTCGCAACTAGGCAGGAGTCCTGACGTCGCTGAAGAAACACGTGGGTGGAAGGGCCATCCCCGTCGTAACTCGAGAATATACCCCAGGTTCCCGCCGCAACTCGAGAAAAACCATGAGACTTCCCCCTCGCCGCGAGATGAGGCCCGATTCCCCTGCACTGCGTGCAGAGCAATTCCGTGTTGCACATCACACATGAAAGGAGCCTTGATTTCCTTTATGGCACTCCAGAGAAACCCCAAGAACACTGTTTCAAGGCTAGAGGGATCCCGAGGTCACTGTAGCAACACGAAAGAGCTCCGTGGACCAAAAGTCAACTCGAGATGAGAGGTTAGTCCCTGGTTTCGACTCCAGAGGAATACCACCTTACCACATGCACCTCAAGAGGAGGCTTCTCTCAGCTCTAGCTATGTGAGAGGGACCCTGAGTTTGCGGCCTCAAGTGGAATGGACACCGCGATGCCCTGACTCGAAATAAGGCCGGATATCCCTGCAGTGACTTGAATGCAGGCTCGTCTTGCATCTCCCAAGACGAAAGGATGTCTGAATCCCCTGTGGAGACCACAGAGAAAGACCTAGTTCCCCACCTCATTGCGACCGGAGGCCTCACATCCTTTAAAAACTCCAGAGGTACATGGAGATCAGTGCCTCCAAAGGAGACGATGCCTGACTCCTCGTGAAACTTGATAGGAGTCCCAGGATTCCTGTGGCACATGGAAAGGGACCCTTGGTCTCCCGCCTCAGCTGGAGAGGCGTCCCAATAGCCCTGCCAAGCCTCGAGGAGAACCCCGCGTTGTCCCTCGCAACTAGGCAGCTGTCCTGACTTCGCTGAAGAAACACGTGGGTGGAAGGGCCATCCCCGTCGTAACTCGAGAATATACCCCAGGTTCCCGCCGCAACTCGAGAAAAACCATGAGACTTCCCCCTCGCCGCGAGATGAGGCCCGATTCCCCTGCACTGCGTGCAGAGCAATTCCGTGTTGCACATCACACATGAAAGGAGCCTTGATTTCCTTGTTGGCACTCCAGAGAAACCCCAAGAACACTCTTTCAAGGCTAGAGAGATCCTGAGGTCACTGTAGCAACACGAAAGAGCTCCGTGAACAAAAAACCAACTAGAGATGAGAGGTTAGTCCCTGGCTTCGACTCCAGAGGAATACCACCTTACCACAAGCACCTCAAGAGGAGGCTTCTCTCAGCTCTAGGTATGTGAGAGGGACCCTGATTTTGCGGCCTCAAGTGGAATGGACACCGCGATGCCCTGACTCGAAATAAGGCCGGATATCCGTGCAGTGACTTGAATGCAGGCTCGTCTTGCATCTCCCAAGACGAAAGGATGTCTGAATCCCCTGTGGAGACCACAGAGAAAGACCTAGTTCCCCACCTCATCGCGACCGGAGGCCTCACATCCTTTGAAAACGCCAGAGGTATGCGGAGATCAGTGCCTCCAAAGGAGACGATGCCTGACTCCTCGTGAAACTTGATAGGAGTCCCAGGATACCTGTGGCACGTGGAAAGGGACCCTTGGTCTCCCGCCTCAGCTGGAGAGGCGTCGCAATTGCCCTGTCAAGCCTCGAGGAGAATCCCGAGTTGTCCCTCGCAACTAGGCAGGAGTCCTGACGTCGCTGAACAAACACGTGTGTGGAATGGCCATCCCCGTCGTAACTCGAGAATATACCCCAGGTTCCCGCCGCAACTCGAGACAAACCATGAGACTTCCCCCTCGCCGCGAGATGAGGCCCGATTCCCCTGCACTGCGTGCAGAGCAATTCTGTGTTGCACATCACACATGAAAGGAGCCTTGATTTCCTTGATGGCACTCCAGAGAAACCCCAAGAACATTGTTTCAAGGCTAGAGGGATCCTGAGGTCACTGTAGCAACACGAAAGAGCTCCGTGGACCAAAAATCAACTCGAGATGAGAGGTTAGTCCCTGGCGTCGACTCCAGAGGAATACCACCTTACACAAGCACCTCAAGAGGAGGCTTCTCTCAGCTCTATGTATGTGAGAGGGACCCTGAGTTTGCGGCCTCAAGTGGAATGGAGACCGCGATGCCCTGACTCGAAATAAGGCCGGATATCCCTGCAGTGACTTGAATGCAGGCTCGTCTTGCATCTCCCAAGACGAAAGGATGTCTGAATCCCCTGTGGAGACCACAGAGAAAGACCTAGTTCCCCACCTCATCGCGACCGGAGGCCTCACATCCTTTGAAAACTCCAGAGGTATGCTGAGATCATTGCCTCCAAAGGAGACGATGCCTGACTCCTCGTGAAACTTGATAGGAGTCCCAGGATTCCTGTGGCAGGTGGAAAGGGAACCTTGGTCTCCCACCTCAGCTGGAGAGGCGTCCCAATTGACCTGCCAAGCCTCGAGGAGAATCCCGAGTTGTCCCTCGCAACTAGGCAGGAGTCCTGCAGTCCCTGAACTAACACGTGTGTGGAAGGGCCATCCCCGTCGAAACTCGAGAATATACCCCAGGTTCCGGCTGCAACTCGAGAAAAACCATGAGACTTCCCCCTCGCCGCGAGATGAGACCCGATTCCCCTGCACTGCGTGCAGAGCAATTCCGTGTTGCACATCACACATGAAAGGAGCCTTGATTTCCTTCATGGCACTCCAGAGAAACCCCAAGAACACTGTTTCAAGGCTAGAGCGATCCTGAGGTCACTGTAGCAACACGAAAGAGCTCCGTGGACCAAAAATCAACTCGAGATGAGAGGTTAGTCCCTGGCTTCGACTCCAGAGGAATACCACCTTACCACAAGCACCTCAAGAGGAGGCTTCTCTCAGCTCTAGGTATGTGAGAGGGACCCTGAGTTTGCGGCCTCAAGAGGAATGGACACCGCGATGCCCTGACTCTAAATAAGGCCGGATATCCCTGCAGTGACTTGAATGCAGGCTCGTCTTGCATCTCCCAAGACGAAAGGATGTCTGAATCCCCTGTGGAGACCACAGAGAAAGACCTAGTTCCCCACCTCATCGCGACCGGAGGCCTCACATCCTTTGAAAACTCCAGAGGTACGCGGAGATCAGTGCCTCCAAAGGAGACGATGCCTGACTCCTCCTGAAACTTGATAGGAGGCCCCGGATTCCTGTGGCACGTGGAAAGGGACCCTTGGTCTCCCGCCTCAGCTGGAGAGGCGTCCCAATTGCCCTGCCAAGCCTCGAGGAGAATCCCGAGTTGTCCCTCGCAACTAGGCAGGAGTCCTGACGTCGCTGAAGAAAAACGTGTGTGGAATTGCCATCCCCGTCGTAACTCGAGAATATACCCCAGGTTCCTGCCGCAACTCGAGAAAAACCATGAGACTTCCCCCTCGCCTTGAGATGAGGCCCGATTCCCCTGCACTGCGTGCAGAGCAATTCCGTGTTGCACATCACACATGAAAGGAGCCTTGATTTCCTTGATGGCACTCCAGAGAAACCCCAAGAACACTGTTTCAAGGCTAGAGAGATCCTGAGGTCACTGTAGCAACACGAAAGAGCTCCGTGGACCAAAAATCAACTCGAGATGAGAGGTTAGTCCCTGGCTTCGACTCCAGAGGAATACCACCTTACCACAAGCACCTCAAGAGGAGGCTTCTCTCAGCTCTAGGTATGTGAGAGGGACCCTGAGTTTGCGGCCTCAAGTGGAATGGACACCGCGATGCCCTGACTCGAAATAAGGCCGGATATCCCTGCAGTGACTTGAATGCAGGCTCATCTTGCATCTCCCAAGACGAAAGGATGTCTGAATCCCCTGTGGAGACCACAGAGAAAGACCTAGTTCCCCACCTCATCGCGACCGGAGGCCTCACATCCTTTGAAAACGCCAGAGGTATGCGGAGATCAGTGCCTCCAAAGGAGACGATGCCTGACTCCTCGTGAAACTTGATAGGAGTCCCAGGATACCTGGGGCACGTGGAAAGGAACACTTGGTCTCCCGCCTCAGCTGGAGAGGCGTCCCAATTGCCCTGCCAAGCCTCGAGGAGAATCCCGAGTTGTCCCTCGCAACTAGGCAGGAGTCCTGACGTCGCTGAACAAACACGTGTGTGGAAGGGCCATCCCCGTCGTAACTCGAGAATATACCCCAGGTTCCCGCCGCAACTCGAGAAAAACCATGAGACTTCCCCCTCGCCGCGAGATGAGGCCCGATTCCCCTGCACTGCGTGCAGAGCAATTCCGTGCTGCACATCACACATGAAAGGAGCCTTGATTTCCTTGATGGCACTCCAGAGAAACCCCAAGAACACTATTTCAAGGCTGGAGGGATCCTGAGGTCCCTGTAGCAGCACGAAAGATCTCCGTGGACCATGAATCAACTCGAGATGAGAGGTTAGTCCCTGGCTTCGACTCCAGAGGAATACCACCTTACCACAAGCACCTCAAGAGGAGGCTTCTCTCAGCTCTAGGTATGTGAGAGGGACCCTGAGTTTGCGGCCTCAAGTGGAATGGAGACCGCGATGCCCTGACTCGAAATAAGGCCGGATATCCCTGCAGTGACTTGAATGCAGGCTCATCTTGCATCTCCCAAGACGAAAGGATGTCTGAATCCCCTGTGGAGACCACAGAGAAAGACCTAGTTCCCCACCTCATCGCGACCGGAGGCCTCACATCCTTTGAAAACTCCAGAGGTACGCGGAGATCAGTGCCTCCAAAGGAGACGATGCCTGACTCCTCCTGAAACTTGATAGGAGTCCCAGGATTACTGTGGCAGGTGGAAAGGGACCCTTGGTCTCCCACCTCAGCTGGAGAGGCGTCGCAATTGCCCTGCCAAGCCTCGAGGAGAATCCCGAGTTGTCCCTCGCAGCTAGGCAGGAGTCCTGCCGTCGCTGAACTAACACGTGTGTGGAAGGGCCATCCCCGTCGTAACTCGAGAAGATACCCCAGGTTTCCACCGCAACTCGAGAAAAACCATGAGACTTCCCCCTTGCCGCGAGATGAGGCCCGATTCCCCTGCACTGCGTGCAGAGCAATTCTGTGTTGCACATCACACATGAAAGGAGCCTTGATTTCCTTGATGGCACTCCAGAGAAACCCCAAGAACATTGTTTCAAGGCTAGAGGGATCCTGAGGTCACTGTAGCAACACGAAAGAGCTCCGTGGACCAAAAATCAACTCGAGATGAGAGGTTAGTCCCTGGCTTCGACTCCAGAGGAATACCACCTTACCACAAGCACCTCAAGAGGAGGCTTCTCTCAGCTCTAGATATGTGAGAGGGACCCTGAGTTTGCGGCCTCAAGTGGAATGGAGACCGCGATGCCCTGACTCGAAATAAGGCCGGATATCCCTGCAGTGACTTGAATGCAGGCTCATCTTGCATCTCCCAAGACGAAAGGATGTCTGAATCCCCTGTGGAGACCACAGAGAAAGACCTAGTTCCCCACCTCATCGCGACCGGAGGCCTCACATTCTTTGAAAACTCCAGAGGTACGCGGAGATCAGTGCCTCCAAAGGAGACGATGCCTGACTCCTCGTGAAACTTGATAGGAGTCCCAGGATTACTGTGGCAGGTGGAAAGGGATCCTTGGTCTCCCACCTCAGCTGGAGAGGCGTCGCAATTGCCCTGCCAAGCCTCGAGGAGAATCCCGAGTTGTCCCTCGCAACTAGGCAGGAGTCCTGCCGTCGCTGAACTAACACGTGTGTGGAAGGGCCATCCCCGTCGTAACTCGAGAATATACCCCAGGTTTCAACCGCAACTCGAGAAAAACCATGAGACTTCCCCCTCGCCGCGAGATGAGACCCGATTCCCCTGCACTGCGTGCAGAGCAATTCCGTGTTGCACATCACACATGAAAGGAGCCTTGATTTCCTTGATGGCACTCCAGAGAAACCCCAAGAACACTGTTTCATGGCGAGAGCGATCCTGAGGTCACTGTAGCAACACGAAAGAGCTCCGTGGACCAAAAATCAACTCGAGATGAGAGGTTAGTCCCTGGCTTCGACTCCAGAGGAATACCACCTTACCACAAGCACCTCAAGAGGAGGCTTCTCTCAGCTCTAGGTATGTGAGAGGGACCCTGAGTTTGCGGCCTCAAGTGGAATGGAGACCGCGATGCCCCGACTCGAAATAAGGCCGGATATCCCTGCAGTGACTTGAATGCAGGCTCGTCTTGCATCTCCCAAGACGAAAGGATGTCTGAATCCCCTGTGGAGACCACAGAGAAAGACCTAGTTCCCCACCTCATCGCGACCGGAGGCCTCACATCCTTTGAAAACTCCAGAGGTATGCTGAGATCATTGCCTCCAAAGGAGACGATGCCTGACTCCTCGTGAAACTTGATAGGAGTCCCAGGATTCCTGTGGCAGGTGGAAAGGGAACCTTGGTCTCCCACCTCAGCTGGAGAGGCGTCCCAATTGACCTGCCAAGCCTCGAGGAGAATCCCGAGTTGTCCCTCGCAACTATGCAGGAGTCCTGCAGTCCCTGAACTAACACGTGTGTGGAAGGGCCATCCCCGTCGAAACTCGAGAATATACCCCAGGTTCCGGCTGCAACTCGAGAAAAACCATGAGACTTCCCCCTCGCCGCGAGATGAGACCCGATTCCCCTGCACTGCGTGCAGAGCAATTCCGTGTTGCACATCACACATGAAAGGAGCCTTGATTTCCTTGATGGCACTCCAGAGAAACCCCAAGAACACTGTTTCAAGGCTAGAGCGATCCTGAGGTCACTGTAGCAACACGAAAGAGCTCCGTGGACCAAAAATCAACTCGAGATGAGAGGTTAGTCCCTGGCTTCGACTCCAGAGGAATACCACCTTACCACAAGCACCTCAAGAGGAGGCTTCTCTCAGCTCTAGGTATGTGAGAGGGACCCTGAGTTTGCGGCCTCAAGAGGAATGGACACCGCGATGCCCTGACTCTAAATAAGGCCGGATATCCCTGCAGTGACTTGAATGCAGGCTCGTCTTGCATCTCCCAAGACGAAAGGATGTCTGAATCCCCTGTGGAGACCACAGAGAAAGACCTAGTTCCCCACCTCATGGCGACCGGAGGCCTCACATCCTTTGAAAACTCCAGAGGTACGCGGAGATCAGTGCCTCCAAAGGAGACGATGCCTGACTCCTCGTGAAACTTGATAGGAGTCCCAGGATTCCTGTGGCAGGTGGAAAGGGAACCTTGGTCTCCCACCTCAGCTGGAGAGGCGTCGCAATTGCCCTGCCAAGCCTCGAGGAGAATCCCGAGTTTTCCCTCGCAACTAGGCAGGAGTCCTGCAGTCCCTGAACTAACACGTGGGTGGAAGGGCCATCCCCGTCGTAACTCGAGAATATACCCCAGGTTCCGGCTGCAACTCGAGAAAAACCATGAGACTTCCCCCTCGCCGCGAGATGAGACCCGATGCCCCTGCACTGCGTGCAGAGCAATTCCGTGTTGCACATCACACATGAAAGGAGCCTTGATTTCCTTGATGGCACTCCAGAGAAACCCCAAGAACACTGTTTCAAGGCTAGAGAGATCCTGAGGTCACTGTAGCAACACGAAAGAGCTCCGTGGACCAAAAATCAACTCGAGATGAGAGGTTAGTCCCTGGCTTCGACTCCAGAGGAATACCACCTTACCACAAGCACCTCAAGAGGAGGCTTCTCTCAGCTCTAGGTATGTGAGAGCGACCCTGAGTTTGCGGCCTCAAGTGGAATGGACACCGCGATGCCCTGACTCGAAATAAGGCCGGATATCCCTGCAGTGACTTGAATGCAGGCTCATCTTGCATCTCCCAAGACGAAAGGATGTCTGAATCCCCTGTGGAGACCACAGAGAAAGACCTAGTTCCCCACCTCATCGCGACCGGAGGCCTCACATCCTTTGAAAACGCCAGAGGTATGCGGAGATCAGTGCCTCCAAAGGAGACGATGCCTGACTCCTCGTGAAACTTGATAGGAGTCCCAGGATACCTGTGGCACGTGGAAAGGAACACTTGGTCTCCCGCCTCAGCTGGAGAGGCGTCCCAATTGCCCTGCCAAGCCTCGATGAGAATCCCGAGTTGTCCCTCGCAACTAGGCAGGAGTCCTGACGTCGCTGAACAAACACGTGTGTGGAAGGGCCATCCCCGTCGTAACTCGAGAATATACCCCAGGTTCCCGCCGCAACTCGAGAAAAACCATGAGACTTCCCCCTCGCCGCGAGATGAGGCCCGATTCCCCTGCACTGCGTGCAGAGCAATTCCGTGCTGCACATCACACAAGAAAGGAGCCTTGATTTCCTTGATGGCACTCCAGAGAAACCCCAAGAACACTGTTTCAAGGCTAGAGGGATCCTGAGGTCACTGTAGCAACACGAAAGAGCTCCGTGGACCAAAAATCAACTCGAGATGAGAGGTTAGTCCCTGGCTTCGACTCCAGAGGAATACAACCTTACCACAAGCACCTCAAGAGGAGGCTTCTCTCAGCTCTAGGTATGTGAGAGGGACCCTGAGTTTGCGGCCTCAAGTGGAATGGAGACCGCGATGCCCTGACTCGAAATAAGGCCGGATATCCCTGCAGTGACTTGAATGCAGGCTCGTCTTGCATCTCCCAAGACGAAAGGATGTCTGAATCCCCTGTGGAGACCACAGAGAAAGACCTAGTTCCCCACCTCATCGCGACCGGAGGCCTCACATCCTTTGAAAACGCCAGAGGTATGCGGAGATCAGTGCCTCCAAAGGAGACGATGCCTGACTCCTCGTGAAACTTGATAGGAGTCCCAGGATTACTGTGGCACGTGGAAAGGGACCCTTGGTCTCCCACCTCAGCTGGAGAGGCGTCGCAATTGCCCTGCCAAGCCTCGAGGAGAATCCCGAGTTGTCCCTCGCAACTAGGCAGGAGTCCTGCCGTTGCTGAACTAACACGTGTGTGGAAGGGCCATCCCCGTCGTAACTCGAGAATATACCCCAGGTTTCCACCGCAACTCGAGAAAAACCATGAGACTTCCCCCTCGCCGCGAGATGAGGCCCGATTCCCCTGCACTGCGTGCAGAGCAATTCTGTGTTGCACATCACACATGAAAGGAGCCTTGATTTCCTTGATGGCACTCCAGAGAAACCCCAAGAACATTGTTTCAAGGCTAGAGGGATCCTGAGGTCACTGTAGCAACACGAAAGAGCTCCGTGGATCAAAAATCAACTCGAGATGAGAGGTTAGTCCCTGGCTTCGACTCCAGAGGAATACCACCTTACCACAAGCACCTCAAGAGGAGGCTTCTCTCAGCTCTAGGTATGTGAGAGGGACCCTGAGTTTGCGGCCTCAAGTGGAATGGAGACCGCGATGCCCTGACTCGAAATAAGGCCGGATATCCCTGCAGTGACTTGAATGCAGGCTCATCTTGCATCTCCCAAGACGAAAGGATGTCTGAATCCCCTGTGGAGACCACAGAGAAAGACCTAGTTCCCCACCTCATCGCGACCGGAGGCCTCACATCCTTTGAAAACTCCAGAGGTACGCGGAGATCAGTGCCTCCAAAGGAGACGATGCCTGACTCCTCGTGAAACTTGATAGGAGTCCCAGGATTACTGTGGCAGGTGGAAAGGGACCCTTGGTCTCCCACCTCAGCTGGAGAGGCGTCGCAATTGCCCTGCCAAGCCTCGAGGAGAATCCCGAGTTGTCCCTCGCAACTAGGCAGGAGTCCTGCCGTCGCTGAACTAACACGTGTGTGGAAGGGCCATCCCCGTCGTAACTCGAGAAGATACCCCAGGTTTCCACCGCAACTCGAGAAAAACCATGAGACTTCCCCCTCGCCGCGAGATGAGGCCCGATTCCCCTGCACTGCGTGCAGAGCAATTCTGTGTTGCACATCACACATGAAAGGAGCCTTGATTTCCTTGATGGCACTCCAGAGAAACCCCAAGAACATTGTTTCAAGGCTAGAGGGATCCTGAGGTCACTGTAGCAACACGAAAGAGCTCCGTGGACCAAAAATCAACTCGAGATGAGAGGTTAGTCCCTGGCTTCGACTCCAGAGGAATACCACCTTACCACAAGCACCTCAAGAGGAGGCTTCTCTCAGCTCTAGATATGTGAGAGGGACCCTGAGTTTGCGGCCTCAAGTGGAATGGACACCAGGATGCCCTGACTCGAAATAAGGCCGGATATCCCTGCAGTGACTTGAATGCAGGCTCGTCTTGCATCTCCCAAGACGAAAGGATGTCTGAATCCCCTGTGGAGACCACAGAGAAAGACCTAGTTCCCCACCTCATCGCGACCGGAGTCCTCACATCCTTTGAAAACTCCAGAGGTACGCGGAGATCATTGCCTCCAAAGAAGACGATGCCTGACTCCTCGTTAAACTTGATAGGAGTCCCAGGATTCCTGTGGCACGTGGAAAGGGACCCTTGGTCTCCCGCCTCAGCTAGAGAGGCGTCCCAATTGCCCTGCCAAGCCTCGAGGAGAATCCCGAGTTGTCCCTCGCAACTAGGCAGGAGTCCTGACGTCGCTGAACAAACACGTGGGTGGAAGGGCCATCCCCGTCGTAACTCGAGAATATACCCCAGGTTCCCGCCGCAACTCGAGAAAAACCATGAGACTTCCCCCTCGCCGCGAGATGAGGCCCGATTCCCCTGCACTGCGTGCAGAGCAATTCCGTGTTGCACATCACACATGAAAGGAGCCTTGATTTCCTTGATGGCACTCCAGAGAAACCCCAAGAACACTGTTTCAAGGCTGGAGGGATCCTGAGGTCCCTGTAGCAGCACGAAAGTTCTCCGTGGACCATGAATCAACTCGAGATGAGAGGTTAGTCCCTGGCTTCGACTCCAGAGGAATACCACCTTACCACAAGCACCTCAAGAGGAGGCTTCTCTCAGCTCTAGGTATGTGAGAGGGACCCTGAGTTTGCGGCCTCAAGTGGAATGGACACCGCGATGCCCTGACGCGAAATAAGGCCGGATATCCCTGCAGTGACTTGAATGCAGGCTCGTCTTGCATCTCCCAAGACGAAAGGATGTCTGAATCCCCTGTGGAGACCACAGAGAAAGATCTAGTTCCCCACCTCATCGCGACCGGAGGCCTCACATCCTTTGAAAACTCCAGAGGTACGCGGAGATCAGTGCCTCCAAAGGAGACGATGCCTGACTCCTCGTGAATCTTGATAGGAGTCTCAGGATTCCTGTGGCACGTGGAAAGGGACCCTTGGTCTCCCACCTCAGCTGGAGAGGCGTCCCAATTGCCCTGCCAAGCCTCAAGGAGAATCCCGAGTTGTCCCTCGCAACTAGGCAGGAGTCCTGCCGTCGCTGAACTAACACGTGTGTGGAAGGGCCATCCCCGTCGTAACTCGAGAATATACCCCAGGTTCCCGCTGCAACTCGAGAAAAACCATGAGACTTCCCCCTCGCCGCGAGATGAGACCCGATTCCCCTGCACTGCGTGCAGAGCAATTCCGTGTTGCACATCACACATGAAAGGAGCCTTGATTTCCTTGATGGCACTCCAGAGAAACCCCAAGAACACTGTTTCAAGGCGAGAGCGATCCTGAGGTCACTGTAGCAACACGAAAGAGCTCCGTGGACCAAAAATCAACTCGAGATGAGAGGTTAGTCCCTGGCTTCGACTCCAGAGGAATACCACCTTACCACAAGCACCTCAAGAGGAGGCTTCTCTCAGCTCTAGGTATGTGAGAGGGACCCTGAGTTTGTGGCCTCAAGTGGAATGGAGACCGCGATGCCCCGACTCGAAATAAGGCCGGATATCCCTGCAGTGACTTGAATGCAGGCTCGTCTTGCATCTCCCAAGACGAAAGGATGTCTGAATCCCCTGTGGAGACCACAGAGAAAGACCTAGTTCCCCACCTCATGGCGACCGGAGGCCTCACATCCTTTGAAAACTCCAGAGGTACGCGGAGATCAGTGCCTCCAAAGGAGACGATGCCTGACTCCTCGTGAAACTTGATAGGAGTCCCAGGATTCCTGTGGCAGGTGGAAAGGGAACCTTGGTCTCCCACCTCAGCTGGAGAGGCGTCCCAATTGCCCTGCCAAGCCTCGAGGAGAATCCCGAGTTTTCCCTCGCAACTAGGCAGGAGTCCTGCAGTCCCTGAACTAACACGTGGGTGGAAGGGCCATCCCCGTCGTAACTCGAGAATATACCCCAGGTTCCGGCTGCAACTCGAGAAAAACCATGAGACTTCCCCCTCGCCGCGAGATGAGACCCGATGCCCCTGCACTGCGTGCAGAGCAATTCCGTGTTGCACATCACACATGAAAGGAGCCTTGATTTCCTTGATGGCACTCCAGAGAAACCCCAAGAACACTGTTTCAAGGCTAGAGCGATCCTGAGGTCACTGTAGCAACACGAAAGAGCTCCGTGGACCAAAAATCAACTCGAGATGAGAGGTTAGTCCCTGGCTTCGACTCCAGAGGAATACCACCTTACCACAAGCACCTCAAGAGGAGGCTTCTCTCAGCTCTAGGTATGTGAGAGGGACCCTGAGTTTGCGGCCTCAAGTGGAATGGACACCAGGATGCCCTGACTCGAAATAAGGCCGGATATCCCTGCAGTGACTTGAATGCAGGCTCGTCTTGCATCTCCCAAGACGAAAGGATGTCTGAATCCCCTGTGGAGACCACAGAGAAAGACCTAGTTCCCCACCTCATCGCGACCGGAGGCCTCACATCCTTTGAAAACTCCAGAGGTACGCGGAGATCAGTGCCTCCAAAGGAGACGATGCCTGACTCCTCGTGAAACTTGATAGGAGTCCCAGGATTCCTGTGGCACGTGGAAAGCCCCCCTTGGTCTCCCGCCTCAGCTGGAGAGGCGTCCCAATTGCCCTGCCAAGCCTCGAGGAGAATCCCGAGTTGTCCCTCGCAACTAGGCAGGAGTCCTGACGTCGCTGAACAAACACGTGGGTGGAAGGGCCATCCCCGTCGTAACTCGAGAATATACCGCAGGTTCCCGCCGCAACTCGAGAAAAACCATGAGACTTCCCCCTCGCCACGAGATGAGGCCCGATTCCCCTGCACTGCGTGCAGAGCAATTCCGTGTTGCACATCACACATGAAAGGAGCCTTGATTTCCTTGATGGCACTCCAGAGAAACCCCAAGAACACTGTTTCAAGGTTGAGGGATCCTGAGATCACTGCAGCAACACGAAAGAGCTCCGTGGACCAAAAATCAACTCGAGATGAGAGGTTAGTCCCTGGCTTCGACTCCAGAGGAATACCACCTTACCACAAGCACCTCAAGAGGAGGCTTCTCTCAGCTCTAGGTATGTGAGAGGGACCCTGAGTTTGTGGCCTCAAGTGGAATGGAGACCGCGATGCCCCGACTCGAAATAAGGCCGGATATCCCTGCAGTGACTTGAATGCAGGCTCGTCTTGCATCTCCCAAGACGAAAGGATGTCTGAATCCCCTGTGGAGACCACAGAGAAAGACTTAGTTCCCCACCTCATGGCGACCGGAGGCCTCACATCCTTTGAAAACTCCAGAGGTACGCGGAGATCAGTGCCTCCAAAGGAGACGATGCCTGACTCCTCGTGAAACTTGATAGGAGTCCCAGGATTCCTGTGGCAGGTGGAAAGGGAACCTTGGTCTCCCACCTCAGCTGGAGAGGCGTCCCAATTGCCCTGCCAAGCCTCGAGGAGAATCCCGAGTTGTCCCTCGCAACTAGGCAGGAGTCCTGCAGTCCCTGAACTAACACGTGGGTGGAAGCGCCATCCCCGTCGTAACTCGAGAATATACCCCAGGTTCCGGCTGCAACTCGAGAAAAACCATGAGACTTCCCCCTCGCCGCGAGATGAGACCCGATGCCCCTGCACTGCGTGCAGAGCAATTCCGTGTTGCACATCACAAATGAAAGGAGCCTTGATTTCCTTGATGGCACTCCAGAGAAACCCCAAGAACACTGTTTCAATGCTGGAGGGATCCTGAGGTCCCTGTAGCAGCACGAAAGATCTCCGTGGACCATGAATCAACTCGAGATGAGAGGTTAGTCCCTGGCTTCGACTCCAGAGGAATACCACCTTACCACAAGCACCTCAAGAGGAGGCTTCTCTCAGCTCTAGATATGTGAGAGGGACCCTGAGTTTGCGGCCTCAAGTGGAATGGAGACCGCGATGCCCTGACTCGAAATAAGGCCGGATATCCCTGCAGTGACTTGAATGCAGGCTCATCTTGCATCTCCCAAGACGAAAGGATGTCTGAATCCCCTGTGGAGACCACAGAGAAAGACCTAGTTTCCCACCTCATCGCGACCGGAGGCCTCACATCCTTTGAAAACTCCAGAGGTACGCGGAGATCAGTGCCTCCAAAGGAGACGATGCCTGACTCCTCGTGAAACTTGATAGGAGTCCCAGGATTACTGTGGCAGGTGGAAAGGGACCCTTGGTCTCCCACCTCAGCTGGAGAGGCGTCGCAATTGCCCTGCCAAGCCTCGAGGAGAATCCCGAGTTGTCCCTCGCAACTAGGCAGGAGTCCTGCCGTCGCTGAACTAACACGTGTGTGGAAGGGCCATCCCCGTCGTAACTCGAGAAGATACCCCAGGTTTCCACCGCAACTCGAGAAAAACCATGAGACTTCCCCCTCGCCGCGAGATGAGGCCCGATTCCCCTGCACTGCGTGCAGAGCAATTCTGTGTTGCACATCACACATGAAAGGAGCCTTGATTTCCTTGATGGCACTCCAGAGAAACCCCAAGAACATTGTTTCAAGGCTAGAGGGATCCTGAGGTCACTGTAGCAACACGAAAGAGCTCCGTGGACCAAAAATCAACTCGAGATGAGAGGTTAGTCCCTGGCTTCGACTCCAGAGGAATACCACCTTACCACAAGCACCTCAAGAGGAGGCTTCTCTCAGCTCTAGATATGTGAGAGGGACCCTGAGTTTGCGGCCTCAAGTGGAATGGACACCAGGATGCCCTGACTCGAAATAAGGCCGGATATCCCTGCAGTGACTTGAATGCAGGCTCGTCTTGCATCTCCCAAGACGAAAGGATGTCTGAATCCCCTGTGGAGACCACAGAGAAAGACCTAGTTCCCCACCTCATCGCGACCGGAGGCCTCACATCCTTTGAAAACTCCAGAGGTACGCGGAGATCAGTGCCTCCAAAGGAGACGATGCCTGACTCCTCGTTAAACTTGATAGGAGTCCCAGGATTCCTGTGGCACGTGGAAAGGGACCCTTGGTCTCCCGCCTCAGCTAGAGAGGCGTCCCAATTGCCCTGCCAAGCCTCGAGGAGAATCCCGAGTTGTCCCTCGCAACTAGGCAGGAGTCCTGACGTCGCTGAACAAACACGTGGGTGGAAGGGCCATCCCCGTCGTAACTCGAGAATATACCCCAGGTTCCCGCTGCAACTCGAGAAAAACCATGAGACTTCCCCCTCGCCGCGAGATGAGGCCCGATTCCCCTGCACTGCGTGCAGAGCAATTCCGTGTTGCACATTACACATGAAAGGAGCCTTGATTTCCTTGATGGCACTCCAGAGAAACCCCAAGAACACTGTTTCAAGGCTGGAGGGATCCTGAGGTCCCTGTAGCAGCACGAAAGCTCTCCGTGGACCATGAATCAACTCGAGATGAGAGGTTAGTCCCTGGCTTCGACTCCAGAGGAATACCACCTTACCACAAGCACCTCAAGAGGAGGCTTCTCTCAGCTCTAGGTATGTGAGAGGGACCCTGAGTTTGCGGCCTCAAGTGGAATGGACACCGCGATGCCCTGACGCGAAATAAGGCCGGATATCCCTGCAGTGACTTGAATGCAGGCTCGTCTTGCATCTCCCAAGACGAAAGGATGTCTGAATCCCCTGTGGAGACCACAGAGAAAGACCTAGTTCCCCACCTCATCGCGACCGGAGGCCTCACATCCTTTGAAAACTCCAGAGGTACGCGGAGATCAGTGCCTCCAAAGGAGACGATGCCTGACTCCTCGTGAATCTTGATAGGAGTCTCAGGATTCCTGTGGCACGTGGAAAGGGACCCTTGGTCTCCCACCTCAGCTGGAGAGGCGTCCCAATTGCCCTGCCAAGCCTCAAGGAGAATCCCGAGTTGTCCCTCGCAACTAGGCAGGAGTCCTGCCGTCGCTGAACTAACACGTGTGTGGAAGGGCCATCCCCGTCGTAACTCGAGAATATACCCCAGGTTCCCGCTGCAACTCGAGAAAAACCATGAGACTTCCCCCTCGCCGCGAGATGAGACCCGATTCCCCTGCACTGCGTGCAGAGCAATTCCGTGTTGCACATCACACATGAAAGGAGCCTTGATTTCCTTGATGGCACTCCAGAGAATCCCCAAGAACACTGTTTCAAGGCGAGAGCGATCCTGAGGTCACTGTAGCAACACGAAAGAGCTCCGTGGACCAAAAATCAACTCGAGATGAGAGGTTAGTCCCTGGCTTCGACTCCAGAGGAATACCACCTTACCACAAGCACCTCAAGAGGAGGCTTCTCTCAGCTCTAGGTATGTGAGAGGGACCCTGAGTTTGCGGCCTCAAGTGGAATGGACACCAGGATGCCCTGACTCGAAATAAGGCCGGATATCCCTGCAGTGACTTGAATGCAGGCTCGTCTTGGATCTCCCAAGACGAAAGGATGTCTGAATCCCCTGTGGAGACCACAGAGAAAGACCTAGTTCCCCACCTCATCGCGACCGGAGGCCTCACATCCTTTGAAAACTCCAGAGGTACGCGGAGATCAGTGCCTCCAAAGGAGACGATGCCTGACTCCTCGTGAAACTTGATAGGAGTCCCAGGATTCCTGTGGCACGTGGAAAGCCACCCTTGGTCTCCCGCCTCAGCTGGAGAGGCGTCCCAATTGCCCTGCCAAGCCTCGAGGAGAATCCCGAGTTGTCCCTCGCAACTAGGCAGGAGTCCTGACGTCGCTGAACAAACACGTGGGTGGAAGGGCCATCCCCGTCGTAACTCGAGAATATACCGCAGGTTCCCGCCGCAACTCGAGAAAAACCATGAGACTTCCCCCTCGCCACGAGATGAGGCCCGATTCCCCTGCACTGCGTGCAGAGCAATTCCGTGTTGCACATCACACATGAAAGGAGCCTTGATTTCCTTGATGGCACTCCAGAGAAACCCCAAGAACACTGTTTCAAGGTTGAGGGATCCTGAGATCACTGCAGCAAGACGAAAGAGCTCCGTGGACCAAAAATCAACTCGAGATGAGAGGTTAGTCCCTGGCTTCGACTCCAGAGGAATACCACCTTACCACAAGCACCTCAAGAGGAGGCTTCTCTCAGCTCTAGGTATGTGAGAGGGACCCTGAGTTTGTGGCCTCAAGTGGAATGGAGACCGCGATGCCCCGACTCGAAATAAGGCCGGATATCCCTGCAGTGACTTGAATGCAGGCTCGTCTTGCATCTCCCAAGACGAAAGGATGTCTGAATCCCCTGTGGAGACCACAGAGAAAGACCTAGTTCCCCACCTCATGGCGACAGGAGGCCTCACATCCTTTGAAAACTCCAGAGGTACGCGGAGATCAGTGCCTCCAAAGGAGACGATGCCTGACTCCTCGTGAAACTTGATAGGAGTCCCAGGATTCCTGTGGCAGGTGGAAAGGGAACCTTGGTCTCCCACCTCAGCTGGAGAGGCGTCCCAATTGCCCTGCCAAGCCTCGAGGAGAATCCCGAGTTTTCCCTCGCAACTAGGCAGGAGTCCTGCAGTCCCTGAACTAACACGTGGGTGGAAGGGCCATCCCCGTCGTAACTCGAGAATATACCCCAGGTTCCGGCTGCAACTCGAGAAAAACCATGAGACTTCCCCCTCGCCGCGAGATGAGACCCGATGCCCCTGCACTGCGTGCAGAGCAATTCCGTGTTGCACATCACACATGAAAGGAGCCTTGATTTCCTTGATGGCACTCCAGAGAAACCCCAAGAACACTGTTTCAAGGCTAGAGCGATCCTGAGGTCACTGTAGCAACACGAAAGAGATCCGTGGACCAAAAATCAACTCGAGATGAGAGGTTAGTCCCTGGCTTCGACTCCAGAGGAATACCACCTTACCACAAGCACCTCAAGAGGAGGCTTCTCTCAGCTCTAGGTATGTGAGAGGGACCCTGAGTTTGCGGCCTCAAGTGGAATGGACACCAGGATGCCCTGACTCGAAATAAGGCCGGATATCCCTGCAGTGACTTGAATGCAGGCTCGTCTTGCATCTCCCAAGACGAAAGGATGTCTGAATCCCCTGTGGAGACCACAGAGAAAGACCTAGTTCCCCACCTCATCGCGACCGGAGGCCTCACATCCTTTGAAAACTCCAGAGGTACGCGGAGATCAGTGCCTCCAAAGGAGACGATGCCTGACTCCTCGTGAAACTTGATAGGAGTCCCAGGATTCCTGTGGCACGTGGAAAGGCACCCTTGGTCTCCCGCCTCAGCTGGAGAGGCGTCCCAATTGCCCTGCCAAGCCTCGAGGAGAATCCCGAGTTCTCCCTCGCAACTAGGCAGGAGTCCTGACGTCGCTGAACAAATACGTGGGTGGAAGGGCCATCCCCGTCGTAACTCGAGAATATACCGCAGGTTCCCGCCGCAACTCGAGAAAAACCATGAGACTTCCCCCTCGCCACGAGATGAGGCCCGATTCCCCTGCACTGCGTGCAGAGCAATTCCGTGTTGCACATCACATATGAAAGGAGCCTTGATTTCCTTGATGGCACTCCAGAGAAACCCCAAGAACACTGTTTCAAGGTTGAGGGATCCTGAGATCACTGCAGCAACACGAAAGAGCTCCGTGGACCAAAAATCAACTCGAGATGAGAGGTTAGTCCCTGGCTTCGACTCCAGAGGAATACCACCTTACCACAAGCACCTCAAGAGGAGGCTTCTCTCAGCTCTAGGTATGTGAGAGGGACCCTGAGTTTGCGGCCTCAAGTGGAATGGAGACCGCGATGCCCCGACTCGAAATAAGGCCGGATATCCCTGCAGTGACTTGAATGCAGGCTCGTCTTGCATCTCCCAAGACGAAAGGATGTCTGAATCCCCTGTGGAGACCACAGAGAAAGACCTAGTTCCCCACCTCATCGCGACCGGAGGCCTCACATCCTTTGAAAACTCCAGAGGTACGCGGAGATCAGTGCCTCCAAAGGAGACGATGCCTGACTCCTCGTGAATCTTGATAGGAGTCTCAGGATTCCTGTGGCACGTGGAAAGGGACCCTTGGTCTCCCACCTCAGCTGGAGAGGCGTCCCAATTGCCCTGCCAAGCCTCAAGGAGAATCCCGAGTTGTCCCTCGCAACTAGGCAGGAGTCCTGCCGTCGCTGAACTAACACGTGTGTGGAAGGGCCATCCCCGTCGTAACTCGAGAATATACCCCAGGTTCCCACTGCAACTCGAGAAAAACCGTGAGACTTCCCCCTCGCCGCGAGATGAGACCCGATTCCCCTGCACTGCGTGCAGAACAATTCCGTGTTGCACATCACACATGAAAGGAGCCTTGATTTCCTTGATGGCACTCCAGAGAAACCCCAAGAACACTGTTTCAAGGCTGGAGGGATCCTGAGGTCACTGTAGCAACACGAAAGAGCTCCGTGGACCAAAAATCAACTCGAGATGAGAGGTTAGTCCCTGGCTTCGACTCCAGAGGAATACCACCTTACCACAAGCACCTCAAGAGGAGGCTTCTCTCAGCTCTAGGTATGTGAGAGGGACCCTGAGTTTGCGGCCTCAAGTGGAATGGACACCAGGATGCCCTGACTCGAAATAAGGCCGGATATCCCTGCAGTGACTTGAATGCAGGCTCGTCTTGGATCTCCCAAGACGAAAGGATGTCTGAATCCCCTGTGGAGACCACAGAGAAAGACCTAGTTCCCCACCTCATCGCGACCGGAGGCCTCACATCCTTTGAAAACTCCAGAGGTACGCGGAGATCAGTGCCTCCAAAGGAGACGATGCCTGACTCCTCGTGAAACTTGATAGGAGTCCCAGGATTCCTGTGGCACGTGGAAAGCCACCCTTGGTCTCCCGCCTCAGCTGGAGAGGCGTCCCAATTGCCCTGCCAAGCCTCGAGGAGAATCCCGAGTTGTCCCTCGCAACTAGGCAGGAGTCCTGACGTCGCTGAACAAACACGTGGGTGGAAGGGCCATCCCCGTCGTAACTCGAGAATATACCGCAGGTTCCCGCCGCAACTCGAGAAAAACCATGAGACTTCCCCCTCGCCACGAGATGAGGCCCGATTCCCCTGCACTGCGTGCAGAGCAATTCCGTGTTGCACATCACACATGAAAGGAGCCTTGATTTCCTTGATGGCACTCCAGAGAAACCCCAAGAACACTGTTTCAAGGTTGAGGGATCCTGAGATCACTGCAGCAACACGAAAGAGCTCCGTGGACCAAAAATCAACTCGAGATGAGAGGTTAGTCCCTGGCTTCGACTCCAGAGGAATACCACCTTACCACAAGCACCTCAAGAGGAGGCTTCTCTCAGCTCTAGGTATGTGAGAGGGACCCTGAGTTTGTGGCCTCAAGTGGAATGGAGACCGTGATGCCCCGACTCGAAATAAGGCCGGATATCCCTGCAGTGACTTGAATGCAGGCTCGTCTTGCATCTCCCAAGACGAAAGGATGTCTGCATCCCCTATGGAGACCACAGAGAAAGACCTAGTTCCCCACCTCATGGCGACCGGAGGCCTCACATCCTTTGAAAACTCCAGAGGTACGCGGAGATCAGTGCCTCCAAAGGAGACGATGCCTGACTCCTCGTGAAACTTGATAGGAGTCCCAGGATTCCTGTGGCAGGTGGAAAGGGAACCTTGGTCTCCCACCTCAGCTGGAGAGGCGTCCCAATTGCCCTGCCAAGCCTCGAGGAGAATCCCGAGTTTTCCCTCGCAACTAGGCAGGAGTCCTGCAGTCCCTGAACTAACACGTGGGTGGAAGGGCCATCCCCGTCGTAACTCGAGAATATACCCCAGGTTCCGGCTGCAACTCGAGAAAAACCATGAGACTTCCCCTTCGCCGCGAGATGAGACCCGATGCCCCTGCACTGCGTGCAGAGCAATTCCGTGTTGCACATCACACATGAAAGGAGCCTTGATTTCCTTGATGGCACTCCAGAGAAACCCCAAGAACACTGTTTCAAGGCTAGAGCGATCCTGAGGTCACTGTAGCAACACGAAAGAGCTCCGTGGACCAAAAATCAACTCGAGATGAGAGGTTAGTCCCTGGCTTCGACTCCAGAGGAATACCACCTTACCACAAGCACCTCAAGAGGAGGCTTCCCTCAGCTCTAGGTATGTGAGAGGGACCCTGAGTTTGCGGCCTCAAGTGGAATGGACACCAGGATGCCCTGACTCGAAATAAGGCCGGATATCCCTGCAGTGACTTGAATGCAGGCTCGTCTTGCATATCCCAAGACGAAAGGATGTCTGAATCCCCTGTGGAGACCACAGAGAAAGACCTAGTTCCCCACCTCATCGCGACCGGAGGCCTCACATCCTTTGAAAACTCCAGAGGTACGCGGAGATCAGTGCCTCCAAAGGAGACGATGCCTGACTCCTCGTGAAACTTGATAGGAGTCCCAGGATTCCTGTGGCACGTGGAAAGCCACCCTTGGTCTCACGCCTCAGCTGGAGAGGCGTCCCAATTGCCCTGCCAAGCCTCGAGGAGAATCCCGAGTTCTCCCTCGCAACTAGGCAGGAGTCCTGACGTCGCTGAACAAATACGTGGGTGGAAGGGCCATCCCCGTCGTAACTCGAGAATATACCGCAGGTTCCCGCCGCAACTCGAGAAAAACCATGAGACTTCCCCCTCGCCACGAGATGAGGCCCGATTCCCCTGCACTGCGTGCAGAGCAATTCCGTGTTGCACATCACATATGAAAGGAGCCTTGATTTCCTTGATGGCACTCCAGAGAAACCCCAAGAACACTGTTTCAAGGTTGAGGGATCCTGAGATCACTGCAGCAACACGAAAGAGCTCCGTGGACCAAAAATCAACTCGAGATGAGAGGTTAGTCCCTGGCTTCGACTCCAGAGGAATACCACCTTACCACAAGCACCTCAAGAGGAGGCTTCTCTCAGCTCTAGGTATGTGAGAGGGACCCTGAGTTTGCGGCCTCAAGTGGAATGGAGAAACCGATGCCCCGACTCGAAATAAGGCCGGATATCCCTGCAGTGACTTGAATGCAGGCTCGTCTTGCATCTCCCAAGACGAAAGGATGTCTGAATCCCCAGTGGAGACCACAGAGAAAGACCTAGTTCCCCACCTCATCGCGACCGGAGGCCTCACATCCTTTGAAAACTCCAGAGGTACGCGGAGATCAGTGCCTCCAAAGGAGACGATGCCTGACTCCTCGTTAAACTTGATAGGAGTCCCAGGATTCCTGTGGCAGGTGGAAAGGGAACCTTGGTCTCCCACCTCAGCTGGAGAGGCGTCCCAATTGCCCTGCCAAGCCTCGAGGAGAATCCCGAGTTTTCTCTCGCAACTAGGCAGGAGTCCTGCAGTCCCTGAACTAACACGTGTGTGGAAGGGCCATCCCCGTCGAAACTCGAGAATATACCCCAGGTTCCGGCTGCAACTCGAGAAAAACCATGAGACTTCCCCCTCGCCGCGAGATGAGACCCGATTCCCCTGCACTGCGTACAGAGCAATTCCGTGTTGCACATCACACATGAAAGGAGCCTTGATTTCCTTGATGGCACTCCAGAGAAACCCCAAGAACACTGTTTCAAGGCTAGAGCGATCCTGAGGTCACTGTAGCAACTCGAAAGAGCTCCGTGGACCAAAAATCAACTCGAGATGAGAGGTTAGTCCCTGGCTTCGACTCCAGAAGAATACCACCTTACCACAAGCACCTCAAGAGGAGGCTTCTCTCAGCTCTAGGTATGTGAGAGGGATCCTGAGTTTGCGGCCTCAAGAGGAATGGACACCGGGATGCCCTGACGCGAAATAAGGCCGGATATCCCTGCAGTGACTTGAATGCAGGCTCGTCTTGCATCTCCCAAGACGAAAGGATGTCTGAATCCCCTGTGGAGACCACAGAGAAAGACCTAGTTCCCCACCTCATCGCGACCGGAGGCCTCACATCCTTTGAAAACTCCAGAGGTACGCGGAGATCAGTGCCTCCAAAGGAGACGATGCCTGACTCCTCGTGAAACTTGATAGGAGGCCCAGGATTCCTGTGGCACGTGGAAAGGGACCCTTGGTCTCCCGACTCAGCTGGAGAGGCGTCCCAATTGCCCTGCCAAGCCTCGAGGAGAATCCCGAGTTGTCCCTCGCAACTAGGCAGGAGTCCTGCCGTCGCTGAACTAACACGTGGTTGGAAGGGCCATCCCCGTCGTAACTCGAGAATATACCGCAGGTTCCCGCCGCAACTCGAGAAAAACCATGAGACTTCACCCTCGCCGTGAGATGAGGCCCGATTCCCCTGCACTGCGTGCAGAGCAATTCTGTGTTGCACATCACACATGAAAGGAGCCTTGATTTCCTTGATGGCACTCCAGAGAAACCCCAAGAACACTGTTTCAAGGTTGAGGGATCCTGAGGTCATGGTAGCAACACGAAAGAGCTCCGTGGACCAAAAATCAACTCGAGATGAGAGGTTAGTCCCTGGCTTCGACTCCAGAGGAATACCACCTTACCACAAGCACCTCAAGAGGAGGCTTCTCTCAACTCTAGGTATGTGAGAGGGACCCTGAATTTGCGGCCTCAAGTGGAATGGAGACAGCGATGCCCTGACTCGAAATAAGGCCGGATATCCCTGCAGTGACTTGAATGCAGGCTCGTCTTGCATCTCCCAAGACGAAAGGATGTCTGAATCCCCTGTGGAGACCACAGAGAAAGACCTAGTTCCCCACCTCATCGCGACCGGAGACCTCACATCCTTTGAAAACTCCAGAGGTACGCGGAGATCAGTGCCTCCAAAGGAGACGATGCCTGACTCCTCGTGAAACATGATAGGAGTCCCCGGATTCCTGTGGCAGGTGGAAAGGGACCCTTGGTCTCCCACCTCAGCTGGAGAGGCGTCGCAGTTGCCCTGCCAAGCCTCGAGGAGAATCCCGAGTTGTCCCTCGCAACTAGGCAGGAGTCCTGCCGTCGCTGAACTAACACGTGTGTGGAAGGGCCATCCCCGTCGTAACTCGAGAATATACCCCAGGTTCCCGCTGCAACTCGAGAAAAACCATGAGACTTCCCCCTCACCGCGAGATGAGACCCGATTCCCCTGCACTGCGTGCAGAGCAACTCCGTGTTGCACATCACACATGAAAGGAGCCTTGATTTCGTTGATGGCACTCCAGAGAAACCCCAAGAACACTGTTTGAAGGCGAGAGCGATCCTGAGGTCACTGTAGCAACACGAAAGAGCTCCGTGGACCAAAAATCAACTCGAGATGAGAGGTTAGTCCCTGGCTTCGACTCCAGAGGAATACCACCTTACCAGAAGCACCTCAAGAGGAGGCTTCTCTCAGCTCTAGGTATGTGAGAGGGACCCTGAGTTTGCGGCCTCAAGTGGAATGGACACCAGGATGCCCTGACTCGAAATAAGGCCGGATATCCCTGCAGTGACTTGAATGCAGGCTCGTCTTGCATCTCCCAAGACGAAAGGATGTCTGAATCCCCTGTGGAGACCACAGAGAAAGACCTAGTTCCCCACCTCATCGCGACCGGAGGCCTCACATCCTTTGAAAACTCCAGAGGTACGCGGAGATCAGTGCCTCCAAAGGAGACGATGCCTGACTCCTCGTGAAACTTGATAGGAGTCCCAGGATTCCTGTGGCACGTGGAAAGGCACCCTTGGTCTCCCGCCTCAGCTGGAGAGGCGTCCCAATTGCCCTGCCAAGCCTCGAGGAGAATCCCGAGTTGTCCCTCGCAACTAGGCAGGAGTCCTGACGTCGCTGAACAAACACGTGTGTGGAAGGGCCATCCCCGTCGTAACTCGAGAGTATACACCAGGTTCCCGCCGCAACTCGAGAAAAACCATGAGACTTCCCCCTCGCCGCGAGATGAGGCCCGATTCCCCTGCACTGCGTGCAGAGCAATTCCGTGTTGCACATCACACATGAAAGGAGCCTTGATTTCCTTGATGGCACTCCAGAGAAACCCCAAGAACACTGTTTCAAGGTTGAGGGATCCTGAGATCACTGCAGCAACACGAAAGAGCTCCGTGGACCAAAAATCAACTCGAGATGAGAGGTTAGTCCCTGGCTTCGACTCCAGAGGAATACCACCTTACCACAAGCACCTCAAGAGGAGGCTTCTCTCAGCTCTAGGTATGTGAGAGGGACCCTGAGTTTGTGGCCTCAAGTGGAATGGAGACCGCGATGCCCCGACTCGAAATAAGGCCGGATATCCCTGCAGTGACTTGAATGCAGGCTCGTCTTGCATCTCCCAAGACGAAAGGATGTCTGAATCCCCTGTGGAGACCACAGAGAAAGACCTAGTTCCCCACCTCATGGCGACAGGAGGCCTCACATCCTTTGAAAACTCCAGAGGTACGCGGAGATCAGTGCCTCCAAAGGAGACGATGCCTGACTCCTCGTGAAACTTGATAGGAGTCCCAGGATTCCTGTGGCAGGTGGAAAGGGAACCTTGGTCTCCCACCTCAGCTGGAGAGGCGTCCCAATTGCCCTGCCAAGCCTCGAGGAGAATCCCGAGTTTTCCCTCGCAACTAGGCAGGAGTCCTGCAGTCCCTGAACTAACACGTGGGTGGAAGGGCCATCCCCGTCGTAACTCGAGAATATACCCCAGGTTCCGGCTGCAACTCGAGAAAAACCATGAGACTTCCCCCTCGCCGCGAGATGAGACCCGATGCCCCTGCACTGCGTGCAGAGCAATTCCGTGTTGCACATCACACATGAAAGGAGCCTTGATTTCCTTGATGGCACTCCAGAGAAACCCCAAGAACACTGTTTCAAGGCTAGAGCGATCCTGAGGTCACTGTAGCAACACGAAAGAGATCCGTGGACCAAAAATCAACTCGAGATGAGAGGTTAGTCCCTGGCTTCGACTCCAGAGGAATACCACCTTACCACAAGCACCTCAAGAGGAGGCTTCTCTCAGCTCTAGGTATGTGAGAGGGACCCTGAGTTTGCGGCCTCAAGTGGAATGGACACCAGGATGCCCTGACTCGAAATAAGGCCGGATATCCCTGCAGTGACTTGAATGCAGGCTCGTCTTGCATCTCCCAAGACGAAAGGATGTCTGAATCCCCTGTGGAGACCACAGAGAAAGACCTAGTTCCCCACCTCATCGCGACCGGAGGCCTCACATCCTTTGAAAACTCCAGAGGTACGCGGAGATCAGTGCCTCCAAAGGAGACGATGCCTGACTCCTCGTGAAACTTGATAGGAGTCCCAGGATTCCTGTGGCACGTGGAAAGGCACCCTTGGTCTCCCGCCTCAGCTGGAGAGGCGTCCCAATTGCCCTGCCAAGCCTCGAGGAGAATCCCGAGTTCTCCCTCGCAACTAGGCAGGAGTCCTGACGTCGCTGAACAAATACGTGGGTGGAAGGGCCATCCCCGTCGTAACTCGAGAATATACCGCAGGTTCCCGCCGCAACTCGAGAAAAACCATGAGACTTCCCCCTCGCCACGAGATGAGGCCCGATTCCCCTGCACTGCGTGCAGAGCAATTCCGTGTTGCACATCACATATGAAAGGAGCCTTGATTTCCTTGATGGCACTTCAGAGAAACCCCAAGAACACTGTTTCAAGGTTGAGGGATCCTGAGATCACTGCAGCAACACGAAAGAGCTCCGTGGACCAAAAATCAACTCGAGATGAGAGGTTAGTCCCTGGCTTCGACTCCAGAGGAATACCACCTTACCACAAGCACCTCAAGAGGAGGCTTCTCTCAGCTCTAGCTATGTGAGAGGGACCCTGAGTTTGCGGCCTCAAGTGGAATGGAGAAACCGATGCCCCGACTCGAAATAAGGCCGGATATCCCTGCAGTGACTTGAATGCAGGCTCGTCTTGCATCTCCCAAGACGAAAGGATGTCTGAATCCCCTGTGGAGACCACAGAGAAAGACCTAGTTCCCCACCTCATCGCGACCGGAGGCCTCACATCCTTTGAAAACTCCAGAGGTACGCGGAGATCAGTGCCTCCAAAGGAGACGATGCCTGACTCCTCGTGAATCTTGATAGGAGTCTCAGGATTCCTGTGGCACGTGGAAAGGGACCCTTGGTCTCCCACCTCAGCTGGAGAGGCGTCCCAATTGCCCTGCCAAGCCTCAAGGAGAATCCCGAGTTGTCCCTCGCAACTAGGCAGGAGTCCTGCCGTCGCTGAACTAACACGTGTGTGGAAGGGCCATCCCCGTCGTAACTCGAGAATATACCCCAGGTTCCCGCTGCAACTCGAGAAAAACCGTGAGACTTCCCCCTCGCCGCGAGATGAGACCCGATTCCCCTGCACTGCGTGCAGAGCAATTCCGTGTTGCACATCACAGATGAAAGGAGCCTTGATTTCCTTGATGGCACTCCAGAGAAACCCCAAGAACACTGTTTCAAGGCGAGAGCGATCCTGAGGTCACTGTAGCAACACGAAAGAGCTCCGTGGACCAAAAATCAACTCGAGATGAGAGGTTAGTCCCTGGCTTCGACTCCAGAGGAATACCACCTTACCACAAGCACCTCAAGAGGAGGCTTCTCTCAGCTCTAGGTATGTGAGAGGGACCCTGAGTTTGCGGCCTCAAGTGGAATGGACACCAGGATGCCCTGACTCGAAATAAGGCCGGATATCCCTGCAGTGACTTGAATGCAGGCTCGTCTTGGATCTCCCAAGACGAAAGGATGTCTGAATCCCCTGTGGAGACCACAGAGAAAGACCTAGTTCCCCACCTCATCGCGACCGGAGGCCTCACATCCTTTGAAAACTCCAGAGGTACGCGGAGATCAGTGCCTCCAAAGGAGACGATGCCTGACTCCTCGTGAAACTTGATAGGAGTCCCAGGATTCCTGTGGCACGTGGAAAGCCACCCTTGGTCTCCCGCCTCAGCTGGAGAGGCGTCCCAATTGCCCTGCCAAGCTTCGAGGAGAATCCCGAGTTGTCCCTCGCAACTAGGCAGGAGTCCTGACGTCGCTGAACAAACACGTGGGTGGAAGGGCCATCCCCGTCGTAACTCGAGAATATACCGCAGGTTCCCGCCGCAACTCGAGAAAAACCATGAGACTTCCCCCTCGCCACGAGATGAGGCCCGATTCCCCTGCACTGCGTGCAGAGCAATTCCGTGTTGCACATCACACATGAAAGGAGCCTTGATTTCCTTGATGGCACTCCAGAGAAACCCCAAGAACACTGTTTCAAGGTTGAGGGATCCTGAGATCACTGCAGCAACACGAAAGAGCTCCGTGGACCAAAAATCAACTCGAGATGAGAGGTTAGTCCCTGGCTTCGACTCCAGAGGAATACCACCTTACCACAAGCACCTCAAGAGGAGGCTTCTCTCAGCTCTAGGTATGTGAGAGGGACCCTGAGTTTGCGGCCTCAAGTGGAATGGAGACCGCGATGCCCCGACTCGAAATAAGGCCGGATATCCCTGCAGTGACTTGAATGCAGGCTCGTCTTGCATCTCCCAAGACGAAAGGATGTCTGAATCCCCTGTGGAGACCACAGAGAAAGACCTAGTTCCCCACCTCATGGCGACCGGAGGCCTCACATCCTTTGAAAACTCCAGAGGTACGCGGAGATCAGTGCCTCCAAAGGAGACGATGCCTGACTCCTCGTCAAACTTGATAGGAGTCCCAGGATTCCTGTGGCAGGTGGAAAGGGAACCTTGGTCTCCCACCTCAGCTGGAGAGGCGTCCCAATTGCCCTGCCAAGCCTCGAGGAGAATCCCGAGTTTTCCCTCGCAACTAGGCAGGAGTCCTGCAGTCCCTGAACTAACACGTGGGTGGAAGGGCCATCCCCGTCGTAACTCGAGAATATACCCCAGGTTCCGGCTGCAACTCGAGAAAAACCATGAGACTTCCCCTTCGCCGCGAGATGAGACCCGATGCCCCTGCACTGCGTGCAGAGCAATTCCGTGTTGCACATCACACATGAAAGGAGCCTTGATTTCCTTGATGGCACTCCAGAGAAACCCCAAGAACACTGTTTCAAGGCTAGAGCGATCCTGAGGTCACTGTAGCAACACGAAAGAGCTCCGTGGACCAAAAATCAACTCGAGATGAGAGGTTAGTCCCTGGCTTCGACTCCAGAGGAATACCACCTTACCACAAGCACCTCAAGAGGAGGCTTCTCTCAGCTCTAGGTATGTGAGAGGGACCCTGAGTTTGCGGCCTCAAGTGGAATGGACACCAGGATGCCCTGACTCGAAATAAGGCCGGATATCCCTGCAGTGACTTGAATGCAGGCTCGTCTTGCATCTCCCAAGACGAAAGGATGTCTGAATCCCCTGTGGAGACCACAGAGAAAGACCTAGTTCCCCACCTCATCGCGACCGGAGGCCTCACATCCTTTGAAAACTCCAGAGGTACGCGGAGATCAGTGCCTCCAAAGGAGACGATGCCTGACTCCTCGTGAAACTTGATAGGAGTCCCAGGATTCCTGTGGCACGTGGAAAGGCACCCTTGGTCTCCCGCCTCAGCTGGAGAGGCGTCCCAATTGCCCTGCCAAGCCTCGAGGAGAATCCCGAGTTCTCCCTCGCAACTAGGCAGGAGTCCTGACGTCGCTGAACAAATACGTGGGTGGAAGGGCCATCCCCGTCGTAACTCGAGAATATACCGCAGGTTCCCGCCGCAACTCGAGAAAAACCATGAGACTTCCCCCTCGCCACGAGATGAGGCCCGATTCCCCTGCACTGCGTGCAGAGCAATTCCGTGTTGCACATCACATATGAAAGGAGCCTTGATTTCCTTGATGGCACTCCAGAGAAACCCCAAGAACACTGTTTCAAGGTTGAGGGATCCTGAGATCACTGCAGCAACACGAAAGAGCTCCGTGGACCAAAAATCAACTCGAGATGAGAGGTTAGTCCCTGGCTTCGACTCCAGAGGAATACCACCTTACCACAAGCACCTCAAGAGGAGGCTTCTCTCAGCTCTAGGTATGTGAGAGGGACCCTGAGTTTGCGGCCTCAAGTGGAATGGAGAAACCGATGCCCCGACTCGAAATAAGGCCGGATATCCCTGCAGTGACTTGAATGCAGGCTCGTCTTGCATCTCCCAAGACGAAAGGATGTCTGAATCCCCAGTGGAGACCACAGAGAAAGACCTAGTTCCCCACCTCATCGCGACCGGAGGCCTCACATCCTTTGAAAACTCCAGAGGTACGCGGAGATCAGTGCCTCCAAAGGAGACGATGCCTGACTCCTCGTGAAACTTGATAGGAGTCCCAGGATTCCTGTGGCAGGTGGAAAGGGAACCTTGGTCTCCCACCTCAGCTGGAGAGGCGTCCCAATTGCCCTGCCAAGCCTCGAGGAGAATCCCGAGTTTTCCCTCGCAACTAGGCAGGAGTCCTGCAGTCCCTGAACTAATACGTGTGTGGAAGGGCCATCCCCGTCGAAACTCGAGAATATACCCGAGGTTCCGGCTGCAACTCGAGAAAAACCATGAGACTTCCCCCTCGCCGCGAGATGAGACCCGATTCCCCTGCACTGCGTACAGAGCAATTCCGTGTTGCACATCACACATGAAAGGAGCCTTGATTTCCTTGATGGCACTCCAGAGAAACCCCAAGAACACTGTTTCAAGGCTAGAGCGATCCTGAGGTCACTGTAGCAACTCGAAAGAGCTCCGTGGACCAAAAATCAACTCGAGATGAGAGGTTAGTCCCTGGCTTCGACTCCAGAAGAATACCACCTTACCACAAGCACCTCAAGAGGAGGCTTCTCTCAGCTCTCTGTATGTGAGAGGGACCCTGAGTTTGCGGCCTCAAGAGGAATGGACACCGCGATGCCCTGACTCGAAATAAGGCCGGATATCCCTGCAGTGACTTGAATGCAGGCTCGTCTTGCATCTCCCAAGACGAAAGGATGTCTGAATCCCCTGTGGAGACCATAGAGAAAGACCTAGTTCCCCACCTCATCGCGACCGGAGGCCTCACATCCTTTGAAAACTCCAGAGGTACGCGGAGATCAGTGCCTCCAAAGGAGACGATGCCTGACTCATCGTGAAACTTGATAGGAGTCACAGGATTCCTGTGGCACGTGGAAAGGGACACTTGGTCTCCCGCCTCAGCTGGAGAGGCGTCCCAATTGCCCTGCCAAGCCTCGAGGAGAATCCCGAGTTGTCCTTCGCAACTAGGCAGGAGTCCTGACGTCGCTGAACAAACACGTGTGTGGAAGGGCCATCCCCGTCGTAACTCGAGAATATACCCCAGGTTCCCGCCGCAACTCGAGAAAAACCATGAGACTTCCCCCTCGCCGCGAGATGAGGCCTGATTCCCCTGCACTGCGTGCAGAGCAATTCCGTGTTCCACATCACACATGAAAGGAGCCTTGATTTCCCTATTGGCACTCCAGAGAAACCCCAAGAACACTGTTTCAAGGCTGGAGGGATCCTGAGGTCCCTGTAGCAGCACGAAAGCTCTCCGTGGACCAAAAATCAACTCGAGATGAGGGGTTAGTCCCTGGCTTCGACTCCAGAGGAATACCACCTTACCACAAGCACCTCAAGAGGAGGCTTCTCTCAGCTCTAGCTATGTGAGAGGGACCCTGAGTTTGCGGCCTCAAGTGGAATGGACACCGCGATGCCCTGACGCGAAATAAGGCCGGATATCCCTGCAGTGACTTGAATGCAGGCTCGTCTTGCATCTCCCAAGACGAAAGGATGTCTGAATCCCCTGTGGAGACCACAGAGAAAGACCTAGTTCCCCACCTCATCGCGACCGGAGGCCTCACATCCTTTGAAAACTCCAGAGGTACGCGGAGATCAGTGCCTCCAAAGGAGACGATGCCTGACTCCTCGTGAAACTTGATAGGAGGCCCAGGATTCCTGTGGCACGTGGAAAGGGACCCTTGGTCTCCCGACTCAGCTGGAGAGGCGTCCCAATTGCCCTGCCAAGCCTCGAGGAGAATCCCGAGTTGTCCCTCGCAACTAGGCAGGAGTCCTGCCGTCGCTGAACTAACACGTGGGTGGAAGGGCCATCCCCGTCGTAACTCGAGAATATACCGCAGGTTCCCGCCGCAACTCGAGAAAAACCATGAGACTTCACCCTCGCCGTGAGATGAGGCCCGATTCCCCTGCACTGCGTGCAGAGCAATTCTGTGTTGCACATCACACATGAAAGGAGCCTTGATTTCCTTGATGGCACTCCAGAGAAACCCCAAGAACACTGTTTCAAGGTTGAGGGATCCTGAGGTCATGGTAGCAACACGAAAGAGCTCCGTGGACCAAAAATCAACTCGAGATGAGAGGTTAGTCCCTGGCTTCGACTCCAGAGGAATACCACCTTACCACAAGCACCTCAAGAGGAGGCTTCTCTCAACTCTAGGTATGTGAGAGGGACCCTGAATTTGCGGCCTCAAGTGGAATGGAGACAGCGATGCCCTGACTCGAAATAAGGCCGGATATCCCTGCAGTGACTTGAATGCAGGCTCGTCTTGCATCTCCCAAGACGAAAGGATGTCTGAATCCCCTGTGGAGACCACAGAGAAAGACCTAGTTCCCCACCTCATCGCGACCGGAGACCTCACATCCTTTGAAAACTCCAGAGGTACGCGGAGATCAGTGCCTCCAAAGGAGACGATGCCTGACTCCTCGTGAAACATGATAGGAGTCCCCGGATTCCTGTGGCAGGTGGAAAGGGACCCTTGGTCTCCCACCTCAGCTGGAGAGGCGTCGCAATTGCCCTGCCAAGCCTCGAGGAGAATCCCGAGTTGTCCCTCGCAACTAGGCAGGAGTCCTGCCGTCGCTGAACTAACACGTGTGTGGAAGGGCCATCCCCGTCGTAACTCGAGAATATACCCCAGGTTCCCGCTGCAACTCGAGAAAAACCATGAGACTTCCCCCTCACCGCGAGATGAGACCCGATTCCCCTGCACTGCGTGCAGAGCAACTCCGTGTTGCACATCACACATGAAAGGAGCCTTGATTTCGTTGATGGCACTCCAGAGAAACCCCAAGAACACTGTTTCAAGGCGAGAGCGATCCTGAGGTCACTGTAGCAACACGAAAGAGCTCCGTGGACCAAAAATCAACTCGAGATGAGAGGTTAGTCCCTGGCTTCGACTCCAGAGGAATACCACCTTACCACAAGCACCTCAAGAGGAGGCTTCTCTCAGCTCTAGGTATGTGAGAGGGACCCTGAGTTTGCGGCCTCAAGTGGAATGGACACCAGGATGCCCTGACTCGAAATAAGGCCGGATATCCCTGCAGTGACTTGAATGCAGGCTCGTCTTGCATCTCCCAAGACGAAAGGATGTCTGAATCCCCTGTGGAGACCACAGAGAAAGACCTAGTTCCCCACCTCATCGCGACCGGAGGCCTCACATCCTTTGAAAACTCCAGAGGTACGCGGAGATCAGTGCCTCCAAAGGAGACGATGCCTGACTCCTCGTGAAACTTGATAGGAGTCCCAGGATTCCTGTGGCACGTGGAAAGGCACCCTTGGTCTCCCGCCTCAGCTGGAGAGGAGTCCCAATTGCCCTGCCAAGCCTCGAGGAGAATCCCGAGTTGTCCCTCGCAACTAGGCAGGAGTCCTGACGTCGCTGAACAAACACGTGTGTGGAAGGGCCATCCCCGTCGTAACTCGAGAATATACCGCAGGTTCCCGCCGCAACTCGAGAAAAACCATGAGACTTCCCCCTCGCCGCGAGATGAGGCCCGATTCCCCTGCACTGCGTGCAGAGCAATTCCGTGTTCCACATCACACATGAAAGGAGCCTTGATTTCCTTGATGGCACTCCAGAGAAACCCCAAGAACACTGTTTCAAGGCTGGAGGGATCCTGAGGTCCCTGTAGCAGCACGAAAGCTCTCCGTGGACCAAAAATCAACTCGAGATGAGAGGTTAGTCCCTGGCTTCGACTCCAGAGGAATACCACCTTACCACAAGCACCTCAAGAGGAGGCTTCTCTCAGCTCTAGGTATGTGAGAGGGACCCTGAGTTTGCGGCCTCAAGTGGAATGGACACCGCGATGCCCTGACGCGAAATAAGGCCGGATATCCCTGCAGTGACTTGAATGCAGGCTCGTCTTGCATCTCCCAAGACGAAAGGATGTCTGAATCCCCTGTGGAGACCACAGAGAAAGACCTAGTTCCCCACCTCAACGCGACCGGAGGCCTCACATCCTTTGAAAACTCCAGAGGTACGCGGAGACCAGTGCCTCCAAAGGAGACGATGCCTGACTCCTCGTGAAACTTGATAGGAGGCCCAGGATTCCTGTGGCACGTGGAAAGGGACCCTTGGTCTCCCGCCTCAGCTGGAGAGGCGTCCCAATTGCCCTGCCAAGCCTCGAGGAGAATCCCGAGTTGTCCCTCGCAACTAGGCAGGAGTCCTGCCGTCGCTGAACTAACACGTGGTTGGAAGGGCCATCCCCGTCGTAACTCGAGAATATACCGCAGGTTCCCGCCGCAACTCGAGAAAAACCATGAGACTTCACCCTCGCCGTGAGATGAGGCCCGATTCCCCTGCACTGCGTGCAGAGCAATTCTGTGTTGCACATCACACATGAAAGGAGCCTTGATTTCCTTGATGGCACTCCAGAGAAACCCCAAGAACACTGTTTCAAGGTTGAGGGATCCTGAGGTCATGGTAGCAACACGAAAGAGCTTCGTGGACCAAAAATCAACTCGAGATGAGAGGTTAGTCCCTGGCTTCGACTCCAGAGGAATACCACCTTACCACAAGCACCTCAAGAGGAGGCTTCTCTCAACTCTAGGTATGTGAGAGGGACCCTGAATTTGCGGCCTCAAGTGGAATGGAGACAGCGATGCCCTGACTCGAAATAAGGCCGGATATCCCTGCAGTGACTTGAATGCAGGCTCGTCTTGCATCTCCCAAGACGAAAGGATGTCTGAATCCCCTGTGGAGACCACAGAGAAAGACCTAGTTCCCCACCTCATCGCGACCGGAGACCTCACATCCTTTGAAAACTCCAGAGGTACGCGGAGATCAGTGCCTCCAAAGGAGACGATGCCTGACTCCTCGTGAAACATGATAGGAGTCCCCGGATTCCTGTGGCAGGTGGAAAGGGACCCTTGGTCTCCCACCTCAGCTGGAGAGGCGTCGCAATTGCCCTGCCAAGCCTCGAGGAGAATCCCGAGTTGTCCCTCGCAACTAGGCAGGAGTCCTGCCGTCGCTGAACTAACACGTGTGTGGAAGGGCCATCCCCGTCGTAACTCGAGAATATACCCCAGGTTCCCGCTGCAACTCGAGAAAAACCATGAGACTTCCCCCTCGCCGCGAGATGAGACCCGATTCCCCTGCACTGCGTGCAGAGCAACTCCGTGTTGCACATCACACATGAAAGGAGCCTTGATTTCCTTGATGGCACTCCAGAGAAACCCCAAGAACACTGTTTCAAGGCGAGAGCGATCCTGAGGTCACTGTAGCAACACGAAAGAGCTCCGTGGACCAAAAATCAACTCGAGATGAGAGGTTAGTCCCTGGCTTCGACTCCAGAGGAATACCACCTTACCACAAGCACCTCAAGAGGAGGCTTCTCTCAGCTCTAGGTATGTGAGAGGGACCCTGAGTTTGCGGCATCAAGTGGAATGGACACCAGGATGCCATGACTGGAAATAAGGCCGGATATCCCTGCAGTGACTTGAATGCAGGCTCGTCTTGCATCTCCCAAGACGAAAGGATGTCTGAATCCCCTGTGGAGACCACAGAGAAAGACCTAGTTCCCCACCTCATCGCGACCGGAGGCCTCACATCCTTTGAAAACTCCAGAGGTACGCGGAGATCAGTGCCTCCAAAGGAGACGATGCCTGACTCCTCGTGAAACTTGATAGGAGTCCCAGGATTCCTGTGGCAGGTGGAAAGGCACCCTTGGTCTCCCGCCTCAGCTGGAGAGGCGTCCCAATTGCCCTGCCAAGCCTCGAGGAGAATCCCGAGTTGTCCCTCGCAACTAGGCAGGAGTCCTGACGTCGCTGAACAAACACGTGTGTGGAAGGGCCATCCCCGTCGTAACTCGAGAATATACCCCAGGTTCCCGCCGCAACTCCAGAAAAACCATGAGACTTCCCCCTCGCCGCGAGATGAGGCCCGATTCCCCTGCACTGCGTGCAGAGCAATTCCGTGTTCCACATCACACATGAAAGGAGCCTTGATTTCCTTGATGGCACTCCAGAGAAACCCCAAGAACACTGTTTCAAGGCTGGAGGGATCCTGAGGTCCCTGTAGCAGCACGAAAGCTCTCCGCGGACCAAAAATCAACTCGAGATGAGAGGTTAGTCCCTGGCTTCGACTCCAGAGGAATACCACCTTACCACAAGCACCTCAAGAGGAGGCTTCTCTCAGCTCTAGGTATGTGAGAGGGACCCTGAGTTTGCGGCCTCAAGTGGAATGGACACCGCGATGCCCTGACGCGAAATAAGGCCGGATATCCCTGCAGTGACTTGAATGCAGGCTCGTCTTGCATCTCCCAAGACGAAAGGATGTCTGAATCCCCTGTGGAGACCACAGAGAAAGACCTAGTTCCCCACCTCATCGCGACCGGAGGCCTCACATCCTTTGAAAACTCCAGAGGTACGCGGAGATCAGTGCCTCCAAAGGAGACGATGCCTGACTCCTCGTGAAACTTGATAGGAGGCCCAGGATTCCTGTGGCACGTGGAAAGGGACCCTTGGTCTCCCGCCTCAGCTGGAGAGGCGTCCCAATTGCCCTACCAAGCCTCGAGGAGAATCCCGAGTTGTCCCTCGCAACTAGGCAGAAGTCCTGACGTCGCTGAACAAACACGTGGGTGGAAGGGCCATCCCCTCGTAACTCGAGAATATTCCCCAGGTTCCCGCCGCAACTCGAGAAAAACCATGAGACTGCCCCCTCACCGCGAGATGAGGCCCCATTCCCCTGCACTGCGTGCAGAGCAGTTCCATGTTGCACATCACACATGAAAGGAGCCTTGATTTCCTTGATGGCACTCCAGAGAAACCCCAAGAACACTGTTTCAAGGCTAGAGGGATCCTGAGGTCACTGTAGCAACACGAAAGAGCTCCGTGGACCAAAAATCAACTCGAGATGAGAGGTTAGTCCCTGGCTTCGACTCCAGAGGAATACCACCTTACCACAAGCACCTCAAGAGGAGGCTTCTCTCAGCTCTAGCTATGTGAGAGGGACCCTGAGATTGCGGCCTCAAGTGGAATGGACACCGCGATGCCCTGACTCGAAATAAGGCCGAATATCCCTGCAGTGACTTGAATGCAGGCTCGTCTTGCATCTCCCAAGAGGAAAGGATGTCTGAATTCCCTGTGGAAACCACAGAGAAAGACCTAGTTCCCCAGCTCATCGCGACCGGAGGCCTCACATCCCTTGAAAACTCCAGAGGTACGCGGAGATCAGTGCCTCCAAAAGGAGACGATGCCTGACTCTTCGTGAAACTTGATAGGAGTCCCAGGATTCCTGTGGCACGTGGAAAGGGACCCTTGGTCTCCCGCCTCAGCTGGAGAGGCGTCCCAATTGCCCTGCCAAGCCTCGAGGAAAATCCCGAGTTGTCCCTCGCAACTAGGCAGGAGTCCTGACGTCGCTGAACAAACACGTGGGTGGAAGGGCCATCCCCTCGTAACTCGAGAATATTCCCCAGGTTCCCGCCGCATCTCGAGAAAAACCATGAGACTGCCCCCTCACCGCGAGATGAGGCTCGATTCCCCTGCACTGCGTGCAGAGCAATTCCGTGTTGCACATCACACATGAAAGGAGCCTTGATTTCCTTGATGGCACTCCAGAGAAACCCCAAGAACAGTGTTTCAAGGCTAGAGGGATCCTGAGGTCACTGTAGCAACACGAAAGAGCTCCGTGGACCAAAAATCAACTCGAGATGAGAGGTTAGTCCCTGGCTTCGACTCCAGAGGAATACCACCTTACCACAAGCACCTCAAGAGGAGGCTTCTCTCACCTCTAGGTTTGTGAGAGGGACCCTGAATTTGCGGCCTCCAGTGGAATGGACACCGCGATGCCCTGACTCGAAATAAGGCCGGATATCCCTGCAGTGACTTGAATGCAGGCTCGTCTTGCATCTCCCAAGACGAAAGGATGTCTGAATCCCATGTGGAGACCACAGAGAAAGACCTAGTTCCCCACCTCATCGCGACCGGAGGCCTCACATCCTTTGAAAACTCCAGAGGTACGCGGAGATCAGTGCCTCCAAAGGAGACGATGCCTGACTCCTCGTGAAACTTGATAGGATTGCCAGGATTCCTGTGGCACGTGGAAAGGGACCCTTGGTCTCCCGCCTCAGCTGGAGAGGCGTCCCAATTGCCCTGCCAAGCCTCGAGGAGAATCCCGAGTTGTCCCTTGCAACTAGCCAGGAGTCCTGCCGTCGCTGAACTAACGCGTGGGTGGAAGGGCCATCCCCGTCGTAACTCGAGAATATACCCCAGGTTCCCGCCGCAACTCGAGAAAAACCATGAGACTTCCCCCTCGCCGCGAGATGAGGCCCGATTCCCCTGCACTGCATGCAGAGCAATTCCGTGTTGCACATCACACATGAAAGGAGCCTTGATTTCTTTGATGGCACTCCAGAGAAACCCCAAGAACACTGTTTCAAGGCTAGAGGGATCCTGAGGTCACTGTAGCAACATGAAAGACCTCCGTGGACCACAAATCAACTCGAGATGAGAGGTTAGTCCCTGGCTTCGACTCCAGAGGAATACCACCTTACCACAAGCACCTCAAGAGGAGGCTTCTCTCAGCTCTAGGTATGTGAGAGGGACCCTGTGTTTGCGGGCTCAAGTGGAATGGACACCGCGATGCCCTGACTCGAAATAAGGCCGGATATCCCTGCAGTGACTTGAATGCAGGCTCGTCTTGCATCTCCCAAGAAGAAAGGATGTCTGAATCCCCTGTGGAGACCACAGAGAAAGACCTAGTTCCCCACCTCATGGCGACCGGAGGCCTCACATCCTTTGAAAACTCCAGAGGTACGCGGAGATCAGTGCCTCCAAAGGAGACGATGCCTGACTCCTCGTGAAACTTGATAGGAGTCCCAGGATTCCTGTGGCACGTGGAAAGGGACACTTGGTCTCCCGCCTCAGCTGGAGAGACGTCACAATTGCCCTGCCAAGCCTCGAGGAGAATCCCGAGTTGTCCCTCGCAACTAGGCAGGAGTCCTGACGTAGCTGAAGAAACACGTGGGTGGAAGGGCCATCCCCGTCGTAACTCGAGAATATACCCCAGGTTCCCGCCGCAACTCGAGAAAAACCATGAGACTTCCCCCTCGCCGCGATATGAGGCCCGATTCCCCTGCACTGCGTGCAGAGCAATTCCGTGTTGCACATCACACATGAAAGGAGCCTTGATTTCCTTGATGGCACTCCAGAGAAACCCCAAGAACACTGTTTCAAGGTTGAGGGATCCTGAGGTCATGGTAGCAACACGAAAGAGCTCCGTGGACCAAAAATCAACTCGAGATGAGAGGTTAGTCCCTGGCTTCGACTCCAGAGGAATACCACCTTACCACAAGCACCTCAAGAGGAGGCTTCTCTCAGCTCTAGGTATGTGAGAGGGTCCCTGAGTTTGCGGGCTCAAGTGGAATGGACACCGCGATGCCCTGACTCGAAATAAGGCCGGATATCCCTGCAGTGACTTGAATGCAGGCTCGTCTTGCATCTCCCAAGACGAAAGGATGTCTGAATCCCCTGTGGAGACCACAGAGAAAGACCTAGTTCCCCACCTCATGGCGACCGGAGGCCTCACATCCTTTGAAAACTCCAGAGGTACGCGGAGATCAGTGCCTCCAAAGGAGACGATGCCTGACTCCTCGAGAAACTTGATAGGATTCCCAGGATTCCTGTGGTACGTGGAAAGGAACCCTTGGTCTCCCGCCTCAGCTGGAGCGGCGTCCCAATTGCCCTGCCAAGCCTCGAGGAGAATCCCAAGTTGTCCCTCGCAACTAGGCAGGAGTCCTGACGTCGGTGAACAAACACGTGGGTGGAAGGGCCATCCCCTCGTAACTCGAGAATATTCCCCAGGTTCCCGCCGCAACTCGAGAGAAACCGTGAGACTGCCCCCTCTCCGCGAGATGAGGCCCGATTCCCCTGCACTGCGTGCAGAGCAATTCCGTGTTGCACATCACACATGAAAGGAGCCTTGATTTCCTTGATGGCACTCCAGAGAAACCCCAAGAACACTGTTTCAAGGCTAGAGGGATCCTGAGGTCACTGTAGCAACACGAAAGAGCTCCGTGGACCAAAAATCAACTCGAGATGAGAGGTTAGTCCCTGGCTTCGACTCCAGAGGAATACCACCTTACCACAAGCACCTCAAGAGGAGGCTTCTCTCAGCTCTAGGTATGTGAGAGGGACCCTGAATTTGCGGCCTCCAGTGGAATGGACACCGCGATGCCCTGACTCGAAATAATGCCGGATATCCCTGCAGTGACTTGAATGCAGGCTCGTCTTGCATCTCCCAAGACGAAAGGATGTCTGAATCCCATGTGGAGACCACAGAGAAAGACCTAGTTCCCCACCTCATCGCGACCGGAGGCCTCACATCCTTTGAAAACTCCAGAGGTACGCGGAGATCAGTGCCTCCAAAGGAGACGATGCCTGACTCCTCGTGAAACTTGATAGGAGTCCCAGGATTCCTGTGGCACGTGGAAAGGGACCCTTGGTCTCCCGCCTCAGCTGGAGAGGCGTCCCAATTGCCCTGCCAAGCCTCGAGGAGAATCCCGAGTTGTCCCTCGCAACTAGGCAGGAGTCCTGACGTCGCTGAAGAAACACGTGTGTGGAAGGGCCATCCCCGTCGTAACTCGAGAATATACCGCAGGTTCCCGCCGCAACTCGAGAAAAACCATGAGACTTCCCCCTCGCCGCGAGATGAGGCCCGATTCCCCTGCACTGCATGCAGAGCAATTCCGTGTTGCACATCACACATGAAAGGAGCCTTGATTTCTTTGATGGCACTCCAGAGAAACCCCAAGAACACTGTTTCAAGCCGAGAGGGATCCTGAGGTCACTGTAGCAACACGAAAGAGCTCCGTGGACCAAAAATCAACTCGAGATGAGAGGTTAGTCCCTGGCTTCGACTCCAGAGGAATACCACCTTACCACAAGCACCTCAAGAGGAGGCTTCTCTCAGCTCTAGGTATGTGAGAGGGACCCTGAGTTCGCGGCCTCCAGTGGAATGGACACAGCGATGTTCTGGCTCGAAATAAGGCCGCATATCCCTGCAGTGACTTGAATGCAGGCTCGTCTTGCATCTCCCAAGACGAAAGGATGTCTGAATCACCTGTGTAGACCACTGAGAAAGACCTAGTTCCCCACCTCATCGCGACCGGAGGCCTCACATCCTTTGAAAACTCCAGAGGTACGCGGAGATCAGTGCCTCCAAAGGAGACGATGCCTGACTCCTGTTGAAACTTGATAGGAGTCCCAGGATTCCTGTGGCACATGGAAAGGGACACTTGGTCTCCCGCCTCAGCTGGAGTGGCGTCCCAATTGCCCTGCCAAGCCTCGAGGAGAATCCCGAGTTGTCCCTCGCAACTAGGCAGGAGTCCTGACGTCGCTGAACAAACACGTGGGTGGAAGGGCCATCCCCGTCGTAACTCGAGAATATACCCCTGGTTCCCGGCGCAACTCGAGAAGAACCATGAGACTTCCCCCTCGACGCGAGATGAGGCCCGATTCCCCTGCACTGCGTGCAGAGCAATTCCGTGTTGCACATCACACATGAAAGGAGCCTTGATTTCCTTGATGGCACTCCAGAGAAACCCCAAGAACACTGTTTCAAGGCTAGAGGGATCCTGAGGTCACTGTAGCAACAAGAAAGAGCTTCGTGGACCATAAATCAACTCGATATGAGAAGTTAGTCCCTGGCATCGACTCCAGAGGAATACCACCTTGCACAAGCACCTCAAAAGGAGGCTTCTCTCAGCTCTAGGTATGTGAGAGGGACCCTGAGTTTGCGGCCTCAAATGGAATGGACACCCCGATGCCCTGACGCGAAATAATGCCGGATATCCCTGCAGTGACTTGAATGCAGGCTCGTCTTGCATCTTCCAAGACGAAAGGATGTCTGAATCCCCTGTGGAGACCACAGAGAAAGACCTAGTTCCCCACCTCATCGCGACCGGAGGCCTCACATCCTTTGAAAACTCCAGATGTACGCGGAGATAAGTGCTTCCAAAGGAGACGATGCCTGCCTCCTCGTGAAACTTGGTAGGAGTCCCAGGATTCCTGTGGCACGTGGAAAGGGACCCTTGGTCTCCCGCCTCAGCTGGAGAGGCATCCCAATTGCCCTGCCAAGCCTCGAGGAGAATCCCGAGTTGTCCCTCGCAACTAGGCAGGAGTCCTGACGTCGCTGAAGAAACCCGTGGGTGGAAGGGCCATATCCGTCGTAACTCGAGAATATACCCCAGGTTCCCGCCGCAACTCGAGAAAAACCATGAGACTTCCCCCTCGCCGCGAGATGAGGCCCGATTCCCCTGCACTGCGTGCAGAGCATTTCCGTGTTTCATATCACACATGAAAGGAGCCTTGATTTCCTTGATGGCACTCCAGAGAAACCCCAAGAACACTGTTTCAAGTCTAGAGGGATCCCGAGGTCACTGTAGCAACATAAAAGAGCTCCGTGGACCAAAAATCAACTCGAGATGAGAGGTTAGTCCCTGGCTTCGACTCCAGAGGAATACCACCTTACCACAAGCACCTCAAGAGGAGGCTTCTCTCAGCTCTAACTATGTGAGAGGGACCCTGATTTTGCGGCCTCAAGTGGAATGGACACCGCGATGCCCTGACTCGAAATAAGGCCGGATATCCCTGCAGTGACTTGAATGCAGGCTCGTCTTGCATCTCCCAAGACGAAAGGATGTCTGAATCCCCTGTGGAGACCACAGAGAAAGAGCTAGTTCCCCACCTCATCGCGACCGGAGGCCTCACATCCTTTGAAAACTCCAGAGGTACGCGGAGATCAGTGCCTCCAAAGGAGACGATGCCTGACTCCTCGTGAAACTTGATAGGAGTCCCAGGATTCCTGTGGCACGTGGAAAGGGACCCTTGGTCTCCCGCCTCAGCTGGAGAGGCGTCCCAATAGCCCTGCCAAGCCTCGAGGAGAACCCCGCGTTGTCCCTCGCAACTAGGCAGCAGTCCTGACGTCGCTGAAGAAACACGTGGGTGGAAGGGCCATCCCCGTCGTAACTCGAGAATATACCCCAGGTTCCCGCCGCAACTCGAGAAAAACCATGAGACTTCCCCCTCGCCGCGAGATGAGGCCCGATTCCCCTGCACTGCGTGCAGAGCAATTCCGTGTTGCACATCACACATGAAAGGAGCCTTGATTTCCTTGATGGCACTCCAGAGAAACCCCAAGAACACTGTTTCAAGGATAGAGAGATCCTGAGGTCACTGTAGCAACACGAAAGAGCTCCGTGAACAAAAAACCAACTAGAGATGAGAGGTTAGTCCCTGGCTTCGACTCCAGAGGAATACCACCTTACCACAAGCACCTCAAGAGGAGGCTTCTCTCAGCTCTAGCTATGTGAGAGGGACCCTGATTTTGCGGCCTCAAGTGGAATGGACACCGCGATGCCCTGACTCGAAATAAGGCCGGATATCCCTGCAGTGACTTGAATGCAGGCTCGTCTTGCATCTCCCAAGACGAAAGGATGTCTGAATCCCCTGTGGAGACCACAGAGAAAGACCTAGTTCCCCACCTCATCGCGACCGGTGGCCTCACATCCTTTGAAAACTCCAGAGGTACGCGGAGATCAGTGCCTCCAAAGGAGACGATGCCTGACTCCTCGTGAAACTTGATAGGATTCCCAGGATTCCTGTGGCACATGGAAAGGGACCCCTGGTCTCCCGCCTCAGCTGGAGAGGCGTCCCAGTTGCCCTGCCAAGCCTCGAGGAGGACCCCGAGTTGTCCCTTGCAACTAGGCAGGAGTGCTGACGTCGCTGAAGAAACACGTGGGTGGAAGGGCCATCCCCGTCGTCACTCGAGAATATACCCCAGGTTCCCGACGCAACTCGAGAAAAACCATGAGACTTCCCCCTCGCCGCGAGATGAGGCACGATTCCCCTGCACTGCGTGCAGAGCAATTCCGTGTTGCACATCACACATGAAAGGAGCCTTGATTTCCTTGATGGCACTCCAGAGAATCCCCAAGAACACTGTTTCAAGGCTAGAGGGATCCTGAGGTCACTGTAGCAAAACGAAAGTGCTCCGTGGACCAAAAATCAACTCGAGATGAGAGGTTAGTCCCTGGCTTCGACTCCAGAGGAATACCACCTTACCACAAGCACCTCAAGAGGAGGCTTCTCTCAGCTCTAGGTATGTGAGAGGGACCCTGAGTTTGCGGCCTCAAGTGGAATGGACACCGCGATGCCCTGACTCGAAATAAGGCCGGATATCCCTGCAGTGACTTGAATGCAGGCTCGTCTTGCATTTCCCAAGACGAAAGGATGTCTGAATCCCCTGTGGAGACCACAGAGAAAGACCTAGTTCCCCACCTCATCGCGACCGGAGGCCTCACATCCTTTGAAAACTCCAGAGGTACGCGGAGATCAGTGCCTCCAAAGGAGACGATGCCTGACTCCTCGTGAAACTTGATAGGAGTCCCAGGATTCCTGTGGCACGTGGAAAGGGACCCTTGGTCTCCCGCCTCAGCTGGAGAGGCGTCCCAATTGCCCTGCCAAGCCTCGAGGAGAATCCCGAGTTGTCCCTCGCAACTAGGCTGGAGTCCTGACGTCGCTGAAGAAACACGTGTGTGGAAGGAGCATCCCCGTCGTAACTCGAGAATATACCCCAGGTTCCCGCCACAACTCGAGAAAAACCATGAGACTTCCCCCTCACCGCGTGATGAGGCCCGATTCCCCTGCACTACGTGCAGAGCATTTCCGTGTTGCACATCACACATGAAAGTAGCCTTGATTTCCTTGATGGCACTCCAGAGAAACCCCAAGAACACTGTTTCAAGGCTAGAGGGATCCCGAGGTCACAGTAGCAACACGAAAGAGCTCCGTGGACCAAATATCAACTCGAGATGAGAGGTTAGTCCCTGGCTTCGACTCCAGAGGAATACCACTTTATCACAAGCACCTCAAGAGGAGGCTTCTCTCATCTCTAGCTATGTGAGAAGGACTCTGATTTTGGGGCCACAAGTGGAATGGACACCGCGATGCCCTGACTCGAAATAAGGCCGGATATCCCTGCAGTGACTTGAATGCAGGCTCGTCTTGCATCTCCCAAGACGAAAGGATGTCTGAATCCCCTGTGGAGACCACAGAGAAAGACCTACTTCCCCACCTCATCGCGACCGGAGGCCTCACATCCTTTGAAAACTCCAGAGGTACGCGGAGATCAGTGCCTCCAAAGGAGACGATGCCTGACTCCTCGTGAAACTTGATAGGAGTCCCAGGATTCCTGTGGCACGTGGAAAGGGACCCTTGGTCTCCCGCCTCAGCTGGAGAGGCGTCGCAATTGCCCTGCCAAGCCTCGAGGAGAATCCCGAGTTGTCCCTCGCAACTAGGCAGGAGTCCTGACGTCGCTGAACAAACACGTGTGTGGAAGGGCCATCCCCGTCGTAACTCGAGAATATACCCCAGGTTCCCGCCGCAACTCGAGAAAAACCATGAGACTTCCCCCTCGCCGCGAGATGAGGCCCGATTCCCCTGCACTGCGTGCAGAGCAATTCCGTGCTGCACATCACACATGAAAGGAGCCTTGATTTCCTTGATGGCACTCCAGAGAAACCCCAAGAACACTGTTTCAAGACTAGAGGGATCCTGAGGTCACTGTAGCAACACGAAAGAGATCCGTGGGCCAAATATCAACTCGAGATGAGAGGTTAGTCCCTGGCTTCGACTCCAGAGGAATACCACCTTACCACAAGCACCTCAAGAGGAGTCTTCTCTCAGCTCTAGCTATGTGAGAGGGACCCTGAGTGTGCGGCCTCAAGTGGAATGGAGACCGCGATGCCCTGACTCGAAATAAGGCCGGATATCCCTGCAGTGACTTGAATGCAGGCTCGTCTTGCATCTCCCAAGACGAAAGGATGTCTGAATCCCCTGTGGAGACCACAGAGAAAGACCTAGTTCCCCACCTCATCGCGACCGGTGGCCTCACATCCTTTGAAAACTCCAGAGGTACGCGGAGATCAGTGCCTCCAAAGGAGACGATGCCTGACTCCTCGTGAAACTTGATAGGATTCCCAGGATTCCTGTGGCACATGGAAAGGGACCCCTGGTCTCCCGCCTCAGCTGGAGAGGCGTCCCAGTTGCCCTGCCAAGCCTCGAGGAGGACCCCGAGTTGTCCCTTGCAACTAGGCAGGAGTGCTGACGTCGCTGAAGAAACACGTGGGTGGAAGGGCCATCCCCGTCGTCACTCGAGAATATACCCCAGGTTCCCGACGCAACTCGAGAAAAACCATGAGCCTTCCCCCTCGCCGCGAGATGAGGCACGATTCCCCTGCACTGCGTGCAGAGCAATTCCGTGTTGCACATCACACATGAAAGGAGCCTTGATTTCCTTGATGGCACTCCAGAGAAACCCCAAGAACACTGTTTCAAGGCTAGAGGGATCCTGAGGTCACTGTAGCAAAACGAAAGTGCTCCGTGGACCAAAAATCAACTCGAGATGAGAGGTTAGTCCCTGGCTTCGACTCCAGAGGAATACCACCTTACCACAAGCACCTCAAGAGGAGGCTTCTCTCAGCTCTAGGTATGTGAGAGGGACCCTGAGTTTGCGGCCTCAAGTGGAATGGACACCGCGATGCCCTGACTCGAAATAAGGCCGGATATCCCTGCAGTGACTTGAATGCAGGCTCGTCTTGCATTTCCCAAGACGAAAGGATGTCTGAATCCCCTGTGGAGACCACAGAGAAAGACCTAGTTCCCCACCTCATCGCGACCGGAGGCCTCACATCCTTTGAAAACTCCAGAGGTACGTGGAGATCAGTGCCTCCAAAGGAGACGATGCCTGACTCCTCGTGAAACTTGATAGGAGTCCCAGGATTCCTGTGGCACGTGGAAAGGGACCCTTGGTCTCCCGCCTCAGCTGGAGAGGCGTCCCAATTGCCCTGCCAAGCCTCGAGGAGATTCCCGAGTTGTCCCTCGCAACTAGGCTGGAGTCCTGACGTCGCTGAAGAAACACGTGTGTGGAAGGAGCATCCCCGTCGTAACTCGAGAATATACCCCAGGTTCCCGCCACAACTCGAGAAAAACCATGAGACTTCCCCCTCACCGCGTGATGAGGCCCGATTCCCCTGCACTACGTGCAGAGCATTTCCGTGTTGCACATCACACATGAAAGTAGCCTTGATTTCCTTGATGGCACTCCAGAGAAACCCCAAGAACACTGTTTCAAGGCTAGAGGGATCCCGAGGTCACAGTAGCAACACGAAAGAGCTCCGTGGACCAAATATCAACTCGAGATGAGAGGTTAGTCCCTGGCTTCGACTCCAGAGGAATACCACTTTATCACAAGCACCTCAAGAGGAGGCTTCTCTCATCTCTAGCTATGTGAGAGGGACTCTGATTTTGGGGCCACAAGTGGAATGGACACCGCGATGCCCTGACTCGAAATAAGGCCGGATATCCCTGCAGTGACTTGAATGCAGGCTCGTCTTGCATCTCCCAAGACGAAAGGATGTCTGAATCCCCTGTGGAGACCACAGAGAAAGACCTACTTCCCCACCTCATCGCGACCGGAGGCCTCACATCCTTTGAAAACTCCAGAGGTACGCGGAGATCAGTGCCTCCAAAGGAGACGATGCCTGACTCCTCGTGAAACTTGATAGGAGTCCCAGGATTCCTGTGGCACGTGGAAAGGGACCCTTGGTCTCCCGCCTCAGCTGGAGAGGCGTCGCAATTGCCCTGCCAAGCCTCGAGGAGAATCCCGAGTTGTCCCTCGCAACTAGGCAGGAGTCCTGACGTCGCTGAACAAACACGTGTGTGGAAGGGCCATCCCCGTCGTAACTCGAGAATATACCCCAGGTTCCCGCCGCAACTCGAGAAAAACCATGAGACTTCCCCCTCGCCGCGAGATGAGGCCCGATTCCCCTGCACTGCGTGCAGAGCAATTCCGTGCTGCACATCACACATGAAAGGAGCCTTGATTTCCTTGATGGCACTCCAGAGAAACCCCAAGAACACTGTTTCAAGACTAGAGGGATCCTGAGGTCACTGTAGCAACACGAAAGAGATCCGTGGGCCAAATATCAACTCGAGATGAGAGGTTAGTCCCTGGCTTCGACTCCAGAGGAATACCACCTTACCACAAGCACCTCAAGAGGAGTCTTCTCTCAGCTCTAGCTATGTGAGAGGGACCCTGAGTGTGCGGCCTCAAGTGGAATGGAGACCGCGATGCCCTGACTCGAAATAAGGCCGGATATCCCTGCAGTGACTTGAATGCAGGCTCGTCTTGCATCTCCCAAGACGAAAGGATGTCTGAATCCCCTGTGGAGACCACAGAGAAAGACCTAGTTCCCCACCTCATCGCGACCGGAGGCCTCACATCCTTTGAAAACTCCAGAGGTATGCGGAGATCAGTGCCTCCAAAGGAGACGATGCCTGACTCCTCGTGAAACTTGATAGGAGTCCCAGGATTCCTGTGGCACGTGGAAAGGGACCCTTGGTTTCCCGCCTCAGCTGGAGAGGCGTCGCAATTGCCCTGCCAAGCCTCGAGGAGAATCCCGAGTTGTCCCTCGCAACTAGGCAGGAGTCCTGACGTCGCTGAACAAACACGTGTGTGGAATGGCCATCCCCGTCGTAACTCGAGAATATACCCCAGGTTCCCGCCGCAACTCGAGAAAAACCATGAGACTTCCCCCTCGCCGCGAGATGAGGCCCGATTCCCCTGCACTGCGTGCAGAGCAATTCCGTGTTGCACATCACACATGAAAGGAGCCTTGATTTCCTTGATGGCACTCCAGAGAAACCCCAAGAACACTGTTTCAAGGCTAGAGGGATCCTGAGGTCACTGTAGCAACAAGAAAGAGCTTCGTGGACCATAAATCAACTCGATATGAGAAGTTAGTCCCTGGCATCGACTCCAGAGGAATACCACCTTGCACAAGCACCTCAAAAGGAGGCTTCTCTCAGCTCTAGGTATGTGAGAGGGACCCTGAGTTTGCGGCCTCAAATGGAATGGACACCCCGATGCCCTGACGCGAAATAATGCCGGATATCCCTGCAGTGACTTGAATGCAGGCTCGTCTTGCATCTTCCAAGACGAAAGGATGTCTGAATCCCCTGTGGAGACCACAGAGAAAGACCTAGTTCCCCACCTCATCGCGACCGGAGGCCTCACATCCTTTGAAAACTCCAGATGTACGCGGAGATAAGTGCTTCCAAAGGAGACGATGCCTGGCTCCTCGTGAAACTTGGTAGGAGTCCCAGGATTCCTGTGGCACGTGGAAAGGGACCCTTGGTCTCCCGCCTCAGCTGGAGAGGCATCCCAATTGCCCTGCCAAGCCTCGAGGAGAATCCCGAGTTGTCCCTCGCAACTAGGCAGGAGTCCTGACGTCGCTGAAGAAACCCGTGGGTGGAAGGGCCATATCCGTCGTAACTCGAGAATATACCCCAGGTTCCCGCCGCAACTCGAGAAAAACCATGAGACTTCCCCCTCGCCGCGAGATGAGGCCCGATTCCCCTGCACTGCGTGCAGAGCATTTCCGTGTTTCATATCACACATGAAAGGAGCCTTGATTTCCTTGATGGCACTCCAGAGAAACCCCAAGAACACTGTTTCAAGGCTAGAGGGATCCCGAGGTCACTGTAGCAACATAAAAGAGCTCCGTGGACCAAAAATCAACTCGAGATGAGAGGTTAGTCCCTGGCTTCGACTCCAGAGGAATACCACCTTACCACAAGCACCTCAAGAGGAGGCTTCTCTCAGCTCTAGCTATGTGAGAGGGACCCTGATTTTGCGGCCTCAAGTGGAATGGACACCGCGATGCCCTGACTCGAAATAAGGCCGCATATCCCTGCAGTGACTTGAATGCAGGCTCGTCTTGCATCTCCCAAGACGAAAGGATGTCTGAATCACCTGTGTAGACCACAGAGAAAGACCTAGTTCCCCACCTCATCGCGACCGGAGGCCTCACATCCTTTGAAAACTCCAGAGGTACGCGGAGATCAGTGCCTCCAAAGGAGACGATGCCTGACTCCTCGTGAAACTTGATAGGAGTCCCAGGATTCCTGTGGCACATGGAAAGGGACACTTGGTCTCCCGCCTCAGCTGGAGTGGCGTCCCAATTGCCCTGCCAAGCCTCGAGGAGAATCCCGAGTTGTCCCTCGCAACTAGGCAGGAGTCCTGATGTCGCTGAACAAACACGTGGGTGGAAGGGCCATCCCCGTCGTAACTCGAGAATATACCCCAGGTTCCCGGCGCAACTCGAGAAGAACCATGAGACTTCCCCCTCGCCGCGAGATGAGGCCCGATTCCCCTGCACTGCGTGCAGAGCAATTCCGTGTTGCACATCACACATGAAAGGAGCCTTGATTTCCTTGATGGCACTCCAGAGAAACCCCAAGAACACTGTTTCAAGGCTAGAGGGATCCTGAGGTCACTGTAGCAACAAGAAAGAGCTTCGTGGACCATAAATCAACTCGATATGAGAAGTTAGTCCCTGGCTTCGACTCCAGAGGAATACCACCTTGCACAAGCACCTCAAAAGGAGGCTTCTCTCAGCTCTAGGTATGTGAGAGGGACCCTGAGTTTGCGGCCTCAAATGGAATGGACACCGCGATGCCCTGACGCGAAATAATGCCGGATATCCCTGCAGTGACTTGAATGCAGGCTCGTCTTGCATCTTCCAAGACGAAAGGATGTCTGAATCCCCTGTGGAGACCACAGAGAAAGACCTAGTTCCCCACCTCATCGCGACCGGAGGCCTCACATCCTTTGAAAACTCCAGATGTACGCGGAGATAAGTGCTTCCAAAGGAGACGATGCCTTCCTCCTCGTGAAACTTGATAGGAGTCCCAGGATTCCTGTGGCACGTGGAAAGGGACCCTTGGTCTCCCGCCTCAGCTGGAGAGGCATCCCAATTGCCCTGCCAAGCCTCGAGGAGAATCCCGAGTTGTCCCTCGCAACTAGGCAGGAGTCCTGACGTCGCTGAAAAAACCCGTGGGTGGAAGGGCCATATCCGTCGTAACTCAAGAATATACCCCAGGTTCCCGCCGCAACTCGAGAAAAACCATGAGACTTCCCCCTCGCCGCGAAATGAGGCCCGATTCCCCTGCACTGCGTGCAGAGCATTTCCGTGTTTCATATCACACATGAAAGGAGCCTTGATTTCCTTGATGGCACTCCAGAGAAACCCCAAGAACACTGTTTCAAGGCTAGAGGGATCCCGAGGTCACTGTAGCAACACAAAAGAGCTCCGTGGACCAAAAATCAACTCGAGATGAGAGGTTAGTCCCTGGTTTCGACTCCAGAGGAATACCACCTTACCACAAGCACCTCAAGAGGAGGCTTCTCTCAGCTCTAGCTATGTGAGAGGGACCCTGAGTTTGCGGCCTCAAGTGGAATGGACACCGCGATGCCCTGACTCGAAATAAGGCCGGATATCCCTGCAGTGACTTGAATGCAGGCTCGTCTTGCATCTCCCAAGACGAAAGGATGTCTGAATCCCATGTGGAGACCACAGAGAAAGACCTAGTTACCCACATCATCGCGACCGGAGGCCTCACATTCTTTGAAAACTCCAGAGGTACGCGGAGATCAGTGCCTCCAAAGGAGACGATGCCTGACTCCTCGTGAAACTTGATAGGAGTCCCAGGATTCCTGTGGCACGTGGAAAGGGACACTTGGTCTCCCGCCTCAGCTGGAGAGGCGTCCCAATTACCCTGCCAAGCCTCGAGGAGAACCCCGAGTTGTCCCTCGCAACTAGGCAGGAGTCCTGACGTCGCTGAAGAAACACGTGGGTGGAAGGGCCATCCCCGTCGTAACTCGAGAATATACCCCAGGTTCCCGCCGCAACTCGAGAAAAACCATGAGACTTCCCCCTCGCCGCGAGATGAGGCCCGATTCCCCTGCACTGCGTGCAGAGCAATTCCGTGTTGCACATCACACATGAAAGGAGCCTTGATTTCCTTGATGGCACTCCAGAGAAACCCCAAGAACACTGTTTCAAGGCTAGAGGGATCCCGAGGTCACTGTAGCAACACGAAAGAGCTCCGTGGACCAAAAATCAACTCGAGATGAGAGGTTAGTCCCTGGTTTCGACTCCAGAGGAATACCACCTTACCACATGCACCTCAAGAGGAGGCTTCTCTCAGCTCTAGCTATGTGAGAGGGACCCTGAGTTTGCGGCCTCAAGTGGAATGGACACCGCGATGCCCTGACTCGAAATAAGGCCGGATATCCCTGCAGTGACTTGAATGCAGGCTCGTCTTGCATCTCCCAAGACGAAAGGATGTCTGAATCCCCTGTGGAGACCACAGAGAAAGACCTAGTTCCCCACCTCATTGCGACCGGAGGCCTCAAATCCTTTAAAAATTCCAGAGGTACACGGAGATCAGTGCCTCCAAAGGAGACGATGCCTGACTCCTCCTGAAACTTGATAGGAGTCCCAGGATTCCTGTGGCACATGGAAAGGGACCCTTGGTCTCCCGCCTCAGCTGGAGAGGCGTCCCAATAGCCCTGCCAAGCCTCGAGGAGAACCCCGCGTTGTCCCTCGCAACTAGGCAGCAGTCCTGACGTCGCTGAAGAAACACGTGGGTGGAAGGGCCATCCCCGTCGTAACTCGAGAATATACCCCAGGTTCCCGCCGCAACTCGAGAAAAACCATGAGACTTCCCCCTCGCCGCGAGATGAGGCCCGATTCCCCTGCACTGCGTGCAGAGCAATTCCGTGTTGCACATCACACATGAAAGGAGCCTTGATTTCCTTGATGGCACTCCAGAGAAACCCCAAGAACACTGTTTCAAGGATAGAGAGATCCTGAGGTCACTGTAGCAACACGAAAGAGCTCCGTGAACAAAAAACCAACTAGAGATGAGAGGTTAGTCCCTGGCTTCGACTCCAGAGGAATACCACCTTACCACAAGCACCTCAAGAGGAGGCTTCTCTCAGCTCTAGGTATGTGAGAGGGACCCTGATTTTGCGGCCTCAAGTGGAATGGACACCGCGATGCCCTGACTCGAAATAAGGCCGGATATCCCTGCAGTGACTTGAATGCAGGCTCGTCTTGCATCTCCCAAGACGAAAGGATGTCTGAATCCCCTGTGGAGACCACAGAGAAAGACCTAGTTCCCCACCTCATCGCGACCGGTGGCCTCACATCCTTTGAAAACTCCAGAGGTACGCGGAGATCAGTGCCTCCAAAGGAGACGATGCCTGACTCCTCGTGAAACTTGATAGGATTCCCAGGATTCCTGTGGCACATGGAAAGGGACCCCTGGTCTCCCGCCTCAGCTGGAGAGGCGTCCCAGTTGCCCTGCCAAGCCTCGAGGAGGACCCCGAGTTGTCCCTTGCAACTAGGCAGGAGTGCTGACGTCGCTGAAGAAACACGTGGGTGGAAGGGCCATCCCCGTCGTCACTCGAGAATATACCCCAGGTTCCCGACGCAACTCGAGAAAAACCATGAGACTTCCCCCTCGCCGCGAGATGAGGCACGATTCCCCTGCACTGCGTGCAGAGCAATTCCGTGTTGCACATCACACATGAAAGGAGCCTTGATTTCCTTGATGGCACTCCAGAGAAACCCCAAGAACACTGTTTCAAGGCTAGAGGGATCCTGAGGTCACTGTAGCAAAACGAAAGTGCTCCGTGGACCAAAAATCAACTCGAGATGAGAGGTTAGTCCCTGGCTTCGACTCCAGAGGAATACCACCTTACCACAAGCACCTCAAGAGGAGGCTTCTCTCAGCTCTAGGTATGTGAGAGGGACCCTGAGTTTGCGGCCTCAAGTGGAATGGACACCGCGATGCCCTGACTCGAAATAAGGCCGGATATCCCTGCAGTGACTTGAATGCAGGCTCGTCTTGCATTTCCCAAGACGAAAGGATGTCTGAATCCCCTGTGGAGACCACAGAGAAAGACCTAGTTCCCCACCTCATCGCGACCGGAGGCCTCACATCCTTTGAAAACTCCAGAGGTACGCGGAGATCAGTGCCTCCAAAGGAGACGATGCCTGACTCCTCGTGAAACTTGATAGGAGTCCCAGGATTCCTGTGGCACGTGGAAAGGGACCCTTGGTCTCCCGCCTCAGCTGGAGAGGCGTCCCAATTGCCCTGCCAAGCCTCGAGGAGATTCCCGAGTTGTCCCTCGCAACTAGGCTGGAGTCCTGACGTCGCTGAAGAAACACGTGTGTGGAAGGAGCATCCCCGTCGTAACTCGAGAATATACCCCAGGTTCCCGCCACAACTCGAGAAAAACCATGAGACTTCCCCCTCACCGCGTGATGAGGCCCGATTCCCCTGCACTACGTGCAGAGCATTTCCGTGTTGCACATCACACATGAAAGTAGCCTTGATTTCCTTGATGGCACTCCAGAGAAACCCCAAGAACACTGTTTCAAGGCTAGAGGGATCCCGAGGTCACAGTAGCAACACGAAAGAGCTCCGTGGACCAAATATCAACTCGAGATGAGAGGTTAGTCCCTGGCTTCGACTCCAGAGGAATACCACTTTATCACAAGCACCTCAAGAGGAGGCTTCTCTCATCTCTAGCTATGTGAGAGGGACTCTGATTTTGGGGCCACAAGTGGAATGGACACCGCGATGCCCTGACTCGAAATAAGGCCGGATATCCCTGCAGTGACTTGAATGCAGGCTCGTCTTGCATCTCCCAAGACGAAAGGATGTCTGAATCCCCTGTGGAGACCACAGAGAAAGACCTACTTCCCCACCTCATCGCGACCGGAGGCCTCACATCCTTTGAAAACTCCAGAGGTACGCGGAGATCAGTGCCTCCAAAGGAGACGATGCCTGACTCCTCGTGAAACTTGATAGGAGTCCCAGGATTCCTGTGGCACGTGGAAAGGGACCCTTGGTCTCCCGCCTCAGCTGGAGAGGCGTCGCAATTGCCCTGCCAAGCCTCGAGGAGATTCCAGAGTTGTCCCTCGCAACTAGGCAGGAGTCCTGACGTCGCTGAACAAACACGTGGGTGGAAGGGCCATCCCCGTCGTAACTCGAGAATATACCCCAGGTTCCCGCCGCAACTCGAGAAAAACCATGAGACTTCCCCCTCGCCGCGAGATGAGGCCCGATTCCCCTGCACTGCGTGCAGAGCAATTCCGTGCTGCACATCACACATGAAAGGAGCCTTGATTTCCTTGATGGCACTCCAGAGAAACCCCAAGAACACTGTTTCAAGACTAGAGGGATCCTGAGGTCACTGTAGCAACACGAAAGAGATCCGTGGACCAAATATCAACTCGAGATGAGAGGTTAGTCCCTGGCTTCGACTCCAGAGGAATACCACCTTACCACAAGCACCTCAAGAGGAGTCTTCTCTCAGCTCTAGCTATGTGAGAGGGACCCTGAGTTTGCGGCCTCAAGTGGAATGGAGACCGCGATGCCCTGACTCGAAATAAGGCCGGATATCCCTGCAGTGACTTGAATGCAGGCTCGTCTTGCATCTCCCAAGAAGAAAGGATGTCTGAATCCCCTGTGGAGACCACAGAGAAAGACCTAGTTCCCCACCTCATCACGACCGGAGGCCTCACATCCTTTGAAAACTCCAGAGGTATGCGGAGATCAGTGCCTCCAAAGGAGACGATGCCTGACTCCTCGTGAAACTTGATAGGAGTCCCAGGATACCTGTGGCACGTGGAAAGGGACCCTTGGTTTCCCGCCTCAGCTGGAGAGGCGTCGCAATTGCCCTGCCAAGCCTCGAGGAGAATCCCGAGTTGTCCCTCGCAACTAGGCAGGAGTCCTGACGTCGCTGAACAAACACGTGTGTGGAATGGCCATCCCCGTCGTCACTCGAGAATATACCCCAGGTTCTCGCCGCAACTCGAGAAAAACCATGAGACTTCCCCCTCGCCGCGAGATGAGGCCCGATTCCCCTGCACTGCGTGCAGAGCAATTCTGTGTTGCACATCACACATGAAAGGAGCCTTGATTTCCTTGATGGCACTCCAGAGAAACCCCAAGAACATTGTTTCAAGGCTAGAGGGATCCTGAGGTCACTGTAGCAACACGAAAGAGCTCCGTGGACCAAAAATCAACTCGAGATGAGAGGTTAGTCCCTGGCGTTGACTCCAGAGGAATACCACCTTACCACAAGCACCTCAAGAGGAGGCTTCTCTCAGCTCTATGTATGTGAGAGGGACCCTGAGTTTGCGGTCTCAAGTGGAATGGAGACCGCGATGCCCTGACTCGAAATAAGGCCGGATATCCCTGCAGTGACTTGAATGCAGGCTCGTCTTGCATCTCCCAAGACGAAAGGATGTCTGAATCCCCTGTGGAGACCACAGAGAAAGACTTAATTCCCCACCTCATCACGACCGGAGGCCTCACATCCTTTGAAAACTCCAGAGGTACGCGGAGATCAGTGCCTCCAAAGGAGACGATGCCTGACTCCTCGTGAAACTTGATAGGAGTCCCAGGATTCCTGTGGCACGTGGAAAGGGACCCTTGGTCTCCCACCTCAGCTGGAGAGGCGTCCCAATTGCCCTGCCAAGCCTCGAGGAGAATCCCGAGTTGTCCCTCGCAACTAGGCAGAAGTCCTGACGTCGCTGAACAAACACGTGTGTGGAAGGGCCATCCCCGTCGTAACTCGAGAATATAGCCCAGGTTCCCGCCTCAACTCGAGAAAAACCATGAGACTTCCCCTCGCCGCGAGATGAGGCCCGATTCCCCTGCACTGCGTGCAGAGCAATTCCGTGTTGCACATCACACATGAAAGGAGCCTTGATTTCCTTGATGGCACTCCAGAGAAACCCCAAGAACACTGTTTCAAGGCTGGAGGGATCCTGAGGTCCCTGTAGCAGCACGAAAGATCTCCGTGGACCAAAAATCAACTCGAGATGAGAGGTTAGTCCCTGGCTTCGACTCCAGAGGAATACCACCTTACCACAAGCACCTCAAGAGGAGGCTTCTCTCAGCTCTAGGTATGTGAGAGGGACCCTGAGTTTGCGGCCTCAAGTGGAATGGAGACCGCGATGCCCTGACTCGAAATAAAGCCGGATATCCCTGCAGTGACTTGAATGCAGGCTCGTCTTGCATCTCCCAAGAAGAAAGGATGTCTGAATCCCCTGTGGAGACCACAGAGAAAGACCTAGTTCCCCACCTCATCGCGACCGGAGGCCTCACATCCTTTGAAAACGCCAGAGGTATGCGGAGATCAGTGCCTCCAAAGGAGATGATGCCTGACTCCTCGTGAAACTTGATAGGAGTCCCAGGATTACTGTGGCAGGTGGAAAGGGAACCTTGGTCTCCCACCTCAGCTGGAGAGGCGTCGCAATTGCCCTGCCAAGCCTCGAGGAGAATCCCGAGTTGTCCCTCGCAACTAGGCAGGAGTCCTGCCGTTTCTGAACTAACACGTGTGTGGAAGGGCCATCCCCGTCGTAACTCGAGAATATACCCCAGGTTTCCACCGCAACTCGAGAAAAACCATGAGACTTCCCCCTCGCCGCGAGATGAGGCCCGATTCCCCTGCACTGCGTGCAGAGCAATTCTGTGTTGCACATAACACATGAAAGGAGCCTTGATTTCCTTGATGGCACTCCAGAGAAACCCCAAGAACATTGTTTCAAGGCTAGAGGGATCCTGAGGTTTCTGTAGCAACACGAAAGAGCTCCGTGGACCAAAAATCAACTCGAGATGAGAGGTTAGTCCCTGGCTTCGACTCCAGAGGAATACCACCTTACCACAAGCACCTCAAGAGGAGGCTTCTCTCAGCTCTAGATATGTGAGAGGGACCCTGAGTTTGCGGCCTCAAGTGGAATGGAGACCGCGATGCCCTGACTCGAAATAAGGCCGGATATCCCTGCAGTGACTTGAATGCAGGCTCATCTTGCATCTCCCAAGACGAAAGGATGTCTGAATCCCCTGTGGAGACCACAGAGAAAGACCTAGTTCCCCACCTCATCGCGACCGGAGGCCTCACATCCTTTGAAAACTCCAGAGGTACGCGGAGATCAGTGCCTCCAAAGGAGACGATGCCTGACTCCTCCTGAAACTTGATAGGAGTCCCAGGATTCCTGTGGCACGTGGAAAGGGACCCTTGGTCTCCCGCCTCAGCTGGAGAGGCGTCGCAATTGCCCTGCCAAGCCTCGAGGAGAATCCCGAGTTGTCCCTCGCAACTAGGCAGGAGTCCTGACGTCGCTGAACAAACACGTGGGTGGAAGGGCCATCCCCGTCGTAACTCGAGAATATACCCCAGGTTCCCGCCGCAACTCGAGAAAAACCATGAGACTTCCCCCTCGCCGCGAGATGAGGCCCGATTCCCCTGCACTGCGTGCAGAGCAATTCTGTGTTGCACATCACACATGAAAGGAGCCTTGATTTCCTTGATGGCACTCCAGAGAAACCCCAAGAACATTGTTTCAAGGCTAGAGGGATCCTGAGGTCACTGTAGCAACACGAAAGAGCTCCGTGGACCAAAAATCAACTCGAGATGAGAGGTTAGTCCCTGGCTTCGACTCCAGAGGAATACCACCTTACCACAAGCACCTCAAGAGGAGGCTTCTCTCAGCTCTAGATATGTGAGAGGGACCCTGAGTTTGCGGCCTCACGTGGAATGGAGACCGCGATGCCCTGACTCGAAATAAGGCCGGATATCCCTGCAGTGACTTGAATGCAGGCTCATCTTGCATCTCCCAAGACGAAAGGATGTCTGAATCCCCTGTGGAGACCACAGAGAAAGACCTAGTTCCCCACCTCATCGCGACCGGAGGCCTCACATCCTTTGAAAACTCCAGAGGTACGCGGAGATCAGTGCCTCCAAAGGAGACGATGCCTGACTCCTCGTGAAACTTGATAGGAGTCCCAGGATTACTGTGGCAGGTGGAAAGGGACCCTTGGTCTCCCACCTCAGCTGGAGAGGCGTCGCAATTGCCCTGCCAAGCCTCGAGGAGAATCCCGAGTTGTCCCTCGCAACTAGGCAGGAGTCCTGCCGTCGCTGAACTAACACGTGTGTGGAAGGGCCATCCCCGTCGTAACTCGAGAATATAACCCAGGTTTCCACCGCAACTCGAGAAAAACCATGAGACTTCCCCCTCGCCGCGAGATGAGACCCGATTCCCCTGCACTGCGTGCAGAGCAATTCCGTGTTGCACATCACACATGAAAGGAGCCTTGATTTCCTTGATGGCACTCCAGAGAAACCCCAAGAACACTGTTTCATGGCGAGAGCGATCCTGAGGTCACTGTAGCAACACGAAAGAGCTCCGTGGACCAAAAATCAACTCGAGATGAGAGGTTAGTCCCTGGCTTCGACTCCAGAGGAATACCACCTTACCACAAGCACCTCAAGAGTAGGCTTCTCTCAGCTCTAGGTATGTGAGAGGGACCCTGAGTTTGCGGCCTCAAGTGGAATGGACACCGCGATGACCTGACTCGAAATAAGGCCGGATATCCCTGCAGTGACTTGAATGCAGGCTCGTCTTGCATCTCCCAAGACGAAAGGATGTCTGAATCCCCTGTGGAGACCATAGAGAAAGACCTAGTTCCCCACCTCATCGCGACCGGAGGCCTCACATCCTTTGAAAATTCCAGAGGTACGCGGAGATCAGTGCCTCCAAAGGAGACGATGCCTGACTCCTCGTTAAACTTGATAGGAGTCCCAGGATTCCTGTGGCACGTGGAAAGGGACCCTTGGGCTCCCGCCTCAGCTGGAGAGGCGTCCCAATTGCCCTGCCAAGCCTCGAGGAGAATCCCGAGTTGTCCCTCGCAACTAGGCAGGAGTCCTGACGTCGCTGAACAAACATGTGTGTGGAAGGGCCATCCCCGTCGTAACTCGAGAATATACCCCAGGTTCCCGCCGCCACTCGAGAAAAACCATGAGACTTCCCCCTCGCCGCGAGATGAGGCCCGATTCCCCTGCACTGCGTGCAGAGCAATTCCGTGTTGCACATCACACATGAAAGGAGCCTTGATTTCCTTGATGGCACTCCAGAGAAACCCCAAGAACACTGTTTCAAAGCTGGAGGGATCCTGAGGTCCCTGTAGCAGCACGAAATCTCTCCGTGGACCATGAATCAACTCGAGATGAGAGGTTAGTCCCTGGCTTCGACTCCAGAGGAATACCACCTTACCACAAGCACCTCAAGAGGAGGCTTCTCTCAGCTCTAGGTATGTGAGAGGGACCCTGAGTTTGCGGCCTCAAGTGGAATGGAGACCGCGATGCCCCGACTCGAAATAAGGCCGGATATCCCTGCAGTGACTTGAATGCAGGCTCGTCTTGCATCTCCCAAGACGAAAGGATGTCTGAATCCCCTGTGGAGACCACAGAGAAAGACCTAGTTCCCCACCTCATCGCGACCGGAGGCCTCACATCCTTTGAAAACTCCAGAGGTACGCGGAGATCATTGCCTCCAAAGGAGACGATGCCTGACTCCTCGTGAAACTTGATAGGAGTCCCAGGATTCCTGTGGCAGGTGGAAAGGGAACCTTGGTCTCCCACCTCAGCTGGAGAGGCGTCCCAATTGCCCTGCCAAGCCTCGAGGAGAATCCCGAGTTGTCCCTCGCAACTAGGCAGGAGTCCTGCAGTCCCTGAACTAACACGTGTGTGGAAGGGCCATCCCCGTCGAAACTCGAGAATATACCCCAGGTTCCGGCTGCAACTCGAGAAAAACCATGAGACTTGCCCCTCGCCGCGAGATGAGACCCGATTCCCCTGCACTGCGTGCAGAGCAATTCCGTGTTGCACATCACACATGAAAGGAGCCTTGATTTCCTTGATGGCACTCCAGAGAAACCCCAAGAACACTGTTTCAAGGCTAGAGCGATCCTGAGGTCACTGTAGCAACACGAAAGAGCTCCGTGGACCAAAAATCAACTCGAGATGAGAGGTTAGTCCCTGGCTTCGACTCCAGAGGAATACCACCTTACCACAAGCACCTCAAGAGGAGGCTTCTCTCAGCTCTATGTATGTGAGAGGGACCCTGAGTTGCGGCCTCAAGTGGAATGGAGACCGCGATGCCCTGACTCGAAATAAGGCCGGATATCCCTGCAGTGACTTGAATGCAGGCTCGTCTTGCATCTCCCAAGACGAAAGGATGTCTGAATCCCCTGTGGAGACCACAGAGAAAGACCTAGTTCCCCACCTCATCGCGAACGGAGGCCTCACATCCTTTGAAAACTCCAGAGGTACGCGGAGATCAGTGCCTCCAAAGGAGACGATGCCTGACTCCTCGTTAAACTTGATAGGAGTCCCAGGATTCCTGTGGCACGTGGAAAGGGACCCTTGGTCTCCCGCCTCAGCTAGAGAGGCGTCCCAATTGCCCTGCCAAGCCTCGAGGAGAATCCCGAGTTGTCCCTCGCAACTAGGCAGGAGTCCTGACGTCGCTGAACAAACACGTGGGTGGAAGGGCCATCCCCGTCGTAACTCGAGAATATACCCCAGGTTCCCGCCGCAACTCGAGAAAAACCATGAGACTTCCCCCTCACCGCAAGATGAGGCCCGATTCCCCTGCACTGCGTGCAGAGCAATTCCGTGTTGCACATCACACATGAAAGGAGCCTTGATTTCCTTGATGGCACTCCAGAGAAACCCCAAGAACACTGTTTCAAGGCTAGAGGGATCCTGAGGTCACTGTAGCAACACGAAAGAGCTCCGTGGACCAAAAATCAACTCGAGATGAGAGGTTAGTCCCTGTCTTCGACTCCAGAGGAATACCACCTTACCACAAGCACCTCAAGAGGAGGCTTCTCTCAGCTCTAGGTATGTGAGAGGGACCCTGAGTTTGCGGCCTCAAGTGGAATGGACACCGCGATGCCCTGGCTCGAAATGAGGCCGGACATCCCTGCAGTGACTTGAATGCAGGCTCGTCTTGCATCTCCCAAGACGAAAGGATGTCTGAATCCCCTGTGGAGACCACAGAGTATGACCTAGTTCCCCACCTCATCGCGACCGGAGGCCTCACATCCTTTGAAAACTCCAGAGCTACGCGGAGATCAGTGCCTCCAAAGGAGACGATGCCTGACTCATCGTGAAACTTGATAGGAGTCACAGGATTCCTGTGGCACGTGGAAAGGGACACTTGGTCTCCCGCCTCAGCTGGAGAGGCGTCCCAATTGCCCTGCCAAGCCTCGAGGAGAATCCCGAGTTGTCCCTCGCAACTAGGCAGGAGTCCTGACGTCGCTGAACAAACACGTGTGTGGAAGGGCCATCCCCGTCGTAACTCGAGAATATACCCCAGGTTCCCGCCGCAACTCGAGAAAAACCATGAGACTTCCCCCTCGCCGCGAGATGAGGCCCGATTCCCCTGCACTGCGTGCAGAGCAATTCCGTGTTGCACATCACACATGAAAGGAGCCTTGATTTCCTTGATGGCACTCCAGAGAAACCCCAAGAACACTGTTTCAAGGCTGGAGGGATCCTGAGGTCCCTGTAGCAGCACGAAAGCTCTCCGTGGACCATGAATCAACTCGAGATGAGAGGTTAGTCCCTGGCTTCGACTCCAGAGGAATACCACCTTACCACAAGCACCTCAAGAGGAGGCTTCTCTCAGCTCTAGGTATGTGAGAGGGACCCTGAGTTTGCGGCCTCAAGTGGAATGGACACCGCGATGCCCTGACGCGAAATAAGGCCGGATATCCCTGCAGTGACTTGAATGCAGGCTCGTCTTGCATCTCCCAAGACGAAAGGATGTCTGAATCCCCTGTGGAGACCACAGAGAAAGACCTAGTTCCCCACCTCATCGCGACCGGAGGCCTCACATCCTTTGAAAACTCCAGAGGTACGCGGAGATCAGTGCCTCCAAAGGAGACGATGCCTGACTCCTCGTGAAACTTGATAGGAGTCTCAGGATTCCTGTGGAACGTGGAAAGGGACCCTTGGTCTCCCACCTCAGCTGGAGAGGCGTCC